>NC_090388.1:70449739-71649739 GCF_036365525.1 Heterodontus francisci | reverse complement strand
GCAAATTGGCTGCCATGTATCCTACATTGCAACAGTGACTGTGCTTCCAAAGTACTTGATTTGCTGTGAAGGGCTCTGAGACATCGGTGGTTGTGAAAGGCATTACGTAAATGCAAGTCTTTCGTTTTTTCTCAGCTGTCAGTGGGTGAACGAGCAGCCTGCATCCAGGTCTGATGAAGCCACAGAGGCAGCACGGCCTCGAAGTAATGGGAAACCAGAGGAAGTCTTTTAAGTTGCACAAGGGGATTCATGTGGGTGTTAATAAAATATCACTGTCTTGATGTATTTAAGAATGTTAATGAATCATAAACTTTACTTCAAGTCTCTATTGTCCAGTCATTTCCATTGTTGCCTCCTGGCTTCCAAGTGGATATTAGCCTTGAGGAGAGTTGAATGACCAGAGTAGATGATGAGCAAAAAGTGTGACTGTGATTGAGGAATTATTGACTGAGAATGATTTGCATTGTGGGGTAGGGGTTTCTAGTGTTGGTTAGGCTCAGCATTGGTGTGCCTACATTATGACATTATCACTTCATTAACTGTAAAGTGTTTTGAGACATCCAGTGGTCTCAATGCAAGTCTTTTCTTTTTTGCCCTATAGCTTCACACGCTCAGGTTATCTGACCTATGCCTGGATGAGTCCATCCCTGACGGCTGGGTGCTCTGGCAGCTAGGGGAGCGGCTGTAAGCACCCTGACCACATCAGGCTCCTCCTCATCCTGTTGCTCCTCCTCCTTTGAAGATGCAGAGCAGCTATCACTTTCCTCCTCCTGTAGCTCCAGTCCTCTCTGCGGCGCAATGTTGTGCATGGCACAGCAGACCTCGACCATTTGGTACACCCTTGCTGAAGGACCCCCCCCCAAATCTGTCCAGGCACCTGAATTGCATCATCAGCATTTCCGTGCTTTCTATATGACTTCTCTGTGCTCATGTTGTACCTTTCCTCTTCATCAGTGGCAGGGCTCCTCACAACTGTCATCAGCCAAGTCAAAGGGGTAGCCCTTGTCTCCAAGAGGTCATCCACTGACTCATTATGGAGGTGTGAAGATCTGTGGGAGATGCGATTGGCGCATTATGAAGGCATCGTGACAGCTTCCAGGATATCTTGCACAGACATGCATGGAAACCTTCCGATAGTCACATATCAGCTGAACATTTCTGGAGTGCACTCCCTTTCAATTGATAAATGCTTCTGATTGATCTGAGAGAGTCTTGATTGCACATATGTGCAGTCTATGACTCCCTGTACATGTGGGAATCCAGCCACTGCAGCAAAAGCAAGAGTGCTTTCATTCTGACTGACCTCATCAACATGGCATCTGTCACCTGCGAGATGCAATTGTGCAGTGCAGAGTGTGAGATTCTGCAGATATCACCAGCAGATCTCTGGCAGGATAAAAGCAAAATACTGCGGATGCTGGAATATTTGCCAGTTCCAAAGAAGGGCCACTGGCCAGAGACATTAACTCTGCTTCTCTCTCCACAGATGTTGCCAGACCTGCCGAGTATTTCCAGCATTTCTTGTTTTGATCTCTGGAAGGAGTTGGGAGCAAAGAAATTCAGGGCTGTGTTGACCTTGACAGCCATTTGCAATGTATGCCCTCCTGGCCCACTTGGAAGGAGGTCTTGTTCCATGAGGCTGCAGATGTCAACAACAACCTGCTGTGAAACTCTGAGCCTTTCTGCAGCATTGCTGCTTTTTGAGAAGGCAGCTCCTGTTGCTGTTATGACTTCTGCTTCTCTTGTTCTTCAGCAGAGGTCCAACAAAGAGCTACGTGAGCTGCTCCCATGTTGCTGTGAAGGCTGATGGCAGGGAAGTCCAAGGAAACAGAAATGTTGGAAATCACATGTAGAGTAGAACAAATCCTGTGAGCAAAAGCCTTTCACCTAGGCAAGGAAGCAGCCTGCCAGTTTCACAGAACCATCAATCCCTGCTGTGCTCGCCCCTTATTGACGCTGCCAAGTTTCACACAGCTCGGAAAACCCATGCACTGGCAGTTAAAGCTAGAATGCTGGGTTAAATTTTCAAATTAATTGCCTGTTAACATATTCAAATAACAGACCTCCTATCCGCATGGGGATTTCTCACACACCTCCAAATACACTCCAGTTAAAGCCTGATATTAGCGGGATCAATTGCCGATACACTGATATTTTTAGTTGATTTAACTCTCTCATCTGCACTGGCACATTCCCCTGCAACCCCTCTGCCCCTGTCTTAAAGGAGGAAAGTGAGGTAGAGAGGCACAGAGGTGTAGGAAAAGTATCCAGAGCTTAGGGCCTAGGCAACTGAAGGAGTGGCCACCAAGGCTGGAATGATTAAAATTGGGGATGCACATGAGACCTTAATTAGAGGAGTGCAGGTATCTTGGTGGGTTATGGGGCTGGAGGAGATTACAGAGATAGGGAGGGGCGAGGCCATGGAGGGATTTGAAAACTAAGATGAGAGTTTTAAAATCAAGACATTGCTTGACCGGGAGCCAATGTAGGTCAGAGAGCACAGTGGTGATAGATGAGCGGGACTTGGTGTGAGTTAAGACATGGGCAGCAGCATTTTGGATGAACTCAAGTTTACAGAGGGTAGAATGCGGGAGACCAGCCAGGAGTGTGTTGGATTAGTCAAGTCTAGAGGTAACAGAGGCGTGAATGAGGGTGACAGCATCAGATGAGTTCAGACGGGCGCAGTCGGGCAATGTTATGGATGTGGAAAGAGGTGGTCTTAGTGAAGGTGCGGACATGTGGTTGGAAGCTCATCTCGGGGTCAGATGTGACACCAATGTTGCTGCTATGATCAGGTGAGAAAGGGGTCTAGGGTTTCCTCTCAGCCATCACCTGGTCTTACCGTAACAGGGTTTTAATTTTAAACACACTTTTTTTTAGCTCCCCTTAGTGAATCCTTGTTCACTAACTTCCAATTATAATGCAAAGAAACTAGCCAAACAGGTTTTGTTAGGTTTAAAGAAAAAAGGTTGATCTTTATTAAACTTAAACTCTAATTTGGTTAATGCCTACGGATACGTGACACGCCCATGCTAGCATGCATACGCGATACAGTCATGCATTAAGAGACAGAAAAGAGCAGAAGAAATAAAGTGGCAAAGTTTGAGGCAATATCTGAAGATGGTTTTGATTACTGTTCTTCGAGCTCGCTGTAAAGTCCTTGATTGTAAGTAGGTCTTGCTTTTCGTTGGGGCCCAGTATTCTTCTTAAACCTTGTTCGATGTCGGAGACTTTTCTCTCTTGAAGTTCATGTGTCCTCAATGGGCCCAGAGGTTTGTGAGATAGAGATGGGAACAAACAGGTGAGGCCTTCTCACTCCAAGAGCAAACAGTCTTTCCCTGAGTTCAAATGCTCTGTGGCTAGTTCAAAAAACCTGGACCAGCCAGTCATGTGACCAGCTGGTTTAACTAGTCCTGGCTTTTGTGGATTGTATCACCTTAGAAGTCTCTGGAATGCACTTCCTTACCCCTTCAATGTCTGGTGATCAAAATCCATTATGGGTTGAATGTGTCAGGGAATGGTCCTTTGTCTCCACAAGCCCTGTCTGTTGGTATGCAAATATTTTTCAGCTAAGTGTTTGGCAGCCCTTGTAACAGGCCTTCTCCTCTTCCCAGCAACAGTTTAAAATCAATGTTCATATGACAAAATTAATATGTCTCATTCTTGGCAGGTGGGGGCCTGCATGACAGTTGCAAACAGACTGGTTTAACCACAGACTTGCCAGAGAGAGGAATCGAGTTGGTAGCTGGGCAACAGGGTTTGGAGCAGGGACCAAAAACATTTTTCTTAACCAATATTTAATTAGAGGAAATTTCTGCTCATCCAGTACTGGATGTCGGATAAGCAGTCTGATAATTTAGCAGCAGTGGAGGAGTCGAGAGAGGTAATGGTGAGATAGAGCTGGGTGTCATCAGCCTACATGTGGAAACTAACGCTGTGTTGACGGATGATGTCGTTGAGGGGCAGCATGTAGATGAGAAATGAAAGGGGGTCATGGATAAATCCTTGGGGTACACCAGAGGTAATGGTGCTGATCCTCCACATTAGAGTTTCTCTTTTTGTAGGATAGTTGGTAATGTGCTTGAAAACCATCAATTGATGCAGTGTGTTTTTAGTATATAGTTTCTTCAAAATTAATAATGAGGGAGTCAGCATGTCCTTATGGGAAGAATGTTATGCCTAACAAATCTGTTGGGGTTTCTTTGAAGAAATAAGGAACATGGTGATAAAAAGCAACCCAGTAGATATATATTTAGATTTTTGAAAGAGCTTTTGACATAGTGTCATACGGGAGGGTTGAAGGCACATAATGAAATTGAATGTCAAAAGTTCAGCCTTTGATATACGAAAGTTGGAAACTTTCTGGCCCCTGAGGATGAACAGATTGAGATTTTACCTTGGAGCATATAATTTCTCAGTTTAAAAACAGCCATTTATTTTTACTTTTCAAATGTCATTTGTTGCTAAAGCCATTAATTAGTAGAGGTTGTAATATTTAATGGTGAAAACAAGTACTGACAGCTAAGAAATCAAGAGACAGCATCACAATCTTAGCACTGTTTTAGATGTTGTATGCCTCCTCTTCTCGCTAAAATATGTGTAGTTTTTAAATGCTAGGCTACTGATTTTTACCCAGGATAATGGTGCTGTAAATTTATAAAAACTGAATGTTTAAAAAAATACTCAATTTGCAACCACAGTCACTTTATTACCATTTAAAGACAGCTGAAAGTTCTAATTGTTATTAACTGCAGTAATTTAAATTTGCAGAATAACAGTGAACTTGGTACTGTTTTATAAATAATTGTTGGGGTGCTTACCAGTATTGGAAGAAGCCTTAAATAAAATGATGTTATACAGCAGCCTGCCAACTACAGTGACAGATCAAACTGAGATTTGCTCTAATTATATTTTAGCTGTTGATTCTGGTAGGCCACAATACAAATTTTGTTAATTTAAGATTAAAGCATAATGGTTTGATTGACAAATAATAGTAAATAAGCATTTATTTTGTACCAGAAAAAGATCACTCCAACTGGCGCAGTGGTTAGCACCGCAGCCTCACAGCTCCAGGAACCCGGGTTCAATTCTGGGTACTGCCTGTGCGGAGTTTGCAAGTTCTCCCTGTGGCCGCGTGGGTTTTCACCGGGTGCTCCGGTTTCCTCCCACCGCCAAAGACGTTGCAGGTGATAGGTAAATTGGCCATTGTAAATTGCCCCAAATGTAGATAGGTGGTAGGGAATATGGGATTACTGTAGGGTTAGTATAAATGGGTGGTTGTTGGTCGGCACAGACTCAGTGGGCCGAAGGGCCTGTTTCAGTGCTGTATCTCTAAATAAATAAAATAATTAGAAGGAAATAAATATCTAATAATAGAAATATTACATCATCCAGACTACAAGAAGCAGTGGTGATGGGCTCTGTCCTATCTGATCAGTAGAAATAACCTGAAGTATTGTAACGTACAGTGAATACAAAAGAAAGAGTTGCTTGCAAAGTAAATAATAAAATATAACTCCACATAATAAATAATAATAAAACCTACTGTTCTTTGGGCTGTAGCCAGTAAACAACAATTTTACCCAGTTTAGATATTAACTAAAGGAAATTTTACAAGCGAGTTAAGGCTGGAAACAGCATTAAAATTGCTAATTTCTTTAATCGCTTTGTGAGAATGCTATTTCTTTCGAAGTCTGGTTAACACTTGCATTTACAAATATGTTATATGTTTTATCCTAATCAAGTAAGGAACTGCACTATGATTCTTTGTGCTTTTTTTTTAACTGAGCCTATAATTTGTTCTTCAGGAAACGAGAAGTTCATGTTTTGAAAACAAAATATAAAGTTAGCATTAGCAGTGGCAGACGGACATAGACCACACAACAATTCTTGTATTGCTCACTAGGGAAAACTGAAGTTAAGAGTGCTATTTGAAAGTAAAGCAGTTTATGAATTTAGTTTGTGCAATATGTGTGGTCTGAGATAAAGTATGATTTTCTCTCTTGTTTGGTAATTCATACATAATATTACATGTGGAGTTCTAACTTGCAAAAACATTAGTAATAAAACTGTATGTTATTCTACCCCATAAACCAGTTAAGTAAATCATTTGGGGTTAGTCTAGATATCATTCTTGGGCTCAACATCTGAGATGGCTCCATCTTTCGCCATCATCTGGAGCGAGACTTTATCTGGGCAACATCTAGGTAATTTGTAGCAAGTCTAGGAATTGAACAGAAAGTCTTTATTACTGTATTTCATTTGCTGGTTATATCGGAGGCCCTGTCATGATCTTAACCAAACCAGTAGAATAAATGTTTTGCTAGACTGTGGCTTAGGCTATAAAATACCAAAAATTTATTAACCACCAAATGGATAAGTGAAGGAGTAATGGCAAACTATAAATTTACAGTGGTTATAGTCTTAACTATTCATCCTTATATATTATATAAGTTACCGACGCTGCACTAAACTGCAGTGTGAACTGTGCTTCTCTCAATGTGCCCGAAGCTTAATCTTATGTCGAAATATTTGCTCATAATGCAAGTATGCTGTTCGGTGTCTTCATATTCCTCTAGTAACGCCAGATGGACTATTGTACTTGAAGAAAACAGGATAAAAAAGGCTTTTTGAAAAATGTAGCTTGTTAGTTATTTAATTATATTGTAGTCAATTTATTTGTAGTCAATATTGTAGCTGTTGGCAGGAAAAAAGACAGAAGCGCAAGGGGAGATCCAACTGTGTAACAGCCCCGACAACCAATTTTATCTGCAGCACCTGTGGAAGAGTCTGTCACTCTAGAATTGGCCTTCATAGCCACTCCAGGCGCTGTTTAACAAACCACTGACCAGCTCCAGGCGCTTACCCATTGTCTCTCGAGACAAGGAGGCCAAAGAAGAAGTCAATATAAAACTTTTTATTAGAAATAAGACATGTTAATACTTTTATGAGATTTAAAGCTAAACAGTAAAGTCTTGGACAACAGGCATATCAAAATGCAGTCAAGATTGGATAATTTGATTCTAAGCTCCATCTATTACTAATTAATTTTAAAATGACAATCATTTGAATTTAATAGTGCCTTTAATGTAGCAGTGTGAGTGAGACGAAAAGAGATTTGAGTGTATCATCTAGTTTTAACAACTGAGGCCTTGAGTTTTAAAGGGCTTTGCAACCTTAAAGGTGCATTTGTGTGCATCTGCCTTTTTTGGGATGAACATCTACCCTGTGATGTGTAAAGTGTACTGAGTACTTTGAGTACTGTATAAAATTACATGATTACACTTTTTTTTTATGAAAGCTGTGACTGTTCTAGAAATTACCCAATTAAATCATGTTGAATGTAAATACTAAAATCAGGCTTGATACTTTTGGTTTAAAAGTTTTCATTTTGTCTTTCAGGTTTATAGACAAGACTGTGAAACCTTTGGCATGGTTGTTCAGATGCTGATTGACAAAGACCCATCATTGGAAAATACAATACAGTTTGCACTAAGAGAAAATTTGCGTGAGATAGGAGAACGTTGCATTGAAGAACTGAGAAAGTTCATCACCCATTATGATTCTGCTCCTGGAGAGCACACAACAAACTTATAATTCCACAGTTTGAGTCCCTGATAAACTGCATTTATCCCAAGTCTGTTTTATAACAACTGTAATCATTAGTTTACATGTCCATTGTTTTGAATTTAGCAACAGAAGCCCTTGCTAGTGTGAAGTGACTCTGCCTGTTGTTTAAGTATATTAAATTTGTAGTCTAAGTTTGAAATGCAAAATACATGTTTAATATGTATGCTGGGCAATAAAATGAATCTATATTGACCTCAATAGTATATTCCTTACATAATGGTATCTGTAATCAGGAGCGTATTTCTGAGATCAATATGGGTTGAATTCTAAAAGTGTTTCTTGGTGTGTATGAACCATGTAGAATATTTCCAATGGAAAAGCTTAAGGAATATACTAGGCTCAGGATCTACAGTAGTCTTTTATTTCACTGCTTAAGGGAAATTTGCCACCAATCCAGTTAGGAAAAAAGGGTTTGAGAGACTATGGTGGCTGAAATATTTTTGTGCTATTTCTGTTACTGGGTGCTGAAACGTTAAAGGAAACAAAAGTGATATTTTGGGCCCCCCGATGGCTCACTGAGTAACATGCTACCTACTGTGATTGGGAGCTGTACAGAGCAGAAAGAATCTTTAGTTTGTGATCTGTGTTGAATTGGCTGGGACTGCATTGGAGGGACTGTGTTTGGCCTTGGTACCTTGAGCTGCAGAAGGATGAACCAGGATTCTTAATTTTGGCTTTATTCACTCTTGTCAGAAAATATGTGTGCAGACGCCAAGTGCAGGAAGATCAGATTTAGCAAGAATGTCCTCTACCGCCAAATGACCTGTGATACTCGCTCTCTGGGGTTGCACATGAAGAATGAATACTTGGGTAAGATGTGTGAGAGCTTTTGGTGTTCAAAGGCAAACACCCAGCAGTCAGCACTTAAAAGGAGAGAAAAATTCCTTGACGATAAGGCTATTGTAGGGCTGAATTCTAGAGTATTCCTTTAAGTGAACTCTTTTTATGCTTGAAACTATGCTATTAGCAATGATTTGTTGTTTTTTGTGTTGACTTACTCCATCAATTTGAAGAAACGGTTTATTTGGAATTGGCCACATATTACCAAATAAACTATCTGTTAAAATGGGAACTCTGTTGTACAGGATAACCTACTTCTGTGTTGTAGAGAAATCCAACTTGTAACCCAGAAGACCATACTAAAACATTAGAAATTACATTTATCGAAGCATAGAATTTTCCAGTTTCTTCATCAATGTTACCTTTGGATTTCTGCAGAGCAGAGGTTTTTATTTGTAAAGTATTGACATTTTGAATAGATAAAAATTGTTTAAAAAGGGATTTTTTTTCACTATTGAAGTGAAGATTATTGTCATGGTCTAGACCAACCTTGATGCATCCAGTGATGACAGGAGGCATGTGAGGAAACATATGAAAGTTTTAATGTTCAGACTTGGGTCATTGTTAAGGCCAAAGTACTGTAATAATGCATTGATTTTTTTTCTTTTTAAGTGTTGCAGTGTATTTAGCATTATGATTCTGTTTCAAAAATAGATTCACATAGTTTAGTAGGGGCTAGGGTTTCCAAATAGTCATGTCACCTGTGGAATTTATGTTCAAATCCAGTTTGGTTTTTGGAATGAAAGTTTCCTTTTTGTGATCTGTAGGGGTCCTTTGTAGAATAAATTTGGTCAGTCACAACACAGTTCTTATGGTGTCCACAGCACAATACTGACCATAACATGGCACAAGGTGACTAACTCCCTCAGATTGGAAGGATAGCTGGTATGAAAAATAGGTGTCCTCTTCTATATTGGGTAAAAACACCTTAGAGCAGAAGCTTTACTCATCATCTGTTTCCATTATGTGCTGGTTATTGTGTTCGAGCAATTAAAAGAGGCAGTGAGCAGAAACTAGGGGATATGTTTTGTTCTGCATGCAACATTTAAAAAATCCTTTTACTCAATTGGATAGGTTTATAATGCATTTTCTCTTTAATTTTAGCACATTAAGTTAAATATACTCCTGAAAGGGAACCGGATAAAGGAGAAATTGAGTCACCTTATAGCTTTGTTTTAAGTACTTGATGCTGATAACTAGTGTCAAAATATAAACATCTCTTGCTGTGACATTGACCCAATTTTAAAGATATTTATTTTGTATAAAAGAGCAGGGTGGTCCCAAGTCTGTCTTGAGTTAGCTGATCTCAGTTAGAGCACCAGTAGGTACCCCAGGGCAGAGAGAGGAGAAAGCAGTTCAAGTTCCCATTTCTGATGCATATCCAGCAACCTATGTGGAAAGGCAAACGTGTTGAAGTTGGGATGAGGACAAAATTTAAACAGTCATGATACTTCCTTTAATTGCACAGCCTCATTGTATTGGCTCAAAGCATGGTCCCTTAAAGCGTTTCCAATGCCTGTGACAACGTCACACAGCAAGAGTCAGCACTTTCAGGAGAGAAGGGGATAAAATTAAAGTGGTGACTCAGTATACAAATATGTTGTAGCACAAAGTGGCAGGACATGAATTTAGATACTTAATTTTAGCTGGACCATCAAGGGATTTGCAATAAGATGCTTTCAGCTAAGTTATGTGTTTCCTAAGCAAGATCATATCAGTGTGAAGCTACTGTGTAGTCATTGGTAAATGCTATTCTGTTAGTGTAGTATACTCTTCAGTCCTTTGAAAATTTTCAGTTGCTTTCTCCGTTAACTGTATCAACTGTTAGGAACTATCCAAGAATGCCTGGGTACTTTGCTTGGCAATTTTTTTAAAGTTTTGGCCCTTCACTTCCTGTACATGACATGCAGTTGCCACTTTCCCTGTGTTACTGGCAAGAAAACGCATTCTGTCTCTGAATCAAAACATTAAAGTGCCAATTTGCTGGACCATTGCACAGTTGTGTTAAATTATTACATTTCATTGTGTCAAGTCAGATGAGTGTATTTACTCTCATAAAAGTACAGAAATTAAGCCCAATATATAGGGTTTCAAAGTGGGTTGGGAAATTGCCTTATATGTGAGTCACTGTAGTAGGTGGACCTCTCTTACTCCCAGGCAGCGGACTCACTTACTCCTGACAGTGCCGTCCCCTGTCATGCGGTGCCAATTGTCTGTTTGGCTTCTGGTTTCAATCTCGTGATGTCTTGCTCCCATTTTTGGACTCTGGATATCCAACTTGCAGTCAGTATGCATTAACATCAAATTTCCTGCAGTGACTGATGTCGCATTTTAAATATGAGGCATGGATTTTTTTTGGAATGGGAATCATTGGATTATTTTATGTGCATGCGTACAGTTTATAAGTGGTGACGCATTCGTATGTAGCGATGACCACAAAGATATGAACCTCAGATTACCTGAAAAAAACTTCTTATCTTTCTAAATGTTCTCATGATTTTTGAAAGGGAAACATTTCCTAAGAAGCTAATTGTTTTAGAGCACAGTCCTGTGTCTATGTTACATATCATATACAGTGCTGAAAAATGTCCAGTCTGGTCTAATTAGGAGAATCTTGCCATAAATGTAACATTTGTAATTTTTTGGTTTCCAAATAATCAGTTTGTCTGATCAGTCCCCAACATGCCACTTTAAAATGCATCATTATGTTTATTGCACAAACCTATATCGTTTACAGGTGATGTCTGAATAATTATATGGAGAAGACTTATCCAATTGTCCACACTGGTTATATGATCTCAAGCGTTAACAGACGCAAAAGATTCAGTATAATTTACATCTGCCAATCTGAAAAAGTGGTAAAACCTGACTAACAGTTTGTAAAAGCTGACAACTAAAGAATGGCTTTGATTGTAATCCTGTGACATTTGAAATCAATAGTTCCACAAATTTGTAACTCAAGTTGTATGTACACCCAGTATTGTATTTCCTGTATTCGGGAAAAAATATTAGGTAGAAACCTGAAGGGGAAAATGCAGATTGATGATGCATTTCTAAAAGGGATAGATCCATGGGCATGCTACCTATCTGTTGAAATTTAGTTATAAATTAGGCATTCTGGTTCATTTTAGTTACATTTATTCTTCACAGGTGATTTTTGTTAATTTTTAGAAACTAAGGGCTGAATTTTACCAGCCCCTCGATGCTGCGAGTCACGGCGTGGGGGCCGGTAAAATGCTGTGGGGAGAGGCCTGCCCCGACTCGCGACGCCGAGACGGGCCCACTGCATTTTACTGGCGGCTGGACCTCTGTTCGGCCCCCCGCCACATGGTCGCGGCACCGCAATTAGCATATGGTAATACTTACTTACCTATGCTGATTATGTAGCCCGCCGCCTCTCCACCGACACTGCCGGATTTTTCGATGAGTGGGTGACCATCACGTGCTGTCCTGGTCACGATCTGAAAAGCCGGCGGATCCTCACTCTGCATTATGGAAGGGAGGGGGGGACGCACGGGTCTAACTCTGCACTCTTAAAGTGGGGGGGGGGGATAGACAGGAGTACAGGGGTCTAACTCTGCATTCTTAAAGGGAGGGGGGATATGCAGCGGTTGAACTCTGCATTCTGAAAGGAAGGGGGTCTGGGATTACTGGAGGGAAAACTGCACTGGCATGAAGGCAGGTACCGTGTACCATCCCTCCGTCAACAGTTTACGCTCTGTGTTTGTGAGGGGGCAATGGCACACTAGGCACCTTGTGTGGGGAGGGTGCCAGAAAGGGCAACAACATTAAGGTTTTATGGATGGTAGGGGCAATCAATTCAGCTGATAAGATCTTGATGTGATCATGCTGTGCCCCTCTGAGTGTTGGCCAAGATGGGCAATGCCAAAGCACGCCACATAGTTGATCCAGGAAAGCAACTGATGTACCCATCAGCACCAATCCATGCCCTGTTTGGAACCTACGTTGTGTGATCCTCTGTACATGAGGATCCGTATGCACCATAGGCAATACCAACAGGCAGGTGTGATCCATGTAGAGGCCCCAGGTCATGGGTAGCAGCCCCCAAACGGAGCCCGCCATTACAGTTGCCGTGCATCTACAGGCCCCACATGACATGCCATCCGATGTCGTAGCACTAGTGTCAGAGGAGATTGCGCATATAGAGAGGGTGGTGACACATCTCTGTACCCTGCTCAAGGATGAACCTGCAGCCCATGGGCTCCAGTGGACATTCCATGCCTTTGTTCCTCATAGTGGCAGTGGTTCACAAGCCTAATGCCTCTGCAGCCTTTTGGGGGCCCACCAGAGACATTTGTGTGGTGTCACAGTCAGCAGTGCACTGCTGCATCAGGGAGGTCACCAGTGCCCTGCACTAGAGGGCCAGTGAGGATGTCTGCTTCAGGACGGACTCTCACAGCCAGGCCCAGAGGGCCAGTGCTTCTGGCACCATTGTCAGAGAACCATAGGTTATAATGTTCATAGACTGCATTCATGTGGCCATCAGGCCTACGGCCAGGCTACCACTTGCAGACATCACCATTAAAGGAGCCCTCTCAATCTAGGTGAAGCTGGTATGTGAACACCGCGGCTGCTTGCAGCGAATGTGTGACTGTTTCTCAGGCAGCTGCCATGACACCTGGGTCTTGTGCCAGTCCCTGCTGCCTGTTCACTGAACTGGCTCAGATGAAGGGGTGACTTCTTCGGGATAAGGGCTATCCTTTGCAGACATGGCTCCCAACACCAGTGAGAAACTCCACCACTGCTACAGAGGAGAGATACAATGCCAGCCACTGAGCTACATGAGCCACCATTAAGCAGGAGATCGGCATGCTGAAAGAGCGCCTCCAATGCCTGGATGGTTAGGGTGATGCTCTGTACTATGGGCGGAAAAGGCCAGCTCCTTTCTTTGCTGCTCTGCACAACTACGCACCCAATAGGGGCCAGGCCTGGCATGATGAGGAGAGACGTCAACAGGATCCCTCCTCGAACTATGAGGTTGCTGAGGACCTACAAAACGAAAGATGCATGGGAGGGCAGATGGCACCCAGTCTCTGCACGTAGGGCTAGCAGTGAGCTAGGGAGATACGTAAGTGGCTTATCAGACAAAGGCTGTCTGCCCCATAGGAACCGACATGAGCTCTGCAAGCCACACATCACCCTCGCTCACCAGCTGTGCACCAGTCTACATCTGCGGCATCCCTGTGTAAACCATTAGAGGTAGCAGCTGGCTGAGCCTACGTCCATGTCACTGAGTCTGTGGAGGCCCTCAGGAGTAATGGTGGCGTAACAATGCTGTTATTGCATACTTTGGCTCTCCTGAAGGGCCAACGGTGCAAAGGGATGTGACATTGGTGCTTCATGCTGGCACACATCATTCCCACAGAGAAAAGGACACACATGTTGGTGAGGAACATCTAGTGAAAGATGTATTTACATTGCTGTGACACCCGTGCATTCCCATTTGTGTCGGTGTGTTCTCTGTAAACCTCTGTAATACCTTTTATGGTCTATTTAAGTCTTGCGTCCTGGAATGTGCAAAATTAAGATTATTCACCCAGGTGCGGCACCCCTACAAGAAGGAATGTTACGCTTGAATGGAAGAAGAGGATCGCAACTGCACAGGACATTGGGACACAGCAGGGTAAGTATGTGGCAGCAAAGCGGAAAGTGCTGGGGTAACTCAGCAGGTCAGGCAGCATTTGTGGAGAGAGAAGCAGAGTTAACTTTCAGGTCTGTGAACTTGGACAGTATCCAACAATGCAGATACACATGCCCATATCTAGGACTAACTGAGAGAGTGCTGCACTGTAGAAGGTGCCATCTTTCTGAAACTAAAGCTGTGCCTGCCCTATCAGATGGATGGAAAATGTCCCATGCACTGCAAAAAAGAGCAGGGGAGTTCTCTCTAGTGTCTTTGCCACTATTTATCCCGAAATCACCATCACTAAAACAGATTATCTGGCTATTAGCTCATTATTGTTTGGAAATGGGATGCTGTCCATTACCATTTTTGTCAGCAAATGTTGATGATCGGCACATATAATTTCAGCTAAGTTCCTTGTGCAGATCAACAATATAAGTTTCTGCCTGCCAATATTTTCATGGGTTTTCCATATTTGTAGCCTCATTTCCATATGAGTAAACATTGCTCCTGGCAAAAATGTCACATCCAATTTTTGAGCTTTTTTAAACATTCATTCTTGGGATATGGGCATTGCTGGCAAGGCTGGCATTCATTGCCCATCCCTAGTTGTCCTCAAGAAGTGGGTGATGGGCCTTCTTCAACTGCTGCAATCCAAGTGATGGAAGTGCTGTCTCAATGATGTTAGGTGGGACGTTCCAGGGTTTTGACACAGCAACAATAGAGAAACAGTGCGCGACCTCTCTGAGAACTTGGAGGTTATGGTGTTCCCAAGCACCTGCTGCTCTTGATCTAGTTGGTGCAGGTTACGCGTTTGAAGAAGTCTTATCTACTTTCTGTTGTGCATCTTGTGAATAGGATGCACTGCAGCCATGGTATACCAGGAGTGGAGAGAGTGAATGTTTAAGCTTGTGCATGGGGTGCCAATCTAGCGGAATGCTTGCGCAGCAGTATCAATTGAAATAAAATGTATTTTTTGTTAAATAGGACTTGAGAGAGATTTTGGTTATTATTTCTTTGTGTCGTTGAAATGCAAGTAAGAAACTTAAATTGACATTTTGGGTTCTAACATTGCCATTGACCCAGAAAAGAAAGCGAGAAATTAACCCACTGAGGTTTCCTCTCTAGACATTCAATTTTTTTCTATTTGACTTTATCCACAATCTCCATTTCCTTTCCCCAGAACCAGGAGTGTCAGAAGATAAGTACTGTAACACTGTTGCAACCATCAATCTCAGAGGGGATCTAACTTCATTAGTAAGCTCTAATTTCTAACAACTGAGAATCATAGAATAGTAATGCACTGAAGGAGGCCTTTCAGCCAATCGAGTGTGCAATATCTTATTCAAAGAGCAATCCAGTTAGTCCCATTCCCCCACTCTTTCCCCACATCCATGCAAATTTTTCTCTTTCAAATATTTATCCAAATTCCCTTTTGAAGCTCCAATTGAATCTGTATCCACCACCTTATCAGGCAGTGCATTCTAAATCTGAACCACCCATGCGTAAAAAGTTTTTTTCTCATGTTGCCTCGGCTTCTTTTGCCAATTGCCTTAAATCTATGCCCTCTGGTTATTGACCCTTCGGTCATTGGAAACAGTTTATTTTTATTCACTCTATCTTAACCCTTCATGATTTGAAACACTTCTATCAAATCTCCTCTTAGCCGTCTTTGTTCTAAGGAGAGCCAATCAGCTTCTTCAGTCTATCCACGTAACTATAATCCCTCGTTCATTGAACCATGTTAGTAAATCTGTGCCATACCCTCAGCAAAACTTTCACATCATTCCTAAAGTGTGGTGTCTCGAATTGGACACAGTACTCCAGCTCAGGCCAAGCTAGTGTTTTATAGGTTTGGCATAATTTCTGGCTTTTGTGCTCTATGACTCTATTTATGAAGTCCAGAGCCAGAATTTTATGCCCCCCAAATGAACGGGCTTGGGGGGGGTGGTGGAGGGGGGTGGTTACCAACCCCCTCCTGTCTTCACAATTTTATGCGGGCAGTGAGAAACTGCCCGCTCGCCTGCCCCAGGCCAATCAAGACCCTTAAGTGGCCAATTAACTGGCACTTAAGGGCCTCCGCCTGCCACGGCGGGTATTTTACCCTTGGCAGCCGGACGGCAGATGCCTCAAAAAGTCCACCTGGTTAAACCAGGCGGCTTTCTTGCGGCTGGTGGGGGGCCCTCCTGATCGGGCACCCTGTGCCCCACGGAGGGTCGCCCCTGAAACATCAATCACCCCCAACGCACAACACTTTTTTCCCCCCCTCTCCCTCCCCCCAACCCAACTGACTTCTCCTTCCCTTGCCGGGGCCCGACCGTTTGTCCCCAGTCAGGCCCTAAAAACTTACCTTAGTTCCCAGAGTCGTCCTTCATTTTGCTTGCGATGGCTGGGTGTAGTCCTAGCAGTGGTCACCGCTCCCGGTGGCACTGCTGGGACTAAGAGCTGCCAGCCTGCTGATTGGTCGGCAGTTCCGTTAGGCGGGACTTACTGCCTCAAGGAGGTGGAAATCCCACCCAAGACTGGGGAGCGAAAAATCACAGTCTGGTTCCCCAGGCGCAGCGGAAGCGGGCTTGCCACCGACTTTTCCGCCGGTGAACTGGGCCTCCCACCCAATTAAAAATTCTGGCCTAGGATTCCATATGCTTTATTAACTACTTTGTTAACCTGTTCTACCATCGTCGAAGATTTGTGCACAAATACCTCTAGATCTCTTTCTTCTTTACACTCCTTTTAAAATTATACCATTTAGCATGTAGTGTCTCCTCATTCTTTCTACCAAAATGTATCACCTCACACTGTTCTGTGTCAAATTTCATCTGCCATGATTTTATGGTTTGTATCTAACTAAACTGATC
Organism: Heterodontus francisci; assembly: GCF_036365525.1. Lineage (NCBI taxonomy): Eukaryota > Metazoa > Chordata > Chondrichthyes > Heterodontiformes > Heterodontidae > Heterodontus > Heterodontus francisci. The sequence continues at coordinate 71,632,768 of NC_090388.1, read as the reverse complement.
CATTCCTAGGCTTTTGGCTTGTCCATATTCCATAATCACAGCCTAATCTTTGCACTTCAGTTTTAAAAGCAACTTCAGCTTTACACAATAATACAAACTATTATCATTGATGTGTGATATGATTGTTAAGAAGCAGAGCTGCACTTTCTCACTAATGCCCTTAAGCAGAGCTGCACTTCCCAATGCTCTCCTAGCCAGCCTCCTATTTTCCATGCTCCATAAACCTGAGCTCATCCAAAACTCTGCTGCAAAACCTACATTGTCTCCCTATCTGGCAATGCCTCAGTTTTAAAATTCACATTTGTTTTTCAAATTTCTTCTCAACCCCCCCCCCCCCCCCCCCATATCTCTGTACCCTCCTCCAGCCCTACAACCCTCTGAAGACCTCGACTCCACCAATTCTGGCCTTTTGCATATTTGTGATTTTAATAGCTTCAGCATTTGGGGACCATACTTTCAGCTGCCATGCTCTGAAAGACCCCCTCTCTCTACCTCTCTCCTCAAAACCCACCTCTCTGATAAGCTTTTAGCCATCTGTCCTAATATCTCATGGCTTGGTGTCAAATGTTGTTTGAAAGCACCCTTGTGAAATGCCTTGGGATGTTTTAGTACATTAAAGGCATGATGTGAATGAAAGTTGTCGTTCCATGCAAGGGAGGTGGTGGCGTAGTGGTATTGTCACTGGACTAGTAACCCAGAGACCCAGGATATTGCTCTGGGGACATGGATTTGATCCCAGCACAGCAGAAGGTGGAATTTGAATTCAATTAATAAATCTGGAATTTAAAGCTGGTCTAATGATGGCCATGAAGGTATTGTTAATTGTTGTAAAAACCCATCTGGTTCACTAATGCCCTTAAGGGATGGAAATCTGCTGTCCTTACCTGGTTTGGCCGACATGTGTCTCCACACCTACAGTAATGTGGTTGACTCTTATATGTTCTCTGTAATGGCCTAGCAAGCCACTCAGTTGTATCTAACCACTACGAAGTCAAAAAAAAAGAATGAAACTGGACAGACCACCCGGCATCGACCTAGGCACCGGAAACGACAACAACAAACCCACCCCTGTCAACCCTGCAAAGTCCTCCTTACTAACATCTGGGGGCTTGTGCCAAAGTTGGGAGAGCTGTCCCACAGACTAGTCAAGCAACAGCCTGACATAGTCTTACTCACAGAATCATATCTTACAATGTCCCAGAAACTGCCATCACCATCCCGGGTATGTCATGTCCCACGGGCAAGAGGTGGCGGCACAGTGGTATACAACCGGGAGGCAGTTGCCCTTGGAGTCCTCAACATCGACTCTGGACCCCATGAAGTCTCATGGCATCAGGCCAAACATGGGCAAGGAAACCTCCTGCTGATTATCACCTACTGCCCTCCCTCAGCTGATGAGTCAGTACTCCACCATGTTGAACACCACTTGGAGGAAGCACTGAGTGTGACAAGGGTGCAGAATGTACTCTGGGTGGGAGATTTCAATGTCTATCACCAAGAGTGGCTCGGTAGCACCACTACTGACCGAGCTGGCCGAGTCCTAAAGGACATATCTGCGGCAGGTGGTGAGGGAACCAACGAGGGAAAAGCATACTTGACCTTGTCCTCACCAATCTGCCTGCCGCAGACACATCTCTCCATGACTGTATTGGTAGGAGTGACCATTGCACAGTCCTTGTGGAGACAAAGTCCAGCCTTCATATTGAGGATACCCTGTATCGTGTGGCACTCCACTGTGCTAAATGGGATAGATTTCGAACAGATCTAGCAATGCAAAAATGGGCATCCATGAGGCGCTGTGGACCATCAGCAGCAGCAGAATTGTACTCGACCACAATCTGTAACCTCATGGCTCGGCACATCCGCCACTCAACCATTACCATCAAGCCAGGAGACCAACCCTGGTTCAATGAAGAGTGCAGGAGGGCATGCCAGGAGCAGCACCAGGCATACCTCAAAATGAGGTGTCAACCTGGTGAAGCTACAACACAGGACTACTTGCATGCCAAACTGTATAAGCAGCATGCAATAGACAGAGCTAAGCAATCCCATAACCAACAGATCAGATCCAGCTGTCAATGGTGGTGGACAATTAAACAACTAACTGGAGGAGGTAGCTCCACAAATATCCCCATCCTCATTGACGGGGGAGCCCAGCACATCAGTGCGAAAGATAAGGCTGAAGCATTTGCAACAATCTTCAGCCAGAAGTACCGAGTTGATGATCCATCTCAGCCTCCTCCTGAAGTCCCCAGCATCTCAGATGCCAGACATCAGCCAATTCGATTCACTCCGTGTGATATCAAGAAACGACTGAAGGCACTGGATACTGCAAAGGCTAAGGGCCCTGACAATATTCCGGCAATAGTACTGAAGACCTGTGCTCCAGAACTTGCCGTGTCCCTAACCAAAATGTTCCAGTACAGCTACAACACTGGCATCTACCCAGCAATGTGGAAAATTGCCCAAACATGTCCTGTCCACAAAAAGCAGGACAAGTCCAACCCAGCCAGTTACCGCCCAATCTGTCTACTCTCAATCATCAGTAAAGTGATGGAAGGTGTCATCAACCGCGCCATCAAGCGGCACTTGCTTAGCAATAACCTGCTCAGTGACGCTCAGTTTCGGTTCTGCCAGAACCACTCAGCTCCTGACCTCATTACAGCCTTGGTTCAAACATGGACAAAACAGCTGAACTCAAGAGGTGAGGTGCGAGTGACTGCCCTTGGCATCAAGGCAACATTTGACCGAGTATGGCATCAAGGAGCCCCAGCAAAACTGAAGTCAATGGGAATCAGGGGGGAAACACTCCACTGGTTGGAGTCATACCTAGCGCAAAGGAAGATGGTTGTGATTGTTGGAGGTTAATCATCTGAGCTCCAGGACATCACTGCAGGAGTTCCTCAGGGTAGTGTCCTAGGCCCAACCATCTTCAGCTGCTTCATCAATGACCTTCCTTCAATCATAAGGTCAGAAGTGGAGATGTTCGCTGATGATTGCACAATGTTCAGCACCATTTGCGACTCGCGACGCCTCAGGTACTGAAACAGTCCGTGTAGGAATGCAGCAAGATCTGGGCAATATCCAGGCTTGGGCTGATAGTAGCTAGTAACATTTGCGCCACACAAGTGCCAGGCAATGACCATCTCCAACAAGAGAGAATCTAACCATCTCCCCTTGACATTCAATGGCATTACCATCACTGAATCCCCCACTATCAACATCCTAGGGGCTACTATTGACCAGAAACTGAACTGGAGTAGCCATATAAATATCGTAGCTACAAGAGCAGGTCAGAGGCTAGGAATCATGTGGTGAGTAACTCGCCTCCTGACTCCCCAAAGCCTGTCCACCATCTGAAAGGCACAAGTCAGGAGTATGATGGAATACTCTCCACTTGCCGGATAGGTGCAACTCCAACAACACTCAAGAAGCTCGACACCATCCAGGACAAAGCAGCCTGCTTGATTGACACCCCATTAACAAACATTCACTCCCTCCACCACTGACCCACAGTGGCAGTAGTGTGTACCATCTACAAGATGCACTGCAGCAGTGCACCAAGGTCATAAGACAGCACCTTCCAAACCCGTGACTTCTACCAACTAAAAGGACAAGGGCAGCAAATGCATGGGAACACCACCACCTGCAAGTTCCCGTCCAAGTCACACACCATCCTGATTTGGAACGATATTGCCGTTCCTTCACTGTCACTGGGTCAAAATCCTGGAACTCCCTTCCTAACAGCACTATGGGTGAACCTACCCCACATGGACTGCAGCGGTTCAAGAAGGCAGCTCACCACCACGTTGAGCAATAATTCTCCTGGAAAAATTTAATAATTCACTCCCTCCATTAGTAAGAACGTATGTAGAGAACCAGAAGGTTTCAACAGCCAGACCGGCAGCTGAGATCGCTGATGATTGCCAGCTTGTTTACAAGTCAAAACCCTTTGTCAGTCACCCCCCCACAAACCCAAGAAGGATAGAAGGTGGGAGGATGAAAGGAAGGCAAGTAGCTGGGGACTAAAAGGGACAGCTGGGAATGCCAGGGGATCTCCTCAGGCCAGAAAAGAAGATGCTGAGGGTGGAAGTGAAGTCCAAAAGCCTCAGTGTTACCATTGCCACAAGGTGGGACACCTCTGTGTAGAATGCTGGAAGTTGCGCGATGAACCCATGGGACTTATTGGGGTACACAAAGCCAATGCAGAGAAAGGGGCCCTGACCGAGAGTACGACAGATCAGGCTGTTGCTCCAACTGCAGCTGTAAGGCCAAATACAAAAACCACTGTGAGTACGGGGTCGTGAGTAAGATACCTGAGAGTTATAGGGAATTCTTGTCAAAAGGAAAAGTAACTCCTGATCCCTCAAGTGAGACAGGTAAACCTATATTTATACTGAGGGATACAGGAGCCACAAAACTCTTTTGCTCGGGAAAGGCATAACTTTTCCACCAGACAGCGCACTGAATACCAAAATTTTAGTGAATAGTATCAGAGGGGAGTATATACCCGTACCTTGCTATCGGGTGCACCTGGAGTGTGACCTAATGTCTGAAACGGTAACGGTAGAAGTTGTCCATCGTTTGCGTGTGGACAGAGTTGACCTACTCTTGGGGAATGATTTGGCCGGAGCGAAGGTAGTAGCTTCTCCAGTAGTCACGGAAAGACCAAGTGAAGTCAAAGAGACAGATCAGTTGCAAGGAAAGGTTCCAGGAATTTTTCCTTCCTGCGTAGTGACCCGAGCAATGGCTAAACAAGTTCCATTGTCAGAGGTAAAATTGGCACCATAGACAGCTAGCCAAATATCTGGAACTTTCTTTGGGGATTTGGATAATCCGAGGGAAATGTTGAATAAGTCTTCTCTGATCAAGGCTCAGAAAGCCAATCCAGAGTTAAATAAAGTGGCACAAGTGGCTCTAACTGAAGCTGAGGCAAAGGGAGTTCTCAAAGGCTACTTTATTAAAAATGGGATTCTATTGAGGAAGTGGAGACCTCCTCATAGATCTGCAGGCGAAGAATGGACGGTTGTTCACCAGATAGTGTGACTGCCCAAATATCGTCGGGAAATATTAAGCATAGCCCATGGAATTCCTCTGGCGGGACGTGGGGATCTGCAAGATGCCATCAGATATAGATCAATATTTTTATTGGCCATGTCTTTCCAAGGATGTGGTGCAGTTTTGTAAAGCGTATCATAGGTGCCAGATAGTGGGAAAACCACAACCTGCCATAAAACCACTAATTACCATAACAGTTTTTGGAGAACCATTTAGTAGGGTGTTGGTGGACTGTGCAGGACCTTTACCGAAAACAAAAGCGGGGACACCAATATACACTCACTATCATGGATATGGCTACTCGTTCCCAGAGGCCATTCCCGTAAGAACAATTTCTGCTAAGGTTGTGGTCGAGAAGTTAACCCAGTTCTTCACGAGATATGGATTACTGATTGAGATTCAGTCAGATCAAGGTTCCAATTTTATGTGTACAATTTTTCAGGAAGATATGGGTAATCTGGGTATAACGCAGTTCAAGTCCTCAGCATACCACCCACAGACACAGGGAGCTTTAGAAAGGTACCATCAGACCCTCAACACGATGATCAGGACATACTGTCATGAATATCCCCATGATTGGGATAAAGGGCTCGAATTTCTTTTGTTTCCTACTAGGGATTCACTTTATGAGTCTACTGATTTTAGCCCTTTTGAGTTTGTTTATGGACATGAGATATGAGGTCCTCTAAAACTAATCAAAGAAAAGTTATTGGAACAGAGGGATGAATCTTCAGTGTTAATCTATGTATCTGTGTTCTGAGACCGTCTCACGAGAGCCTGCAAAGTGGCTCAGGAACACCTTAAAGCTTCCCAAACAATCATGAAGAAATGGGCAGACAAGCATGCCAACACCCAAACATTTCTACCAGTGAATGAGGTTTTAGTGTTACTGTCTTTAAAGGATGAACTGCTGAAAGCACGGTTCAGTGGTCCGTATAAAGTGGTCAAAAGAATTGGTAAAGTGAATTATTTGGTTAACACCCCAGATCACTGGAAAATGAATCGGCTGTGTCATATCAATATGTTGAAACAATATAATTGCTGGGAAGATGACAAGCAAGCACAGGTATGTCAGGTAGTAAGGACAGGGAAGGATGATAGGAATAGTGAGGAAGAGGCAGAAGGAGGCCTAGACAATTCTCAAATTGAACCTCCTACTATCCAGTTAGCTAATACTGAAACGGAGATTAGACACTATGCTTTCATATTTAGATGCAGAACAACGAGAAGACCTAGCAAGGCTACTCACAGAATTTAAAAGTCTGTAGGGACAAATCAGGATGTACAACCTTAGCCATACATTATGTGGATGTACGGGAATCCTTTCCTATCAAACAGCATCCTTGTCACTTAAGTCCAGAGAAACAGACCCAGGTAAAAGCTGAAATCCAATACATGTTAGAAAACCACCTAATTGAACCCAGTCAAAGCAGCTGGAGTTCCCCAGTGGTGTTAGTGACTAAACCTGATGGTTCAACTAGACTGCAGAAAGGTTAATGCAGTAACAAAGGCAGACTCCTACCAATTCCTCGCTTGGAAGACTGTATTGACAGAGTGGACAGTGCCACGTTTCTTACTAAAATAGATTTGTTAAAGGGATACTGGCAGGTTCCTTTAACACCCCAAGCTAAAGAAATATCGGCCTTTGTCACACCAGACGGTCTTTTCCAATGCTGAGTGATGCCATTTGCGCTAAAAAATGCTCCAGCCACATTTCAGAGACTAATGAACTAAATGGTAGCCAGTGTTCCAAACTGTGTTGTTTACCTTGATGATGTGCTAGTGTGCAGTGACACATGGAAAGACCACTTGGAACAACTAGAAGCTCTATTTAGAAAATTACAATTGGCTGATTTAGTGACAAACCTTGCCAAAAGTAAATTTGCAAAAGCGAGAGTAGCCTACCTCGGGCATAAAGTAGAGCAAGGACCAGTGTTTGCCAAGAACAGCAAAAGTACAAACATTGGTGGAGTTCCCTACCCCTAAGACTAAGCAAGAAATCATGAGGTTTTTGGGGATGTGTGATTTCGTACTGCATGTTTTTACCAAGTTTTAGTACAATTGCTCCTCCACTGATGGATTTGCTTCAAAAAAGAAAACCAAGGTAGTGTGGTCAGGAGTGTGCCAAACATCTTTTGAGAGACTGAGAGCCACTTTGATTAATGAACCAGTGTTGGCTGTCCCAAATTTCACGAAGCCCTTCAAGGTAGCAATTGATGCAAGTGATCTGGGGGGGGGTCAGTGCAGCCCTGTTACAAGACAATGAATCAGGCATAGAAAGGCCAGTGGGATACTTTTCCAAAATGCTAAATCAACACCAAAAGAGATATTCAACAGTGGAAAAATAAACCCTGGGCCTATTGCTAGCTCTTAAGCATTTTGAAGTCTATGTCTGACACGACTACAGAGAGACACTGGTATATACTGGCCATAACTCACTAGCCTTTGTGATAAAATTCAGAAACATAGATACATAGAAAATAGGAACAGGAGTAGGCCATTCGGCCCTTCGGGCCTGCTCCACCATTCAAAAAATATCATGGCTTTTCGTCTAATTCAGTACCCTGTTCCTGCTTTCTCCCCATATCCCTTGATCCCTTTGGCATTAAGAAATATATCTATCTCCTTCTTGAATATATTTAATGATTTGGCCTCCACTGCCTTCTTCGATAGAGAATTCCACAGGTTCACCACCCTCTGAGTGAAGAAATTTCTTCTCATTACAGTTCTAAATGGCATACCCCGTATCCTGAGACTGTGACTCCTGGTTCTGGACTCCCCAGCCATCGGGAACATCCTCCCTGCATCTAGCCTGTCTAGTCCTGTTAGAATTTTATAGTTTTCTATGAGATCCCCTCTCATTCTTCTAAACTCCAGTGAATATAGGCCGAGTCAACCCTATCTCTCCTCATACGTCAATCCTGCCATCTCAGGAATCAGCCAAGTAAATCTTTGCACTTCCTCCATGGCAAGAATATTCTTCCTCAGATAAGGAGACCAAAACTGCACAAAATACTCCAGGGCCAAGGCCCTGTATAACTGCAGTAAGACATCCTTGCTCCTGTACTCAAATCCTCTTGCAATGAAGGCCAACATACCAATTGCCTTCCTAACTGCTTGCTGCACCTGAATGCTTGCTTTCAGCAACTGGTGTACAAGGACACCCAGGTCTCGTTGCACCTCCCCCTTTCCCAACCTATCACCATTCAGATAATCTGCCTTTCTGTTTTTACAACCAAAGTGGATAACCTCACATTTATCCACATTATACTGCATTTGCCCACTCACCCAACTTGTCAAATCACATTGGAGCCTCTTTGCATCCTCCTCACAGCTCACATTCCACCCCCCCCCCACCCCCCACCCCAGCTTTGTGTTGTCTGCAAACTTAGAAATTTTACATTTCGTTCCCTCACCCAAGTCATTAATATATATTGTGAATTGCTGGGGCCCAAGCACTGATCCCGCAGAACCCCACTAGTCACTGCCTGTCACCCGGAAAAAGACCCGTTTATTCCTACTCTTTGTTTCCTGTCTGTCAACCAATTCTCAATCCATGCCAGTCTATTACCCCCAGTCCCATGTACTTTAATTTTGCACACTAACCTCTTATGTGGGACCTTATCAAAAGCTTTTTGAAAATCCAAATGCATCACATCCACTTATCTATTCTACTAGTTACATCCTCAAAAAACTCCAGTAGATTTGTTAAGCATAATTTCCCTTACGTAAACCCATGCTGACTTTGCTCAATCTTGTTTATGCTTTCCAGGTGTTCTGCTATCACATCCTTTATAATAGACTCTAGCATTTTACCCACTACTGATGTAAGGCTCACTGGTCTGCAGTTCCCTGTTTATTCTCCCCCTCCTTTTTTAAATAGTGGGGTTACATTTGCCACCCTCCAATCTATAGGAACTGCTCCAGAGTCTATAGAATTTTGGAAGATGAACACCAATGCATCCACTATTTCAAGGGTCACTTCCTTTAGTACTCTGGGATGTAGATTATCAGGCCCTGGGGATTTGTCAGCCTTTAACCCCATTAATTTCCCCAGCACTATTTTATTTACTAATACTGATTTCCTTCAGTTCCTCCCCCTCATTAGACCCTTGGTACCCAAACATTTCTGGGAGGTTATTTGTGTCCTCCTTTGTGAAGACAGAACCAAAGTATGTGTTTAATTGTTCTACCATTTCTTTGTTCCCCATTATAATTTTCCCCATTTCTGACTGTAAGGGACCTACATTTGTCTTCACTAATCTTTTTCTCTTCACATATTGATAGAAGCTTTTACAGTCAGTTTTTATGTTCCCTGCAAGTTTACTCTTATACTCTATTTACCCCCACTTAATCAACCTCTTTGTCCTCCTTTGCTGAATTCTAAACTGCTCCAAATCCTCAGACTTGCTGCTTTTTCTGGCAATTTTATATGCCTCCTCTTTGGATCTAATACTATCCCTAATTTATTTTGTACGCCATGGTTGAGCCACCTTTCTGGTTTTATTTTTGCACCAGACAGGAATGGATAATTGTTGTAATTCATGCACATGTTCTTTAAATATTATCCATTGCCTATCCACCATCAACCGTTTTAGTAAAGTTCCCCAATCTACCATGGCCAACTCGCGCCTCATACCTTCATAGTTTCCTTTATTTAAGTTCAGGACCCTAGTTTCAGATTCAACTACTTCATTCTCCATCTTAATGAAGAATTCTATCATGTTATGGTCGCTCCTCTCCCAGGGACCCCGCACTACAAGATTGTTAATTAATCCTTTCTCATTGCACAATACCCAGTCTAGGATAGCCTGTTCTCGAGTTGGTTCCTCAATGTATTGGTCTAAAAAACCATCACCTGCACACTCCAGGAAATCCTCCTCCACATTTTTATTGTTAATTGGGTTTGATCAATCTCTATGTAGATGAAAGTCACCCATGATTACAGTTCTACCCTTATTGCATGCGTCTCTAATTTCCTGTTTAATGCCATCCCTTACATCTCCACTACTGTTTGGGGGCCTATAGACAACCCCCACTGCCCCTTGGTGTTTCTTAGCTCCACCCATACAGATTCCACATCATGATTTTCCGAGCCAATATCCTTCCTCATTATTGCATTGATTTCCTCCTGTACTAACAACGCTACCCGTCTCCTTTCCCTTTTTGGCTGTCCTTCCTAACTACTGAATACTCCTGGATGTTCAGTTCCCATCCTTGGTCACCTTGCAGCCATGTCTCCATAATCGCTACTAAATCAGAACCATCCATATCTATTTGTGCTGTTATTTCACCTACCTGATTGCGAATGCTCCACACATTAAGACACAATGCCTTTAGACTTGTCTTCTTAACATTGTTAGTCTTAGCTTTATTTTGCACTATGGCCCCATTTGTTTCTCGCCCTTGTTTTCTCTGCCTTCCACTTTTACTTCTTACTTTCTGTCTTTCATTTCTATCCTTGTTTCCCTCTCCTCTGTCTCCCTGCTCAGATTCCCATCCCCCTGCCATTCTAGGTTAAACCCTCCCCGAGAGCACTAGCAAACACCCCTCTCCACCCGCCGCCACCCCCCACCCCGAGGAAATTGGTCCCGGTCCTGCCCAGATGTAACCTGTCCAGCTTGTACTGGTTTCACCTTCCCCAGAATCGGTTCCAATGTCCCAGGAATCTGAATCCCTCCCCACTACACCATTTCTCCGGCCACATATTCATCTGATATAGCCTGCTATTTCTGCTACCAGTGCATGTGGCACTGGTAGTAATCCTGCGATTACTACCTTTGAGGTCCTACTTTTTAATTTTCATCCTAACTCCTTATATTCAGCTTGTAGGACCTCATCCCTATTTTTACCTATGTCGCTGATATGTACCAGAATGCCAGACTATTTTGATGGAGTTTACTATTGCAACCTTATCATTTAAAGATTATCCACATTGCAGAGCAACAAAATGTAATTGCAGATGCTTTGTCTAGGATTTAAATGTTCTTTGAGTTATCTGAATGCAAAATGGTACAATGCTACAGGTAAACAGTGAATGGGAATGAGTGTGTAAATGTGTTTTAATTTTTTTTCACCTTCTGTTTTTCCATACTTTGTAATGAAACGCATTTAAAGATGGCATTTCATTCCTCCATGGATGGAGGTGTTATGAAAGTGCTTCCATTTTTTGTTATATATTTTTGAGGACTCATAATTAAAGTGTGGAAATGCATTCATAGATGCTGTACTTAGTTTTGTTGAAAGTTCGCAGAAAGGGCACTTAAGATGTGTTTGAAAACAACCTTTACTGGATATCACATGCCTTAAGATAAATAAACAACAGAAAGCTTGGTGACTTGGGGGACATGTTTACAGGGAAGTGACATGTCAAGATTTATGAGGGTCAGGAATTGGTTTCACTTCTGAGATATTGTTTTGGTTCAGTTGAGGTTTGGATAGTGTTGAAAAGCAGTTGGTTTTGTAGCCTGCTGGAAAGGAAACCCCCAGTTCATCTTTCCTGCATCTATTTAAGAGACCATGAGCAATCCAGTACGTCAGTTCCTCTTTCTCTACATCTATGAAAAAACCCTGTGAATCCTGAGTGTGATAACTGAAACCCCTGATGTACAGTTCTCCTGGAAAGCCTACCAGACTATTTCTCGACATCTCCAGAACAAATTGCTTCTGAAAAAATCCCAATGACCCGTCTCTGTATACCCGGATGCCAGACAAAAAATGATAACTGACATCCTTCCATATCTTCTCTTTTTTTCTTCAAGAATTAGCAAGTATTTGACCAAAGTATTCCTTTTATTGTCTTTTTTGTAAATGATATCTACAAAGAGAATTTCTTTATTCTTTTCCTGTGTGTGTGTTAAGGGGTATTTAAAAAGGGAACTTTCATATTTCAATCTGTGTGTTAATGCTTTGCTTAGTTACTATTTTAGAATAAACTGATAATTTTGTTGTTTATTAAAGAAACCTGGTTGGTCTATTTTATTCTGGGATAAAGTGTAGAGTATATGATTGACCGTAACTGGGTAAACATTTAAAATATATGTTGTGACCTGTGGAAAAGTGGAACTAGAAAAGACCACCCACCTGGGTCATAACAACGTAATCGTTTTGAAGGACAGAGGTCTTTCCAGTTCAGAACATCAGTCAACAACAGCAGTCTGGTCTCTCTAACTACACAGTCAACATCAAAAGCCATCTTTAATTCCAGCACAAAGCTGAGAGAGAGACAAGTTTCAGCTAAAACATTTGAACGCTGCTGAGACAAGTTGAAAGCCAACTGCAGCAGAGAAAAAAAGAGTGCCTTTTAAAAACACTCCACCTCCTGTGAAAACTGAACTAAGAAATCAGCACCATCTTCAAACTTAAGTGAACCACCAGAATTCTTCAGCAGCCTAGCAAATACAAGAAAGCCAGCAAACAGGCCTGCAACTTTAAAACTCGCCTTTTGAGAGGATCCCACAAGTTTTTCCTGAAACAACAGACTTTTACAACTTGAACTCTTAACACCTCTTACCCTTTCCCTTTTATCTACTCTTGCATGTGCCTGTGAGAGTAAATGAGTGCACGGGTGTTGTTGCGAATATTTTGAGTGATGAGCATTTTCAATAAATATTTAATCTTATGTTTTAAACTTATGAGAAGACTTGTCACTGTTTATTTGGCAAACAAAACCCAGGGCTGAAACAAAGGCACTGTTTGTGGGCAGTTGGGAGGTGAACAGTGGAAACCAGCCATGCCATCACCCACCTATCCATAAAAATAGGCAGAAAGGAAAAAGAGGTAGGGTATTTCTGTTAATAAAGGATGAGATCAGCATAATAGTGAGAAATAATCTTGACTTGGAAGATCAAGATGCAGAATCAATCTGGGTGGAGATAAGAAATAGCAAGAGAAATAATTCACTGGTGGCAGTGGTCTATAAGCCCCTAACAGTAGCTACAATGTAAGACGGTATAAATCAAGAAATAATGGGCACTTGTAAGAAAGATGCTGCAATAATCGTGGGCAACTTGAATTTTTGTATACATTGGGGAAATCAAATTGGCGAGTTCATAGACTGTATTCATGACAGTTTGTTGTGCAACCAAGCGGGCAACAGGTTATTTTAGATCAGGTATTGTGCAATGAGACAGAATTAATTAATGATCTCATAGTAATAGATGCTCTGGAGCAGAGTGATGATAACATGATAGAATTTCACATTCTGTTTAAGGGTGAGAAACTTAGGTCTGAAGCTAGTGGCTTAAACTTAAAGAAAGGCAATTACAAAGGTATGAAGACAGAGTTGGCTAAAGTGGACTGGGAAAAAAGATTAATACTTAAGACAGTAGATAAGCAATGGCAGACATTTCATAAGAGATATTTTATAATTCTCAACTAAGATATATTCCATTCAGAACGAAAGACTATACAAGAATGATTAATCATCAGTAGCTAACTAAAGAAGTTAAGGATGTTAAAAAATTGAAAGAAAAGGTATTCAATATTGTGAAGAATAGTGGTAGGCCAGAAGGTTGGGAAACTTTTAGAAAACAGCAAAGGACGACTAAATCAAATTTCTCTTTCTTAATGAGAGTAAACTAGCAAGAAGTAAAAACACAGACACGAGGAGCTTCTACAACAGAGGTGTCCAACCTTTTCATGTGAGGGGTGAGGCCACATCACAATTTTTGTCCTGCATAGGGGGCCAGTGAGAAAATTTCAGAAAGATAAAGGCATTGAAAATGTATCTTCCTATTCGTCAAAAAAACAACAAACATGCATTTTATGAAGAAGCTTTAAATGAGAAGATTAATTTATTGACTTACTTTCTCATCACTATATTAAACACTGATTTAGTGATGTATCTGGCACTATTTTTTTAAATTCATTCATGGGATGTGGGCGACGCTGGCCAGGCCAGCATTTATTGCCCATCCCTAATTGCCCTTGAGAAGGTGGTGGTGAGCTGCCTTCTTGAACTGCTGCAGTCCATTTGAGGTAGGTACACCCACAGTGCTGTTAGGAAGGGAGTTCCAGGATTTTGACCCAGTGACAGTGAAGGAACGACAATATTGTTCAAGTCAGGATGGTGTGTGACTTGGAGGGGAATTTGCAGGTGGTGTTGTTCCCATGTATTTGCTGCCTTTGTCCTTCTAGTTGGTAGAGGTAGCGGGTTTGGAAGGTGCTGTCTAAGGAGCCTTGGTGCATTGCTGCAGTGCATCTTGTAGATGGTACACACTGCTGCCACTGTGCGTCAGTGGTGGAGGGAGTGAATGTTTGTAGATGGGGTGCCAATCAAGCGGGCTGCTTTGTCCTGGATGGTGTGGAGCTTCTTGAGTGTTGTTGGAGCTGCACCCATCCAGGCAAGTGGAGAGTATTCCATCACTCTCCTGACTTGTGCCTTGTAGATGGTGGACAGGCTTTGGGTTAGTCAGGAGGTGAGTTACTCGCCTCAGGATTCCTAGCCTCTGACCTGCTCTTGTAGCCACGGTATTTATGTGGCTACTCCAGTTCAGTTTCTGGTCAATGGTAGCCCCTAGAATGTTGTAATAGGGGATTCAGCGATGGTAATGCTGTTGAATGTCAAGGGGAGATGGTTAGATGCTCTCTTGTTGGAGATGGTCATTGCCTGGCACTTGTGTGGTGCGAATGTTACTTGCCACTTATCAGCCCAAGCCTGGATATTTTCCAGATCTTGCTGCATTTCTACACGGTCGGCTTCAGTATCTGAGGAGTCATGAATGGTGCTGAACATTGTGCAATCATCAGCGAGCTTCCTCACTTCTGACATTATGATTGAAGGAAGGTCATTGATGAAGCAGCTGAAGATGGTTGGGCCTAGGACACTACCCTGAAGAACTCCTGCAGTGATGTCCTGGAGCTCAGATGATTGACCTCCAACAACCACAACCATCTTCCTTTGCGCTAGGTAGGACTCCAACCAGCAGAGGGTTTTCCCCCTGATTCCCATTGACCTCAGTTTTGCTAGGGCTCCTTGATGCCATACTCGGTCAAATGCTGCCTTGATGTCAAGGGCAGTCACTCTCACCTCACCCCTTGAGTTAAGCTCTTTTGTCCATGTTTGAACCAAGGCTGTAATGACGTCAGCTGAGTGGCCCTGGCGGAACCCAAACTGAGCGTCACTGAGCAGGTTATTGCTAAGCAAGTGCCGCTTGATAGCACTGTTGATGACACCTTCCATCACTTTACTGATGATTGAGAGTAGGCTGATGGGGCGGTAATTGGCCGGGTTGGACTTGTCCTGCATTTTGTGTACAGGACATACCTGGGCAATTTTCCACATTGCAGGGTAGATGCCAGTGTTGTAGCTGTACTGGAACAGCTTGGCTAGGGGCGCGGCAAGCTCTGGAGCACAGGTCTTCAGTACTATTGCTGGAATATTGTCAGGGCCATAGCTTTTGCAGTATCCAGTGTCTTCAGTCATTTCTTGATATCACGCGGAGTGAATCGAATTGGTTGAAGTCTGGCATCTGTGATGCTGAGGACTTCAGGAGGAGGCCGAGATGTATCATCAACTCGGCACTTGTGGCTGAAGATTGTTGCAAATGCTTCAGCCTTATCTTTCGCACTGATGTGCTGGGCTTCCCCATCATTGAGGATGGGGATATTTGTGGAGCCACCTCCTCCAGTTAGTTGTTTAATTGTCCACCACCATTCACGACTGGATGTGGCAGAACTGCAGAGCTTCGATCTAATCCGTTGGTTGTGGGATCGCTTAGCTCTGTCTATCGCATGCTGCTTACACAGTTTGGCACGCAGTTAGTCCTGTGTTGTAGCTTCACCAGGTTGACCCCTCATTTTGAGGTATGCCTGGTGCTGCTCCTGGTATGGTAATGGTAGTGTGGGGGATATGCCAGGCCATGAGGTTACAGATTGTGGTTGAGTACAATTCTGGTGCTGCTGATGGCCCACAGCACCTCATGGATGCCCAGTTTTGCATTGCTAGATTTGTTCGAAATCTATCCCATTTAGCACGGTGATAGTGCCACACAGCATGACTGACGGTATCCTCAATGTGAAGACGGGACTTCGTCTCCATAAGGACTGTGCGGTAGTCACTCCTACCAATACAGTCATGGACAGAAGCATCTGCAGCAGGCAGATTGGTGAGGACGAGGTCAAGTATGTTTTTCCCTCGTGTTGGTTCCCCCACCACCTGCCGCAGACCCAGTCTAGCAGCTATGTCCTTTAGGACTCAGCCAGCTCGGTCAGTAGTGGTGCTACCGAGCCACTCTTGGTGATGGACATTGAAGTCCCCCATCCAGAGTACATTTTGTGCCCTTGCCACCCTCAGTGCTTCCTCCAAGTGGTGTTCAACATGGTGGAGTACTGAGTCATCAGCTGAGGGAGGGCGGTAGGTGGTAATCAGTAGGAGGTTACCTTGCCCATGTTTGACCTGATGCCATGAGATTTCATGGGGTCCGGAGTTGATGTTGAGGACTCTCAGGGCAACTCCCTGCCTACTGTATACCATTGTCCCGCCACCTCTGGTGGGTCTGTCCTGACGGTGGGACAGGTCATACCCGGGGATGGTGATGGCAGTGTCTGGGACATTGTCTGTAAGGTATGATTCCGTGAGTATGACCAGGTCAGGCTGTTGCTTGACTAGTCGGTGGGACAGCTCTCCCAACTTTGGCACAAGCCCCCAGATGTTAGTAAGGAGGACTTTGCAGGGTCCACAGGGCTGGGTTTGCCATTGCCGTTTCCGGTGCTAGGTCGATGCCGGGTGGTCCGTCCGGTTTCATTCCTTTTTATTGACTTTGTAGCGGTTAGGTTGAACTGAGAGGGCATGTAAGAGTTAACCACATTACTGTGGGTCTGGAGTCACATGTAGGCCAGACCAGGTAAGAACAGCAGATTTACTTCCCTAAAGGACATTCGTGAACCAGATGGGTTTTTACAACAATCGACATTGGTTTCATGGCCATCATTAGACTAGCTTTTAATTCCAGATTTATTAATTAAATTCAAATTCCACCTTCTGCTGTGGTGGGATTCGAACCCATGTCCCCAGAGAAATACCCTGGGTCTCTGGGTTACTAGTCCAGTGATAATACCACTATGCCACCACCTACCACCTGCTTGCATAAGTACTCAGTCTCTGCCCGCACACTTGATATAGTGATATGGAGTATTCTGGATAGATTTCCACCTGTCAGGAGTGATCTTAATCTATTTCTCTCCCCTCCACTCCTTCCCCATCTCTCTCTCCCCTCTCTCTCTGTCTCTCTGTCTCCTCTCTTCCCTCTCTGTTTCTCTCTTCCCCTTTCTCTCTCTCTCCTCCCTCACTCTGTCTCTCTTCCCCCACTCCCTTTGCCTTGGCCCCATGACCTCCTTGTTAGTTAATCTCTCCTGCCCCCTGCCTATCACACACCTTCCCTTTTGTTCTCTTTCCCCCCCGCCCACCCCTACTTTACTTGCTTAAAATCTATTAGATTTCTAACCTTTGCCAGTTGTGATGAAAGGTCATCGACCTGAAACATTAACTCAGCTTCCCTCTCCACAGATGCTGCCAGACCTGCTGAGTATTTCCAGCACTTTCTGTTTTTATTATATATAAATATTCCTATTTGATGAAGAGCAGGAGAGTTTTCCCTGGTATCCTGGCCAATACTTATCCTTCAATCAACATCGCTTTTTTTAGAAAAACTGATCACCCATCTCACTGCTATTTCTACAACCTTGCTGTGCGGAAATTGACTGGCACAGTTCTCTACAAAAAAGCAATGATAAAAGTATTTCATTGGCTGTAAGGTGCTTTGGGATGTCCTGTGGTTGTGAAAGATGCTATATCAAATGCTGAAAAATGTAGCCTTATTATGGTTATATAATTAACTTCCTGTCAACAGGCCTGCTTCATCTGAGCAGCAGGTGGATAGTCACAAGAAGCTGAAATTATTCACAATAAAAAAACTGGGGTAATTTGTTGGATAAGATAAATATTTTAAGTAAATTTTTAAGATTTGCATTTATGGAATTAAATATTTTTAGCAGTATTTTTTTTCAGGGATCCTTGAGCTTGAAGAAATCAAACATTTATAATGGACTAAATGCACATTTTGTCTAATCCTTCTCAATAATCTTTGCTAATTTTATCCTGCAAAAACTTTGGTGATATTTTTAGAATAGAAAATTGCTAGCAGGTATTTTTCTGAATTTGTTTCTGCCTTAATGCATATTTCTTTCAATAAAACATTTGTCTTAATTCACAAGCTAGGCAACAGATGAATTGTGAATAAAACTAGTATTCAAAATATTACCTATTTAAAACATTTACTCTAATATAAAATTGATGCATTTTTTTTTTCAAAAGAATGCTAAATGGTTTCAAAATGAAATATTATCATATGCTTACCATTAACAGTGGATGTTTTTGAATCCTATGATCTTTTACTTATTTTTTAAACATTTTTAGTAGCGTACAAAGAAGTGTCTTCGGAAATCTAGCTGGCTTATTTTGAAGATTTGTCAATCAAGTGTTCAATTTTTTCTTATTTTAAAGTCAATCATTGAGATATATCAAACAATGATTTTATAGAAAGGTGTTGCATTATAGATGAAGGCTTAAGCCAACAGATTACCCATTTATTAGATACTACAGATGTGTGCACCATTTCTTTTTGTTCAATTGTGAAGAAGTTTTCCATTTGTCATATAAAACAAATGTGATTTTTTGGTTTCCTTTTCATAATGTATTGCCAATTAGGTTTCATTTTTCTTTGTAAGCCTTATTGCTTGGATATTGCTACAGAATAAACTTGTTTATATCAAGTATATACTGAGAACTGCTTTTAATCGTTAGTAAATGGCACATTTTATCTTTAAAACACTGGATTCCAAAAGTACACTTAAGCTGGTGCAATTTTGTCACAGTGTGATGTGAATGCCTGTGGCCATTATAGTACTATCGCAAAAATGTTTGTAAAAATGTCCTTCGGATTATTTCTAGTGAAATCACACTCATTCTTTTAGAATATATTTCTCTAAAAAATAGTAGAGGAGATCATCACACATATACAAACATTTATGACAGCTGTAGTACTTGTCCCCAAAAGGTCTGTGGATGCTAGAACAATTGTAGCTTTCAAGACTGATTTAGATAGATTTTTGTTAGGTAAGGCTATCTGGGGATATGAAGCAAAGGTGGGTAAATAGAGTTGAGGTGCAGATCTAATTGAATGGTGGAGCAAATCCAAAGGGCTGACTGGCCTATTCCTGTTCCTATGGCATTGGTACACGTAACAACTAGGGCAAATTTTGTCCTGTTATGATCTAAGTTTGGATTTTCACAGTTGGTTTTTGGTGCTCTTTTCCTTATTGCATTAAATTCTGCACATCGTTTAGATATTGCATGTGAGGCAGCCATGTTGATGCAGATGATATATGTTTAAATTGTGTAGTTTAGTCTTTTTGAAATTCTGTTGAGAAGGATTTCCAGTCAGTTACATCCTATCACTAGTTATGGTAGCAGCTGAATTCCAGAACCAGTGGCCTCTCTACCTGTTCTAGGGTGCTATATAAGACTTATTCCAAAGTCCTTGAACATATTGTCATTTCCCAAATTCGTGCCTATTTTTCCTCATGTTTGAATCCCTCCAATCAGGTTTCCACCCCTGCTATGTACTGAAATGGCTCTTATTAAAGTCACAGATGACATCTTATATGACTGTGACAAAGGCAAATTATCCCTCCTCATCCTTCTCAATTTACAGCCTTTGACACAGTTGATGATGCCATCCTCTACCAACGTCTCTCCACTGTCATCCAGCTGGGTGAGACTGCACTTGCCTGATTCCATTCTTATTTATCCAATCATAGCTGTGATGTAGTGTAATGGTGACTTCACCTTTAAGAAACTGTACCTTTAAGAGATCAGGCATTGATGCAACTGATGACATCATTATACCTATATAAGCAGTCAACACCATTTTAAGAGGCACACTTAATACATGGCTTGCAAAGAGAGCACACACACCAGCGAGGAAATGATCTGGACCTGAGATCATGCAGTGTAGATAAGTAAGGCAATAAATAGTATTTGTGTTGAATCCGAATATAAAGCCTGAAATTATCATTTAATGAAGACTCAAGAACATAGCATGAGTTACAGAGAAAATACAAGCTGTAATTGAACAAGCCGATATCCAAAATATTCTCCTACAGATCAGATACCCCTCCATGTGTCCCAGGGATGATCCAAGCTGCTTTCAATGGGTCCACAAGTCAGACTGAGTTCCATGTTGTAGACTCAAACAGCGGAAATCTGCTAAGTTTTGAAACTGCCAGCGAATTGAAGCTGATCATGATCAACATCGTCAGAGGACAGCACTACCTGACGAAAGAAGATATCTTGAAGAAGTATCCACTACCACAATTCACACCTACTCAACCCTACATGCACTCAAAGGAAAGCTTGAGGGTAGAGTCAAAAACAGAGGGTAAAGACACATGCAGACTGATGAATGCACACAAAATATATTGAGATAAAAGGAGACAAAGTCCTAATTCAGCAAGACAAAACATCAAAAATTAGCTCACCATTTGTCCCTAGAGTGCTTACAGTAGTTCAGAGAAGAGGAAACATGATCATAGCAAAAAGAGGAAACTACACTGTGAAGAAGAGTCAATTCTAAAACAATTCAAGAAGAAAGGGACGAAGATGACTTCAATGACTTCACTCCTCCAATTCAAGAAGCAGCTCAGCCAAATTGAGCACAGCCGAGATCGATACTGCAGGATCCACGGTGAAGATTACCAAAACCTCACCGATTACCTGTCCGATTTAAAGACTATATCATACATCAATGATAAAGGGAGCCAGAAATGAAAAAAGGCTGGCATTGAGGGTGCTGTCCTGAAACCTCTTCCTTCCAAGTTTTAAAACTTCAGTCCAACTGAGTTTTGTTTACTGTAACTTTGCATGATTAAATAGCTAGAGAGTAATTGCTAATTTTTAAAGAAAAGGCAGAAACTTTAAGTTTAAAGAAGGGGATAATGTAATATATTGTAATGGTGACTTCATCATTAAGAAACTGTACCTTTAAGAGACCAGGCCACTGATGCAACTGATAACATCATCAAGAATATAGAAGAAGGAAACACCATTTTGAGAGACACACTGAATACATGGCTAGCAAAAAGAGCACACACACCAGTGAGGAAAAGACCTAGACCTGAGATCATGCAATGTAGATAAGTAAGACAATAAATAGTGTTTGTGTTGAATCTGAATATAAAGTCTGCAATTATCATTAAATGCAGACTTAAGAACACCACAATACTAAGAAGCCAGAGAATTGACATCAATAGCTTTCTATTGCTATTCCTGCACAGTTATCTCTGGCAACCCAAGGATCTATCTTTGGACATCTCCTATCTCTTAGCTACATTTTGCCTCGCAGCGACATCATCCAAAAGCACATCAGTTTTCACATGTACACTGATGACACCTAGCTCTACCTCACCATCACCACTCTTGACCCTCCACTGTCTCTAAATTAATTATTAGGCTGCTTGCCTGACATCCAATGCTGGATGAGCAGAGATTTCCTTTAATTAAATATTGGGAAGACTCAAGCCATTGTCTTCGGTCCACACCACAAATTCTGCTCCCTTGCCGCCGATTCCATCCCTCTCCTTGGTAACCAGATGAGGCCGAACCAGACTGTTTACAACCTCAGTGTCATATTTGATTCCTAGATGAGCTTACAACCACATATTTGCGCCGTCACTAAGACCGCCTAGTTCCACCTTTGTAACATTGTCTGCCTCAGCTGTTCTGCAGCTGAAACCCTCATCTGTGCCTCCAGACCTGACTATTCTAACACAATCCTGGCTGGTTTCCCACATTCTATCCTCTGTACACGAGACCATCCAAAATATTGCTGCCCATGTCCTAACTCGCCCCAAATCTCATTCACCCATTATCCCTGTGCTTGCTGACTGGTTTGCTCTATAGAGAGCTGACATAGACTCCTCTGCGATTAACTGTGTGAAAACAGAAAAATATTTGTTGGCTGGAATATTTCAAATGTATTGCTCCAACTAGCAGAACCTTAATGACTTTAATGAGCTTGATGTGTAAAATTAGAGGGCCAGAAAATGATGACAGGAGCCACACAGGAGACTGCACTGAGTTAGTAGAGCAGAACATGAAATTCAAAACTGTTTCTCAGGCACTAAAAAAATATATAATTGCCCACTAAGACTCAGGCAGCAGGGGTATAAAATAAGAAAGCTGGAGCCCTTCCTCCTGCGCATCTTGCCATGCGCTGTACATTTCCACCCTCCACCCCCACCCCTGTCCCCACCAATGGGCAATGGGTGAAGCCACCATGGTGGAGTCAGGTGTAAATTGATGTGATCTGGTGGCCTTATTATCAAAACCCTTTTCATGCAGGCTGATGACTGATTATAACCAGTCAACACCTGGACCCAGCTGTTATTATGCCAAAATCTACTGGCTCTGATGTAATTTTCTGTGAGAAATGTAGAGATTTTGTTATGAAAGTGCTTCGTTTTTTAATATTTTTGAGGACTCGTGTTTGAGTATTGTGGAGGTGCTGGACTTTGGGACTGAAGAGATGCTGGACTTTGTTTTTTTTTTGAAGAAAAGGTCACTGGAAGAACTTGGGGAACTTTGTTTAAAAACAAACCGTTACTGGATGTCACCTGCCTTTAAGCTAAATAAACAGCAAGAGCCTTGGTCACGAGGGGAGTTGTTTACAGAGAAGTGACATGTCAAGATTTATGGTGGTCAAGAGTTAGTTTCATTTTGGAGATTGTTTTGAGTCATGTGGGGGTCAGCCTGCTAAGAGAGAAGATACCAGTTCATCCTTTCTCACTGCTCTGAGAATCCCTGAGAATCGAGTGTGAGAAATACATCTCCTGAAAAGCCTGCCAGACTCAATGTCGCCTGAAGTGAACTGCTCCACAAAGATCCCAGTGACAGCCATCTAAATCTATTTAGGATGCCAGAATAAAGGGACAACTGGTATCATTCTATATCTTCTCCTTTTCCTCCAAGAATTAACAAGAATTTGGCCAAAGTTTTTTTTGTTGTCTTTTTTGTAAAGAGATCTCTGCAGAGAAAGCATTATTTTGTCTTTAACCGGTATATATGTATGTGTGTGTGTTGGGCTAATTTAGAAGGAAACTTTCATATTTCAATCTGTATTAATGCTTTGCATCTTTACTGAATAAAGTCTTGTTTTATTATAAATTGATAATTTTGTTGTTTATTAAAGAAACCTGGTTGGTGGATTTTTTTCTGAAATAAAAATAGTTCTATAATTGGCTGCGAAAATATATGTTGTGACCCTTGAGGAAGTGGAACTAGAGCCTTGGTCGTAACAATGTGAAAGAAAGAAAGAAATGGGGCTTGGGCCAAAAGAAGATTCTTCACATGAAGAATTTGTGCTCCTATTTTGTGACTCTTCTGCATAAGGTTAAAAACATGAAATGAAAAACTTGTCAATAATGGTTTCTAATGCTCTAACTAGTAGCCCCAATCTGAACCAATGGCCATTAACCTGAAACCGTGTAGCAAGGCCATGTGCCGGTGTCAATAGTCACTGTGTCACTGATGATGTGGGGCCCGCCTGCATTGTCAATACTCCTTCCAAGCCCCGGTGTGGTGAAGGTAATCTAAAGAATCTTGAAAAAGGCCAGAAGGGAAATAACATATTTGAACAGTAAAGGTCACCTCATTTTGCAGTTTCCCTCCCCACTGCGGAGGACCCACAGATAACAAAGTGTGTGCAGCACAGACTGTGTTTATTGCTTACAATCCCTGAGGCAATAAGTCGTCATATAATGGATTAAGAATACAGAAAGTCAAACAAGACAGGTGGACTCTCGACCAGAAAGGTAGGTGGCTCAGTCTTGGGCTCATTCTGACTCTGTGTTAGTCAGTGATAGATAAGATGGAGATGAGGAGGAATTTATTCTCTCAGAGGGTCATTAATCTTTGAAATTCTCTACCCCAGAGAGCAGTGGAGGCTGGGTCATTGAATATATTCAATGCTGAGTTAGATTATTGATCTATAAGGGAGTCAAGGGCTATAGGGGGCAGGCAGGAAAGTGGAGTTAAGGTCACAATCAGATCAGCCATGATCTTATTGAATGGCAGAACAGGCTCGAGGGGCCAAATGGCCTACTCCTACTCCTTTTATGTTCTTATGTGTCCTTTCTGTTAAGATTCATCTTTCTTATGTTTAGCACACAATCAGGGCGATTTGATAGAACTGTTTAAAATTGTGAAAGATGGGACACTTAGAGGCAGTAATTGAGGAGTCAAAACAAGGAACCATAGTTACAAGATTAAATGTAAGAGATTTAGAACAGTGATCGAAAGAAACTTCTTTACACAGTTATGAGGCTATGGTATTCATTTCTGGTTTAGTGGTTGAGCCACAAAGTTTTGTAATAACAAGTGGTCCTCACACTTTTAATCCGAGACAGGCCTCAATCCAGTTATTTGCTCCAAATGTTGATGCAGTGATTCAAGTTGAGGGGTACCAGATTTCAGAAGCAACAGTAGCATTAAATAAAATCTGAATGTAATCAAGTACCATTATAATTTATCTTCATCTATTTCTTTTTTTAAAAACTTCTGTTGAATGTGACCCACACCAAGTGCCAGATATTGGATCAGGCCCATCATAGAAATTGAGTTTGAATCCCCTGAGAGTTGCCTCTTCGTACTTCATTGGCTGTAAAGTGCTTTGGGATGTTCTGAGGTTGTGAAGGTGCTATATAATTGCAGTCTTTCTTTTAGATCTATTTTGAGCTCTCCCTGTGGCCTTCTGTATGATTATTTTTTTAATTTGTTCATGGAACTTGAGCACCACTAGTGAGGCTAGCATTTATTGCCCATCCCTAAATGCCCTTGAGAAAACGGTGGTGAGCTGTGGTGAAGGTACTCCCACAGTGCTGTTCGGTAGGGAGTTCCAGGATTTTGACCCAGCGACATTGAATGAACTGCGATATATTTCAAAGTCAGGATGGTGTGTGACTTGGAGGGGAACTTACAGGTGGTGATCTTCTCATGCACCTGCTACCCTTGTCCTTCTAGGTGTTTGAGGTCACATATTTTGGAGGTGCTGTTGAAGAAGCCTTGGCAAATTGCTGCAGTGCAACTTGTAGATGACACACACTATGGCCATGATGTGGCAGTGGTGGATGGAGTGATTTAAGGTGGTTGATGAGGTGCCAATCAAACAAGCTGCTTTGTCCTGGATGGTGTCGAACTTTTTGAGTACTGATGGAGCTGCACCCATCCAGGCAAGTGGAGAGTATTCCATCACACTCCTGACTTGTGCCTTGTAGATGGTGGACAGGCTTTGGGGGATGAGGAGGTGAGTCACGTGCAACAGAATATCCAACCTCTAACCTGCTGTTGCAGCCATAGTATTTATGTGGCTGGTCCTGTTACGTTTCTGATCATTGGTGACCCCCAGGATGTTCATGGTGGGAGTTTCAGCAATGGCAATGCTGTTGAATGTCAAGGGGAGATGGTTAGATTCTCTCTTGTTGGAGATGGTCATTACTTGGCTCTTACATGGCGCGAATGTTATTTGCCACTTATCTGCCCAATTCTGAATGCTGTCCAGGTCTTGATGCATGCGGGCACAGATTGCTTCATTATCTGAGGAGTTGCAAATCGAGAACACTGTACAGTAATCAGCAAACATCCCCACTACTGACATTGTGATGGTGGGAAAGACATTGATGATTCAGCTGAAGGTGCTTGGGAAGGGTTTTCATATCAGCAGGTTTCCCAGGTCCTTCTGTGGTTAGGACAGTGCAGACACCAATCATGGAATCCTTCCTGTTGTTGGCGGATCGTCTCACTGCTGTCACAAGCAGCAGTGAACTGATCAAGCTGCAGAGTCTGCTGCCCAAGGCATCCTGGTAGGTTATTATGCTTTGCTTCATTCTTGAACTTAGCCAAACCTTTTGGATTTAGCCCTTCCTGCTCATTGGATGGATAATTGGTTGGAGCCATTTACATTGTCGCCAACGGAATTTTTGAACTGTTTTAAGGACGAAGCAGTGGGTGGGTATAATAGGTCTATTTTAGCGCCCTATCCTGATAGTTCAGTGAATAAAGGCATCTTTGGGTTAGTGCCACTGACGAAGGCAATAGATTCAGTCCTATTCAGAGCTGAATTGGTTGTAGTGGGGCTGCCACCATTGACTTTGTATCCGGGGAGGGGAGGGAAGGGAAATCTGTCCAGTAACCTTTGCTACAAGTGTACATTTGAGGACGGTCTTAGATTCTGCACAATGTTGGTATTCTATAGGTAATCATAGTTTGTTGAAGAAGGTGCATAACCCTGCCAAAACAGCATCTTGCTGGCTCCCCACTGAAATGCATTGAGGGCTGTGAAGTTCCTGTACCAGCACAGTAGATACAAACTAAACTTGCCATAGAAAATTAAGCCATTTCAAATATTCTTTTAACAAATTAGAACCAGTCAACCTTTCTGGCACTGAAAGCAGGGAGTCTTATTTCTATTAATTTTTAATTACTGGAGATGAATTAAAGTGTAAGTTAATTTTTTTTAACTTTATCCTTTTTTTCTCTTAATCCAATCTTTCTTTCACTTTCTCTGTTTCTTATTCTGAACCTGATCTGACCTTGAATTCACCCATTTTAAATTACATTTCCTAGTCTGTCTTTGCCCTGTTAATTTTGGAATCCCTCAATCTAGTTGATTAAGGAGATACAAAGTTCACTCAGATCCCGTGTGCTCTGTAGAGGGTGCTGCATCGTTTCCATCTCACATTTCCAGCAATTTTCAGGACAAAATATCATTGATATTAAGCAGGCATGGGCAAAGCTAACGAACAGCAGGCACCATTCATTGACCTGCCACGGCAATTTGTGGGCCACTGCGTACACCCACACTGAACCAGGATGAGGCATAGCAATGCTGCAGTTAGTTTCTTAAAAGGGGTGATAGTTTCAACTGGGAGAGCTAAGAACGAATCTATTTGGAGACATGATAGTGTGTTTATAGAAACCCAAATCCAAAAGAACCGGATGCTATTGCTTCTCTCAAACAGCTCACTGTTCTTTGTAACACTTACACCCTGCCTGCCTTGAGTGATTTGTAGGGATCAAGTGAAAAAAATGACTGATGATAAGCAATAAAAGCAATAAAAATGACTTTATAAACCTGTGCTTACAGGAGGATCACGCCTATGTGATTTATCTGAATTTACTTTCCAATTGCATAATAAATTAGGCATCAAATCCTGACTGAATGTATGAATATAAATTAGTTTCAGTTAAAATGTCCATTTCATACTGGAAACTCTCAGCAAGCAACTCCACTGGCATTTTCATTTTTCATAAAGATGGTACAGAAGATCGCACATATATACCAGTATACGATGCTTAGTTTCTTTATCTCCTCGTCCCCGAAGTTTTACATCAGGCAATGTGGAGAAGTCGCTCCTCGTAAATTCTACTGGCCTTAATTCCTCGTTTGAGTGTGCAAATCTGCATTGGTGGATTAAGTGGAGCTGTCCTGTTAATAATACTTGGCTCTTGGTGGTGTTGAGGGAACATATGCATTGCACTGACATGACCATATGTCAGACAAATGCATGTGTAAACAACTGCTGTTGCTTTGTTTACTATGACAGGCAGCCAAAACCAGATGAGTTGTGAATTGGCCTTCTGGTTTATGCAGCAAATTGAGCCCATTTTAAAACTCAGAGTGCAGAATTCATAGCCTTGCTTTGCCTAAATGCAGACTCGGATTACCAGATTTAGGGCTGTTAGACTACTGTGATTTCATCACGCATATCTTAAAAAATGCATCACACTATCCAGGCCGTTTTTCAGGATGTTTCAAAGGCAAAATGTTGCGGATGCTGGAAAATGTTAATTCTGATTCTCTCTGCACCGATGCTGCTTGACCTGCTGAGTATTTCCAGAATTTTCTGCTTTTATTGCATTAGGTTTTATTATTCCAACCATAGCAGAAGTGCAGCTGGTACAATGTTTGCCGTTTAATTGCTTTGGGTTATTTAGAAAAAGAGTTTAGGCCACCTCCCATACTGCTGTTCTAATTTCCTGATTTAAAACGGCTGTCATTTCTTGGTAGTTTTTTTTAATTTCAGATTTTTCCTGCAGCTAACAACTAATTCTGGACAGCCTGGACGTTACGTAGGCAATCTGGCAATCCTTACCTGCCCAATGTTTAATATCTCCCTGACATGTACTGCCTACAACATCCAATGCCAGTCTTAGCTGGTCATTATAATAACTTACACATGAAAGACAAAAAGTGGTTCAGGGTAAGAATTATGACAGATTGACAATGAATTGCAAACATTACAGCCTTGTTCAAAAAAGGCTGTTAATTTAAGCCCAGCAACGACAGGCCGTTCAGTTTAACTTCGGTGGTGGGGAAACTTCTAGAAACAATAATTCGGGACAAAATTAATAGTCACTTGGACAAATGTGGGTTAATTAAGGAAAGCCAGCATGGATTTTTTCAGGGAAAATCATGTTTAACTAACTTGCTGGAGTTTTTAAAAAAGGTAACAGAGAAGGTCAATGAGGGTAATGCTGTTGATGTGGTGTACACGGACTTCCAAAAGGCATTTGATACAATGCCGCACAACAGACATGGGAGCAAAGTTATAGCTCATGGAATAAAAGGGGCAGTAGCAACATGGATACGAAATTGGCTGAGTGATAGGAAACAGAGAGTAGTGGTTAATGGATGTTTTTCGGACTGGCAGAAGGTTTGTAGCTGAGTTCCCCAGGGGTCAGTGTTGGGACCCTTGCTCTTGTTGATATATATTAATGACCTAGACCTTGGTGTACAGGGCACAATTTCAAAATTTGCAGATGATACAAAACTTGCAAGCATAGTGAACTGTAAGGAGGATACAACGTAAATGAGATGCGTGAAGTCCAATTATGCTGAAGATCTCTAACAGGTTTAATAACAGCTAAACTAGTATGTACAGCACAGAGCAAACTATTTACAGAACCTTTGTCTGGGTGTTCCAGTTGCAGAGTGATGCCAGCTTGTAGTCACATGACTGTGTGCTGGTACTTAGCTCATTAGCATACTGAGATCTTAAAGGAACATCACTCTTAAGGCGATCATATAACATCCCCTTTCTTTCCAAAGATAAGTCTCATCTTCTAAAAGTAAAAAACACAAAAAAAAAAAAGATAACATCACCATTAGATATACAGGATATGGATTATAAAATTCACAGGTATGAGGATAGGGATTGTGAAATTTACAAGTGCAGAGGCTTAAAAGTCTATATATTGTTTTGGTGGTTTGATGGCTCTTGCTCGGAGAATTTGCGTCTCATCTGTTGCTGTTTTTTCTGAAGTTTCTCCCTCCCTGCATTCAGTTTCTGTTGTTCTGCCTTTAGTCTGCTAATAAACTCTGTTGCTTTTCTCAAGATGACCACTTTTGAGGACTTGTCATTCTTGGAAAGTTCCGGCACCTCATCTCGAAGAGGCAATGGACAATGTTTCAACTCATTCCTCCTCTACTTCTTCAGGACATTGTGTATCCTTCGCCTCTCCTCCGCATCTGAAGGCCTGGGGCTCAAGGTTGAAGACTTGTTGAGGGAGGAGTACTTGGCCTCATGGAGCTATCTGACCATTCTGGCTTGTTTTGGTGCTGGTGGTTCTCTAGAGAGCAGGAGTGAGGGCGCGGCATAGTTGTGCTGTTGCTGGATTTCCAGACTGCACCTTTTGAGGCTGGTCAGAGTTTATGAGTCAGTTCTGGTCCTTGGAGATTTCCCTGTGGCAATGCTCCCCACTGCCAGCCTTTGCCTCTCAGTGGTTACGACATCAGTCTCTTCTTCTGAGTTGCTGGAGTGCAAGGAAACACTGCCTTTTGGCAAATAACTTCCACCATCTGAATTTGGATCTTTATTCTCTTGGTGTGGCATCTCTGGGAAGGGGCTGATACACTCCAAACCAGAACCACTGAGATCCTGGAGGAACTGTGACTCTCTTCTGCTGTAATTGGTACCTTGGTGGTGTGGATAGTTATGATGTTGAGGTCCTTACATGCTGGTAGTCCTGCCACTGCTGGTCTGCTCGTGTCTACTAGGTAGAATATTTGTGCTATCCATGCCGACTTGCCATAGCTGCATTGCATTGTCAGTGTGCGACCGCAAGGGATAGGTGACTTGTTGTACTGCAGATAACTTGGCAGTTGTCGGTTGTATCATTAATTTCCAACAACTACAGTAAATATCCTTCAGGATTCGGACTGGTATGGTGTCAATCTTAACCCTGAGTATGTATTTGCAAACTTTCTTTGGCACATAATGTTAACAGTAACAAAAGCTTCCATTTGTTTGACTTCATCAATACAATCTGTCAGGTTCACAATGTGAAACGCCTGCTCGTATTCTGGCTGAGAATCGCTCCTCTCTGAGTCTTGTCTCAGGTCTGTTTCACTCTGGACTTCGTCAATCGGATTACATTTACGCAGATCTCTGGCACTTTCCTTGCTGCTGTTGCCCTGTTTTATGTTTGTTTGTGTCCTACTGTGACTTCTGGCTGCATCTTTGGAGCCAGATTTGTCGCATTGGAGGGCCCAGTGTCCTTTTGCACTGCACGCCTTGCATAGGTCTTGAAATACAGAATAATTTGGTGGTGATTGGGACAAAGTACACTTATCACACAGCTTGCTCTTTTCAACCTGGTTATTATGCCAATACTGTTGGCTGCATCTAGTGCTTGCAGATGCTGTTGTCCAGCTACAATGGCTTCATATTTCCTGCCATCTTCTAGCAGTACATCAATGCTGTGACCTTTCTTTTTCCCCAAGCGGTCTTTCTGAAACACTTCAATGGGTGTTGACACAATCGCCCGCTCCATTAGTCACTGTGACTCAGTTTCTGAAAAATCGCATTCGTTGCCCTTACTACGTCATCTACTGACGAACTGATCTATTGATTCCTGTGGTTGTGGCCTGTAGGGCATCAATTACAGGCGGTGAATTCGAAAATTCACTCTTAATCGGAGCTGATCTTCTTGTACTTTCCATAACTTTGTGGGATCTTTATGGTCCTCTTCAGATAAGCCAGTGGAGTTTATTCTGTGTAATCCCTCATTTCCAACTGCTATTAGTATTTTTACAGCCTGCTTCTCTGGTTCTACAGTCACTTTGTCTGTGAAACATAACTGCATTCTTCATTTGAAAAGTTTGAACTCGGATAGGATCTCCGTGGCCTTCCAGTTCATGCTGGGAAATTTGGGATCCATCTTCTGCTGTTCTTTTGCTGAAAACTTGCATTAAGAGTTGTTCTATGACTCTGTGCTGTTTTCCCTTTAAGAAATTCACTGTTATTTAGACTGGCTGCTTTGATGGAGAGGAGCAGAGGTTTGACAGTGTTCTGTGTTTATTTTGTTTGCAGCACTTAAGCCTGTCCATTTATATAGCTGTCCAATAGGCAGTTCAATCGCTTTTTTTTGCTAGAGTTTGTTTATGTTTTTCACACTTGAGTGGTTTGATGACTTTTTTTAGCTGAGACTGCGTGAATGGAGACAGTTCTTCACGCTCAATTGGTTTATTTTTTTTTAATTTTGACTTTGTGAATGGAGACTGTGCAGTGCCCAGAGGTTTCCCGCACGTTTTGCTATTGGACGCCTCCTGTAATGGTGCCGACCTCGATTATTCTGGGAGAGGAGTCGGGTCTTCCCCTTTTTTAATGGAGCCTCTGAGAAAAATCAATCTTTTAAGCACTTCAAAGCTTTTTTGTAAACAGAGGTTCCTCAACTATCGGTACAATGACTCACCCAATCACATGAATTTATTTGCAGCCTGGTGTTCTGAGCTCTGTCTTCTACACCTGGAGGTGTCCTTTCTTCTTTCCACTTTTTGGGCCAGTATTTCTTTTGAAATTTCTCTCTTTTAGCTGTAGGAGGGGTCACTTTCAAAGGTGTTTTACTCGTGGGCTTCAAACTTTGACTTTGTCTTCTCACCACTGCTGTCATCATGTAATGAGTACTTTATGTTGTCTGATGCAACATAAGTGAGATGCATGGAGTCCAGTTATGCTGAAGATCTCTAACAGGTTTAATAACAGCTAAACTAGTATGTACAGTACAGAGCAAACTATTTACAGAACCTTCATCTGGGTGTTACCATTGCAGAACGACACTGGCTGTAGTCACATGACTGCATCCTGGTACTTAGATCATTAGCATACTGTGATCTTAAAGGGACATCACTCTTAAGGTGATCATACAACAGAGACTGCTACTAGAGTCACATCCTTTGTAAGACCTGGCCAGTAATAATGTTGGCTTATATGTTATTTGGTCTTTCGAATTCGCCTATGTCCTGTAAAAGGAATGTCATGTGCTAACCTTAATAATTTCTGGCAATATTTAGGTGGTACCACTATCTGTTCAACAACTGTCCAGTCTTTGTCTGCCGATCTATGAGGCGGTCTCCATTTCCTCCTCAAAACCCAGTTTGCTATATAATAACCTTCTGGAACTCCTTTCGCCTCAGCTTCTGTCAGAGCCATCTGTGCTATTTGATATATCTGTGGATCATCTTGCTGTGCTGCAATGAGAGAAGATCTGTTAAACATCTCATTTGGATTATTTAAATCCCCAAATAAGGTTTCAGATACTTGGCTATGAGTTGTGGTGCCCCTTTTACCTCTGACAATGGGTCCTGTTTAGCCACTGCTTGGGTGACTACACACGTAGGATATATTCTCCCCACCAATTCCATTAACTAAACCTTTAGCGTTCAAGGCACTCTCTGGTGGAAACGTTATATCTTTCCCCAGCAATAGTGTTTGGGTTGCTCCTGTATCCCTGAGTATAATGATAGGTTTTCCTACCTCACTTACAGGATATGGAATTACTTTCCCCTTTCACAAAAATTCATTATAACTTTCGGGTATTTTATTCTTAACCTCTACACTCCTTTTAGTTTTATTATCTGGTTTTACAGCTGTCGTTAAAGCTATACTCTCAGTCAGAAACTTTTCCTCTGCACTAGCTTTGCATACCCCAACAAGTCCTATGGGTTTACCTCGCAATTTCCAGCATTCTGAATGAAGATGACCAGTTTTGTGACAATGATAACACTTGAACCTCACTTCTACCCTCAGCACCTTCCTTTCTGACCTGAGGAGGTGATCCTGGGGCATTCCCAGTGGTTTCTTCTTGTCCCCTGCTACTTGCCTTCCTTTCACTCTCCCACTTTCTATCCTTCTCGGCTTTATGGGGGTGATGGACAAAAGAGGTTGGCTTATTCACAAGCTCAAAATCATCAGCAATTTCCGCTGCTTGCCTAGCTTTCAAAACTTTTAGGTTATCTACATGAGTTCCCACTACTGAAGGAATGGAGTTTTTAAACTCTTCTAAGAGAATCAATTCTTGAAGATTCTCATATATGGTTTCTATCTTTAATACCCATATCAAACGGTCAAAATTAATTTGCTTTACTGTCTCAAATTCTACATACATCTGCCCAGCCAATCTCCATAAATTCCAAAACTTCTGATGGTAAGTTTCAGGGTCTAACACATACGCAGTGAGAATAGCCTTTTTTTGCCATCTCATAATCTGCAGAAGCCTCTTCAGGAAGCATGGCATAAACCCCAATTTGTATGTTATTCCAGAGATAAGCAATTAATATGATTCCAAACACAAGCCCTTCAAATTAGTCTGATTCTGATCCCAGACGCGAGCTATCTAATTAAAATGTGATTCGACCATGGATGAGCCCCCAATTAATATATATGTTACGACCACTCAGGACAAAGCCCCCAATCAAAAAATATGATTCTGATTGTGGTAGGAGCAATGCACTGTTAACTCAGTCCTGTTGCTCTACAGGTCACATCATATATCTTTAAACTTTCCAAATTAAAGAAAGCAGCAGCCAAATTGAATGAATCTAGTAACCCCCAAATGAAGCAAACTATTTATTGAAAAAAACTAAAATCTTAAACACCACTAAGATAAACCAATACCTAAAGACCTTAAAACTTATTATTTAAAAAAACCATTAACTCCCGTATTTGCATACATATACTCAAGCTAACAGTAGTTTGGTTTTTAATTAGCTGCACCCCAAAAAAATAGGAAAAACAATAAAGTCTTTGCAGACTACACTTCTGGTGAATGGTCTTTTGACACAACACAATCAAAATTCACTTGCAGTCTTCCAAGTCCTGATGAATCTGAAGATCCTTCAAAAGATAGGAATTCAGCAGTTCAGTTCAGCAGTTGTAATATTAAACTATTTTTTTCCAGCAATGAACTCAGCAGATCAAAATTTGTTATTTCTTTAAGGAATTAATTTGGCTTGAAGCTTTTTAGAATTTTGAGAGAGAAACTACACAAATTGACTTAGAGAGCTCACCTTTCTTCCTTCATGTGCTGGAACAGCCTGTGTCTGTCTGTCTCTGCAAAACCAATTTTTGCCAGCCAGATTCAAAGTCAAAATTGATACATTGAATGTCTGTTCTCTCTCTCTTTGTATGGCTGTAAATTAGCAACCAGAATGCACTTTGGCTCACTGAGCTTCTGAAGAGATCTGTTAAAGATGAATTGATCTCTTTTCAGCCTTAAAGGCGTACTGCAATATTTCTCAAGGAGAAAAAAAAACAGGACCATGATGATGTGTAAAAGCAGTCCGAGCAATATAATTACAAATTTTCTCAAGAGTGTGACCTTGTGTCTTGTTTATAATCATAGAATATGAAAGTCTAATTGGGAACTGTTTTCTCCTGAGTTGAAAAGGCAGGTTTATACCTAATGGGCTCAATATTATTCCAGGAATAAACACTCTATTTCCCTGAAATCTGCCTGTTAAAATTTCAGCAGCTATCATTGAAGAAAATAGCTTCCTAACTACCAATCTTGTTCCATGACAAATTCCTTGTTTAGGATTCAAGTCCCTGGGATGAGAGGGTTGCCCTATGATGAGAGACTGAGTAAATTGGGTGTTTATTCTCTGGAGTTTAGAAGACTCATTGAAACATTTAAGATTCTGAAGGGGCTTGACAGGGTAAACACTGAGAGGTTGTTTCCCCTGGCTGGTGAATCTAGAACACAGGGGCACAGTCTCAGGATAAGGGGTCAAACATTTAGGACTGAGATGAGGAGAAATTTCTTCACTCAGAGGGTTGTGAATCTTTGGAATTTTCTATCCCTGTGGGTTGTGGATGCTCCACAGTTGAATATATTTAAGGCTGAGATAGACTGATTTTTTTGGTGTCTCAGGGAATCAAGGGATATGGAGAGCAGGCAGGAAGGTGGAGTTGAAGCCAAAGATCCGCCTTGATCACACTGAATGGCAAGTGGGCTCAATGGATCGTATGGTCTACTCCTGCTCTTATTTCTTATGTTCTTATGTTTCATGGCAATATTATTAGTGCCCCTTTCTTGAGTCTTAAGCTTGTGCGTTGGTATACCCATTGGAGTTAGGCTGTGTAGAAATTCTGGAGGGTACAGACTGTTATCTTCTTTGTCTATAGACACTGATGTATTCTTTTAATTCACTGACAGCTTTTCCGAAATATTTTCATTCAAGTCTAGTGAATCTTCATTTTTAACACAAGGAATATCTTTTGAGTAATAAGTGGTATCAAATACATCAATGTTTTCACCAAGTAAGAAATCAACACAATTTGACTCCTCGGAAAAACTATTCTTTAATATTTCAATTGAATTTCCCAATTTTCCATCCCCTAGTTTAAGAAGTCAGTCTGCAAACTCTTTTTTTGGTGGGTGTTACTCTCGTGTTTTCTTTAAGTTTGAATTTCCTCAATCATGACCACATATTGCTTTTGTTAATACAACGTCTTACAATATATCTTCTCAACACTCTAGGAATAACTGGTAGGAGCTGTCAAAAATCACCTCCCAGCAAAACACTTTTCTCCCCGAATGTAATATCCTTCTTCATTAAATCTTTAAGTAAATGATTGATCACCAGATATCAATGTGTGGGCATTACTGGAGTTTACACATATCATGATCAGGTGAGGAGGGGTCAAAGGGCTCTCCTTTTTTTCCCTCTCCTTGTTTGACTGCAACAGGTTTATTTCTTTTTGAAGTGGATATACTTATCAATTCAGTGAGTGTTTAACTGTTTATGTGCGTGATCATAAAAAAATCAATTGGACTGGTTTTCGTGAGTTTAACAAAGAAAGAGGTTAGCTTTATTGTACCAATCTAAGTAAAATAATAAAATATGCTCTGAATTTCTCTCTCACACACACACGAAGTTCACATACACACACACAAATAGGTTACAGAGTGGGAAAGAATAGATTGGTCGAATTAGAGTCCGGAGTAATAAAAGGGGTATACAGTCTGTGGAAGTTGGTGACTCGGCTGGCATCAGGCTGAATTTGGCAGTTATGTGACTTTCCTTTGGTTGTCTTGAGGTTTCCAATTTGAACATGGTGGATGACTGATTCGGTGGTTCTCCTCGAGGCAGTAGTGCAGCTGAGTTCCTTCAGGGAGTCTCTGTCTACAGCAGGGGCATCCCTGGTGGTCATGGTCAACAAACGGGATTCAAAGCTTGCAAAGTGGGTTGGAGAGAGAGAGAAAGGAAGGAGGGACCCCACTTGGTTCTTCTCTTGTCAGTGCCTAGCTGCTTGTCTCTCTACTGCAGAGAAAACACCATCTTAAGCACATGAAAGGTGGGCCTGTCACATGACCATCACCCAGTGATTCAAGCATGGTCGTTACTTGTGTGTATTCCCTCTTGCAACCTAGTTAGTCCATGTCTAGGAATTCCCTTCTCACATCAGAGTCCCATTGTTCAAGTGATTAGGTTTGAGTGGTTTGTCTCTACCAGTTGAATATTCAGGTATGTCCTTGATGCCTTGCTAATGGGAACAGGATAAGTAGTTCACTCAGATTCACCAGGTCATTGTCCTCGATGGGTCTGTGCAATCTTTTTTTTCAATTTGTTCATGGGATGTGGGCTCCGCTGGCTAAGACAGCATTTGTTGCCCATCCCTAATTACCCTTGAGAAGGTGGTGGTGAGCTGTCTTCTTGAACTGCTGCAGTCCATGTTGGGTAGGTACACCCACAGTGCTGTTAGGAAGGGAGTTCCAGGATTTTGACTCAGCGACAGTGAAGGAACGGTGATGTAGTTCCAAGTCAGGAGTGTGGCTTGGAGGGGAACTTGCAGGTGGTGGTGTTCCCATGCATCTGCTGCCTGTGTCCTTCTAGGTGGTAGAGGTTGCGGGTTTGGAAGGTGCTGTCTAAGGAACCTTGGTGCGTTGCTGCAGTGCATCTTGTAGATGGTACACACTGCTGCCACTGTGCATCAGTGATGGAGGGATTGAATGTTGAAGGTGGTTGATGGCATGCCAATCAAGCGGGCTGCTTTGTCCTGGATGGTGTTGAGCTTCTTGAGTGTTGTTTCAGCTGCACCCATCCAGGCAAGTGGAGAGTTTTCCATCACACTCCTGACTTATTCCTTGTAGATGGTGGGCAGGCTTTGGGGAGTCAGGTGGTGAGTTACTTGCTACAGGATGCCTAGCCTCTGATGTGTTCTTGTAGCCACAGTTCAGGTCAATGGTAACCCCCAGGATGTTGATAGTAGAATATTCAATGATTGTAATGCCATTGAATGTCAAGGAGAGATGATTAGCTTCTCTCTTGTTGGAGATGGTCATTGCCTGGCACTTGTGTGGTGCGAATGTTACTTGCTATTTATCAGCCCAAGCCTGGATATTGTCTTTACTACTTTTCTACACATGATGCTTCAGTAAATGAGGAGTCGCGAATGGTGTTGAAAATTGTGCAATCATCTCCACTTCTGACCTAATGATTGAAAGAAGGTCATTGATGAAGCAGCTGAAGATGGTTGGGCCTAGGACACTACCCTAAGGAACTCCTGCATTGATGTCCTGGAGCTCAGATGATTGACTTCCAACAACCACAACCATCTTCCTTTGCACTATGTATGACTCCAACCAGCGGAGGGTTTTCCCCCTGATTCCCATTGACTCCAGTTTTGCTAGGGCTCCTTGATGCCATACTCAGTCAAATGCTGCCTTGATGTCAAGGGCAGTCACTCTCACCTCACCTCTTGAGTTAAGCTCTTTTGTCCATGTTTGAACTCTGGCTGTAATGATGTTAGGAGCTGAGTGGTCCTGGCGGAACCCAAACTGAGCGTCACTGAGCAGGTTATTGCTAAGCAAGTGCTGCTTGATGGCACTGTTGACGACACCTTCCATCACTTTACTGATGATTGAGAGTAGACTGATGGGGTGGTAAGTGGTTGGGTTGGACTTGTCCTGCTTTTTGTGTACAGGCCCATAGCTTTTGCAGTATTGAGTGCCTTCAGTCATTTCTTAATATCACACGGAGTGAACTGGCTTGGCTAAAGACTGGCATCTGTTAATGAGGCATTGTCCTGGATGCAACCTCATTAAACATGCATCTCCAATTCAATGTCCTGGAATGTGAGGCATTAGAATGCAAATTGTGGTACCATCTTGGCTTCCAGCTTTTTAAAAGTTAATTGTAGGATCCCAGTTCCTTTTGAAAGTTTAATGTAGGTTTCCAACCAATGAATTAAAAATCCTCGTTTGGTATAGCATGTTTTCTTAACACCCCTGCACCACGTGGAATGAAATGTGATGACAGGAACATTTCATTACAAGGCCAGAGGGTAAAAAAACATTCATTCTCAAACACTCACTTCTCAAATTCACCCTGTCCTAATGTGGCTCTGGTTTAATTTTTCTCTTGGGATGGTTCTGAGTTGAGTTAGACTCTGGACAACGCATCAGCTATAACATTGTTTTTTTCCGGCAATGTGGGTAATTTTTAAGTGGTAGGAATGTAAAAACAGGCTCCATCAAAATAGCCTTGCAGTTTGATATTTGAATTTCTCTACAAAGTTTAAAGAGTTTGGATTGGTGTAGATGATAATCTCTCTATATCCATTTTTGACATAGACCGCAAAATGCAGAAGGGCTAGCAAAAGTCCCAGTGTTTCCTTTTCTACAGTTGAATACTTCTTTTGGTGAGAGTTTAATTTTTTGGAGACAGTTTAATTTTTTGGAGAAGTACCCAACTGGTCTCTCAATGCCTGAATTATCATTTTGGAGCAGGACGGCACCTGCCCCTAGGTCATTAGTATCTACTGCCACTTTAAAGGGTTTACTAAAATTCGGAGCTGCGAGCACTGGTTCATTGTTTAGAATGCCTTTTAGCCTCTCAAAAGCAGTTTGGTCCCTTTCTGGCCACACTACCTTGGCTCTTTTCTGCAGTAAGTCTGTCAGTGGGATGGCTATAGTGCTGAAGTTTGGGACAAACTTGTGTTGGAACCCACACATCCCCAAAAATCGCATTATTTCCTGTTGGTCGTGGAGTTGAGAAAATCTATCATCACCTGTTCTTTTGCTGCTCTGGGCAGCAGTCACCCCTGACCTACAACATGCCCGAGGTAGGTCACTTGAGGTTTAACAAACTCGCTTTTTGCAAGGTTTATCACTAGGCCAGTTGACTAAAATCTTTGGAAAAGGACTTCTGGATGGTCTAGGTGGTTCCCCCCAGGTCTCACTGTACATGAACAAATCATCCAGTACACTACACAGTTGGGTAGGCCAGCCACTATCTGGTTCATCAGCCTATGGGACTGGAAAAGGCCTTCTGGGGTGACAAAAACTGAGATCTCTTTGGCTTGGGATGTTAAGGCAACCTGCCTATATCCTTCGAACAAGTCTATTTTGGTTATGTAGGTAGCATTTCCTATTCTATCAATACAGTGTTCCAGGCAGGGAATTGGGTAGGAATCAGCTCTAGTCACTGCATTAACTTTCCTGCAATCATTGCAGAGCCTTGTTGAGCCATCGGCCTTGGGCACCAGCACAACTGGGAAACTCCAGCTGCTCTGGCAGGGCTCAATCAGCTTGTTTTCCAGCATATGCCAAATTTCCTCCCGAACCTGGGTTAGTTTCCTGGGACCTAGACGATAGGGGTTCTGTTTTATGGAGGGGTCTCTCC
The DNA here is from genome assembly GCF_036365525.1 of Heterodontus francisci. Taxonomy (NCBI): domain Eukaryota; kingdom Metazoa; phylum Chordata; class Chondrichthyes; order Heterodontiformes; family Heterodontidae; genus Heterodontus; species Heterodontus francisci. The sequence continues at coordinate 71,592,689 of NC_090388.1, read as the reverse complement.
TACATCCACATCATGTCGGGCTGGGGTTGTGCACCCTGGTGTGTCCTTGCAGATTTCTTTAAATGCTGTGAACAGTCTTTTTAGGGCTTCCCTTTGTCCTGCATTAAAGTAGGAGATTAGAGTGTCTAACATTCCTAACATTTCAGTGTTGGCTAACCATTAGTAGGGTGTTCCATTTGGGAATCCTCCCCAGGCCCTTCTCTAATTTGCCCTCACTGTCCTTTTTGTCCTTCTCTGTCCTAACTGCCTGACAGACCTGGGTTTGGTTGTCCCATTCTCAGCTGTGATACTGTTTCAACATGTTAATATGGCACAGCCTTTGCTTTTTCCTTTGGTCTGAGGTGTAAATTAAATAATGTACCTAGCTAATCCTTTTTGCTACTTGGTATGGGCCACTGAACCGGGCATTCAGGGTCCGCCCTGAATTGGGCCCTAATACATGGTCTCCAGTCTCAAATGTTCTGGCCTTGGCATGTTTATCTGCCTGCCTTTTCATAGCTGTCTGGGAGGGTTTCAGGTGCCCCTGAACCACTGCACAGGCTCTTGTGAGCTGCTCCCGGAACATGGAGATGTAGGGCTGAACTTTACAGCCTCCCTGACGTCAGGGGTCGTGATGGCGAGGGGGGCCGCAAAATGCCTCCAGCAGAGGCCCACCATGGGCCATGATGCCGGGAAGGCTAGGCCCGATATTTCCAGCAGTGGTGAGGCCCCGTGGTGGCTCCCTGCCTCTCGGCGATTGGAGCAAAATTTATATATGTAAATAAATTTAAATAAAGGGATTAATTACCTCCTCACCTTTGCCTTCTGTCCCGCTGCGATATTGGTGCAAGTGGCCAGCACTCCTGTGCCTTCAGATCCCTGTCCAGGGAACCAAGGCATACCACTGGTGGGCAGAGGGGAGTAGGTAAGTTTTTCAGTGCAGTAGGGAGGGGGGGGTGGGGGTGAGCAGGATCAAACTAATCTCATTGCTTTCGAGGATGGTGGGCAGGGTTAGAGTTCAACTTTTATGAACTTGGGCGGGGGCAAGGTTAGGTGGGCAGAGGAAGTGTTTTTGGGGGGAGAGGATAAGTAATGCATTACATGGTTTTTGGGGGGTGGGAGATGGGCAACGTTTTAAAAATTTTTTGAAATCTATTTCTTTAAATATTGAAATTAAATGGAAGGGCTTGAAGCTCTTTAAAAATGGCGCCAAAGCCTGTGCAAAGGCTGCTGATACCATTGCCGGGGATGGACCGCCCGCCCCCTCCACATCATCGGGGTGGGCAGTCTGCCTTGGCTATTTAAATGAGCCACCGCGCTGAATATCGCGGCAGCTCCGCGACTTGTGGTCCGCATGGGCGGACCACCATTGTTTATGTCCACCGTCGATTTCGGCGACAGCATTGTAAAATGCAGCCCATAGTCTAACATGGAATGCTCATCCCTGTGTCCTAAAAACCTCTGTTTGATTAGTTTAAGAGGACCTTTCACCTCATGTCCAGAAACTAATTCACACAACTGAAGCCAGTGGATTCACTGAGTGAGTCCCTGGTGGCAAACAGGAGAAATCCCAGCCCTTTGTCCCAGTTATTGGGGTACTCGCAGCAGTATGCCCTGATCATTGTCTTTAGGGTCTGGTTGTACCACTGCAAAGCCCCTTGTGACTGTGGGTGTAAGGCTGAGGACTTTAGTTGGGTTATGCCCAGATTACCCATGACTTTTTGAAAGATACCAGACATAAAATTCGTGCCCTGATCCAACTGGATCTCAACAGGCAGCCCATATCAGGTAAAGAATTGGGTTAGCCCCAGCACCTTGGCAGAGATAGTTCTGAGGGCAATGGCCTCTGGAAATCGGGTAGCAACATCCATAATGGTGAGAAGATACTGGTCGCCCCCTTTTGTTTTCGGCAGGGGTCCCACACAATTCACCATCACTCTGTTGAAGGGTTTCCCAAGAGTCGGTATGGGAATTAGGGGTGCAGGTTTTATTGGGGTTGGGGCTTCCCCACAACCTGGCACATGTGGCAAGTTTTACAGAACTCTACCACATCTCTGTGGAGTTTTGGCCAATCAAAATGTTGTCTTACAAGGCCTTGGGTTTTTCGTATATCGACATGTCCAGACACTGGAGGTTCATGGGTTATTCTTAGTATTTCCTTACGGTATCTCAGCGGCAACATTATCTGGTGAACCACTGTCCACTTTCATCCACAGGTCTATGAGGAGGTCTCCACTTCCTCATCAGCACCTCATTCTTTAAATAGTAGCACTCTGAGACCCTCTGCTTCAGCTTCAGTTTGGACAGTCTGTGCTAACTTTTTTAATACTGGGCTAGCTCGCTGAGCCTTGACCAAGGAAGATCTGTTTATCCCATTCTTTGTATCCTCTAACTTCCCAAAGAAGGTTTCAGATAACCAGACAGTAGGGGCATCTGTCTGCAGTGCCAGTTCAGCCTCCTCTGATGGAGCTTGATTGGCCATGGACCGGTCACCACAGAGTCAGGGAAAATGCCGGGGACCTTTTCCAGCAACTGCTCTGTCTCCCTGACCTATTTCAGTTTTTCTAAAACCACTGGGGAAGCTAACACCTTTGTCCCTGCCAGATCATTACCCAGGACCAGGTTGACCCTGTCCACAGGAAAACTAAGAACATGGTTACCGGTCCTGAAACAAGGTCGCACACCAGGTGCACCCGGTATAAAGGTATGGGTATATACCACCCTCCAATACCATGCACTAACACTCTAGCATTCAATGCACTCTCTGGGGGAAAAGTTAGGCCTTTTTCCAGCAGAAGGGATTGGATGGCCCCTAGATCCCTAAGTATGACTATGGGCGTGTTTGCCTCACTCGAGGGGTATGGGGTCGCTTTTCTTTGTGACACAAAATCCTAGTAACTTTCAGGGATTTTGTTAAGTTTTCCCGCACTCACAGTGTTAGGTTTACCGGGTCTCACCGCTGCAGTTAAAACCACAACCTGGTCTGCTGTACTTTCCATCAGGGCCCCGTTTCTTGCACTGGTCTGGTGTGCCCTGATTAATCCTACAGATTTTCCCCATAACATCCAGCAGTCAGCTCGAAGGTGACCTGCCTTGTTACAATGGAAACACAGGTTTACTGGCATCACTCCTGCTCTCAGCACTGTCCTTTTTGGCCTTAGGAGGGCCTCCTGTGCATCCAGCTTTCTGTTCTCACCCATAACTGTTCAGGCTCCTATCACCCTCCCACCTTTTATTCTTTTCGGTTTTTTGGAGGTGACTAGGGAAGGGGTTCCCTTGGGGTAAGGGCTTGTGGACAAGCATAAATTCATCAGCCAGGATTGCGGCCTGCCTGGCTCTTGGAAAGTTTTGTTCCTCTATGTGAGTTTTAATGGAAAGGGGGAGTGCATTTTTAAACTCCTGCAGAAGGATCAGCTCTCTAAGGTTTTCATATGTGGGCTGTACTTTGAGTGCCTGTATCCACTGGTTAAAAACAAGCTGCTTGACTCTTTCAAACTCAAGGTAGGTTTGTTCAGGCTGCTTTTAGAGAGTTCAGAATTTTTGTCGTTGTGCCTCCGGTACTAGCTCATATGCGCCCAGGATAGCATTTTTAGTCATCCCATAGTCTGATGAACTCTCATCTGGCAACAGTGAATAAACTGCATGGACTTTTCCTTTAGTTTGTTTTGCAATAACAGAGTCCAGCTGTTTGCCGGCCACTTCAGCTGTTTTGCAAGCTTTGCAAAAGAGACGATAAATGCTTCCACATCCCACTCATTGAACTTTAGTATCAACTGGGAGAACTTTAAAAGTTCAGCACTTGGGGTCATGAGCTAAGGTTAGCTTCCTCACTAGCCATGCCTTCAGTGAGTATATTAGGTCTTCCCCTAGTTAGTTCGAGCCGCCTTAACTCCTTTTCCTCCTTCTCTTTCCGGAAAGCTTTCTTTTTCTTTTTCTTGATACTCTCTTTCCTCTTTCTCCTTCTGAAAACCTCTCTCTTTTTCTCTTTCCTGAAACTCTAATTCTAGTCTCCTCTGTTCTAGTTGTACCTTAACTATTGTTACTTTTCCTGTTTCTGACTCTAAACCTATTTCTGAGTCTTCAGGTTCAAGTGTAAAATGGTTGGACGCATGTTTTCAGACTTTGGGCTTCCTAGCTTCTGGACGGATAGAAATCCCTAATTTCCCAGCTACATTCCTCAACTCTTCAATAGATAGGGCATTTAACCAGTCCCAAGTTACTTCTATAAAAGCAAAATACTGCGGATGCTGGAAATCTGAAACAAAAACAAGAAATGCTGGATTCACTCAGCAGGTCTGGCAGCATCTGTGGAAAGAGAAGCAGAGTTAACGTTTCGGGTCAGTGACCCGAAACGTTAACTCTGCTTCTCTTTCCACAGATGCTGCCAGACCTGCTGAGTGAATCCAGCATTTCTTGTTTTTGTCCCAAGTTACTTCTCTCTGGTTTAGGAAGGTACTGGGCTCGAATGTGGACATGTTAGTATTCTGGCAGTGAAAACCACAAGAAAAGCTGTATTGAAGCTTTTACATTTTTGATAAAGATCAATTTGGCTTCATACTTTGAATTTCTCGTTTGTCTTTAAGTAATGATCAGGGACTCGAGCCCCCAAAATTCTGTTTTGATCAAGTGAGGAGGGACCACAAGGCTCCCCTCTTGTCCTTCTCCTTGTTTGACTGCAACAGGTTATATTTTTCTTGAACAGTGGATGCATTTAGCACTTCAGTGAGTGCTTTACCCTTTTCCTTTGTTGTGATCACCAAAGAACCCAATTTAAACAAGAAAGAGGTGAGTTTATTACACTTTAAAATATCTAAACCCGATCTAAATAAAGTAATAAAACTATGCTAAACTTTCACTCATACATGCACACGAGAATTACCCACACCAGTACAGTACAGAGTGATAAGAAATAGTTTGGTTTGGATTGGAGTCCAGAACAAGTAATAATAATATACAATCTGTGGGGTCTGGTAATTCTGTTGTCTTCTGGCTGAAGTTGTGATCTTAATGTCTCTAGCTGGTCAAAGTGCACTTTGCAGCTGTCCTACCTGGTTCAGGGTTTTTCTTGGAGACAGAGTTGTAGGTGGCTTTCTTTCCTAGGGTCTCTGTTTGTAGCAATGGTAGACTTGGATGTCTCACAGTCGCAGACAGATTTCAAACTCATGATGTTATCTGGATAGAGAGAGAGAGACACACACACACACACACACACACACAGCCCACTGGGGTCTTGTCTGCTTCGCATTCAAAGCTTGCCTGGTTCAAAGTCTCAGGAGCTTGTCCTTTTGCAAAAGACTGCTAGTTTTTCCACAGATGAGGAGGCAGTCACATGATTGTCCAGTGTCCTCATTTGCAATTTAATTAGATTCGAGTCTAGGTATTTTCAATCTCTCCGAGTCTCATTATTTCAATATTCACCCCATGGAGATATGACTCTATTGTTAATCTTCCAAGATGGCATTGAATGTTTTTCCATTAGAAGTGAATCTGTTAGCTAATTCCAAATTAATGAGGCATTGTCCTGGATGCGTCTCCAATTTGACGTCCTGGAATGTGAGGCATTTCAACGCAAATTGTGGCGGCCTCCTTGGCTGCCATCTTTTTAAAACTTAGCTGTAGGATCCAAGCACCTTTCAAATGTTGAATGTAGGTTTCCAACCGATGAATTAAAAATCCTCATTTGGTATATCATGTTTTCTTGACAGTCTACATTAAGTTAGCTAAACTCTGCTAAGCCATGGTTGCTGGTACAGAGCACTATTCAGTAAAAAAAAATCCTACAATCAAGCGTGTGTGATTGTTGAGTGAGGAGTGAGAGACCTGAAGAATTTGAGCCCTGTTATTAAAGTGAAGGCAGTTTCTGATCGGAGGGGGATGGAAATGTGTGGACAGAATCCAAATGTCAAGTCAGCACATCAGATTCTCCAATTTTCGTTTAATTGAGGCACTAAAATTTGACTTCCAGGCTTCTTGTCATCAATCTGCACTGCAGGTGTGATGTGCACCCACACGACGCAATCTCATCTCTATTTAAAGGGACATTGTAGAAGTGGAGTTTGGAGGAGCCAGGAGGTGTTTAGGTTGGATTCACAGAGAGCAAGGGGAGCACCTAGATTTAATGATTTAATGGAATTACTGCTGGATGCAGTCAGGAACGGGGAAAACAACAGCATATTTTTCCCGGCAATGGGTGGAAGAAACCTGCGACTTTCACCAAGAAGGCATGGTTGGAGATAGCTGAGGTGGTGAGCAGCAGCAGCATTGTGCCCCGGTCTTGAATGCAGTGCTGAGAGAGATTTAATGACCTACCAGATCAGGAAAAATGATTGCATTTGCTGATTCGCCTACATGCTGTGGTTTAAGATCCCTCCCCCTTCACTCTGTCTTGCTCAGCTTTATCCATTACATCACTGCTCACACTTTCAGCAGCTCCCAGCCTTCACTTTCTGTGCACTTTGCTTCCCCACTCCACATGGGTCTCATCGTCTCATCATCACCCTCACCAAATATACTGCATTCATTGGGTGAATACCTCAGCTTCAGTCACTCACAGGTTTGTTTTTCACCCCTTGTAAAAGAGAGCAAAATGCAAGGGAGTGTACAGGAGGTTGGCTGCCACAAATAGTCTAGCTCACAGATGCAGAGGAGGATGCCATGGAGGTAAATGGCAGATTTGTGTCCCTGTCAATCGGAGACGGAGAGACAGGGAAGTAGAAATAGCTGGTGACAGAATTACAAATATTCAGACACACATTCTGACTTAATTTTTATCAATGACTGAACTATGAGGAGATTTGAGTAAAGTGATTGTCAAGGTCATTATTTTGCCACCGACTAATTCATATCCCTTTCTTTTGTCTCCCAGGGCCTTCAGGTGTTGCTGAACATGCACAAGGGTGATTCTTCAGAGGACCTCATTCCTTCTGAGGATGCACTGTCACAGAATGCACAGCCGTGCACTAGTGCAAATACTTGCACTTCATTGGGCCCTGTTAGAGTTAGATGGACTTTCACCTGGTGATTCACACCTCACAAGTGAGCACAAGGAGACAGCTGTGGAGAGTCTGCTTCTTCATCTGAGAGTGCACTGTTATAGCTGCTGTACCCCAGAGAATGAGAATGCGAGAGGTGTTGCAGCAACTTAGCCAGGTACTGACAGACGTGCACCGCACATTTCATAATAGTGGAGAGTATGGAGGAGTCCAATTTGATCACTAGTGCACTGGTGGCACAAGTAACTGCGAGAATATATGTCATTGAGAGAGTGGCTGCCTCCATGGAACTCTAAGTGTGGCTCTCAAAAGAGTCCATGCAGGATATTAGCACGGCCGTGTGGATTTTGGATGCCAAAGTGTCTGCTGCATCAGACAGGATGGAAGCTACTTTATTTGCGGCCTTACAACATCATTGATCTTCACCAAGCTAGTCTGCAGCAGAGTGGTTGGAGCGATGAAGCACTGGCCAAGGAGACAGATGATGGTGAATGGGGACAAAGAAGTGGAAACCCCACTCAAAGTGCTCCCATTTCTTTCTGATTGCCCCCCTCACCCCACCCCACCCCACCCAACCAGTACCTGACATGCTGATGGCCACATATCCATGATGACTGGAGCAGTCTTTGGTGAGGTCTTCAGGGCTCAAAAACCCAGAAGGCATTGGCTAAAAGCATCACAGTAGTCAGGACCGAGATCTGAGCAGCCTGCCTCTACCTCTGCTGACGTCACACAGGATGCGCCATGTAGAAGTAGTGGGAAGCAGAAGAGAAAGCGATTGTAATTCATTAAGGTTGTGTACATGGATGTTGAACAAAATGTAATGCTAAGTTTCTTTTTCTTACAGCAACACACAAAATTTATTGATTAGCACCACTTCCCTGTCAACTCATCTTTTCACATTTCATGATGAATGTCAATTCAGACAAGAACCAATTGGGTGGACTTGCAATGGGTGGATCCTGGTTAAAGGAATGTTTATCACAAAGGGAGTTGGGAGACTGAGTTACTGCTGGTGGGACAAAACTGAAAGATGTTATGATGTTGTCAACAGCAACGAGTTATATTTATATGGCACCTTTAACATAATAAAATGTGCCAAGGCACTTCATAGGAGCATTATCAAATAAAATTTGACACCGAACCACATGAGATATTAGAGCAGATGATCAAAAGCTTGTTCAAAAAGGTATGTGTTAAGGAGAGCCTTAAAGGAGGAAGCAAGGCAGAGAGATTTAGGGAGGGAATTTCCAAGCTTAGGACCCAAGCAGCTGAAGGCATGACCACCAATGGTGGAGCAATTAAAATTGGGGATGCTCAAGAGGCCAGAATTAGAAGAGCACAGATCTCCCTAAGGCTTGTGTGGCTGGAGGAATTACAGAAATAGGGAGGGGAGAGGCCATGGAGGGATTTGAAAACAAGACTGAGAATTTTAAAATCGAAGCGTTGCTTAACCAAGAGCAAATGTAGGTCAGTGAGCACAGGGGTGATGAGTGAATGGGACTTAGTGCAGCAGAGGTTGGATGGCGTCAAGTTTACAGAAGGTAGAACGTGGGAGTCTTGCCACGAGTTCATTGGAATAGTTTAGCCTAGAGGTGACAAAGGCATGGTTGAGGGTTTCAGCAACAGTTTGAGCTGAGGCAGGGACAAAATTAGGCAATGTTACAGAGATGGAAGTAGGCAGTAGAATCATAGTTATACAGCACAGAAACAGGCCCTTCGGCCCACCGTGTCCTCGCCGGCCATCAAGCATATCTATTCTATTCCCATTTTCCAGCACTTGGCCCGTAGCCTTGTATGCTAGGCGTTTCAAGTGCTCATCTAAATGCTTCTTAGATGGTGTGAAGGTTCCTGCCTCTACCACCCTGTCAGACAGTGTGTTCCAGATTCCAACCACCCTCTGGGTAAAAAACTTTTTCCTCAAATCCCCTCTAAACCTCCTGCCCCTTACCTTAAATCTATGCCCCCTGGTTATTTACACCTCCGCTAAGGGAAAAAGTTTCTTCCTATCTAACCTATCTATGCCCCTCATAATTTTGTATACCTCAATCATGTCCCCCCTCAGCCTTCTCTGCTCTAAGGAAAACAACCCTAGCCTATCCAATCTCTCTTCATAGCTGAAATGAAGTAGCAACATTCTAAGATTAAGCCAGTCTGTTCGCAACCTTGGTGTTGCATTTGGCCCCAAGATGAATTTCCGTCCTCATATTCATGTCATCGCCAGGACCACCAATCAGTAGTCTAGTGGGAATAGGTTCGAGGGAGCAGGAGGTGGGTCATAGGGACAAGATAAGCTTGGAGAGGACATGAGGGCAGGGGGGAGACTTAGAGGAAGTTTGGCTAGGAAGGTGGACTACGGGAAGGGAGGGAAGTAGCAGAGGAGGCTGATGGGATGAGGATGGAACAAGATGAGATGCTCAAAGGAGGAGAAAATGCCAGAGGTGTAAGGAACAGACCAAGGTGTGCTTTGATGACACTGCCGCCATGACCATCTGCGCAGGCCAAGTAGTGGAAGGTATAGCCAGGTGGGGGAACCTGTGTTTTCCTGTGTGGGTCACCAATAGCTGAACCTATATAGTCCCAATCCTGGTAAATGATCCATCAGTCCTTTAACTGCTGTAGACTGTGAGATCTCCTGTGTCTCCGGTAGCACCCTGGAAGTAGCCAGAGGTAAAGACATTGAGTACAGAGGTGACTTTCACAGCAACTGGCAATTCCTGACCACCAGGTGTAGCAGGTCATCTTCTGGGAGGCTGCAACTGCTTGACATGACAACCTCAGCCCCTCTGTGCATCTCTCTCCTGGGTACCTGCTGATCCCACTATAGAATGGCATCTCTGCCATGGATGGTTATGGTCTTCCTCTTCTGATGTACTGTCAAAAACATTTAAGGTGCCTGCCACCTTAATGTTGTCTATTTGAAAGCCTCCAAAGTTTGCCAATACCTGTATGATGACAAGAACTGTCTGCCCTTTCTAGAGAGAACTGACAAAACAACTGAAAGAACGGAGCCTTTATTAAGTTCGGGCAATCTGAAATTGATAGACCCCCATGGTGCATCTACAACTTGCTTCCTTTCTCCGAGATTCAGGAAATCTGGACTGGAGGCGTTAAATATGAAAGAAAGTTAAATTTCTGTGAAAAAGCCCTCATTTGCATGCAATTAGTAATTAAAACTAATAATCCAGAGGCTCAGGCTAATGCCCTGGGGACACAGGTTCAAATCCCACCATGTCAGCTGATGGAATTTAAATTCATTTTTAATTAATAACAAAAAATCTGGAATTGAAAGCTAGTCTCAGTAATGGTGCCAAGAAACTATCATCAATTGTTGTAAAAACCCATCTGGTTCACTAATGTCCTTTCGGGAAGGAAATCTGCTGTCCTTACCTGGTCTGGCCCACATGTGACTCCAGATCCACAGCAATGTGGTTGACTATTAACTGCCCTCTGAAATGGCCTAGCAAGCAACTCAGTTGTCAAAGGCAATTAGGAATGGGCAACAAATGCTGACCTTGCCAGCGATGCTCACGTCCCATGAAAGAATAAAAAAAAGTTATCACCTTAAAAATGTCTTAATTTTCCACCCGCCTGAGCAAATGATTGTGCGGACTCTGGTGAGCAAATGTGTCTCAGTGAAACCTAGAGGTCAGTACGTTGGAGCCGGGTTGCGGTCGCGATTCTTTTTTCTGCGAATCTAACTACATACTCGATCCTAACACACCCGTTCTTAACTGTTAAAAGTCCTCCCTTTGAAGATGGAAAGAAATGAGATTTTCACTAATGCATTGAAAGGCACAGAGGAGATCAAGATGTAATGATTTGACCACTTTACTGTGAGAGAACTGGGGATTCTGAGTACTGTAGAGTGTTATCTGAATGTGAACAGATATTGATTGTCATCTGAAATAGAATGGAATCAACAGCAATTAAATGGATAGGTTTGGACAATTCCTTTAAACCTTTAAATCCTCAGAATATGGTAGATGCATATACCACAGATCATCATCTGGAAAAATTAAAATCTTTCATGAGGTCGAACTGTCAAACACATTTGTACTTTTTTTAAAAAGGTCTGAATAGTTTTTTGGATCTGAATGATGTGCTCTGCAGTGCCACAATCAGAGGAATAGGACAAAAAACATGTCAACATGCATAGAACAGTGAGTGTAATATGAACAGCACTAAGGAGTTTAGTGCTAATTGCAGGATGCTCCCCATCCCTCTTTCCCTTTGCTGCTGCCGGCTCCCTCTTTGGGGGATGGAGTCTCTGACTGTGATAGCCCACACCCCGTACTGCCGCAGGTCCAATCTGAGGGTCAGCAGCTCAGCAGCCAACTGCTAGTGGTGGCCACCGCTGAGGCTGCAGCTCCAGGATGAGGACACCTCAATGGCGAGGCTCCCTTGAAAAGTGGTAAGTTTGGTTGGGGAAGCCAGGGCCAGGTCGGCAGGCTCGGAGATGGAGAAGGGGGCAGTGGTGGGCAGGGGTCACGGTGCACTGGCGGCCAGTTAAGCATGGGGGCGGCCATCGCTGCCAGGGGACCCTCTGTGGGCCCACTGGGAGGCCGCTAGGGTTTACCTTGCGGTCTCCCCACATGGCAGCAGGCCCTCCCGATGCGGGCAAAATGCCTGCAGGACCGGGAAGTGGCCCTTATTTGGCCACTTAAGTGGCTCAATTGGCTGCCCAGTGGGTGGCTATGACGCTGAGATGCCTGCTGCTGGCAATATACCATCGCAGCGGGACGACGTGAGGGTCTTCCCTCGCCATATTGCCAGTCCTACCACCTCCCAGTGTGTTGGAGAGAGGCTGGGAAAATTCTGCCAAAGTTTTAAATACACTAATGACAATTTGCAAGATTGGGTTGTAATGGTTTACCTATACTTGACAATTACTGTTGAAAAAGAGACTTTACAGCATGTTCAGTTCCTACTTATATTTTTGCTCATTTTTTGTACCTCCACATGCTCTACATCTCTGTTACTAAGATGACTTACTTACGAGTGATTTCACATTGCTATTTATTTTCATATTACTGGTGGATCTCTCATGGCATTGCCTATAACTAGATGGTGTGTTGTGTTATAACAACCAGAGTTGTTGTGCCATATAACACACTGCACTATTCTTTGACTAAGATGGAGTTGGCTGCCTTTTAAGCTCAAAATTGTAATTGTTCAGTAAATACAGCGTCTGGTCAATCACCGTTCAGTTGTTATTTAGACAGGTAACTTTGGAGATTGAACAGTTGCTGATCTGGGACAAGGCACAGGGTGGAGGCTCCGCCCACAAGCTTAAAAGTTGGGGGCGAGCCCACCTCCACCAGGCCTGCGAGCCATGAAGAGATTTTATGCGGCCCACGCCCTTAATTGGCCTCGGGCGGGACTTCCTCCTCGCCGAGGCAGGAAGATCCGCCTCTAGGAGCTGCCAGCCAATCAGGGGGCCGGCAGCTCCTCAGTCCCAGCAGCGCCACTAGGAGCAGGGCCACTGCTGGGACTGCACCCAGCTTCAGGAGGATCGTGGACGCCTGCACCAAAAGGTAAGTAGGGTTTTAGGCCTCGCTGGGGACAACTGGTCAGGCCCCAGCGAGGCAAGGGGGGAGTGGTCGGTTGGGAGGGGGGGGTGAAATGTAGTGTAGTGGGAGTGGCTTGTGCCATGGAGGGGTCCTCACAAATTTCAGCTCATAAAATTTCAGCAGGGACTGGAAGGCAATGGGAATGGCACCTCCCACTCAATTTTACCCCCCACCCCACCTCCAGCCTGCTCCTGCAGGGGCTGTAAAATTCCACCCAATGTCGCTCTTTCCATACTCTTTCTGGGTCACGCCAACTTGCTTTGTTGAATGATAATTTTCTTCAATCCACTGACTGGAGAGCTGAAATTTTTTTAAAGAAATTTTAAAAAGAACAGATAAAAGATGACTTTGCTAGCAGCTTAAGATGGTCATCTGATTTCCAACACTGCATCCTACATTGCAAGGCCTGTGAGGAGGGAGATGAAATGTCTGCTCATCCCAGCTAGAACCAAGACCCAGGAAGTTTAAGGGAACTGCTTGTTCTTTTCTTTTAGCAAGAAGAAATACACTGCTAACTACTATGCTTGAATCACTGAGTGACTGTCATGTGACAAGCCCCTCCCTATTTGTGGTTTTAAGCCTCTGTTTCTCTGCAGAAGCAAGGAGAAGCTTCAGGACTCTGACATGTGCAGACCCAAGTGGGAGTCCCTCTCTCTCTTTCCATTCCAGCTTGCAACCTTTCAAATCCTGCCAGTTGACTGACCACCTTTGCATACTCTGGTTACAAACAGAAACCCCATTGGAGGAAATCATCCACATCACCGTCTCCAAGAGACCCACCGAACCATCTACCTCTTCAAACTAAAAGCCTCAGGACCATTGAATTCAGCTAGAAGCCAGCCGAATCACCAATCCTCACAGACTGTATACCCCTTTTTTTCCATGGACTCTACTTCAAACAATGTACCTTTCCCCACTCTGCAACCTATTTGTGTGTGTGTAAATCTCTAGTGTGTGTGTGTGAGTGAAAGTTTGCACATAGTTTATTATTTTCATTAGTTTGGTTTAGGTTCAATAAAGTTAACCTCTATGTTAAAACTCAAGAAAACCTGTCCGATTGGTTTTTGTTATGATCATAGCAAGTAAGTAATCGGGCACCTACTGAATTGGACAATACATCGACTTTAAGAAAGAATTAAACCTATTGTGATCAAACAAGGGGAGGGAAAAGAGGGAAGCCCTATGACCCCTCTTCACTTGACCGTAACAATAGTTTTTGCATCTGTAATAAAGTGCGAAATTAGCATGCATAAATGTATTGTTTTACTATTAGTTACAGAAGATATATATCTTCAAAGTTTAGGGTGGCGTTTCCGCACCAAATGCACACCAAGGGCTGAATTTTATGAGTGTGCCGCAGTTTGCGGCGGTGCACTCTTAAGAACGGCGTGCATCCCGTGTGGATGTGCCTTCCCTGAGCCCCCTCGATATTACGTGCGGGGGCTCTTTTAAATAGAAGGGGCGGAGGGGCCGCCCTGATGACGTAGAGGGGGTGGCCTCCATGTCCCTGACAAAGGTGTCCGGCACCATCGCGCAGGCGCAGCGCCATTTTCAAAGGGCTTTAAGCCCACACAGATAAGTTTAATTTTTAAAGGGTATAAAATAAAAGATTTTTAATACATTGAAAGATAAGTGATGGAGGCCCTTCCCCAACCCCTCCAATGGTCAATCCAGGCAATGAAATGACCATCAGTTGATTGTTCACATACCCGAACTTTCCCCCCAACCTTCAATATTTTGCCCTTCAACCCCTTCCCACCATCCGCACATACAATAAAGATCAATTTCCCCGCTCCTCCACCCTCCCCACCAGGTTCTTTCCCAGAACTCCGTATGGAGTTCCGAAAGCGTGCAGAGCACGAACAGCAGCCGTAATATCGGAGTGGGATGGTCGCCGCCTGCAGGTAGAATAATTTGAATATTTTACATGTTAATTTACATATGCTGATGAAGGGCCCAACGCCAGGCAGTGGGGGAGGGGGGGCCGCACAGAGGTCCCGCAGTTGCTGGTAATATGCGGTGGGCCCTTCTCGACATCGCGGGTCGAGCCAGGCCTCTCCCCGCAGCATCTTACTGGCCACCGTACCTGTGGCATTGAGAGGGCAGTAAAATTCAGCCCCAAATTGTGCTGGTTATGTTACAGTTCAAGTTTCTGATAAAATTTATTTGCATAACCATAAATGTAAATTCTTCAATGAACCAGCACAATCAAGTAAATTGTTAGAATGTATTTTTTTTCTTTCCATTAAAAAGCATTAATTGTTATACTTAAGAGTTCCAGGTGCAGTTTTATTAATACAACTGAAAATGGGTTTATCACAGAAATAAGCATTTTTAATAAGTGTTTGGTCCTCCACCTGTGAGGAACCGATTTTAAAATCACTGTAAATTACTTAAACGAGCTATACTGTACCATTTAATAGTTTCATTGGTGTATACTAGTCAATTAGTAAGTTAAATATTTTTTGATATGTAATAGCTTTCAAAAATGCCTGCTGGTACCTAATAAAATGACCACAATTTGAAGAGCATTCCCTAACCTATGCAATCAGCAAACTTTTGCAAATTCATTCTGGGGGCTTGGCTAGTTTTGTGGCAGGAGTCTGCTCCGGGCTACTTGAATCTTAAACCAATGTAAAAGCTCATAGAAATTACAAACACAACTGATTTTCACAATTAACTGACATTTAAAATTCCCCAATCTTTTGTACTGGTTTGGTGGATTGCACAGATATCACTAGTGGAAACTCTGTCCCATAATCTTCTCTAACCAAGATGAAAAATTATATATAGTATAAGTACATAGTTATAAAATTATTCTTCACTCAGCCCCTTTTGTTTTATCTTTACAAACCCATTGCAAATACTTTAATGCAAGTGAACATTTAAGACTATAATAATATAAAGCACCAATTAAGACATATGCTTATCGCCTGATTTGCACCCATATTCCTCTTGCCATATTCCTCGGAAGAGATATGACTGACTGCTCAAGCAATGAGATGAACCATTTCCTGTCCTAATGCCTGCTGAGTTAAATTATACAATTAGTTCTGAATTATCGTAGTGTTTAATTTTGGACCTTTACCAACTGGAACTGCACATGACCCTCAATAAGCATTAAGACGGAAGAGACTAATCCCACCAGTCTTTGCTGTTTTAAGCTGCAATCCCAGAAGATCAAATGACATTATTCTAACCAACAGTGCCACCCAGTCTCGGTTCCTTATCTGTGGGAAAAATAATCTAAAAAGTAATCTGAATGCAACTTCTCCATTGAATTGGTAACCTCCATCTTTCAGATCCAATTACAAACTGTTTGTTTTCCCCACCCAAGTAATGACATAACAACGGCAGGAAGTACGATGTTATCAACAAAGTTTTTGTTAATTAAAAATGATTGTGGAAGATTTCCATCAGTTCTGGGTTTCTGCCTGGAGTGTCACATCTATCAATTATAAAAATCATATATTTCTAATCAAACATAACAATGTTATGCAGATCCAACTTCACAGCTCTTTATTATTGTATGTAATGCATTTTAGTGAAACAAATTGGATTATCTTACAATAACTTTTTTTATTTTATTCATCCACATGTTCCAGTTTTTACATTTATACATCAGTTTAATACTTCTTTACATTATCTGATTCACAATGAGCTCTTGTAACAAAGCAAGGACACCAAGTTCTTATGGAATCGGAACCGGGAAGGAGTAGTTTAACACTCTGCATACAAAGGACCCCAACAGGAATTTAATTTAGAAAAAAGACCAGGGTGAAGCTGTTTGCTGTATATAGAAGAAGCATTTAAACACACACATCCTAAAGACAAAACGCTGAATGGTTATTAACAAAAGGGTCATTAAGAAAATGAATCTAATGTTGCCAATTACTTCATTACATCTATTTCTTACAACCAAACATAAATGACTTTTTTGTAATTCAGGGATATATAAAAATATCAGTTTCTTAATCTGAACTTTACAATATATACATTATTTGCACTGTTAAATTATGATTAACTTTAGTTACTAAATGCTACGTTATAAATACCAACAATTTTTTTTGAAATTACAGATTGCAGCTACTTTAATGCCTGTAATATTAGAATTGGGGAAAGCAGATTTGCACCAATATACTCCAGCCTGACATTTTTTTTATTGCCCCTTGGTCATTCAGCCCATTTTGTTTTGCCTGTACAAACTCATTGCAAATACTTTAATGTAAGTGAACATTTAAGACTATAATAACATAAAGCACCAATTAAGACATATTAAAAGGTTACAAAGTTAAAAGCCGGTGAAATCGCTTAAAGCTTTCTCGAAGTGTAAACCCAGCAGTGTGAAGTCCCGTGTCGTACTGGATGGATAAAGAACTGTAAGCAGGGATTCTATGAAAATGCAGAAACAAAGTACTGCTACAAGTGTAAACAATAGTGTGTTTATCCACAAGTGCCGCATCAGTCACTCCTGGATTTAAAGTAGACTAGTAGCAATCTCACTGCCAACAACTTTATCTCTGGGTATACCGTAGTTTCAAATTAACTTACAGGTTGCTTCCACCAGACATTTAGTGACACCATCTGAATTCACAGGGTAGTATGAGAGAAAAGCTCCTTGCAGATTTGGTTCATACTAATTCTGCTCTAGGAAATTATACAATTTTTCCCTTTGTGCCCCTTTTTCTTTTTGGGTTTGGTGGTGCGTGGCCCAACACTGGAACCCGGCAGCACTGACGATGGCCCTGTAAGGTTATCGGTATAATACTGATATCTTTGGGCCCTGGGCTGTGGGATAGGTTGCCCAAGGAAATAGCCTTCTTCTTCTGAATCGGAGGATGAAGAGGAGCATGTTGAGCACCAGGAATCATCGTCATCAGCGTACAAGCCAAGAAATTTGTCTACTACTTGGTTCTGTAGTGCATAGTCTGAGTTATGATTGTACTGCCCATACAATTCCTGGCTCTGAATGTATGCCTGCCTTTCACGTGAGACTTTGGCCTGGACTAATTTGTCATAGTCTTCTGGACAGTAGACACGGGGCCTTTCTCTTGGACACCTCCTTTCTGTGACCAGATGGAGGGCATTGTCAGAGCGGGACTTCCTGCTCTTGCGGCGGCGATGATGGTGCCGATTACCATATCCATCAAAATTGTATGCACGCCGGCGAGTTCTTTCACTCATTGGAGGTTGGCGAATTGTGACCTCCTCATAGTTCCCGTTATCAATGACGTCATCAGAAAACTTAACTTGCTGTGGCCTTGACTGGGACTTTGATCTTCTTAGCATCGGGTTGTAGAGAGGCTTTTGCTTTTCCTCTGGGGTCACAACCTGACAGAGTTCTGATGTCAAACTCTTGAGGGATTCTGTGCTGCGGTGACACATTGAGGAGTTCATTGTTCCCATGTTACTCATTTTTTCACAGTCATTCTCCATCTCTTGGAAATCCTGCAGAGCAAACATGGATGACCTTTGCTGGCTGTCTCCATCTACTGAAGCACCTACAAAAAAAGGATCGGGAGAATAAATCATTTTGAACATTACTCAGCAATGTTAATACCATTGCTATGCACTAAAATATTGCCTTCATTGAAGAATTTGTTTTAAATTATCAATTCATTCTGAGATTTATAGCTTCTTCCCCCCCCCACCGAAGTACCACAAATACACTCACTCCTCCACATTATCTACCTAGTTATGCCACCAACATTGCTGGAATATCAGAGTACCAATTAAAACTAGTTTCCAGAGTGTTATTTGAAGTTAATTAGCATTACAGGAAAGTGCAAAGTGTGGCAAACCCAATGAAAGAGAAACTTTTAAAAAAGACTTGCATTTATTTATCACCTTTCACAACCATAGGACATCCCTAAGCACTTTACAGCCAATGAAGTACTTTTAAAGTGTAGCCACTGTTGCAATGTAGGAAACATGGCAGCTGATTTGTACACAGCAAGCTCCCACAAATAGCAATGTGATAATGACCAGATATTCAGTTTTGGTGAAATAAAAACAGAACGTGCTGGAAATACTCAGCAGGTCTGGCAGCATCTGTGGAGAGAGAAGCAGAGTTAACGTTTCAGGTCTGTGACCTTTCATCAGAATGACCTAAAACATTAACTCTGCTTCTCTCTCCACAGATGCTGCCAGACCTGCTGAATATTTCCAGCACTTTCTGTTTTTATTTCAGATATCTAGCATCTGCAGTATTTTGCTTTTATAATTGGTTTTGGTGATTTTGATTGAGGGGTAAATATTGGCCGTGACACTGGATAACTCCCCTACTCTTTGTCAAAATAGTGCCTTGGGATCTTTTATGTCCATTTGAGGGGGCAGAGAGGGTCTCGGTTCAATGTTTCGTCCAAATGATGGCACTTCCGACAGTGCAGCATTCCCTCAGTACCATACTGGAATGTCAACTTTGATTTTTGTGCCCAAGTTCTGGTGTGAGTCTTGAACCCACAACCTTCAGAGGTGAGAGTGCTACCAACTAAGGCATGATTGACACTTTGATCGCTCATCACAATGTGGTGAAACTGTATAGGATGATAAAACAACATATTGTGATGAAATATAGGTATAATAGGCTCAATTAAGTAGAATTAAGTAGATATAATTAATACATTATACCTTTTAGAATTAAAGATTGAATAAATGGTCAGTCAAGACTCACAGAAATTCCCTTTAAGAGCAGAGTTAAAAATCCATGAACATCCCTGTTACAATGGAATGTGTATCAGAAACACCTTTTAAGTTTAAAAAAATCCATTTTAAGGTCTCTGCTACATTGGAAACAAACCGAGGCATACTGTATGTGGTCTGTACTGATAACTATAATCCTAATTAATTGATAATGTTAATGATATAGACAGACTGACTTAAGGAGATGCTACAAGGTACCATCAAAGAACCATCACAGATGATTGATCACAAAATGGAATTTACCTACAAAAACAAATGCCATATAAACCCAATTTAACCCAAAAAGGAAAAAAGTTACTGCACAAATTTAATTAAAAATCTTTTAAGTATAAAACACATTTATAAAATTAAGTCTCAGTGTTACTATAAAACATTACAAACATTTTGACCAGATGAAAGCTCACAACTTTATGAGAAGGGAGTTCTCAGCAGATAATTAATCGGGAATAAGTAGCTAATGATATTACCATTTATGGATAACGAAAGCAGGATGAACATGCACAGAAAGGTAAGACCTACATTCCAAAAGATGAGTTAATAGATTAGAAACAGTATAAACGTGAGAGTTTTGAATCGAAAAATCAGAGGTATTGAAATTTCTCATCAATATTTCTCAACCTATGATAAGAACGGCTGACTGCATGACAAGAGAATTCTGCTCTTAACTGAGAGTGTTTTGTCTTGTTATACAGGAGGCTTACTCGGGGAATTTAAGGTAGCGGTTTACTTAGAATTTTGATGGATATTCTAAGGTATTTTGCTGTAACATTGGCGAGGTTGAACTTTTGGATTCTATTTTAGAAATAAGATTGTGTATACATCTCTTAGTAATCTTTGATATTATAGTAATCTTTGATATTATCCACTTAAAAGTGAATTGCTGGTTAAATTCTTTAATAAATATATAAAAGTTAATAAATCGTCTCATGTAGCATTCTCTATACAACTACAAGAACCCACTCTCTTAGTATTTAAGAGAGTTTCCTAGACCCTTATAATATTTGGGATCTTTATGACTTGGCCATAATTATTTAAAAAACAGGCTATCCAAAAGATGGTAATATTCTCTGTTAGTTTTCTTTATTTGAGGGAAAACTAGTTCTTTGGACCCAAATAGGTGTCTATAAGAGTTTGTCTGGTTTGAACTTAATTAAAAGAGATTCATAATGATGTACTCCTGATTTGGTTTAGTCCCTATAAGGGGTTAAAGTCATAAATCACTTCATTATCACACTCCCCTATAAACTTGACCTCATTCATCCTGAGACTCTGCTGTCTGTATCCTAACCTGCACCAAGTCCTGATCACCCATCACCCCCGTGCTCACTGATCTACTTTGGCTTCTGGTCACCGAATGCCTTCGTTTTAGAGTTTTCATCCTTCTGTTCAAAACCTTCATGGCCTTGCCCCTTCCTATCCAACCCTGCACACCTCTGAGATCTCTGCACTCCTCCAGTTCTGGCCTCTTATGTGTCTCTGACTTTGTTAGCCAAATCATTGGCAGCCGTGCCTTCAGCTGTATAGGCACTAAACTTCTGTATTCCCCTCCTTAAAGCTCTCGGCTTCCCCACCTCGCTCTTCTCCTTTACAACACTCTTTAAAAGCTACCTCTTTGACCAAGCTGTCTGATTACACCCCTGTGAAGTGCCTTGGGATGTTTTACTATTTTAAAGGGATTATATAAAGGCAAGTTATGGTTGTCAACATCTTGTTGATCAAACACATTTTTACTCACCAAGAGCAAGGGAATCGTGTGTGAGATATTTAAAGGTTTCTCTACACTCTGATGTTGCTTTATTGTTGAGCACAAGACAGTGAAAATGAATGTCTTGCCTGAAATTAAATTTCACTTTCCAACTATTTATTGCTCACTGGATACAATTTCCTGTAATTTTAGAAAAATCTCTCCAAAAATGGTACTTTTGTTACCAACAGTTCCTAAAATTAATATGTGAATCCATTTTCCAAAATGATAAATACTTTTGTCATTTTAATATAGTTAATTAATGCTTTCAGCGTTTGATACCTGTGATATTAGACAGGGCCAAAGAATCCACAGAATCTCGAACACTTTGTTCTGCCGGCTTTAACTCATTAGTCAGGCATTCCAGCGAATCTTTGTACCATGGGTTTTGGTCATGTTTGTAGCCCACTGCACCATGTTCAATTTCAAGCTCTTGAATCTTTCTGCTGCTGGCAGGACCTGGATGGCTCCCATAGGCTGAATCTCCCAGATTATCCTGGGATTGTGCCCAGTACATGTTAGATTCATATTTCTTGCTTACCAAGCCTTGACTGTTATGGCCATTCAGTTCTAATTTATTTTTGGCTTCACTGTCTGATATCCAGTGCTCACACTGCCTGCTGTCTTCATTGGACTGCTGAAAGATTCCCCGATCCCCAAATTTAAGCAGCAGCTGGGTCATGTAGTCATCGTGCTCAGCCCATTCTTCATGTTCCTCTACTGTTTCTGGTTCCATCCGGCCCGTCCAGAAGAGATTGTTGCTGAGACTCGCAGCTTGGCTGGTGAGGCTAAGGGCATCCATTTGTTGAGATAGGGGGTCATTCCCCCTACCAGAGAAATCGGGGCATTTGTAATTTACAGCAGGGGAAAGTAGCAGCGACTGCCTGCACTGATCTGCGGACTTGCTGCTTTTTCCCATTCGCACGCTTCTCCTTGACTCTCTTGACCGTGCAGACTGGAATGCAGAGTCGGAGGAGTCTGAGGCATGTACATCTTCGCCCAGACTGCAGGTTTTTGAGCAGAAAATTTGTCCTTGTTTTGGAAGGAAAGGACATCCTAGAAGCGAAGTCCTGCACTGAGCACAGCAAAAACATTTGTCGGTGGCATGCCAATGCTGCCCATCATACGTCATCTGTGCATGATCGACTCCTGCATTAAAAAAACTTCACATAAACAAAAGCAACAAACAATCTGACATTATTTGATTTTTACTTCTAGCTTGCATGTGTTTCACTTATATATGTGAGGGTTGGTATCCATATACAGAGCACGTTATTCAACACTGTAAATGAGTAGCACTCCATGGGGTAGAAATTAGTCTGGGCCCTGGTTGCCGTTGCACACTCAATGCTACATGAACTTCGGGTCTCATCGAGATATTCTGTGCGAGCTTCCAGAGCTTGTTGTACCTCCGCTCTTCCAGAGGATTCAATTTTGGGCCGCTTGACTTGAGAGCACAGTCGGTGGGTAAATCTCGGGGGCAGGATGGGTGCCGAGATGGTACAAATCACAGCTGGTGGGAGTTGGCATCAAATTAAAGCAATCTAATAAGAAGAAAGCTTACTTGTTTGTTGGTAGCCGCTTGTTAGAACCCAGCAAACAACCAAAGGCCCAGTGTCTGCTCTATTAGATACTGACTAATATTTCCAAGGAGTCCTTAAACAAGCCTTCATCCCCTCATTATCATAGTCAAGGAGCCTACTGCCTGTTTTAGGCATTCAGCTGGGATGCTGGAAAAATGGGGCCCAAGATTTAGTAGTGAGACCAATGCCTATGCAGATTGGGCACTGGCCATTCCACTGTTAAATTAATGTACTTTGTGCCCATTCTATGCCCATACTACACACCAATTTCTACTCCCATGTCTATTGAAGCTATCCTATCCAACTGAGGCTGAGCACAAAAGCAAATCATTACGAGCTAGGGTAAGGAATATGACACAACCAAAGTTTGGCTACTGATCATTTTTTTGCCAATCAACCATCCATAGACTTTTTAGAAGAAAGTGTTCCAGTACAAAACATGTATATATATTTCTCATTTGCTGGGCTCATATCTGTGATAGTTTCACCTAACCATGTTGATTATCAGTTGTTAAAAAATTCAAAACATAGGCTATGCCTTACCAATCTGCACAAAAACTAATAATAATGTGGATATACTTTTTTTTAAAAACCCTTGCAATTACATGAGTTTTTAAATTGCAACTGAGTTTTATATAAGAAAATAAATACTGGATTACCTATATGATCCCCGCAAGCTTCACAATATTCCGCGTACAGACTCTCGAAGCAGCTACAACAGTATGGGCGTCCATCCTTCATAATATACCTCTGTCCACCCAGGATAGTTTCACACTCAAAACAGCAGAAGTGTTTCATGTGCCAGTGACGGCCTTCAGCCTCTGTGCATTCATCAGCAAAAATAATCTGAAATTCCAGAAGAATGCTTTGTTAGGCAAGTGTCCACATCTCCTAGGTTCCTCATGGATCTCTGCAGTTCATATTTAAACTGAAATGTAAATAAGTATTCTATTTTTTAAGACTAAGACTAAAAAAAACTAGACAGTGTCTCTTTTGTAGGTTCTGAGAAACTAGATTAAGAATGCACAAACATTTTCTGTTAACTTTTAGCTAAGTATTAGTCAGAGAACGGTAACAGTATGGTATTCTGCTTGATCACACACCTAAATCACGTCGAGGATTTAATAACCATTACTCCATATGTGCATAATCTCCAAAACATTTATTTGCAGATTGTACTGAGAACTTTGCGCTCCTCCAACTCTGGCCTCTTGTACTCCCTGATTTCTATCACCCCACCATTGGCAGCCGTGCCTTTAGCAACCTAGACCTCAAATGCTGGCATTCCCTCATCTCTCTCTTCTGCATTACGACATTCCTTAAAAACTCTCCTCTTTGATTCAGCTTTTGGTCACCTGTCCTAATATATCCTTAGGTGGCCCAGAGTAAAGATTTGTCTGATAACTCTCCTGTGAAGTGCCTTGCAATGTTTTACTACATTAAAGGTTCTATATAAATGCAAGTCATTGTTGTTGGTCATGTGAATTCCTAGTGAAATTGCTTTTCTCCCCATAGGTATCTGGAGTACACAAAACAAAAAATAAGTTGTACTTGAATTTATATAGTGCCTTGTTTTGAAATGCTGTCGACTATGAATTACTTTTTTTGGATTGCAGTACTCAGTGTGTGTCATCTGTGGCTCAATTGGTAGCACTCTTGCCTCTAAGGTTGTGGTTTCAGGTCCCCCTCCAGGACTTGAGTGCAAAAATCAAGGCTGACACTCCAGTGTAGTTCTGAGGGAATACTGTTCTCTCAGGTGGGATGTAAAATATCCCATTTTGACTATTTTGAAGGAAAGCAGGGGAGTTCTCCCTGGTGTCCTGGCCAATATTTATCCTTTGGTTAACGTCACAAAAAAACAGATTATCTGGTCATTTTCACATTGCTGTTTGTGTAAGCTGCGCGTTTCCTACATTACAACAGTGACAGCACTTCAGAAGTACTTCAATGGCTGTAAAGTGCTTTGGGACATCCTGAGACTGTGAAAGACTCTGTATAAATACAAGTCTTTTTTTTGTTTTAGGCAAATGAAGCAATCAATCTGTGCCAGCGACATCCCACAAACAGTAGTGAGATGAATGATCAGTTTATTTTTCCCACTCTGTGATTGGCTGATGAAGGAATATTTGGGCATGACCAGCAGCACTCCCTCCTCTTCTGTTTTATCTTTTATCGCCACCTGAATTGTCAAATGAGACCTTGGTTTGAAAGTTGCTTTTTCTGCTGCGCTCATTGCTACCAGCTCTTAACATGCAGGTCTCTTGCAGCCAGAAGCCAATGGCAGAGTTAACTTTTTTGACTTGTCAGTAGCCAAGGTATACTAGCTGTTGCTGAAAACCTCAAACGGTGCAAAACTACAAACAGAGACTTTCAATAACCTGTTCTATCAAAATTGCACGATGTGCAATTCTAGACCTAGCACAATATTCATTGGAAGGTTTCAGATTTTAGATCATTTTGCCTTGGAAGGCCAGAAATGGTCGATGACAGCATTATGCCTCAGCTGCTGAAGGCAATGTGCAGCTCAGCCATACAGATCTGCAAGGTCCCAGATTCAAACCCCAGTATCTGTCGGATGCAGGAAGGTGCTATAGTAACAGCCTTTGCCCATGGATTAGAGAGGCGGGAAAGCTACCAGCATTGTTGTTCTTGATCGCCATCTGGAAACCCCCGACTCCAGCTGACTTCTTCTCATGGCAGGTTGCATCATAGTCAAGTCCAGTTCCATCCTTGCCCAATACTCACACATTCCAAGAGAATAGTTGAAAACCAACAGTAGGAGGCAGCCTAAGCTGATTATTTTCATCCCCTCCTTAACTCAAGGGCATTGATGCCAATTGTATTACTGTCCTGATAAGATGGGTGAACATAGGACAGACCAGAGATTGACTCTGACAAGTTCTTGTGCCAATTAACTCAACTACCCATCGGATAAAACCACTGAGCACCCCCCACCCAAACCCCCAATTTATATTTAACTGCTTAATTCCACTATTAGTGCTTTTAATTAAAGGCTTGTAGCCAATACTCAGTAAATATTGTGTGTCTTGGGGGACACCCAGAGGGTGGTTGGAATCTGGAACACACTGCCTGAAGGGGTGGTAGAGGCAGGAACCCTCAAAACATTTAAGAAGTATTTAGATGAGTACTTGAATGCCATAGCATACGGGCCAAGTGCTGGAAAATGGGATTAGAATAGATAGGTACTTGATTGCCGGCAAGGACACAATGGGCCGAAAGGCCTGTTTCTGTGCTGTATAATTCTATGACTTGCACATTTGTGAACTGTCAAAAATGATTTTTTTAAAATGATTTTGAGACTTGAGCACAAAAATCAAAGCTGACACTCCAGAGCAGTACTGAGGGAGTACTGCACTGTTGGAGGTGCTGTCTTTAGGATGAGAGGTTAAACCGAGGCCCCATCTGCCCTCTCAGGCGAACATAAAAGTTCCCATCACTCTATCCGAAGAAAGCAAGGCAGGTCTTTCTGTTGTCCTGGGCTAATATTTATTCCTCAACCAATATCTCAAAAACAGATTACAACAACTTGCATTTATATAGCGCTTTTAACATAATAAAACAACACAAGGTGTTTCACAGAGGTACAATAAAACAATATATAACATTGCGCTACATAAGAAGATATTAGAACAGATGACAAAAAGCTTGGTCAAAGAGGGAGATCTTAAGGATTGTCTCAAAGGAGGAAAGCGAGGTAAAGAGGCAGAGAGGTGTAGGGAGGGAATATCAGAGCATAGGACCTAGACAACTGAAGGCACAGCCAACAATAGTGGAGCAATTAAAATTAGTTATATCAAGTTAAATTAAACTGTCTGGACATTATCATGTTGCTGTTTGTGGACACTTGCTGTGAGTAAACAATTTGCCACATTTCCTACATTGCGATAGTGACTACATTTCAAAAGTACTTAACTGGCTGTAAAGCACTTTGTGTTGCACTGAGCTAATGAAAGGCACTATATAAATGTAAATTTTTCTCTTTCTTACATACTGTGACAACGGTTCCCTTTATATGTCACATATTCATCTCCCTATCATTATGGAAAGAGGTCAGCTTTCAAGGACAGCCATTGAGCATTAAAGTGGTACTTCAATAATTCAGTTCCATACACCTCATCTCACCTCATCGCAGGCAGAGCAGCGGGGTTTCAGAAGTTCAGCATGATGTCTGCCGCAATGGATTTTCCTGTCTTGGTAGAAGTAGATAAGATCGACGAGGAGCTCCTGGCAGGTTGAGCAGATAAAGCACGCTGGGTGCCAGCAAACAGCAGAGCCAGCCCTGGAGGCAAATATTGCGACTTCACCTCCATTTATCTTCTCCTCGCACTGGAAGATACAATTGGGGGTGTTGGGGTTGGGGTGGGTGGTGGCAGGAATTAGAAACTGCACTCCTGTTCATGCTCCTGCATCATTACATTGATGTCAGATTTAATGATATCAGAAGATTTATTAGGAATAAAAAATGGAAGTAAACACAGTAACAAGTGGACCAAGATAAACACATCACAAAGCTCGTCCAGAGTCACATCAGTAGTCTTCCCAGAATTGTTGAGACCATTTTTCTGTTATCACAGTCATTTCAACAAGGCAAGTCAGTTGGCTATGATTTAGATTTTTACAAATCAGTGGTTTTACATCAAAACCAACCATCTTTAAAGCTTGTTTACTGTGCCCACAGAGCCCAAAACCTGTTCTTCACATCTGCAGCTTTAAAGAACCAACCACATACCCCACTCTTCCCCAGTGTTGAATGGTACTCAAAGCTCCTATAGGCACACATTATGGCTCATTTCTGTGCAGTTTGGGAGAGATAAGCAATCTAAAACAACACAACAGAATGAAGAATGTCTAATTCCATATTATGGAGGTTTTCTCCTTAATTAGTGCCATTAGGCCTGGTATATGGAAGTTTACTGTCAGGCGTGGTTCATGCAACAGTAAAGAGCAGCTTCCTCTGATTTCTCTCTTAGAGAGCATCCCTGTCAGCTGATAGGAAACCTGTCAGGTTAGTGACATACATGGTAGAGACATTGGGCAATTCTGTATAAAACCAAATGAAGGTGACTGGCATGTCAATCCCAGAATGACTTTCCTTTTCTTTTTCTTTCTTTTGGGCCTCCTTATCTCGAGAGACAATGGATACGCGCCTGGAGGTGGTCAGTGGTTTGTGAAGCAGCGCCTGGAGTGGCTATAAAGGCCAATTCTGGAGTAACAGGCTCTTCCACAGGTGCTGCAGAGAAATGTGTCTTTGGCTATTCTCCTTTTAAACAGTAAATGACTTCTGAATGACATGCCTTTCATATTAATTATTAATTCAAATTAAGCTCTTGTTTGATTTCAATCACTCTTTTTAATATTACAAAAATCTTCCTATGTGTGGGATTTGAAGTTTGTTTTAAATTCCTCATTAATGTATTGGCAGTATTGTACGTGTCTATGGGCTATTTATTACACTGCTGTTGCTTGAAGGAGTAATAGTAATAAATTATACCAGATAAGCTTACACAAGCCATGAACTGCTCAGTATTTTAATACCAGTTGTGAGAATCAAGCAAGTTGCTAGGTGCTTTTATTGAATATGCTTCCCACATTGTGTTGTATGTTTGTTTGGTATGCTGCCACATTTGTTAGTCTAGCTTAGAGAGATTCTATAGTCTAGAGTAATTAGAACATTAATATTTATTATTGTATAACTATGTACATCTTCACACTAGTCTGAGTGACTCCTCCAAAGCCACGCTGCATCCAGCTTCAAGTCTCTCTCACATGATCTCTTACATCATCATGGTAGGATCTCTCTCAAGGTTAACCCTTTTAGACCCTTATACTACACAGTGAACACAACTAATCTATTTTTCTGCCAATTTTGTCTTCTCTTCTCTGAAGGTGTTGCCCCCTTGCTGGGATATGAATTTATAGTTGCGAGACGCAGTTTGATACCTTGTGTTGTTCTTGTGTGCATAGCTATTCAATCAAAAGGACTATCATAGTTGAGTCTAACCCTGTCCTCACCAGCTTTTTACACCTATCCACCTCTATCAGGAATCATTGGATAGCGAACATTGGAAAACTTATTTGAATTGCCGCTCACCCCTCACCCCACTGTCGACCCCCTATCCCAGTGAGACAATGTAGCATTTCAGCTGAGATCAGGTAATTCATCATAGGCCGTAGAGTGAATCTAGGTTGTTCTTGTCTCTAAGGCTCAGCTACTGGTTAAGCTCAGTGAGCAATAGGGGATGTATGATCAATCCTACTGGGAATCTCAATAATGAACTTAGCTGTTGCAATAGAGTGAGAAAATAAAGTAATTTTATTTTGTATTATACTGCATTTATTATAATTATGGATTTTTCTCACATGCTTAATTGGTAAAATCAGTGCAAAAACTGAGCCATACAGACCAGAAGGTGTCTGGTTCAGTGACAGTGGAGATATTACAATATCCTAGCTGGGAAGAGTATCCATGGAAACATGAATGTCAGGTGAGGATAAGATTGTGATTGGCTGTTTCGCCCTCAGGGGTTGAAATGCCAGTCAATGTACTGTTGGTTGCCTCACAATGGCCACCTATGTTGGTTGGAAACATATCCAGCAGGAATCAGCGACTTCAGAGAAACTGAATATAGTGCTTGTCTGATAACAGCTTCCTTGTACCTGATCACATGCTGTATGTATTTGGGTTCTTGGTAGTTGTTTGATAGTTCCTCTTCCGAGAGCGTCTTTCTTCCTCTGGGCACTGAAGAGCTGCAACTCTTTCTTTTCTTCCTCGCTCAGTGACTGGCAGTAACGCACCTAAAAAAAATACACAAGTAATGCTTTATTATCTTTCTGCCACTACCTATAACCTGCTTCATTTAAACCATTTCTGAAGTACTTAACTCAGAAATGTAGTACTAGAGCAGTTCCCATTGGACCATGATAATTGCAGACAAATCAGATCATCATGGGGGGGCGCAGAATATTATCAACTTGGCTTTGGGAGCCACGATAGAGCCCTGTTCCTTTCCCATCAATGGAGCTGCCATTTTACTGACTCTGCCTGACTTCTGCTCCCTCCTGTACCCACACAGAATGTTCGAGTTCAGCTCTTTTGCCACCCTTGCAGTAGTCATAGAGAGATACAGCACTGAAACAGGCCCTTCAGCCCACCGAGTCTGTGCTGACCATCAACCACCCATTTATACTAATTCTACATTAAGCCCATATTCCCTACCACATCCCCACAATTCTCCTACCTACACTAGGGGCAATTTGCAATGGCCAATTTACCTATCAACCTGCAAGTCTTTGGCTGTGGGAGGAAACCGGAGCACCCGGCGGAAACCCACACAGTCACAGGGAGAATTTGCAAACTCCGCACAGGCAGTACCCAGAATTGAACCCGGGTCCCTGGAGCTGTGAGGCTGCAGTGCCAACCACTGTGCCACTGTGCTTAGTGTTAAGAGTATCTTCAGGATTCACTTTTTCCAGCTCCGTACTCCCACAACGGTCATCAGCTCCACACTCACCGATTCATCCGTCGTTATCACTCTCACCGTTCCTTGCCCATGTTGAAGGCACAGCGAGTGGTGCTGCCGAACTGGAATTTTTGTAAGCAAGTGTACAGAACAAGAAAACAATAGCAACAGAATTTCTAAAAAACTAGCAGGAATGTTTCCTCTGATCACAACTCCCAATAAAACTGCTTTTTACAATAGTGACTGTGGACAGGGAAATCTTCCCACTATTGTTTACACCAATAACACAAAGCAACTATGGGAAATCTTATCTCACCTATACTAGACGATCAATGATTTTACAATTCAGTACACAAAGGGCTAGTTCTGACAATGCTTCCAATTTTATATACAGTATTAATATTACTAGGGTGTTGCTTACATCTAGTAGATTAGGTTACTAATGCCTACTTAGAAATTCTAGGTTGGATTGAATGGAGAATTTATGCAATGATATTAGCCTAACAGCAGCTTCTGATTAAAGTGGGACATATGAGCTGTGAATGCTAATACAGGCAGCTAGGCAAGAGCTTGATTTTTTTTTAAAAAGCAAAAGAGGCCCAACCAAAAGACACTTAAATGACTAAAGAAGAAAGACTTTAAATAGAAAGGGATAATTGTTAGCAGCCCTTTACAACTTAAGCCCCCTGCTAGAAAGCACATTTCTGTTTTACTACGAGGCCTTTTGTAATCGTGATTTGCGGACTGGATTAAAACATGAGCTGCGGTTTATTTATTCAAGAAAGGTCCCTCCTTTCCAACAAGTACACAGGAACACAATGCCTGCTTCAAGTCGCAGAATCTCACTGCTACAGTGCATTCTGTTTCTCCCTCTCCACACACAGTATTATTCGAAATTGTAACCACTTGACGACAATTAGAATGTGGCAGCAAACAGCATAAAAGCAATTCGTGTCAAGAGAGTGAGGCTAAATAAAACAAATCTAACATGAAGGGATGACAATGATCACTAATAAAAGCACAAGGAATGTTTGCTTCAGAGCAAATAGTTAAACAATTCAAAGTTTGCGGGACATACTAATTGTGGGCTTTGGGGATTAGATGCCATTCCTATGACAGTTTTAAACTTTTTACACAAAAATCTGGTTAGCCACGGCAAGCAGGAAAGACAAGAGAAAGGGATTCTGCTTTCCTCACCCTTGTCTATAATGAGCCTATAAATACCGAATGCCTGGTGTGCGTGAGCAGGACTTGTGTCTTTTTTTAATGGTTTTTTACCTCATTATCATGGGGTGGTAGTTGGTACAAGAGCTGCTTAATTCTGTGTTTCTCTCCAGTGCTGTTAACATAAGGGACCTTCTCTTCTGGTAGGCATGAGAAATATAGCTGAACCTGTATTTGGGGTCAAAAAGGAGAATAAATGCATAACTGAAAGTTTAAAAAGTCAACAGAGAAATGTCCCAATACAAAATGGTTCATTATATCATACTAGCAAGCAGTTACATCAGTTTCTTCTATTGGTTGCACATCAGACACTGGGAACATTCTCATAAAGCAACTTCCAAATGCATCTAGTTATTGACTTTTTGGAAACAGGGATTTATGACTTATGGAATTGGTGGGATATTACACTGAACAGGATTTATGTTCCACTGATCATTGCTAGGTCTAGAGATCACTGAAGTCAACAAAATTGGATTGCTTCAAATATGTCCAGTGCACAAGAGCTACAGAGCTGCCATTCTGAAATGCAATTTGCAGTAACAGTTAGGGTATCATAAATAATGCTCATTTAATGTGGTTATTATCGCTTCTGCCCCTTCCAAAGCTGTTTAGCGCAGCAGTGAAAATTTCACATTTCTGTCAGCTATTACCCAAGTTATTGTGTAAAGTTGCCCAGAAAACAACCACTTCATACAAATACAAGTCTGGCCCATAAACTGTACAGATTCAGTAGACTTAAAAGAGAAGAGCGTGCTCGGTTTTCTGATCTCCCACAGGCAAAGCTCGTCCAAGCAAGTTGACTTCATTGCTTCCATGTGTGCTTCTGGGATGTAGCTGAAGGAAATTTCTTCCAGCTTTGGGTTCCAGCCATCAGTGTACTAGACGCCAGGTTCACTGACTGTACAGTCACTAATTTATTACAGTAGAGCATCTGGCGAGGAGCTATTCCAATCAAAGGTAATGGCTGGTAATTGGAAATAATTATTTGTAGGTCAAATGAGAGACTTGCCATAAAATGGGGCTTTATAGTTGAACACCTCCCAACTGGGGGTCTCCAAACTGACTCTTGTGCAGGAAAATTAAGGAGATACCTCCTACTCAGGATCAAAAGTCAGCAGTACACTGCAGGGAGAAGGAAGGGGGTTACAGAACAAGTTACTATAAACAGGCAGAGAATGGTACTATTATTTCCCCTCCAGTTTTAAATCAGACTTTCCTGATTCTAGGTCTTTAACCCAGATGGAACTGACAAAACTAGTCCTGGACACTTCTTGTTCTGACACAAACTGTATTATTTTCCATTGCTTCTGTGGGACATTCCTTAATGTTGTGGGCTATGTTAGCAGTACAGTTCATATGAGTTACTGAGATACTTAATGAGGAAATTCTGTTATTTAAGGAGTTTTTTCACCATGTTTCAATCAATTCCCAAGAGACAACATATTTTTATTAGAACTTATGAACAAACACACACACAAAATTAAAACACATGTCTGTCCTGTATAAGTATTAACCAAAAGTTAATACCCAATTACTGTTAATGTAGCAAAACATTCAAGTCTAACTCATAAATCTTCACAACAGATGAACCTGTTGAGTCTCCGCGCTTAATGGAGGTGATCTGATAATGGGACCATTGATTTCAACTGGGGCACTTCGGATTAATAGACTTCGGCTGTACTAATAGAGAACATGATGTTCAAGGAAGAAGGACAATCTGTACGAAGACATGTGGGAGAAAGGATGACAGATGAAGCTGAGGCAGTGGACTGAGAGAGTAGCACTGGTCGGTTTCATAAAAAGCTGGCAAGCAGCTCTTTTGTTAAGAGAAATATTTTGTTTTATTTAGAGATACAGCACTGAAACAGGCCCTTTGGCACACTGAGTCTGTGCTGACCAACAACCACCCATTTATACTCATCCTACATTAATCTGATATTCCCTACTACATCCCCACCATTCTCCAACCACCTACCTACACTACGGGCAATTTACAATGGCCAATTTACTTACCAACCTGCAAGTCTTTGGCTGTGGGAGGAAACCAGAGCACCCGGCAGAAACCCACACGGTCACAGGGAGAACTTGCAAACTCCACGCAGGCAGTAACCAGAACTGAACTCGGGTTGCTGGAGCTGTCATTTTGCGGTGCTAATCACTACGCAACTGTGCCGCAGTGTTAAAATGTTTTAAATGTTTAAATGTTTTAAAATCTTAAAATGCTATAAAAATGTTAGCCAAATCTACATTCATACTGTCAAAGAAACCCTCTCTAAGAGGGTAACTTAAAATTAAAAAGATGCTTGTATTTTGTTAATAACTTCATAGGTATACCGTACATTGAATATAAGAAATAGAAGCAGGAGTAGGCCAAAGGGCCCCTCGAGCCTAATCTGGCATTCAGTAAGATCATGGCTAATCTTCTACCTCAATTCTACTTTCTCACTCTATACCCATATCCCATTCAAAAAGATGGGCGCCTATGTAAAGATACTGTTACACTGATACTCACACAATATCAGTTCTTGATTATCTGCGACATATGCAATCACCATTTTCTCCTTTGGGCTCTGTTACTAAATCTATGTGCTGTCCCTATCATTCCCATTAAGATCCACTTTTCATTAATTAGCTAGCAATGGAATGCAGATCCACACATAATTCTTAAATAGATAAACAAACTTTGGTGAATCTGACATTTGAAAGTGTTGCAATCTGACACTGAGGGGAATGCTAATGTGTATAAAACTTGTACATGCACAAACTCTCTTCTCACAGAATATGCTAGGAATTTATATCTGTTACCAGTTAATAGAAAATGGGATTAGTTTCCCAGTCTGTTGGGATTGGGATTAGCAACATCAGGAACCTGCAATTATATAGAGCCTTTAATGTAATAAAAATTCCCAAGGCTCTTCACAAAAGTATAATCAAAGACTGACACCAAGTGAGCAAAGGAAACATTGGGACTGCTGACCAAAAGCTTTGTTGAAGAGGTAGGTTTTGAGGAGAAACTTAAAAGAGTAGAGAGAGCTGGAGAGACAGAGACAGTTAAAATTCCAGAATTTTAGGCCCGAGATAGCTTTAAGCATGGCTGCCAATGGTGGGGTGAATGAAGTGCAGAATGGACAAGCGACCAGAATTGGAGGAATGCAGAATTTTCAGAAGGCTGTGGTGCAGTGGTTAGCACCGCAGCCTCACAGCTCCAGGGACCCGGGTTCGATTCTGGGTACTGCCTGTGCGGAGTTTGCAAGTTCTCCCTGTGTCTGCGTGGGTTTCCTCCGGGTGCTCCGGTTTCCTCCCACATGCCAAAGACTTGCAGGTTGATAGGTTAATTGGCCATTATAAATTGCCCTAGTATAGGTAGGTGGTAGGGAAACATGTGGGGATGTGACAGGAATATGGGATTAGTGTAGGATTAGTATAAATGGGTGGTTAATGGTCGGCACAGACTCGGTGGGCCAAAGGGCCTGTTACAGTGCTGTATCTCTAAACTAAACTAAAGCTGTGGGGCTGGAGGAGGTTACAGGGATGGCGAGGGGTGAAACCTTGGAGGGATTTAAACACGAGAATGAGAATTCTTAATTTGAAGTGTTGGGCCCGCTAGCAAGTGGGCCTGGTATAATGTATAATGGGCGGCACAGTGGCGCAGTGGTTAGCACCGCAGCCTCACAGCTCCAGGGACCCGGGTTCGATTCCGGGTACTGCCTGTGTGGAGTTTGCAAGTTCTCCCTGTGTCTGCGTGGGTTTTCTCCGGGTGCTCCGGTTTCCTCCCACAAGCCAAAAAGACTTGCAGGTTGATAGGTAAATTGGCCATTATAAATTGTCACTAGTATAGGTAGGTGGTAGGGAAATATAGGGACAAGTGGGGATGTTTGGTAGGAATATGGGATTAGTGTAGGATTGGTATAAATGGGTGGTTGATGTTCGGCACAGACTCGGTGGGCCGAAGGGCCTGTTTCAGTGCTGTATCTCTAAAAAAAAAAAAAAAAAAATGTCTACCAAGTTACCATTGGCCAATAAAGCACAGTGCTGATATGCAATTTCTTAAATGCTCTACTGACTTTTGAGAGGAAACAAACCAAGTGAATGAGCCAAGAGGAAATGGAAAGTCTTGGCCAGAGGAATCCTGATGCAGCATTGTGTAGGCAAGCTGACAACTGACTCAAGTAGAGAAGAATTTGAGACAAGAAACATTGTCAGCAAAACTGTTCAGAATTGGCCACTTCTTCACCAGTTAAAATGTGAAGGGAACTTCTTTCAGTTTGGATGGTATATCCAGAACAATAAATTGCATTACATTAAAATGTAACTATAAATCACTGCCATGAAAAAATATACATTTAATAATATGCTTTATGGATTTTTGCATTGTCTTGATTTTTAAAAATTTATTTTTGTGTTCTATTTCTTCACCACTTACGGATGGCTGAGAGCAAGCGTTCCACCTCCCTAGCAGAAGGAAAAGCTCAATCTGCGAGTGTGTGTGGGTGTATGTGCGGGCAGCAGATTAAAAGATCAGAAATTGTCAGTCTGCCGGGAAGCTGGCGGGAATCTGCCGACTTTAGCATTTGACGTGAAAACGTTGTGGGAAACCCCCACGGGACTGGTGGGTCAAAGATTTAAATATGTTAAGTGGCAATTAACTGCAGCTTTAACCCAGGATTCAGTCTTTAACTCTTTCTGTATGAGTTTCCCAGGCTTTCTGGAACTTGTCAGGTATAATTAAGGTGAGGCTGGGTTTGACAAGGCTGAGAAATTGACAAGACAAGAAAGGATATAAATACTGAGATATGACACCTGCTACTTGCCGAAGTAAAAGGCCTTTGCTCATGTACTTGTGTGCTTTCACTGCTTTGGAGGTGATTTCCAGTACTTTTACAATCCAGTAGAATTTCTGCTACCTTCGAGTATTTTGACTTTGATCTGCACTTCCCAACTGTCAGCCTTCACTGCAGTATGGGAGCCTCTGAAGCTCTATCTCGGACCTTTGATGAGGAACCAGCAGGAGCAGAAGCAGCCTTTTCCTCAATCAGCTGCCAGTCCACAGGACAGACTGGATGAGCACAAGACAGAGGGTTGCTTTGTAGACATGACTAAGCTCCAGTATCTCAGGAGGCTCAGACTTTCCCATCAGGCCGCTGCTGACTCAGCCTCCTGGAAGAAGACCGCCTTCAAAGTGGAGCAGGTGGGCACGCATTAGCAGTAGTGGTCAAGGTCACCACAGCCGTGAATTTATTTGCCTCCAGTTCCTTCTAGGGATCTGCTGGTGACATTTGTAGAATCTCACAATCTGCTGGGAACTAGTGCATCTCCCAGGTAACAGAGCCATGTCTGCCAGGGTCGGCACTTAAGTGTACTTCACTGCTGATGAGGGCAGTCAGCATGACAGGGCCGTCAGGTTTGCAGCTCTGGCTGGCTTCCCAGAGGGACAAGGAGTTATAGATTACACACATGTAGCAATCAAGGGGCCCTTAGGTCACCCAGCAGAATTCACCAAAAGGGA
The DNA here is from genome assembly GCF_036365525.1 of Heterodontus francisci. Taxonomy (NCBI): domain Eukaryota; kingdom Metazoa; phylum Chordata; class Chondrichthyes; order Heterodontiformes; family Heterodontidae; genus Heterodontus; species Heterodontus francisci. Next base: position 71,555,905 of record NC_090388.1, on the reverse strand, counting down.
TTCCATTTGATTAATGTCCAGCCAGTGAGCAATCACCGAAAGATCATCATGCACGTCTGTGCAAGACACCCAGGAAGCTGCCATGATGCCTTCATTCAGCACCAGTCAAGTCTCCCACAGATATTTGCACCTCCAAGCAGAGTCAGTGAATGGCTCCTTAGAGACAAGGGATATCCACGAAGGACATGGCTGATGATACCTGTGAGGAGCCCTACCACTGGTGCTCAGGAAAGGTATAGCCGAAGACACATGAGCACAAGGGTGGCCATTGGGCAAGCCATCTTGATGCTGAAGATGTGATTCAGGTGCCTGGACAGATTTGGGGGGGACCCTTCCTTATACACCAGCAATGGTTTGCAGACTGATAGTGGTATGCTGCACCTTGCATAACATTGTGCAGCAACAAGGACTGGAGCTCCAGGAGGAGGAAGGTGATGACCACTTCTTCAGAGGGGGAGGAGACATAGGAGGAGCCTGATGGGGCAAAGACACCTGTACCCAATCACTTAGCTGGCAGGAAGGTCCAGGATGGACTGACTAAGACACACCTCAGCTAATCTGAAGAGCCTTCTAGCACACCAGTTCTGAATCTGCTGAGCTCCACCAGCACATAGCAATACCACAGTCAACAATCCATTTATCTCACTGATACCCATTGTTCATCTTTCACTCTTGTCATACCATTTTTTACAAGGCAAAAGAAAGCCTTGGCAGGCAGACGGCATCAATGGGGAGGACCAGAGAATGGAGCTTTGAAATAAAGTTTATGGTTCATAAACATTGAAAGAAAAATGTGACAATGCAGCACACTGTTAAATGCCCAAGTCGATTACCATTGTGCAACTACAAATCCTTTCTCTTCCTTTTCCTAGTTCTCCAATGTACTGCAACCCCTGTGGCTTCAGCAGAGCTAAAGGCAGGTTGCTCGTATCCCTGCTCTGACTGTTCAGAGGCTCGTGGCTGACATCCTCTGAGTTTTGGAGCCTGTGAGGACCCCATCAAAGACTGTGCAGGGGTAGGTTCAACCTACGGCAGGAGGCAGCATGTGGGCATTAATTGAGGGAGGGGCAAGGGAGAGGAATGGAAGTGCTTTGAGCAGAGTCCTCATCTCCATTCCCCTTTCTCCATCTTCCCTCTGTTGGCCTAGCTGCACTTCCCTGCTAGCCAAGACCTGGAAAGCACTTTGCTGCACTTCAGTGAGATGCTGAAGAGCCACGGTGAGGCTTTTCTCATCCTGCTTAAGGTGGCAGTCTGAGTATGCAGGCCATTGGTGAGGGCAAGCATGCAATTGGTGCCAACTGTGTCTGATACTCCATTCAGGTGGCCACTCTTTCCATGGTCATGCACATCAGCATGAAGGCCTGAGACATCAGGGCATTCATGCTAGAGATGGATTCCTCTAATGTCTCTCCAATCGTGCACAGTGCCTCCGGAAAGGTTGACAGAACCTCATGCATTTCTACATAAGTGAGTGTTGTATGCCACGTGGCTGTGATATATTTAAATCTGTCACTAAGTATTTGGGAGACCCCATCTCTCCATCGCCAATGGCCATGAATGTGGAGACCTGGCTTATCTCTAGCGCCTCCTTCTCTGCAACTGCCAAGGTGGCTATGACTGAGGCCATCTCTGGTTCTATGCTTCTCCCTGGTTTTCTGTGCTCTCTTTTCCTGCAAGGAGAGAAAGAAGAGACCTATGAGTGTGAGAAGTGGAATCTTCCGAGAGGATGGAAGGACAACATTTGTGGAGGGTCACTGTGAGGGATGGGTGTGACATGGCAATAAGATGAGGGTAAGTGCCAGGTTAGATGGGGATGTCAGGAAGTCTTGAGAGAAGGTTTGTTGGTGTGATGAGTGATGTGCAGGCGAAGGCAGAATGAGGGGGTTTGTACTTGAATGTGGCATTCCACTCACCTTTCCTGCTTTGATCAGGTCATTAAACCTCATGCAGCATTGTATCCAGGGGCGAGGCACCACACTCTGCAGCCACTTTCAGTCACTCCTGCTTGTTTTCTGAGTGTCCCTTACTCCTCCACGGGGAACTAAATCTCCCTGCTGACCCCTCCAACCTGCATCACGATGTCCAGGGATGCATCTCAGTAGTACTGTCTTTCCACATTCACAGTCCATCTGTCAAGTTTTGACACTTTGACAATACTTCCATTCTAACCGTCCCAGCTTCCCTTTAAATAGTGGAGCTGAAACAAGACTGATGCAGGTTGTCGTCATGGCCGCCTGCTCCAATTGATCAGGAAAGCCAGAAGTCAGATACAAATGCCATGACTGAGTTAAAAAGCAACTGATAAATGTGCTGCTGAAACTTCCAGGTTCCCAATACACAGTCAGCCTCCTCCGCTGCAGAGGGGTCTGACAGTTAAAATTCAGCCCTCAGACTTTCACCAGAAGTACGACTTCATGACTGAGAACTCAACTACATCCATTTGAGCGAGCATCAGTCGATCAACTGAATACTGTCAGCTTATCTGAATAAAATAAGGTAGGTGATTTGGAGTGATGTTTATACCTAATATATTTAGTTGGTAACTTTTAGGCTTTGAGAACCTAACACAAGCTCTTTGATCTACTTGAGTGGAAAAAAGTCATTCTTCTTAAACAGTGCAATTTTCAGTTTGTGAATAAGATAAAGTTGTCTTGCAATATAGTTAACTGAAAAGTATCCATAAAATCCATTTAAAACTGCTGTTAAAACCTTGAATAGGTGATTAAGACCTGATAAAAAAAAACAGCTCTCAGATAACCTATGACATTATTGTAATGTTGACGGTCCGTGGTTACAGTTTGAACTCACCAGTGGAAATCTGCTAATCTTGAAACACTTTAAAAACTAACACACTTGCTCAAAAGCAGCTACCTCCATTGTTGACCCTACCAAATAAAAATCTTTGAAACACGTGCCCAATCTTCAAATGCTGGCCTGCTCTGCAATATGCCGTTATCAGTGTGTGTTTGATTAAGATTTTTAAAGAAGCTTAGTTAAACTTTTTACTGCCAGGAACACATCAATCTCACTTACGAGTTTCGGATTTTATAAGATTACATTTCTTTCTTTCCTTCCAAGCATTTTATGAAGTGTTGATTGTACAGTGTGACATTGTTTCATTAAATGACAAGTCAGGGCTCTGAAAAGTTCATTGTGCAGTTTTAAGATGGGGCATGTCAACATACGTTGTTGTTCAGAAACTGTCAATTTGTAAAAGGTACTTGCATCAAAACAATCACCAATTTTCAAAAGCAAAAGACCATTAATCCAGCTGCACCTGTACAATACATCAAAAATTCAACAGTGCCTCTTCAAAGTCCATGCCCGATCATTGGACAATAAATTACTTTCAGAAAACGGTTAGCCGCACGTGGTGCTTTTCAGTGTACTTCAACACCCTGCCTTTTCACATAAAGCATTCGTTTCAAACATTACCTTTAAGTCATTTGTTCTGGCACAGATATTTGAGGTCCCAGTTTTCATGATGGGAAATGATGACTTTATTCCACTGGATGCAAATAATGTCCTTTCATTTATTCAGTAGATGGTAAAGGTATAATTTCCAACACACTTTACCATTATATTTTTAGCCCAGCCATTGTGAGAAAGCAGCAACAAATATTAAAACAATTGCCAACTTTTACCCTATAAACAGTGGGCACAGCAGGATAGTGTTGTAAAGGTGCAATCAAAGTTGTTATTTTGAAGGATTATTTTCTTGGGTCTTTTGAAGGTGTATAATTATATATATATGATGTCAGTAATGTATCAAGATAATTTTCTAAATGTTAGAATGCTTTCCAAGAGAGAGATCCTAGCTATTAGTCTTAATTATGGCAAATTGCCAAGCTTTAAAAATGCAGCATATCTTTTAAAATGTTAACGATGATTATAGTTTTTTCACACTAGATAAAAAAAAGACTTAAAACAATTAAATTGTTGAGAGTGGCTCAGTTATCTCTTGTGATACAATGTCGATACTTCCCATTTATATTTAAAGCTCTCCTCTTGCTGCATGCTTTTGCCTGTCCCCTCCTTGCCCACTGAATAGAGTATCCATCGTCAGAATGCTTTGTGTTTGGGAAATAAATAACTTGACATTGAGTTCTCTCCTATCAGACAAAGTAGAATAACAATGGTAGGTGGGGATGTGCTATGCACAAGCACTCCGGTTGGACCAGTCTTGGCTCCCTGAAAGGAGGGCAGCATTGAGCTGAAGATGGGGATGTAAATAAGGGAATTAAAAATAAAATATTTAAGGAGGCGGATTGTGGGAGGGGGGGTGGGGGGGGGGTAGCAAGAGGACCTTTGTTTAGATTGGATTAGGCCAGAGGCTCTCTGTCACCTCCTCACCCAACACACATTATCAAATAGTCCCTCCAGCAATGATGTTTGGTATATGTGAGAAAGATCAGATTGGCCTACCTGTTCTGGCTTTAAACCTGGTGGAACCCATGCATATTCTTCTAAAACGCAACCAGAATCATCATCCGATGTTGAGCTGCGCTGAAATCCAAAAGTCAGCTTGCTTACTTTTTGCTCCATTTCCAAAGCCATGATGCCACTGAGATGGGATCGAATGGGCTGCTATGATTCAGTACACAACGGTTCTGTGAAGACATAAAGTGCGTGCAGGATAATAGACTGTAGATTGAGTTGGTGAAATATATAGAATTGTTTGGATACAAGCAGACACAATTCACTGTTCAGCAGAAATGGACTCTTAGCAAGTGGAGTACTGGTTGAATATTTCGTGCTTTAGATGCGGTAATAAATATATACATTTTCTCTGGAACTTAGCTTGAGTAAATCCTAGTATTAAAATGTAGATTAAAAATTAACTCATGCTCATCAATAGATAAATGTGTACTGGTGAACCATACATCACCAAGAGCTGAATATCTTTTAAAACCCAGGGGAAGTAGTCCCAGTCACACTGTGGAACAATTTCCCAACATTTTTGCTTTGGTCTTTAAAACTCTTGATACCTATCTGTTTGACCAAGCTTTTAGTCAGCTGTCACAGTGGCTTGGCATCTATTCCATTCTTCCTCTGTGATGTACCGTGGGACTTTTTTTTATATGTTCAGGGTTCTGTATAAAATGCAAGTTGTTGTCATCAGAACACCAGGATTAGTGAGCAAAAACCAACCAGAAATCTATATCAAGCCTGTTGGTACCTTAATACATTTAGCTCCAGTGGATTGACAGATGCTGTGCAATATTAATAAAGAACATGCTAAGGGGTTTATATGGAATTCTTCTTTCTGTTATTGTAATGAAGGCATCAAACTATTTATTTTAAATGGTTTAATGACTGCTAAAACAGCAAACAGAGAAATCTCATGCAAACATGTTAATGTGCTCCTTATTAATATTGCACAGTATGATTTCAACTCAGAAGCCTTTCTGCATCCCTAACAAGCAGCAGGCTTTCATTTGTGAGGTTTGTGTAATTGTTGTAATTCACTCCAGTTGTAGCCTATTGATTTGCCATAAAATGTACCAAAACAAGAAAAAACCTGGTTTGAGTTACATTGTGATAATGGCAATATCCCATTGCACAAACCTGGAATAAATTGCCCTTTGGACATGTGTACTTGCCAATGAAATGGCCAAAAAAGCTATATTCAGCAAAACAAACAATTCATACTGCCTCACCATTTTAGTCACTCATATAATTACAGTAATATTGCAGATAAAGTATGGAAACTATACAGCAAATGTCAGAATGGTTCAAAATTCTAGCATCCATGAGTGCTTTTCTCATCCATTTCAGTGGTGAGGGAAATTGCCTTGTGATTTAGAAGCCAAGTTACTACATTAGTGTTCCAGCTAATTTCTGCAGGACAGCTGTCCTTTTTTCATTAAATGATGCCTGTGTTTGATTTGGTACTAATATTTTTGTCAAGAATGTCCACTGACTATCCAAACATCACATCAAGCCCTTACAGTTAATGAGACATCTGAGATTAATTCCCTCACTTACATAGTTGCAAGCTCAAGCAGAATATTATTATTATGTAAATTTTTACTCCAAGATTAGATAGATTATTTGTTTAGCTAACTGATTGTTGTCTTCCTGGACCTGGTGCAAAAGGTTAGGCTGGATATATAAATCAAGTCGGTTATCACATGATTATGGTAATTGTAACCTTGTGACATATCAGCAGATTTGGATTCACTTAACAGAACAAGCATTTTCCTTTAGATTATTTGTGAATGTTCTCATGGATCATACTGCCAAGTAAATCTCTCCTCAGTTTCTTTTTTTAAATGCCCAGCAAAAACATGTTCACGCGTTCCAGTAAGTTGATCCCTGGGCTGTTGTAGCTTCCTCCATGTACCTGAAATATGTAAATATACATGTGTTCCAGAATGTTCTATGGTTGCCCATCACTTGCCCCTTCTCAGCCGACAGCTTGAGTCGGAAATCCATTTAAAATGAGTGAACATGTTGTTGCACTTATTAAAGTGAAGGATGGCCCACCCAATTTAAATGTTAAGAGCACATTGAGGTCAGGTGCAACGTACTCAGATGCAAACTAAAACTCCCTCTATTCTGCTTCAGCATCACACCTCAACCCAAACACAGGAAAAACAGCCTCAAACTTTCCCAAATAAAAGCAGAAAATGGTGGAAATGTTCAGCAGGTCAGGCAGCATGGCTGGACTTTTATGGCCCTCAATGAGTGGGCTGCTGGCGGGGGGGCCGGAAAAATTGAGTGGGTGGTGGGGCGCATTCCCGACATCTTCCTGCCTCTGCTGCAATTTTACGCAGGGTGGCGGTGGTGAGAAACTGCCCGCCCACCCCAGGCCAATCAAGTCCCTTAAGTAGCCAATTAACTGCCACTTAAGAGCTGCCTCCCGCAGGTATTTTACCTGCGGTGGCCAGACGGCAAAGGTCCCAAAAACACTGCCAGCTAAAACCTGGCGGCCTGCTTGCGAACTGGGGGCAGCCCTCCTGTGCAAAACGGAGGACCGCCCCCAACGCACAACACTCCACCCCCCCAACCAAACCCCCTTGCCTCGACGGGGCCCGGCCGATTGTCCCCGGCTAGACCCCAAAAACTTACCATCTTTCGGGAGCCGTCCTTCCTCTTTCTGTAGAAGATGGGTATAGTCTCAGCAGTGGCCACCGCTCCTGGTGACACTGCTGGGACTAAGAACTGCTGGCCCGCTGATTGGCCAGCAGCTTCATTATGCGGGACCTCTTGCCTTAAGGAGCTGGAAGTCCCGCCCAAGGCCAATTAAGGGCCTGGGGTGCAAAAAGTCTCGGCGTGGTTCCCCAGGCCCGGCGGAGGGGGCTCGCCCCCGACTTTTTGGCGAGTTGGGTGGGGGGGGGGGGGGGGGGCGGGGGTGCCTCCCACCCAACGTTAAATTCCAGCCCATCTGTGGAGAAAGAAACAGAATTAACATTTCAGGTCGGTGACCTCTCATCAGAACTCATCATCAGATTAGCTTATGCTATATGGGGCATGCTTTGATCTGTAAGTTTGGTTTTGAGTGTTTACTTTGTGGTAGCTTTTACTTTCGCATTATGACACTCTGAAAGTCAGTGACAAAGGGAAGATAAGGTGTTGGACTGTGGGCAATTGGGAAATTGGGGTTTGTCCATGGACAGCCTGTCCAGAAATGGGCCTCTAGGTTGTTTCTCCCTTCCTTCTCCTGCTTCTCAGCTGCTCACTGGTGGCAGAAAGGGCTCTTCCCTCATATTGGCAAGGTTGTGAAGCATGCAGCACATCACTATGAATCTTGGCACCCCATCATTGTTTTAGCACACCAGTGGTCTGCTGTATCACATTTTGTGTGGCAGCATGGCTTTCACTGAATGCATGCTGCGCATGTGAGCATGGGTCGCGCACCGGAGTCATCAGCCATGTCACCCATGAGCCTCCCTTTGGTTTGCTCTGGTGGCTCAAATACAGGTGATGCAGCAGACTGCCACAGAATGAAGGCATCATGACTGCTGCCAGGATACTGGACATTAACCTGCATGAGTCTCTGTCTATAGTCACACACCAGCTGGAAGGTGAGGAAGTGGTGGCCCTTTTGGTTCTGGTATAGGGCAGAGCTGACATGCGGTGCCCGCAAAGCAATGTGTGTGTATTCACTGGCATATTGCACCATGGGGTAGTCTGCATTGCTAGCAAAACTGTGTTCTCGCTCCAGCTGCTTACCTCTGACAAGAGAGAAAGAAATAGTCAGCTCTCATTGAATAGAGAGCGTCAGTGACCTCCCGATGCAACAGTGGATAGCAAACTGTGAGATGTTGCTAAATATCTCTAGCTCCTGCCTGGGTGGAGCCTGATGCATAAATGTTCATGACCGCAGTCACCTTCACAGCCACTTTCAATGTCATCTTTGCCTTGCTCTGACGTTGCAGCAGGTGGCAGATTTCAATGGGGATGCTCTATTGAAGCATTGTCTTATTGCCTCAGCACTGTTCCTCGCTGAGGTTCAGGTAGGAGAATTGCTCCCTGGGCAGATATGGCCTCCTGCCAGAGCTCTTGTTCCTCCCTCTTCCAGAATCTTGTCCTGCTGCGTGTGGCCTCTTTCCATTTTCCAAGTCATGCTGTGTTCCATGGGGAATGCCTACTAGTGCACCCATGCCTGGGAGCAATTGCTTTGTGCAGAAGCCTTGAAATGCAGACTTTAGCAACTTTATAGAACTCTAGAAAGCAGCAAATACTTGTATGATCACAGCAACAGACAGTAGAAGCCAATCAGCAGCTAGCCTGTAAGTAGTAAGTGATCCCTTTAAATAGTGCTGGTGGCGGTGGGGTGGTCCTCCCTGCTGCTGAAGGTGTACTCAGCTGTGTGTGATTAAGAGAGGGCATTAGGTAGAGTGCTGAACTCCAAGTGGCAGCACTGTCATGAAGTCAGCACCACACGCTGATCTTCCTACTCTGCATACCTCTGGTGGGGAGGTGGTGGCATAGTGGTAATGTCACTGAATTAATAATACTGTGGCTACAAGAGCATGTCAGAGGTTAGGAATCCTGCAGCAAGTAACTCACCTCCTGACTCCCCAAAGCCTGTCCACCATCTACAAGGCACGAGTCAGGAGTGTGATGGAATACTCTCCACTTGCCTGGATGGGTGCAGCTCCAACAACACTCAAGAAGCTCAACACCATCCAGGACAAGGCAGCCCGCTTGATCGGCACCCCATCTACAAACATTCACTCCCTCCACCACTGATGCACAGTGGCAGCAGTATGTACCATCTACACGGTGCACTGCAGCAATGCACCAAGGTTCTTTAGACAGCACCTTCCAAACCCGCGACCTCTACCACCTCAGACAAGAACAGCAGATGCATGGGAACATCACCACCTCCAAGTTCCCCTCCAAGTCACACACCATCCTGACTTGGAACTATATTGCCGTTCCTTCACTGTCGCTGGGTCAAAATCCTGGAACTCTCTTCCTCATAGTACTGTGGGTGTACCTACCTCACATGACTGCAGCAGTTCAAGAAGGCAGCTCACCACCACCTTCTCAAGGGCAATTAGGGATGGGCAATAAATGCTGGCCTAGCAAGCGATGGCCACATCTCATGAAACAAATAAAAAGAGGCCCTGGCTAGTGCTCTGGGGACATGGGTTTGAATCCCACCATGGAAGAAGGTGAAATTTGAATTAAAAAGCTATTTTAATGGTGACCATGAAACCATTGTCGATTGTAAAAACCCATCTAGTTCACTAATGTCCTTGAGGGAAGGAAATCTACCATCCTTACCTGGTCTGGCCTACATGTGACTCCAGACCCACAGCAATGTGGTTGACTCTTAAATGCCCTCTTAGCAAACCTCTCAGTTCAAGGGCAGTTCGGGATGGGCAGTAACTGCTGGCCTAGCTAGCGATGCCCACATCCCACGAATGAATAAAAAAAGACTGATGGCATGCACTAATGCCCTTGTCAATATGACATCTGGCGCAGCTCATACCAGAAGTGTGTGTATGTGCCGCAGATGTCATTTTAGCACTAAGGGCACTCATAATGCCCAAAAACAGGCACTACAGATCCGAAGTTTGCACTGCCTGATGAGTCACAAACAAAATGCCACCCTCTCAGAATGCCCAGAAATAATTCTGCATATTCCAGAGTATTCATTCTCTACTGATTTGTAAGATGGTTTCAACAGCTATTTGTACACAAAATGCTTCTCAAGCTCCCTGGTAGCTCGGGGAGTTTATCTAGTGAGCAGCTAAACAATGTACAACCGAAAAGAGTCTTGGGTTCGATCCCCTGCCTATATTGAGGTAGCTGATCTCAGCAAGGTCAATGACCTCACTACCCTCGGTTACAGAGAGGAAAAAAGGCCAAGTGTTCTCTCTGCTTGTTGGTATCCAGCAACTCTCTGCAGGGAGTGGTCAAATGTGGATGCCAGATGAGCGACAGAGTTGAGCTTAGCTGTGATGTTTCTTACTTTTGATCAACTAGCAAGCACTTATTGTCGAGGAGTGAACGTTAAGAAAAGCCAACAGAGTGAGTTACCAAAAACTGATATGAACTATATATATATACTGGCAAACAATCAATGCTTCAGACTAAAGAATAAAGGGGACAATTTCTCGAATTAGGGTAAATGTCAATCGATGGATCATATGAAGCTGAAATGTCTTCAGAATATTCAAGGGTAAATATTTAACCCAGAATTCTATACATATTTATATGAGAATACAAATGACAAAAAAGGCTCTAGTATTGTATGGCTTGGCTCATTAGTAACACTGCCCAATTTAAAAAAAATCTTTGTGCTACAATATCCTTCTGCTCAGCGTCGTGGGTCTTGACCCAGCCAATTCATAAATAAGCAATGTCTATCAGTCAGCGGCTGGCACGTAAGAGGTAACAGAAACAGCTGAAAAAACGACCTCCGACAGAACAGGGCCTTTGTTTGTTTTGAGTAAAGTGAGGTAGTTTATAGGTGAAAAATAAAATTAAAGTTCTGTTTTTCTAGATTACACACAATTAACTTTTGGAGTGTCAGCTGTATTCAGCAGCTATTTGTTCAGTTTAATAAAGCTTTCTTCAGCCAATTGCTTTCCAGAACTTTACTTGACCACTTATCAATAATTAACAATCCTTTTTCAAGTGACCACAGAATTTTCCTGTTCAGCTAAATGTTACAGAACAGCTCTCTAAATGTGTTCTTCATACCAGAAAGCTGGTTATCTCACTTTGATTTTAAACGATGGCAGACATGTCCCGAAGCACTTTACAGTCAATGAAGTATTTTTGAAGTGCAGTTACTGTTGTAGTGTAGGGAATGCAGCAGTCAATTTGCACACAGCAAAGTCCCACAAATAGCAATGCACGAATGACAAGATGATTTGGTTTAGCGGATGAGGAATGTTGGCCAGGACACTTTTTGAAATGTCATAGAGTCAGAGTCATAAAGTTATACAGCACAGAAACAGGCCCTTTGGCCCATCGTATCTGTGCTGGCCAAGCACTTATCTATTCTAATCTCATTTTCCAGCACTTGGCCCGTAGCCTTGTATGCTATGGTGTTTCATGTGCTCATCTAAATACTTCTTAAATGTTGTAAGGGTTCCTGCCTCTACCACCCCTTCGGGCAGTATGTTCCAGATTCCAACCACACTCTGGGTGAAAACATTTTTCTTCAAATCTCCTCTAAACCTCCTGCCCCTTACCTTAAATCTATGCCCCCTGGTTATTGACCCCTCCACTAAGGGGAAAAGTTTCTTCCTATCTATCCTATCAATGCCCTTTATAATTTTGTATACCTCAATCAGGTCCCCTCTCAGCCTTCTCTGCTCTCAAGATAACAACCCTGGCTTATCCAGTCTCTCTTCATAGTTGAAATGCTCCAGCCCAGGCAACATCCTGGTGAATTTCCTCTGCACTCTCTCCAGTGTAATCACGTCCTTCCTATAGTGTGGCGACCAGAACTGTACACAGTACTCCAGCTGCGGCCTAACTAACGTTTTATACTGCTCCATCATAACCTCCCTGCTCTTATATTCTATGCCTTGGCTAATAAAGGCAAGTATCCCATATGCCTTCCTAACCACCTTATCTACCTGTGCTGCTGCCCTCAGTGATCTATGGACAACTACACCAAGGTCCCTCTGACCTTTTGTACTTCCTAGGGTCCTACCATCCATTGTATATTCCCTTGTAGTCACTTGTAATGTACAAAAACTTCACAGTGTTAAACATAATTATTTAATGAGTAATGCAACATTAATTTTGGCTTTTTGAGTTTGTCAGTTTCATTAATATAGGGGCCTATTACAAGACTTAATCATGCCCAGTTAGTTTGGGATGCAATGTACAGAATATTGGGCAAACCAAGTTATTAAAAGCAGTTTTCTGTGGTAATCTATGCTTCACATTTAGCAATCCAGTAATTCTGCAGAGTATATTGAAGAAACCCAGAGAATCTGGGAGGTAACCGGGCTTTTAATGTAATTTTATATTAATTTACTTGACTAGAAAATAGAAGTAAAGTTAGCAGGATTCTCTGCATTTCCTGTGTGATCTTTAGCTAGATCTGTCAGTTGGCTTACCTCAAAAAGCCTAGAGCCAAATGGAAGAATTAATCAATAAATTCTTCTTGTTAGTAAAATGGCTCCAGTGTCCTGGTATTCAGTAAATGTGGAATCGCAGCTGAAATGAGCTCTGAATCCTGTGGTCAGCACTGACTTGCAATAAGAGGTCAGCCGCTGACATATAAGCATTCTCTCTTGTCCAACCCCTGCCGTTTATCCCCTGTCCTGTATGGAGGCAAATTGTTTAACAACTTCCCCTTTGTAAAACTTCTCATTAACACGACTTTGGGGAATTCAAGATGTACATCAGATGTGTCCACCCACAATGCACTGCAGGGAGGATTGAGCAGGTGACTAGAATGGCTGTCCAAACTCATATGGTTAATCAGGTTTGGGAAATAATGGCCAAACACTGACCAGCAATGGCACTCAGAAATCGGATCAACAAGAGATTTGTTGTACCGTCAAACATGCTCAGAGTACACTTGTGCGCTATTTAAAGTGGCCACGTTTCCCATTCCCCCTCCCCCACCCCTCCCCCACCCCTCCCCAAAAGGCTTGCGTTCTGACAAATGTATTCGCTCAACAAGATTAGCCTGTTCGGCTTCTCACACCGCACTGGGAAGTCCAGTCAGATCCAAGAAGGGCATCTTTATTTATAGAGTTTAACTCAACAGACACAATGAGTCAGCTGACTCCAAAAATGCTCCTCCAAGCACTGGACACCTGCCAAGAGGTCTCATGTTACCATCACACTGAGTTCAGTGTTGAACATAAATATGCTTATAGGCTAAACTAAGCCCGATTTTTCAATAACGTCTTACTTTATTAAAGTGATTTAGGAAACAATTTTCAATGAGTGCAAAATTCATTGTGCGTACAATTACTTTCAAACTTGTATAAACAAAACTCTTATTTTTTTAAGTATACTAGAACAAAATGTCAGTTCGAATACAAAAAATGTTTATTGCCTAAATATTCTCCCTATCTAAAAGTGTGGGCTAAGGCAAGGACACAGTTACTCATGGACCAAACCCAAGTGGCTGTTTATCACAAGCATCTAGAAAGTCAAGTGATCACTTGCATCTGATGGAATGCTGGCAAATTATTTGGCCATGGTTGGAACCACACTCGGGCGCAATCCCATCGTCACCTGACAAGCTTTCCAGGAGGATAGCGATCAGGAACGCAAACACTGGCCAACTGTTGTGGCCTGACTCCTGCCCTTGGCCGAGAACAGCTAAAACTCAGTGCAAACCAGTGATTGGGCTAGCTGACCGTTATCTTCACCACTAAAGCCTTTTGAGGGAAACAAACATAGGTTTTACTAAAACTTGATAAATGAAAAGTTTAAGGACGAGCATAAACAAGGTTCACAGGAGTTCACAAAACAGATTAGCACTGAAGCTGTGTTAATGAAATTGGAGATAACAACAGTCTTGACGTTAGTACATCAAATCCAATGCACATATTGCTGAACAGAAGTGCTTTGCAAAACACTTTGCTCAAAGAAGGCTAATTTGAAAAGATGCATTATGTTTGCATTATATACAGTTTTCACAGTTTGAAGTATTTGTCCCCTCATTTTGAAAATATTTTCAACTGTGCCTCAGTGCGCCACTTCTGAACATGAGGATGGTACAGGGGGACAAGATCTGTTCCAGCACCATGCTCATTTCAGTCTGCAATCCAGCCACTAGGGGGTGAAGTTCCTCCTTAATGAAAAACAGATGACTGCTTGATTTTTCTGCTGTTAATTACCCCTCCCCTCACAAACAGGTTGTACGGATGAATTTTATGAAAAGGCCTGAGGTCCCACCAATGGGACTGGAAGCGGGAGCCATTGCCGTGCAGGCCAGGGAGGTGGGGAGGGGGATGGTGGGCTTAAGTTGAAGTTGGCCAATTAACTGCCACTCACGTCACCTGAAGTGTAGGCGCCATATTTAAAGTGCTGCCAGCACTCAATCACATGGAATCATCTACACAGGCAGCACAAAGGGAGACCTGAAGAACAAGCCAATAATTGGAATGGCTGAAGGATGATCCAGGATGGCCTCATGGGTTACTGATGCCTTCCTGCAGGTTCTCCTCCAGGCTGCTTGGACAAGGAGGGAGGTCCTCTTCTCCTGGGATGGGAGGAGGAGACTGGCCTGCCAGACCAAGCAAGCCTGGATGGAGATCACAGAGGAAGTTAGTGGCTGTAGGGTCATCCCTCAAACATGGCTTCACGGCCGCAAAAGGGTCAATGACCTCATGCAATCCCCCAAGGTGAGTACAGCACATCATTGTTAACCCTACAGTCATACATGTGACTAGGGGTGAATGTGGGATTGGTAGAAAGGGCATAACCACCCAGTCACTGTCAATAGCTAGACAGCAGCATTGCCTGTCAAAGGACTGTCAGCCTTTTTGTGAAGGGCCCTGATCTGTCAGAGTTGATTCCTGCACTGCTGCTACTAAATGGGCACATGCAGGAGGCATCCCTGTGGTACCATCATGAACAGTCAGGCTACCACCAATATAGGCGTTGTGTGTGTCTTTGGCAAGTGACTAACAATGTGTGCTTGTAGGAGAAGAGAGCACATAATGCAAGGGAGAGGGACAAGATAGGTGGCAGCGTTCATTTCTTAGGAATAATGATGCCAATGGAGGAAGAGCTCTGGAGCTTGGAGGTCTGGAGGTGGGCTGATCCATATCAGATGGTAAGACTGGAGTGGAGCCCTGAGAGAGTGAGTGGCTGAATGGATGGGCATGAGAGAGCCTCTGGTGAATACGAAGCACAGTCTTCATGTGTCCACCACTGGTCACATGGAGCTCCACACCAGGAGTAGTCAGAAGGATATGATGGAATGTGCATTACCCTCTAAATAATCTTCTCTCTCATACAGGTCAAAAGACAAGAGCAGACAACTCCAGTAACTGTGGGACAGCCGCCCTCCCCTGAAGAGGAAGAGGAGGGGCCCTCAGAGGATGCACCGTCACATCATTCCCCCACAACCTCTGCCAGCAGCAAATGAGCCCTGAAATGGTAGAGGAGTGGTGGCCTGCAGCATCAGGGAGCTCCTTTCAGGGCACTCCTGGCGTGGGTGGTGGGTCCTCGTTCCCCTCTGTCAGTGACGCCAGATACTCTCACTTGAGTGAGTATTTGCGCATGAGCAGCTTCAGAATCACAACCAGGTGAGCACACCACAGACGCGCCCAAGCAGCTGACAGAAGCTGTGACAGCCAAGGCCACTAACATTCAGAAGACTGTGGGAAGCCTGGAGTCTTTAATAACGCTGCAGATGCTGGAGCTACAGCATGAGATGTGTGAACATCTGGTGGAGTTCCAGAGGCTATGCGCACCCAGGTGTGAATGATGCAGGAGTCCAACCAGGCCATGGGTGCAGCCATGTCTCTGGCATGTGCGTGCATGGCATCCTCCATTGAGAGATTGGCGACCATCATGGAGAGCCACATCTAGCAAACCACCCAGTGGATGCCACAGATATGCACAGACCTGCATGTCATCACCACCTCTATGAGCTCTGTGGAACAATTGCTGGGCAGGGGGTGGGGGGGGAGAGGGGGGTTGGGGATGCGAGGCGCCTGGAGTCACCGCCAGGTTCTTGGACTCCTCAGGTGAGCAAGGAGGGACAAATGTGCCCTGAAAGGGTAGAGGAACGGCTGCCCGCAGCATCTGGGAGCTCCTCTCAGGGCACTCCTGGCGTGGGTGGTGGGTCCTCATTCCCCTCTGTCAGTGACACCAGCGCCTCATGAGGCTGCAATTGCGGAGGTTGCTCCTACACCTGTACAGAAGGCCCTCAATATGCTGGGGTCCTCCAGGCCTCAAGCAAGCAGAGGACAACCAACAAGGTCAATGAAAACCACGGCGCAAAAAGGTCAGCAACCTGCTTCAACCTCAGCTGACAGCACAGGGGGAGCACCATGTAAGAGCACAAGTAAGGAAGGACCACCTAGCTGCACTTGGGGTTCATGGGTTTATTTTTTGTTAATGCACGCAACCTTGCAATGTTTGTGTTTTAATTAAATCCCTTAAATTTTGGCAGACTGCTGGGCCTTGAACAGTACCCTGGCTCCCTTAAAGGGTATGATGGGAAGTACCACATTCAGTCAGAGCAATGCATTCTCCATGCTGCAGGCTGATGTTTTTATGGGTGCAGATAAATGTTAAGGACAATCCTCATCAGGACTGCAGAAGGCTGTAGCTTTATTGGATAGAATGGGTCTGTTAATAAGGATCATCTGAGACGTGTCTGTATTAGCCGTCCTGAGCCTTCCTTGCACGTATCTCATGGCGCCTTGCCTGTGTTCCCTGGGATTCTTCATCATGCTGCACCTGGTCAGCATCCCCCTCCATATCCTCATTGTCAGCGAAAGCTTCATGTTCCAGGATGTCCTCATTGTTCAAAGCTTCTCCCCTCTGTAGCTAGGTTGGGCAATGCACAGCACATCACCACGATACGCGAGACCCTTGCTGGGGCGTCCTGGAGGGCTCCACCAGATCTATCCAGGCATCTGAACCGCATCTTCAGAAGCTCTATGACCTGCTTGATGGTCATTCGAGTTGGCCAGTGGCAGGTGTTGTATCTCTCCTCTGCATCTGTGCTTGGGTACAGATGTCAGTAGCCATGTCCCAGTATCCATCCTTGAAGGTGTGCAGGGGGCATGAAAGGTCTGGCACCTGGGACTGCCTCTGTATGTATGCATTGTGGCTGCTTCCTGGGAACCTTACACACACCTGAAGGATCCGTTTGCACACCAGGTGCACATTGAGCGAATAGAAGCCAGTGGATGCAAGTTCTCTCTCTTTCTGATGCTCTTCCTCACTGGAGGCCTCAAAGCCCGAGTGAATAAGACCCATAGCCAATAGCTGCACTCAGTTCTCAGCGTCTTCCACCATGAATAGCTCCACCCCCACCCCCCACACTTTGCTCTGTACATACAAGTGCCATTTTTTGTCCCTGCTCCCGCCAGCTACTTCCACTGCCAACACAGTTCCTCCCTCCCTGCCAAGTCATGCTACCATTCACAATGGCTGCATTCTGGAGCCAGCACTGACCTCCCTGACCTCTGAAGCCCTGTTGTTCCTGGGCACCCCTTAAAAAATGAGAAAACCCTGGTAAAATTGGAGTCTTAATGACCTTCCCGCTGTGTTTCAGCTTGAGGTCCTACCACCATCCTGGCCACTTTTCATAATGTCTGTTTGCAATGTAAAGGCGTTGGGCTTCCCTCCCGATGTCTGTCATTGCAATATTACAATCCTCCCATCTCCCAGCCTATCACCAGAGGCTGGTAAGATCCAGCCCTAAGTCTTCAGACCCACATGTTATGTGACATTTAGTGAGCGGCAACATCAGAGGAATTTTCTGCCCTGTAAACTGTACAAAGGAAGTCATAGTTGACTGTCCCTCCAATTTCCTCCGTGTTCCCTCTGAGAAAGAACCTCGTATTCTCTTGACTTTATCCCTGGCTCAGTGTCTGGCTGAGCTCATGAGCTTAGCAGCGGCAGGTGGAAACCTTAGTCTCACCCTCATATATAGAAACCCTGACCCTCATCGTTTGGTGTTGGAGACTCACTTTTCTTTGGTATTTCTTGCGAGTCACTGATGGATTCACACGCTCCCCCCTATAGCCCACTAAACATATGGTAGGTTTACCTGAGTAGTAGCAAAAGCTGCCCAATTGAAATGCTCAAGATGAAAATGCACCACCATGACAACACTATTACACTGCAGCGTACGCAGAGGAAACAATTCCCCATATTCCCGGTCAGTATCTCATGGGGCCACGGTGAGTGGATGAGATTAAATAAAAGAGGGATAGGTAGAGTGAGGAAATTAGTTATGTGCCAATTTTCCCAAAACCAGATGTTAATTAGTAGCAATCTAAATACACGCTAAGTTAACCTAACACCTTCTGCCTAAAGAGTCCTAAGGTAATAGATCACTCAATGCCTTCTCATATATGGAAGCACTGGGCACAGCAGTGAGAAATAACACATGCAAGGCCATTTTCAAACAGAAAACTAGTGTTGATGACAATAAGAGTGCAGAGATCCTTCAAAAAGATTTAATAAGCACCCCTTCTTCGTGTTCATCTCCATTTACCTTCCATCTATGAAATTTCCTTTGCCATATGCCAAATCTCTACACAGGCCATCTATCACATTAAAAGACAGCAGAAATGTGTTCGCATAACTGGTTTGGAAGATGCATAATTTTTTACCTGAGAAGATGCAACCCCCAAACAAGTGTTGATAGATTGTGCTGATGCCCACATTTGATCATGACTCCCTGCCATTCATTCATGGATCCAAGTGTTAGCAATCTTGCTCAGTTGTTAGAAGGACTAAACATTGTTCCTTTAAACCAAATTGCATCACTCGTGTCATTCAAATAATTAACTCAATCTTTATTCTAAATGTCAATTGGGTAACTTGAATCTACCGGCTTGAAAATGCATTAGATCAACTTGTCACAGAGGGAAGAGGGGGAGAAGAGCTCTCAGCAGGAGGCCTTATCCATCTAGGGTCTATTGGCAGCGCTTGTCTCACCTCCCTCACCCTAACAGCACTGTGGGTGTACCTACACCCCAAGGACTGCAGTGATTCAAGAAGGCAGCTCACCACCACCTTCTCAAGGGCAATAAGAAATTGGTAATAAATGCTGGCCTAGCCAGCGATGCTCACATCCCATGAATGAATGAAAAAAAAACCTCCACCAATGCCATGAGCAGTGCGCACATTGCCTGCACTCTACAAAGGAGATACTCTCGGAACTCTACCACCTCCTGCAACCTCCAAGTTCTCTGTCTACTGCTGTATCAGAGAGGCAACATATGCTCTTTATACCAGGATATGGGAGTTCGTTGTGTTCTCTCTGAACACAGAAGGAGGTGGAGTGTGCATGTGGCTTTGCCAGGATAGTGGGCTTCCCCATAGTGCAGGTTGCCATTGACTGCACACGTGTCTTTGCAGGTACCACATCTAAATGCTGTGACGCACTGCAACAGCATAGGTTACTACGCGTTGAATGTGCTGTTGGCGTGCAGCCACGCTCAGCACATCATACTGGGGAACGCCCGCTATCCTTGCAGTAGACATTATGTGTTCATTCTGTGCCAGTCCACTGTTTCTTCAGTATTTCAGCCACCACGTCAAACCAACGGGTGGCAGCTAGGCGACAAGGACTATCCATTTTAACACCTCACTCATCACTTGGTTCTGCAACTCAACCACACCTGGCCAGCTTCTGTATAGCGTGAACCATGCTACCATAAAAAAAAGACTTGCATTTATATAGCGCTTTTCATGACCACTGTACATCTCAAAGCCCTTTACAGCCAATGAAGTAACTTTGAAGTATAGTCACTGTTATAATGAAGAAAACATCATGTGAAACATCATAGAGCAGACCACTGAGGTGCTGAAGCAATGATTCTGCTGCCCAGGCCACTCTGGAAGAGTCCTCCAGTACTCACCAGAGGGTGTTTCCCAACTCGTGGTGGTCTGCTGTATCCTCCCCAACCTGGACATCATGAGGGCACAGCCCTTGCCACCAGGAATATGACAAGTGGCTCAGCAGGAAGTAAGGAGGAAGCAATCGGCCTATCACCCTTCCAGCCATGATCGCCTTATTTGACTATGGTTCCGCTGAACCCAACCCCAAATGCCCATTGTATAACAAATACACACCTTACCATCCCTCTGTTACAGACCATTTCAGCATCCTCTTGGCCACAATGCTGAAATCAATGCCACCAAAAAACAACCATTCCAAACCAACTTTATCCAGCAAACCATGCAATATTCCATAGAAAAGCCAACTAATGACACTTGTAAATTCTCTTAGTGCCAGTTTTTCAGGTTTGTTTGCCTGACCACTTACGCAGTGTTACCCGAGTGGTTGCAGAATGGCTTGTAGAAGGTTGATGACTTTGAGTTGGGGAAACTGTAAATGGCCTTGCTGGACACCATCGAGCAGCTCTGGGCCTAAAAGCCTGGCTTTGGAATGCACCACCTTGGTGTGGGCGGCAGTGGTCTGGGTTGGCTGGCTGTCAGGCAACAGCAGGACCACTTGCAGCGTAGCAGTGGTGAGTGCATAAAGGTTGCCTCCTGAGAGAGGGCAAGTTTTTGCTCCACAAAGCCACTACCACTCTCCTGGGACAGCACCTGTGCTTTCCTAGTAATCTGCTGGATACCCTTAAAGCCCCTTTGAGCACTGGTATCCACAGTCATGATGGCACCAAGCTGGGTTTGCATGGCAACAAACAGAGATTTCATAAGCTCAGTCTGTTTCCACTGTAGCACTCAGACATTGGATGGCTTCTGCTCGTGCTGTAATCAAAGCTTGAGACATTGGTCTTCAGATGCTGAATCATGGTCGGATCTGCAAGTATTTCCATGGAGTTGACCACAACTTCATGCTGGAGAAGATGGACACCAAGCTTTGCACAAAGCCCCGTGCCAAGTTAGTGCCTGACTCCTCCATGCTCATTGACAGTGACAGCAGGCTTTTTGGCAGGCCTGCCAATGCACCAAGCATTTCTGTGTGCATGCCCCACAACCTTTTTCTGTATGCTGCACCATTGAAGTCCTTGTTTGAATCATCTACAGCAAAACCCTTGTGCAATTTTGCCCTCTGGGGAGCTGGCATATGCATGATCCTTTTCTCCTGTCCTGGCTGCAGGCCATTTGTGCCCAGTGACTCACCACCTACTGATTCCGCCTCTATGCTACTCTCTGAAATATGCGCAGTGCTAGTATTTGAGCTCATGACTGCGAGTCTGCGATTGTGTGATGCCATTTCTTCTTCATCTGTCTCATCTTCCTTTGGATTGCAGGCTCCTACACCAATTCTTCACCATAGAGTCATAGAGAGATACAGCACTGAAACAGGCCCTTTGGCCCACCGAGTCTGTGCCGACCATCAACCACCCATTTATAATAATCCTACGCGGCACAGTGGCGCAGTGGTTAGCACCGCAGCCTCACAGCTCCAGGGAACCGGGTTCGATTCCGGGTACTGCCTGTGTGGAGTTTGCAAGTTCTCCCTGTGTCTGCGTGGGTTTTCTCCGGGTGCTCCGGTTTCCTCCCACAAGCCAAAAGACTTGCAGGTTGATAGGTAAATTGGCCATTATAAATTGTCACTAGTATAGGTAGGTGGTAGGGAAATATAGGGACAGGTGGGGATGTTTGGTAGGAATATGGGATTAGTGTAGGATTAGTATAAATGGGTGGTTGATGTTCGGCACAGACTCGGTGGGCCGAAGGGCCTGTTTCAGTGCTGTATCTCTAATCTACATTAATCCCATATTCCCTACCACATCCCCACCTTCCCTCAATTCTCCTACCACCTACCTACACTAGGGGCAATTTACAATGGCCAATTTACCTATCAACCTGCAAGTCTTTGGCTGTGGGAGGAAACTGGAGCACCCGGCAGAAACCCACATGGTCACAGGGAAAACTTGCAAACTCCACACAGGCAGTACCCAGAACCGAACCCAGGTTTCTGGAGCTGTGAGGCTGCAGTGCTAACCACTGTGCCACTGTGCCGCCCAAGGTGGCACTTCTTGGATATCTGAAAGGATAAAGGCACAAGAGTAGGGTTGGGGTGAGGGAAGGGAGGGGAAAGTAAGATGTGCATGCTTACACCATTGGCAGCTTGTAAATCAGAAGAGATTGTGGGATGAGGGAGAAGTGGTATGAACATACCATCATAGAATCATAGAAAGTTTATGGCACAGAAAGAGGCCACTTGACCCATCATGTCTGCGCCGGCCAAAAAAGTGAGCCACCCAGCCGAATTCCACTTTCCAGCATTTGGTCCATCACCCTGCAGGTTACAGCACTTCAGGTGCACATCCAGGCACCTTTTAAATGAGTTGAGGGTTTCTGCCTCTACCACCCTTTCAGGCAGTGAGTTCCAGACCGCCACCACCCTCTAGGTGAAACATTTTTCCTCATCTCCCCTCTAATCTTCCTACCAAACACTTTAAATCTATGCCCCCTAGTCACTGACATCTCTACTGAGGTAAATAGGTCCTTCCCATCCACTCTATCCAGGCCCTTTACAATTTTTTACATCTCAATCAAATCTCCCTTCAGCCTCCTCTGTTCCAAGGAGAACAACCCCAGCCTATCCAATCTTTCCTCATAGCCGCAATTTTCCAGTACTGGCAACATCCTTGTAAATCTCCTCTGTACCCTCTCTAATGCAATTACATCCTTTCTGTAACGAGGCGACCAGAACTGCACACAGTACTCAGGTTGGGGCCTAACCAATGTTCTATACAGTTCCAGTACAACCTCCCTGCTTTTAAATTCAAGCCTCGGCTAACAAAGGAAAGGATTCCATATGCCTTCTTAACCACCTTATTGACCTGTCCTACTACCTTTAGGGATCTGTGGACATTCACTCCAAGGTTTCTCACTTTCTCTACACCTCTCAGTATCCTCCCATTTATTGTGTATTCCTTTGCCTTGTTTGACCTCTCCAAATGCATCATCTCACACTTCTCTGGGTTGAATTCCATTTGCCACTTTTCTGGTCACCTGACCAGTCCATTGAAATCTTCCTGCAGTCTACAGCTATCTTTCTCGCTATCAACAATGCGGCCAATTTTTGTGTTGTCTTCAAACTTCTTGATCATTCACCCTCCAGATACATCCAAATTGTTAATATATACCACAAAAGGCAGGGGACCTAGTACTGAGCACTGCGGAACACCACTGGAAACAGCCCTTCAGTCACAAAAACAGCTGTCAACAATTACCCTTTTTTTCCTGCCACTGAGCCAATT
Organism: Heterodontus francisci; assembly: GCF_036365525.1. Lineage (NCBI taxonomy): Eukaryota > Metazoa > Chordata > Chondrichthyes > Heterodontiformes > Heterodontidae > Heterodontus > Heterodontus francisci. The sequence continues at coordinate 71,532,575 of NC_090388.1, read as the reverse complement.
TTGTATCCAGCTTGCTACTATCCCCTGGATCCCATGGGCTTTCATTTTTGCTCGCTCTATGGTTTCAGCTTTGCCGCTGGCAACAGCCTCAGTTGTGACCGCACCAGTGTTTGCCAGCATCGTATTCTCGGGGTAAGGACATGCAGCCGTGCATGTCCCCTGCTGGTTAGGTGCTATTGCCTCTGATTATGGGCCACTTTGTCCTGCAAGAGAGAGGGAGTTGTGTCAGTTGGTGTGGTGCACTGAAGAGTGATGTGCCTGCCACAGTTGAATAGCTGGCAGTGTGTGCAAGTTGTGAGGTGTGAGTGTGAGGCTTGCAGCAGTACTGTGTGTGAGGGTGAGGTAATGCTATGAATGTTTGGAATGTTATGCTTGATAGAGACTGTTGGTAGGTGAGTGAAAAGGGTGGTGAATGGAGCAGTGTGTGAGGCTAATGGTTCATTTGTAAGGATACGGCATGTGAAGATGCACTTGTGTGAGGTCATTGAACTTTTTTGCGGCACTGTTCCTCGGAGCCAAACCACTGGCATTGACTGTGATGGTTATCTGCTTCCACTGCCTTCGTAATGTCTGTCTGAATAGCCTCCTGGCTCCCTAAGGGAAGAGGATGACTCTCCTCCTGTCCACTTCCTGCATCAAGGCCTCCAGTGCTGTATCGGAGAATCTTGGAGCACACTGTCTGTCCTGTTACACCATTTCCACTCTTTCTTCTGCTCATAAACTCTTCTGCAGCCACTTCCAACACCTGTTGCAGCCAGAATAGACCTCCCTTTAAGAGGTGCAGTCTGGCTTTAAAAAGTGCAGGCTAACTTTAAGTGGTGCTAGCCTTGCACAAACTTGGGCCCCCTGCTGAGCAGTGCAGCCACTCAACAATGAGCTTATTTAAATTAGCAGGCAGCACAAAGTTTGCGTTGCTGGCTGCATTGTTACAGACAGGTGCAGATTAATCTTGCGTCACGATCTGGGCTCTTGTGCATCCCTGATTTTAATCACTCCACCATTGGTGGCCGCGCCTTCAGTTGCCTAGGTCCCTAGCTCTGGGATACCCTCCCTGCACCTCTCCGTCTGTTCACCTTGCTTTCCTCCTTTATGACACTCCTTAAAACCTACCTCTTTGACCAAGCTTTTGGTCATCTCACCTAATATCTCCTCTTTGTAGCTTGGTGTCATACTTTGATTTATAATGCTGCTATAAAGTGCCTTGAGACGTTTTATTACTTTAAAGGTGCTATATAAATATATGTTGTAGTTTTTGTTGTTGTGATCCCTGTGTCCAATTACTGGCCTAATCCAAATTTTCCCCCCGAGAGTTTGGGATCAGGGGAAATTCAGCAAAAACTGGTAGGACCGCATTGCCAATGCAGGATTAAATTCAGATCTAAACAATATAAGATTTTTGGTTTTGTCTGGGTGAATGAGGGAAAGAAGGGACTTTATGTCTGTGATATAAAGCAACTTGGGTCAAAGATGCAATTTTTTTAGGGCTGACTGTACATAATGGAAAATGAATATTCTAAAGTAGCATTTTGACTCCCATTCACATCGCACCTTATCACCTCTCAGAAATGTCTAAGTGCTTCACATATAACAAATTACTTTTGACTGTTAGGTGAGCAAATGGAAAAATTTGAGAAATATCCTGTACCTCAAATTTTTTCACATCAACATATTGCATCTGCTTTATTCAGAAAAGAACACATTTTAACCTCGTATTGTTTTTAAACAAACTTGGGTGCCAACTGTAGTCCCCAAAAGAAGGGGGGGGAAGTTAGATTTGGAGGTATCCTCCTGCATAGATTGCTGAATGCTTATTAGTTGAATGCTTTCAGTTTTCTAAGAATGGCTTGACGTGGGCATTTGTTCCAGCCCAAACAACGGTGATCACTCCCAAAACTGCAGGTAACATCACTGGCTACTTGTCGAGATGATGTGGACACAGCCGAATGCTCAGGAAACCAAACTGATCCTTTGATCGGCCTCTTACATCTCAGGCTACAAAACCAAATGCATCCCATTATTTGTAGCATTCAAAAATAATTAAATGGAAAAACAGCATCAGACATCACTCAAGGGTTATGAATCTCACTGATTCAAAAAAATAAAATTGCTGATATTCCAATATAATCTTTTGGCTAAAAGGATTTTCCAGTTGTAATATTTTTGTTGGCTTCGTAATGGTAACAGAAATAAGAATGTGTTTTCTTATGGTTGCAAGGCCAGCCAACACAAAAACATTTGTTGTAATCAGATAGTTTTATTTGAATCGGCTCATGGAACTAAAATTCCAAATGGATAATACAGTTTTTACACTATTTAGAGTCCTCTTTTTTCGCAGACTGTAAGGCAGTGTCAGCGGTAAACCTTGTTCCAATACACACATGCACTCAGGTTACACTCTCTCACCTGTTGGCTCCTGAACAACATGTTCCTTTGTTGCACTTTACAAGCCCTGCTTCAAACAGGTTTCAGTAGGGACACTTGATAGGTATATGAGAAGCCAAGAGGATGGTGTGATATTTAACAAATGCAGGCTTTAGCACAAGTGTGAGGAAACCCTTGGCAACATACCACCTCATAACAGTGTGCACTAAAGTCTTTGGCCATTTTAAAGAGTAAATAAAAACTTACTGTATAAACTATATATATATATATATTATACATAAAGCATATAATATATATTGCGGCACTTTGACCTGGCAATGGGGAAAAAAAGTCTCATGTTATTTTGGATAGTGTTTGAGTTTGTAAAGTGAAATCAGATAGCTAGACATTTGGTTCTGGTTCACTGCAGTCACATCTAAATGAATCTTGTCAAGTGACTGGGTTTTAATAGACCTAGTGACAGATTAATTAATGTGTTCTTGGATATGCCTTAAATATGAGGCAACTTAGATCATCATGTTTGTTCCTTCCACAAACAATCTATCCAGACTCTACCCACACTATTTACTTACCATCTTCCTTGTAAAATTTGCACTTTAATCTTCAAAGAGCAAAATTAAAAATACTGGTAGACAAATTCATGGTATGATGGGTAATACGTTTCTTTTGATAATTGTTTTTGAAAGGTACGCTGGTGTAAAAATTATACATCTTAGGGATTGGTTTAACATCACTGCAAATTCAGGCATGTCTAACCTGATGATAGACTAAAGACTGCATCAGATCTCCCACCTTGGAGTCCCTTCAATTTCACTGCAATCTTCTTAAACTAGGATGGGCAAGGGGTTCTTTGCTCCTCATCAGCAATCTTGGTTGCAAGTACTTATGATTGGATATCAGATGAGGACACAATCTGACTCAGCTGTGATGTTTCCCACTGTCAAATAGTCACCATTAAGGTTCACACATGAATAATGGCTCCAACTGTACATAGTACAGGAGGGTGGCCCAGCATCCTTGTAACTGCAAGCCAGCAAGAGTTGGTGTCTTAAGGAGAGAAGTTGGAAAATTGGGAAGAGGTAACCAAAAGACTGGCCAAAAAAATTCAAATATTAAACTATATATTTGAGCTGAGGAGCTGCATTTCTAACCACATTTACTATATAGATAACCAGAGCCTGTATGGAAAGGACTAACTTATTGTGCTTTAAACTTATTGATAAAAACAAATTTGGAATGTAAAGGAGGAAAAGATTATACTGAAATGTAACCTGGACCACTGTATATTTCTCAAGCCTGCACAAAATTACTTAAGCAGAGGTCCAGTAGTATATATACAACCGCTAAGTGTGTTTACGTGGCTTTTGGATCCCTGTGTTACAATTTTTTTCAACAAGGCAGGTTTTCCTTTTAAGCTTGCCCAAAATGAATTAAAATGGCATCGGTTTAAAGTCCTTAATTTGCAATACCAGACAAGATTATGTCTTTGATCTTATTGAATCACTGTTACTTTATGGCTCCTCCATTCAGTGCAAAAGACTTCTGAGCTTTTTTCCGTTACTTAAGCAGCGACAAAATTCTACCTGAATCCACAAATGTGAAGAGTTTTCCGTTCTTCTCCACCTTGAAGAGTAGAAACCCTAGAAGTGTATTTGAGGGGCAATGCCTCAAACTGCCAGCCGCACTCCTGCCTTAAACCTTTTACTTCAGGGCCAAATCTCTGCCAATACTCACTCAAGCGAGCAGTCTGGTCTTACAACAGACCACCTGGCAAGTCAGCCTGGTCTACATGTCCAGCGACTCACGTTGATACTAAGCGAACATGCACCAACTCACCAGTGACAAGTTAGCTCAGCTTAAATCCCCCAAAAATCTCAGTAAAGCAGCAGGCCGTCACTTGAGCTGAGAAAGTGTGCAGAATAGCCTGGTCAGGGAGCTGAAAGCAAGTATCGGCTGGATGTCCCCCACCTCTGCTGCACTCACACTATCTACCAATCTCCCTGTCATTACCAACATGCAGTCAAGCAGAGAATCAGCTCTGTGCACAATTAAAGGGGCTCTGAGGAAAGGCAGTTGCAGCTTTTCCACAGACTGACAACATGAGTCTTCAGAGACCTCTGATTTCGAAATCATTCTTTAAGAAATAACAAATATCATTCCCGAATTAAGCAACTCTTGACAACCAATTAAGTCCAGATAAATTCTTACATCCATTCAGCACAGAAATCTTACAAAGGACAAAATCACATGTTTGCTATGTTGCATATCTGCTATTAAAAGCCGAAGGAAGCCTTTGCAATCTTACCTTCAGAGGCAGCGAAGTATTCCTTCTGTGACTATTTACAGCTGAAAGACCACTGCATAGTCCCCACTTTCTTCCTGTTAAGTCCTGTGATTTGCTGAGTGAGCAGCAAGCAGCCTTCACACTGAAAGACTGAGCAGCTGATTTGCCTGCTCAGGATATGACCCACTCTCTGCTTGCTCTGTAGCGCTGTGATAAACTTACAAGCTCACACATCGACTGCTGAAACATCCATATTCATGCTGTCACCAACCTACAAGCCCCTTATATGAAGGTGTTGGACAAACACTCTGGGGAAGAAAAAAATCCCAGTAAACCCAGATGGCAACCAGCATTATCAACTTCCTTTGGGCTCCAGCACATGCAGTGAACCTTGCACCACTCCCTGCGAGCCACAACAACAGTGGAGAGACCCTTCCAAACAACATCAAACACACCAGAGACACTTATAAAACACATCGCAGAGCATTTGAAGAGAAGCTTTTCTTGTGCCTACTACTGCAGAAAATTCGCATTCCTCTTTTAACAACTGAACAATCTCCACACAAAGCCTTTCAAGTGCAGTTCAATTCCTTTAACCTGCAATCAATTATATTCCAATTCGATCTGAAAAATAAGACTTACACAGTCTTCCTGATGCTCTTTTTTATACTGAAATTGCTCTTTTTGAAATAAAAGCTGCCCTATCTTTTAAATTTACTAGAGATTCATATATTACATACAAATACATAGTAATATCAGTTTACCAGCATTAATACCTCTAATCCCTACTAACTCTGTAATACCTTTAACCCTGTAATCACGTTTAAACCCCAAGCACAATCCTGTGACATAGCATTGAGTCAGTGACCACAAACGCTATAAAAACAGCAACACACATACCACAGTAAAAGCCAAATTCTTTAACTGGCTTAAAAGGGCTTCTCAGAATAGTTGCCCAGGCTGTGGGCCTGGTGCTCCTTACCTCATTCCTTGAAGAATGTTTCCCTTATCCTTATCTCCTCCTGGACGCGGGTTGCTGAGGACTCAGGGACTGTTTATGAGATACTCTACAGAGACAAAGACTCCAGAAACTAAAGTAAACTTCCTTCTGTTACTGACTGTCTTTCCACACACACGCAGAGAAAGACTGAATGAATATCTATCCACGACCCTCTGTAATCACCTTACTTCACAATTAACAATGATGTCAGCAAGTCTGTAGCATTGTGCCAGAATAATTTAACATGTCTCCACAGATGCTGAACAGGTCATTAACATATGAATTCTTACAGCTCGTTTCCTAAACAGGCGTTTTCTCCCTCTCTCTCTCCCTTACCACCTCCCAAAGTGTAGATAGCTAATGTTATGCCAGTATGTAAAACAAGTTGACTGCAAGGTAGAAGTGTACTGTGTGGGTAATCAGAGGTGTTAATAGCTAATATATTATGTGGATGCCAATTCACTTGTACAATATAATGGAAACCAAGCCTTTCATTAGGAGTTTAAAGTACAAATCATTATGATTTCTTTCTTGTAATGCAGCAGGACGGCTCCAGGCAGCAATTCCCTCTTTGTAACACCAGCTGTTTGATTGCCCAGAGATTTTAACCGAAAGGCTGCTCCACAGTCAATTCAGGCACCAGGAGGCATCATTTTCCTGATTCAGGGATAACAGTGCTGAAACATGAGACCCACCACTTCCCTGGCTAGCATATCAGATGCCATCATTCCTGTTGTATGTGGAAGACTGAGGATTCCCATTTATTAAATAACAGAATTGGATTCCTCTCTTTTAAACAGAGGTGGATCACAACATCCAAGAAAGCCTGATGGTCTGCTTTTCTCAGGACAATGAAGTTCAGGCTTTTTATATTAACTAGTGTAGTTGATCGTGGAGGATTATGTATTTGCTGTTGACCACACTATTTTAAGCATAAAGTTTTACCGGGTGTCACCCGGCAATTAGTTGGCATTAGTTTGTTGCTAGCAGCTCAATTCAAACCTCTGACTATATACTGCGGACCTGTGTTTGATGGTGAGATTAGCAAAGAGCAAACTACTCTCCGTCATTCACACAGAGGCTCGTGGGAGGGTGTGATTCATCTTGCATCGTACCAGTAAACCCAGGTACCTCTATGACTTTTCAACAATGGAAAGCAAGAGGATTGGAACTGCGCAGATTCACCAGAATGATACCAGGGTACAAAGGGTTAAATTACGAGGGCTAGTTGTATAAACGTGGTTTGTATTTCCTTAAATTTAGAAGATTGAGGAAAGATATAATCAAGATGTTTAAAATGATAAAAGGATTTGATAGGGTATCTACAAATAACATATTTCCTCTGATGGGGGAATCCAGATCAATAGGGCAGAATCTTAAAATTAGAGCCTGGCCCTTCAGGAGCAAAATCAGGAAGTTTTTTTTAAAACAAAGTACAGTTGAAATGTGGAATTTTCTCTCCCAATCAATATGTTGTGAAAGGTGGGTCATTTGGAACTTTCAAAACTGAGATGGACAGATTTTTACCATTTAATGGTATCCAGAAATATGGAGCAAAGGCAGTTAATTGGAGTTCAGGTCCAGATCAGCCATGATTTGATTGAATGGGAGAATAGGCTCAAGGAGCTGAATGACCTATTCCTGTTTCTATGTACTTGCAAATCTCACAGCCAGGTGGGCCAAGGAAAGAGCAAATGCCTTTACACTTTTTATGAGTGTAGCCAACTGCAGATGGACAGACTCCTTTGTTAGCTGCACTCCTGGGTATATTTGCTCAGAAGAGACAGCACCCTAATTCCAAAAAGATCCTCAGTTTAAGGCCACCTGTTGTGCCAAAGCCAACATGGAGAACTGTTACCCGCATGTTTACACTCTGACTCTCCATACTATGTGAATATGCCTGCCATGTAGTGTCCGTCATTGAATGCTAAAGGGGATAGTGCAGCCCAGATAGTAAACTGAAGAGTGAGGACGGGGCTGGAAATAGAGGATAAAGATGGGTGAAAGAAAAAGGCATTGCTTTCTTTCTCTCACTATGTTTGTGTTTGTGACACAGTGGACCACTCAGGCATGTGGCAGCTGAAGATCTAACATGAAGGATTTGTCCAGCCCAGACAGCTGTGTGCAAAGGCCCATTTATATCAATGATGCCAGTTTGTAGCTTGTACTTTGTTTACATTTCAAAGCCACTTTAAATGGGAGCAGCTCAGAATGTCCTTGGCTGCTGGAGCAGCAAACTCTTCCACGCCCCCATTTACATTGTGGGACAGACTCTACGGTACCAGAGACTCAGACTTGAGCTGTTTTTATGCTCGCCTTTTCCAGTCTCCCAGCTGCACATCATTAGATCCAGACTCCTTATCATAGGAAAACTGGGCCACAAGCCTTGCCGCAGGAATAAGGAAGCCAGAAATGTTAGGAGCCACCTCACAGATGCTAGATGCTTAGAATCTGGATTAAAACAGCTAAAGAATCGTGTACATAGTTTAGCTGCCTCCAGAGGCACCATCACTATGTCACTTACCTAAATGCACTGCAGCCTAAGTGAAGGCTGCTATAAAAATACCATGATACAACAGAAAGGACCCTAAACAACATGTTTATTTACTCCACTCATGCATTGAAGTACAGATCTGGCTACAACATCAGAGCTGGTTATTCTAACTTGATGCTAATGTTTTCATTGGACCTGATCTCAAAGCTGTATGTCCCAGGCAGGTCATTTGTTGGTTCCCAGTGGATAAACTGGCTCAGAACGAACACTGAGAGATCGCAGTTCTGATGAAAGGTCACTGACCTGAAACTTTGCTTCTCTCTCCACAGATGCTGCCAGACCTACTGAGTATTTTCAGCATTTTTTGTTTTTGTTGTACTGAGAGATCACATTCAGCTCAGGCCATTCTGACCTAAACGATTGGAGATCAGGCAAGGAATCGAATGACATTGTTACAGATTTTTTAACTCACTGAGCATTTCTGTGAGAAATGTGACCTCTTTCTTTTTCTGTGCCTTTGAACAACTCTATTGATCTTTATGGATGTCAATGCTGTCACCTACATTTCCATTCCCATCCTCGAAACTCTGAAGCTCTCTGAGAAGTGAGGAGGGCTGTTCACTGTTTTTCGCAGTAGAGTTCTCAGCCTAGATTTTCTGACTGGCATTATTTTATCGCCAGCTGTAACTCATTTGAAAAGAATTTGGTGCTTTATAGCCTATGAATTGCAAATTAACAACAACTATGGCTTCATACCTTCAGTAAATTGGCTCCTGCATCTGTATAAGTATATAAGACTCCATATAAAGGTGAGCAATCAGCTGACCAGTGGCTAGGTGACAAATGCACTGCTCAACCATGCAGACAAAATCTGACTCCTGTATCTTTGAGTTGTGCGGAGAAATCGACTGTGGCTCCTATTTCTGATCATTATGCAGTAACCCCTTTTAGAGTGTATGTGTGTTTCGTGTCTGAACACTGGGTGGAGACAAAATTGGCTGGGAAACATTCCCCACCCCCCTGCCCATAAGGTAGAATAGTCTGCTGATGTTCACAAGCAGCACTCAAGTGCTTAGTCAGGGATACCTGAGAACTGTTGGCATCTTTGGAGCAAATTGATTTCTTGTGGAGAGATGGGGAGAAATTTGGATTCTTGTGTATGACTGAAATTCATTTCAAAAATTGGAATGACTTAAAAAGTCAAACCCATCATTAGAAAATTATGTCAACAGATAGCCTTTTTTTGCAAGTTTAGTTTCCTACGAAAGAATGTAAATTATATACATACAAAAATCAAAACTGTAATCAGGCTGCTGTCAAATAACCACTTAAGCTGGGCGGATGAGATGACCTGACACAAAATATGTATCAATAAAATGAAATATGCAGGATAAACCTATGGAGGGCGCTAGCTATGAAGAGAGGTTGAGTAGATTAGGATTATTTTCATTAGAAAGATGGAGGTTGAGGGGGGACCTGATTGAGGTGTACAAAATCATGAGAGGTATAGACAGGTTGGATAGCAAGAAGCTTTTTCCCAGAGTGGGGGATTCAATTACTAGGGGTCACGAGTTCAAAGTGAAAGGGGAAAAGTTTAGGGGGGATATGCGTGGAAAGTTCTTTACGCAGAGGGTGGTGGGTGCCTGGAACGCGTTGCCAGCGGAGGTGGTAGACGCGGGCACAATAGTGTCTTTTAAGATGTATCTAGACAGATACATGAATGGGCAGGAAGTAAAGAGATACAGACCCTTAGAAAATAGGCGTCATGTTTAGATAGAGGATCTGGATCAGCGCAGGCTTGGAGGGCCGAAGGGCCTGTTCCTGTGCTGTAATTTTCTTTGTTCTTTGTTCTTTGTTCATTCACACCACAGCTGGAAATACTAATTTCTTGTAGATTTACAATAAAATTGCAGAACTGATTGTGATAGCTTTAGTTCAGGGCAAAAACTCCCACCTCTTGGTGCCAGTTCAAGGAGACATTGTTGCTTGGAATTTGTGGCTTGCAAGTGAAAAAAAAAATCCTGCATGTAAACACAGGCAAAATAGGGTATTACAAATGCCAGTGGCCATAATAAAATCATTTTCTTTGAAATGAAACACCTACATAAAAATTACATCAGCTTCCACACAACCATTTTTATTCACAAGTACCCTCACAATTCATCCCTTATTCAGGAATGTTTGGCTTGTCACCCAGAAATATCCAACAAGAGCTGGCTGTGAATTACAGTGGTTTGAGTTGTTCAGCTACAGACGGTTGGATTCCAATACCAACACACTTTCAGTCTGGAGCAAAACCACAGCTAACATGCTGAACTTGATCAGTTTGTGATGAGGCTCAGGACAAGAAATGAGCACAAATACTAAGAGGTTGCATTCAATTCACAGCAATCTGATCCTGAATGAAGGCCATCTCACAGTCCAAGGGTACTATTTTGGTCTTAATGGTGGAAAAGGTGTACACTCATTTTTATAAAATGCCTGTTCACCTCATTTGCAAATCCTTTTAGGTCATGCCTTGGTTATCCCGAGAACTAATGTTGTAATTCAGACTCAATGTATAGAATTAATGAAGATGTTTTAGTGGACCATAGCCCTTTGCTCCAACATTGGCACCCATACCTTCAGCTGTTTTGGCCCTGAATTCCCTCCTTAAACCTTGCCATCTTTCCTCCTTAAAAATTATCTTGTTGGTCAAGTTGTCCTAATGTCTCCTTTGGTTAATTTCTGCCCTGTAAGAGCCTCAGGCTGTTTTACTACATTAAAGGCACAATATAAACGCAAGTCATTATTGGAACTGCTCCACTTGCTGCCTCAATACTGCACTGAAGTGCCAGCCTGGATTATGTGTGCAAAACTTTGGAGTAGAACTTGAACTCATGAACTTCTGATTTAGAGGCCAGAGCACTACCAAATGAGCCAAGGTCGAAACCTTATATGCATACTGTAAATACTTATCTGATTGGCACTTGCAGTCTGTTTAGTGACAGGAAACTTGCAATAGTCCACTAACACCCGACTTTGCTGGGATTCTTAAGAATCTGCGAATGCAAGTCTAAATTTATTCATCAGAGTAAATAACTGAGCAATGTTTTACCACAAGCTCACAACAGATGTCAATTTTCACCAACGTGAGAAGAAGAGATTTTGAGTGGCACTGCCACAGAGCTCTTTAATTAGTAGTTACATAACCAAAGCCGCATTTTAATCACCAAGGTCACTGAAGACTAAATAGTACTTTGCATCTGGCTTTACCAGGGAAGAAGATACTGCCCAAGCCATGGTGAAAGAGGATGGAATTGAGACACTGGATAGGCTAAAAATTGATAAAGAGGCAGTATTTTTTTAAAATTCATTCACGGGATGTGGGCATCGCTGGCCAGGCCAGCATTTATTGCCCATCCCTAATTGCCCTTGAGAAGGTGGTGGTGAGCTGCCTTCTTGAACTGCTGCCGTCCATGTGGGGTAGGTACACCCACAGTGCTGTTAGGAAGGGAGTTCCAGGATTTTGACCCAGCGACAGTGAAGGAACGGCGATATAGTTCTAAGTCAGGATGGTGTGTGACTTGGAGGGGAACTTGCAGGTGGTGGTGTTCCCGTGCATGTGCTGCCCTTGTCCTTCTAGTTGGTAGAGGTCGCGGGTTTGGAAGGTGCTGTCTAAGGAGCCTTGGTGCATTGTTGCAGTGCATCTTGTAGATGGTACACACTGCTGCCACTGTGCGTCGGTGGTGGAGGGAGTGAATGTTTGCAGATGGGGTGCCAATCAAGTGGGCTGCTTTGTCCTGGATGGTGTCGAGCTTCTTGAGTGTTGTTGGAGCTGCACCCATCCAGGCAAGTGGAGAGTATTCAATCACACTCCTGACTTGTGCCTTGTAGATGGTGGACAGGCTTTGGGGAGTCAGGAGTTACTCGCCTCAGGATTCCTAGCCTCTGACCTGCTCTTGTAGCCACGGTATTTATATGGCTACTCCAGTTCAGTTTCTGGTCAATGGTAGCCCCTAGGATGTTGTAATAGGGGATTCAGCGATGGTAATGCCGTTGAATGTCAAGGGGAGATGGTTAGATTCTCTCTTGTTGGAGATGGTCATTGCCTGGCACTTGTGTGGCGCAAATGTTACTTGCCACTTATCAGCCCAAGCCTGGATATTGTCCAGGTCTTGTTGCACTTCTACACGGACTGCTTCAGTATCTGAGGAGTCATGAATGGTGCTGAACATTGTGCAATCATCAGCGAACATCCCCACTTCTGACCTTATGATTGAAGGAAGGTCATTGATGAAGCAGCTGAAGATGGTTGGGACTACCCTGAGGAACTCCTGCAGTGATGTCCTGGAGCTCAGATGATTGACCTCCAACAACCACAACCATCTTCCTTTGTGCTAGGTATGACTCCAGCCAGCGGAGGGTTTTCCCCCTGATTCCCATTGACCTCAGTTTTGCTGGGGCTCCTTGATGCCATACGCGGTCAAATGCTGCCTTGATGTCAAGGGCAGTCACTCTCACCTCACCTCACCTCTTGAGTTCAGCTCTTTTGTCCATGTTTGAACCAAGGCTGTAATGAGGTCAGGAGCTGAGTGGCCCTGGCGGAACCCAAACTGAGCGTCACTGAGCAGGTTGTTGCTAAGCAAGTGCCGCTTGATGGCACTGTTGATGACGCCTTCCATCACTTTACTGATGATTGAGAGTAGGCTAATGGGGCGGTAGTTGGCCGGGTTGGACTTGTCCTGCTTTTTGTACTAGAAAGGCTGGCTTTAGGTAAAGTTGATGAGTCACCAGGAACCGATCAAATGCATCCGAGGATACTGAGGGAAGTCAGGGAGGAAATTGCAGAGACACTGGCCATAATCTTCCAATCCTCCTTAGATATAGGGGTGGTGCCAGAGGACTGGATAATTGCAAATGTTACACCCTTGTTTAAAAAAGGGCGTAGGGAAAAACTCAGTAACTACAGGCCAGTCAGATTAAGTTCCATGGTGGGAAAGCTTTTAAAAACAATAATCCCAGACAAAATTAACAGTCACTTGGACAAATGTGGATTAATTAAGGAAAGCCAGCATGGATTTGTTAAAGACAAATCATGTTCAACTAACTTGATTGAATTTTTTTGATGGGGTAACAGGGAAGGTTGATGAGGCTAATGCAGTTGATATGGTATACATGGACTTCCAAAAGACATTTGATAAAGTGCCACATAACACGCTTGTCAGCAATGTTAAAGCCCATGGAATAAAAAGGACAGTGGCAGCATGGATACGAAGTTGGCTGAGTAACAGGAAACACCTTTGCAGACTGGAGGAATGAAGGAAGTGTGGTTCCGCAAGGTCAGTATTAGGACCACTGCTTTTTTTTGATCTACATCGATGACCGAGACTTGGGTGTGCAAGGCACAAATTCAAAATCTGCAGATGGCACAAAACTGGAAGAATTGTGAACCGTGAGGAGGAAGGTGATAGACTGCAGGAGGATATTGTTATGGAAGTGATTCTGTTTTTGTTAAAATAGTTTTGTAAAGGAATTTATAGTTAAACTGAATAAATGTTGGACCATTTTTTTCTTTAAAAGAGAGCCAGCAAGGGGACACTGAGGGAGCTGGATTGGTAACAATGTTACTGGATGAGTTAAAGATAGAACAGAAACCCTGGTAACAGGAGCAGAGAAGTGACAAGCGCCCCTTTGATTGGACAAGCCCAGTAGCAGCAAAGCACCTGGAAAGGCAGAAAGCTGACAAGCCTTTTGGTTTTTGGTTTTTGGGCAGTGTGTGTGTTTTACCTTCTGGAGTGAGTGGCAGATAAAGTCAAGTTTGTTGAAGAAGAGTAAAAAGAAGAGAAGATCACAACCCAGCTTCGCTTTCCAATATCTATGAAGGACCCTGAGAAGTCAATTGTGTCAATTCATCTTGTTTCCTGTATTTGAAGAAAGCCTGCTAAAATTAATTCCCAATGCCGCCTGAAAAGAACTGTTCTAAAAGATCAATGACCTGTCTCCACGTACTCAAAAGTTAAACTGTATTCCAGTTTTTGTAACCACATAACTCATCTGTTGTTTTCTTCAAAAATGAGCAACTAATCTGGCCAGGTTTTCTTTTGTCTGTAACAGAGCTATGAATTTATAAAAATCCCTTTTATCTTTTTAGTTAACCAGTGTATGTGTGTGTGTGTGTGTGTGTGTGTGTGTGAGTATGAAGGGACTAAGGTAAAAAGGGAACTTTAAAATTTATATCTGTGTGTTCATGTTTTACTTCATTACTGGTTAAGACTTGTTTTATAATAAACAGATATTTTTGCTGTTCAGTAATAAACCCAGTTAGTATGTTCTACTCTGGGAAAAATAGAGTATTTGATTGATCATATCGATAAGTGGAAAATTTAAAATATGTTGTGACCTGTGGACAAGTGGGACTAGAATAAACAGTGCACTCCTCCCTCCTCGGTTGTAACAACATAGACAGGTGGAATGATTGGACAGGTGGCAGATTAAATCTAATGCAGAGAAGTGTGAAGTGATACATTTTGGTAGGAAGTACGAGGAGTGGCAATATAAAATAAAGGATACAATTATAAAAGGGGTGCAGAAGCAGTGGGACCTGGGGGTATATGTGCACAAATCATTGAAGGTGGCAGGGCAGGATGAAAAAGCAGTTAATAAGGCAGACAGGCTCTTGAGCTTTATAAATGAAATCATAGAGTTGAAAAGCAAGGAAGTCATGATGAATCTTTATAAAACACTGGTCTCAACTGGAGTATTGTGTCTAGTTCTAGGTACCGCACTTTAGGAAGGATGTGAAAATATTGTGGGAGCGGGGAAAGAAATGATTTATGAGAACAATTCCAGAGATGAGGAACTCCAGTTATGTGGATAGATTGGAGAAGCTGGGTTCGTTCTCCTCAGAGAAGAGAAGGTTGAGAGGAGATTTGACAGAGGTGTTCAAAATCATTAGGGGCCTAGACAAAACAGATAGAGAGAAACTTCCCATTGGTGAAAGGGTGGAGAACTAAAGGACACCGATTTGCAATTGGAAAAAGAACCAAAGGCGACATGGGGAACAACTTAACTTTGCAGCGAATGGTTAGGATCTGGAATACACTGCCTGACAGTGTGGTGGAGTAAGATTCAATTGTGGCTTTTAAAAGAGAATGGGATAATTATCTAAAGAGAACAAATTTGCAGGGCTACAGGGAAAAGGCAGTGGTGTGGGACTAGCTGAGTTACTTTGGCAGAGAGCCGGCATGGACCTGACGGCTGAATGGCCTCCATCTGTGCTGTAACCATTCTATGATTCTATGATTACCAGTGAACAGAGACATTTTCCTGCTAACGCAATTATTGGGACTAAAATAATTTGTAAGCCAAAAAAGAGAACACAGAAAATTGAATCACAGTTGGTCAATATACTGGTGCAATCCCCTTTCCATTCTATTTGAGGACACCAGTGTCCTGAGTGTGGTATTTTGTAAAGAAAACGGAAATTCAGACTTGGGCTTTATAAAAAATGTACCTCAACATTTGTCCCTGATACAATTTTTGTGTTGCCATTAGCTCAGTGTAGCTGTCGAGGGTCATAGCAGAACCTTTATCACTTGCTCATGACAAAATTAATAAAGAAAAAAAGAAACTCCTTGCATTTATATAACAGCTTCTACAGCTTTACAGCCAATTAAGTATTTTGGAAGTGTAGTCGCTGTAATGTAGGAAATGCAGCATCCAACTTGTACACAGCAAGGTTCCACAAACCACAATGCGATAATATTGAAATAATCTGTTCTATTGATGTTGGTTGACGGATAAATATTGGACAGAAAATGCAGTTCTTCAAAATAGTGACATGGGATGTCTTCCACCTGAGAGGGCAGATGGGGCCTCAGTTTTCAATATTTCATCGGAAAACAGCACCTCCAACCATGCAGCACTCACTCAATACTGCACTTAAGTGTCAGCTTAGATTTTATTCTCAAATCACTGGAGTGGGATTTGAACACACAACCTTCTGACTCAGAGGTGAGATTGCCACCCTTGAGCTCGGGCTGATATCTAAACATATTTGCAAGTGAAAATGATTACTATTTGATGCTGTAGACCGAGACCTTTTAAAATTTAAGACAATGCTTATTGTAGCTTAATGAGAGGCAAAATTCTAAGTCAGAAGAAAGTGGTGGAAAGCATAAATTATTTTGTTCACACAAACATCAGTTAGAAACTACAGGCGGTTTTGTGAACCAGAGATGTACGTTTGGCCTAAGTGTTTGTGAAAGAGTGGGAAGATTCAATGGCACTAAATCATGAATGGTAGCAGTGAGTTGCCTTGGAACGTGCACTCAAAGAGACAGCTTGTAGGTATAAATCATTTTGACTTGTTTGGCTGCAGGCCAGAGATGGTGATGGCTCCCACAGTCAACATTGTACAAGGGAGGAATGACTTGCCTTTGCTGTAGCCTTCATTTCCCTGGGACCTGCAAGGTGTGTCCCATCCTGCATCAAAAACAGTCTCTGCAATTGTTGGGCCTAGTTTCATAGGTCCTGCAAAGGCCAGCAAGCTGTTTCCTCAGTGGAATTGAATATTTATCTGTGAACACCTATGTCCCATTTCCTTTTCCTACAACTAGCTGGTTTATTTTGCTTCCCATGGGAAGTCATTATCAAAGATAATTTATTAGCACGGTATCTATAGGTCAGGAAAATGCAAAAGGGCCTTGTTTTCAAAGAAATTGTGTAGCTTTTTGTTTAGATACCCAGTGTTAAATGGTCATATAATTAATGAGGAATTTATTCACTTGTCCAGGACATTGGCTGAAACTCGCATTCACACCCTTTTCCTTTTGAAGAGACACAAAAAGCATGAACTGAAGGAATTGTTTCAGGCTATGCATATAGAAGAGGAATAAATTAGAATCTGATTAGTGGGAAAGGAGCCATCTTAAAAAACAAAAGACAAAGTTAACTTTTCTTAACGAGATACTTTAAGGAGATAGAATCTTTTTGTCAATCTATGCAAGTTCTATTAACCTCACGGTCCAGCCAATACACACTTTTCGTCGCATACCCCAAACCTTGTCACAAAATTCAGGTTATTTTCAATAACTATTTAAAGAGGGCGGGATGTTAGAAACTTAGATTTTAGTTGCTGTTACCAGTGCTATCTACAAGCCAAGAAGATGACGGCACAGCATTTTAACCAGGCTTTTAAAGGACTAAAGTTAAAAAGTTGTTAACTAACTTGTAGCAATATATGCCATATACAGCATGAATGCTTTCATCCAGAATGCTGTGATTACATTTATGTCACTAATTGAACTCATGCAAAAAAAATTTTAAAATATTAAGCACACAGAAGTCAAATTGCCAAACTTCGTGTTAAAGTTGATGCCATAATTTGCTGTGGAGAAGGCCTTGGTAGCCAATATTGCAGCTCTAAAAAGGCCTTTTTCCCCTCCATGGTGTTCTCCCTTTCTCCTTTGAAGGTCAACACAAACTGAGGTGGGGTTTGCACCTACTAATTGCCCCCTGCTATCATGCATAAGTATCCATTCTTTGCCTGACCGAATGTCACTAGCTATTCGACCACAGGGAGGTATCAGGCAAAGCTGATGCTGTCTTTGCCTGATACTCATATGCACGCACAGTCCAGCAGGAGCCCCTGGATATCTATAGCCAATGACATAGTCTCTACTGCAGATTGCTACTTCAGCTCATGCTGGACTGAGCCTGGAGCCTTTCTGATCTGCACGGCTTAGCATCACACGTTGCAATGCATTTACCCACAAAGCTGTTGAGGAATCTTTTATATATAGATTTGCTCCTTCCCTTCCCTAAGTGGCCATTCCTTCCCTGAGCCAAAACAGGAAGTGTTAGCAGGCTATTCATCCACTGAAGGCATCACAGCAAAGCCAGATGCCACACACATGCACTTTCCAGTAGAGGTCACTAGATAGGGATTGGAGCAGGAACCTGCGGCTGATTTTAACTCTTTCCAGTCAATGGGATGAAAATTTGGGAGGATTCTACAATCGGCTGGAGATCTGCCAGGTTACTGCTCAGGCATGGAAGGTGAAAATGAATCCATACAAGTCCCATTGTAGCACCTTTACTATTACTTAGCTAAGTTCAAGCAATTTGACAAGAATAAACTTGGTATCTTCCTGGTCAGTCTGTACGGTCCAGCTCCAGTGCAGGCACTGACAGAGCCACTGAGCTGCTCCTGGACCTTTACAAAGCTAGGCAGGCCTAAAAGCCCTTTCAAATGACGACAACACCCTTTAAAAGGGATGGTTCACTGAGCCCATGTTGGCCACTAAGCGGATTTAGATGCTAGTGTTAGGCTACCATTGCAACATTTAATATAATTCCTACATTGCGAAAGGGACAACAATTCCAAAGTACTTCATTGGCTGATAAGTGCTTTGAGATATCTTGAGGCTAGGAAAGGGGCTTTATAAATGCAAGTTCTTACTCTTCCCTCCTTTCTTTCCGTCCTTCCTCTATTTCTTCATTCTTTCTTTAACTGATGCGATGGTCGACTGCTCTCAAGTAGCGGAATTTGAAAGGCATCTTGGTGCACTATTGGATGTATTAAGCAGTATGCCTCTTGGCAGCAGTCCCACTGTGTTTGGTAGGCACTAAAAACATTGCAAGACCAACACTTGGATGTTACTTTGTGTACACTGATTCCAGCCTCACTCACAGCTTCATGTTACAGTTTGAGTAGCTATGCCAAAGACAGCATTAAACAGCACAGCAACATAGCCTGAGGAAAAGAACACTGCCTTCATAAATAGCTCCAATTTTCCATGTACATTATGAAAAATCTCTAGCTTTAAGGTGACCTATAAGCCGCCTCAACACACTGCGAGGAGAAATCTAACCATAGTTTGAACCACGGTTTATCCAGTTGATTAAACGCCCATGTAAAACCCCAACCAAACCTAGGTGGGTTCAAATGAAGTGATTATATTTACACTAGTTATCAGCACTGACGTGATGGACCAAGCAGTTTAGAGGCACTGAATCTCAGCAGGAAGTGTTTTGAATCTGCATGTGTCCGCATGGTGCTAAAAGGAATTAGCCTCCTTTGATTGCTATTGTTACAGCCAATGCCAGAACACATAGACATGGGAGGTGGAGGAAGGATCCAGATCTGGACCACTGTGGATTTCCCTTTGTTTATGTCTGGCTGGAAGGTCCTGGTTAACATTCTTCTCTTAAGCTGCATTGTCACTGCACATGGCTGATTTTACTGGGCTTGGACACTTCGATCTTTATACCTAGACTATCACCCTTCAAAGAATAATGAGTAACAATCCTGGCTAAAGAGAAAGAAAATAATCTTCAATAAATAGCACCTTTAATGTAATAAAATGTCACTTCACAGGAGCATTATCAAACCAAATGTGATATCGAACCACATAACATGATATTAGGACAGATGACCAAAAGCTTGGTCAGAGGTAGGCTTTTAAGAAGCATCTTAAAGGAATAAAGAGAGCTAGAGAGGAGGAAAGGTTTAGGGAGGGAATTCCAGAGCCTATGGCTAAGGCAACTGAAGGCACAATAGCAACAAATTGTATTTTCATAGCACCTGTAACATCCTAAGGCACTTCATAGCAGCATTATCAAACAAAATCTGATGTCAAGCTACATAAGGAGATATTAGAGAAGATGATCAAAATGTTGGTCAAAGATGTAAGTTTTAAGGGGCTGTTTAGAGGAAAGAGAGGCGGAGAGGTTTAGGGAGGGAATTCCAGAGTTAGGGCCTTGGTAGCTGAAGGCACGGCACCAATGGTGGAGCAATTAAAATCAGGGATGCTCAAGAGGCCAGAATTGGAGGAGTGTAGATATCTTGGAGAGTTGTAGGGCTGGATGAGATTACAGAGATAGGGAGAGCTGCACCAATGGAAGGATTTGAAAACAAGGCTGAGAATTTTAAAATCAGAGCGCTGCTTGACTGGGAGCCATTGTAGGTTGGGGCAATAGGTGAACAAGACTTGGTGTGTGACATGGACAGCAGAGTTTTGGATGACCTCAAGTTTCCAGAGAGTAGAACGCAGGAGGCATGCCAGAAATGGTCAAGTCTAGGTGTAACAAAAGCATGAATGAGGGTTTTAGCAACAGATGAGCTGAGACAGGGCAAAGTTGGGCAATGTTACCAAGATGGAAAGAGGTGGTCTTAGTGATGGCATGGATATGTGGTCGGAAGCTCAGCTCAGGGTGAAATACGACACCAAGGATGTGAATAGTCTGTTGCCAGGGATGGAGTTGGTGGCTGATGGAAGAGTGCATGTGTCAAATGTCAGAACTGAAACTCATCTTATTCTAACCCAATCTCCATACATTCCCAGTTTCCAGAATGGTGGCCACTGAATAGCATTAAGAGCCCTGGCTGATAAAGGTCTTTCTTGTTCAAGGACAGTAAGGATAACAAGTGTTATCCCGCTGAGATTAGCTAACTCAGCATTGACTAGAATTTCAACCTGGAGCCTGGAGCTTAACTCAGTGACGCACAGGGTGGTGAATTTACCACAACACATTAATGTTGTGAAATAGAGGGACTTTATTAGATTTTCTCCATGCCAAAGGCACTTATGGAGGCCTTGCTGATTTAAAAACTTGTGCTGAATCTTGTCACCATCCATCTATCCCATCAGTTTGTTTAAATCAGAAGCAAACAGGAGATAATGTAAATCACATTCCACTCAGACTTGCATTTCTTTTTGTGTATGTGAGTGTGCACAGAGCCAATCTCTCATGTTCTCTACCTTCTCATACTGGTGTAAGAAGCAAATATATGTTAGCACAGTGCACTTACACTGATACTTAAATGGACCCTGATAGTGTGCAACCTGTCCTGGTGCCCTGCCTGATCCTGAGTTGAGCTTCAAACCCAACATCCATCACTAACAATTATTTCCACTTCAAAACACCACAATGTCTATCTCTGCCTCACCCCCAATGCCCCAAAACTCTCACCTACATCCTTAATCACCCACAACCTTGACCTTTTCAGTGAAATGCCTGCCTTGCCAAGGCACAGTCTATAAAAAATCCAACTGATTCACCTTTGAACACACCTTTCAACACAAGCTCCTCTTTAGCTTTGCTCCATTCTACTGCGCAACTTCCAACCCTATGTTCCATTCTCTGATCCTCCACCTATGGACTACCATGTGTTCCACTGTCCCACGCTCCCCCACAACTCTATCATTGGTGGCATATTCTGCAGCCAGTGGTCATCCACTGCCTTCCTAAACCCTTCAGCCTTACCACAGAAGTCAACATGGGCTCTCCAATGCATCTTCAATGAGCTCGCACTGAATTTTTTCCACTGGTGCCACAAAATGGAAAGTTTTGCTCAGTATGAAAGTAATTTTGTAGGAAAAAATAATAACTCAAAGGAATTAAATGGATTATCTATTAAATCCCTCTTGTGTCTGCAGCCAACATTAACAGCATTTTAATTATAGTAACATTTTTGGCAAATTCCAAATATAACAAGAGTTCAGATTTGTACTTTGTCTGGAGTACACACTCAAGCACTTGTGTTTTATGGCTTAATCTCAGTCTGTTTTCAATATTAATATTAAATATTTGAAGTTTTTGAAGCAGTTTATGTGGTGATTAAATGGAAAGTGTTCTGCAACCAAAATGGAAAAATTTAATGAGATTCTGGCAGTCTCTTGATTAAACTGACATTAGAATTAATTATATTTGAATGAAAGTTTAAAAGGACTTTTTTTGTTCCAGATCAGGAAGATAAATGAAAATGACAGAGGTCATTCCAGCCCATCCTTCTATTGAGGCCTGCAGTCCCTCACTACCAATCTAGTATCCAAATGCATCTTGAATGATTCTGATTCCTTCTCTACTTTATCTGGGAAATGTTCCAAGTATTAATCATTTTTTGTGTGAAGAGTACTTCCTAATATCAGCTTTGAACTTGCTTTTTACTATTTCATTTGATGCAGTTTTACTCTACTCCATATTTTGTGGAAGAAAATTATTTGTGAGTGATGTATGTTTGGCTTTGTCAGCTCATTTTGTCAATCATGAACAATGTTACTGGTATGAATGCTTCCAGTTAGCTTGGTATCCATGTTAAAGTACATGTTTTTGGAGAATTAGCATCTTAATAGGTCAGAACATTGTCATTTCATTAGACTTTTTTTGTCGTTCAGGCGTGTGCGGGCATTGTTGGCAAGGCCAGCATTTACTGCCCAACTCTAACTGCCCTTGACAAGCTGGTGGTGAGCTGCCTTCTTGAACTGCTGCAGTCGTTGGGGTGTAGGTACATCAACAATGCTGTTAGGAAGAGAGTTCCAGCATTTTGACCCAGCGACAGTGAAGGAATGGGTGATATAGTTCCAAGTCAGGATGGTGTGTGGCTTGGAGGGGAACTTGCAGGTGGTGGTGTTCCCATGCATCTACTGACCTTGTCCTTCTAGGTGGAAGAGGTCGCAGGTTTGGAAGGTGCTGTTGAAGGAGCCTTGAGTTGCTGTGGTGCATCTTGTATATGGTACACATAGCTGCCACTGTGCGCCGGTGGTGGAGGGAGTGAATGTTGAAGGTGGTGGATGGGATTCCAATCAAACAGGTTGCTTTGCCCTGGATGGTGTCGCATTCTTGAGTGTTGTTGGAGCTGCACTCATCCAGGCAAGTGGAGAGTATTCCATCACACTCCTGACTTGTGCCTTGTAGATGGTGGACAGGCACTGGGGAGACAGGAGGTGAGTTACTTGCTGCAGCATTCCCAGCCTCTGACCTGCTCTTGTAGCCACAGCATTTACGTGGCTGGTCCAGTTCAGTTTCTGGTCAATGGTGACCCGCAGGATGTTGATAGTGGAGGATTCAACGATGGTAACGTGATTGAAATTCAAGGGGAGATGGTTAGATTCTCTCTTGTTTGAGATGATCATTGCCTGGCGCAAATGTTGCTTGCCACTTATCAGCCCAAGCCAGGATGTTCTCCAGGTCTTGTTGCATATGGACAGGGGCTGCTTCAGTATCTGAGGAGTCACGAATGGTGCTAAACATTGTGCAATCATCAGCAAACATCCCCACTTCTGACCTTATGATGGAGGGAAGGTCATTGATAAAGCAGCTGAAGATGGTTGGGCCTAGGACACTATCCTGAGGAACTCCCGCAGTGATGTCCTGGTAACTGGCTAATGGAATGCAAGTCTCCTAATGAGTATAAAGGCTCTCAACACTGGTAAGCCCATATACCTCAACATGTTATTCAGCACCAATTTGTCTCCTCAGAGCGATCACAAAAGTGACTGGCGTGAGAAATGAAAATTGTACGTTATATGAAGTTGAGGCAGGGGAGACGGGGCTTTGCTCTGGATCTCATCAATTCATGATCTTGGGAGTGATTGCTGCAGAAAAAGGGTTCCATTTCCTATCACTGACATGCCTTGATGAGCATATATTGGCCACAGAAACAATAAAGTTAGGAGGATGCATCTTCCTGCCAGCCACCCAGAAGCTTTAATCTATAGAAGATTCTAGACTGTTTCCATGGATTTGCCATCTTCACCAAATCATCATCCGGACTGAATAGTGCAACACTTATGAACTTGGAGAACATGCAGCACAGACTCTGTCATCGCTGATATCATCAAGTCTGGGAACTTTAGATTTGTTTTGTTGCTTTGGTAATCTGCTTCGAACAAGTCTTCAAGATGTAAAGAAATAATTAAAATGAAACAAAACTTAACTCTATGTAACAACTTTCACAACCTCAGGATGACCCAAAGCACATTACAGTCAATTAAATACTTTTTCAAGTGTAGTCGCTGTTGTAAAGTAAGAAACATGGCAGCCAATTAGTGCAGAGCAAGACCCTGCAAATATCAATGTGATGATGACCAGATACTCTATTTTAGTGATGTCAGTTCAGGGATAAATATTGGCCAGGACATTGGGGAGAAATCTAGAAACGGTGTCATGGAATCTTTTAGGTACACCTGAGAGGGCCTTGGTTTCACACCTCATTCACAAGGCAGCACTCCTCAGAACTGTACTGGAGTGTCAGCCTAGATTTTGCACTCTTAAGCAGGTTGGTAGCAACCAGTTGACTCAGAGGTGAGAGTGCAACCACTAAGCTATGGTTGATACTGCAGGGTTTGGCGGGGGTGGGGGGTGGGGTGGATCCTCAAAAAACAGGAGGATTTGGGTTGGTGAGAGGTTAAAGTGTTAAAAACTGAATCCTGACCCAGACCAGCCTCTAACCCGCCCACTTCAGGTTTTAAAGGAGCTGGGGCTTCCCAGGAGGTGGGTTGGCACTTTTAATATTATAATGAGACTGCAAGCCTCACTTGTTATTCCCTATTTGAAACTTAACTGTGGATGGCTGCATTCCCCGAGCCTCAGGAAACCCGGCAGCTAAACCCAGGTGAGGACTGCTGGATCCAGGAGGTGAAAGTCTTTTGATTTATCTCCTCGATCCAGCGTGCCTGCCTGGGCAACTACCCCGCCATTGGGCACCACCCACTCCCCATCCTTCTGATTTCCCCTGAGCTTCTCTACGAGGCCTCCGACCTCTTCCCAAGGTCTCCAACCTCCCCAATCTCCAAACCCACTCTGGCCTCCGCATATTCTCTCCCAGGCCTCCAAACACTCTCCGACCTCCTCCCCCACAGGCCTCCAAATCCCCTTCTGCAAAATTGCCCCCACCTACCCTCTCAGAAATGACCCCCCTTCCCCACCCCCAGCAGGGACACAGAGCTACCTTGTCCTGTGGCCTTCACCAAACTGCTCCCTGCCCCACTGGAACCACTGGAAACCTGTCTTCTGGGTGGGAAACCGCTCAGTGACATCTCACATATGCTGTGGAGTTAACTCCACAGTGTGTTGGGGAATACTGACTTCAGGGTTCCCTGCGTCTTAGCCTTACTGCCCCCCGGTCCCCACTCCACCTTCTGGCAGGTCAGGTAAGTTAAAATCCAGCCCTAGATGGCTAGATGTTCAGCATATAAAAAAGGGTTTTGGGGCAGTTGAGTAAAATAATACCCTGAGTTATTCACCTTCTATTCTTGTTGCACAGCTCCCTATACTCAACTGAAACCCTTAGCTACATCTCAAGGCTGTGAAGAAATCTTAATCTCCACAGAAATGTGTAGGTATGACCAGTTTCTGCTAATGCAACAGAGTCAGGTATTAGGAATTACACAGTCATAAACTTAAGCCCTATCTAACAAAACATGTCCCCAACACAAGTAGCAAAACATCTTGTCTAAGTTATACAGTGATGCTAACTAACTAGGTTACTGCTCCCTTAATTAAACCATGGAGTCGTTAATCATTTTCTTATATATCTGTGTTTATTCTTTACCTCCCAGTGCCATCATTGTAGCCTCTTACAGAAAACATCCACTGTTCACTTGCCCTCCAACACAGCTAATACAACCCTGCTACTATGTACAAATGAGAATGAATAGACTGATGAGATGAGGAGTTTAGTTGCTCATAGAGGAAACTCCGAGCAAGTTGGTAACCCAACAGTAGCTGATGGTTTGCCCTTGTTGAGGGATAGCTTTCATAGTGGGTTTGGAAGTACCAGTGTATTGGGTGGAAAGATCTCCAATACCCGTTAGAAATCTTATTGAGTGGAAAGTGGAATGTCCATGTACTGCTGCATTGCAATCAAACATCTGAGTCAGGAAGATACCTGTATAGTGCTGCTTGGCTTCACTGGGTAATGCAGAGGCCTAATTGTTATTGGAGTCTGGCTCCCACATGTACTTTGGGTGAATAGGCAGCTTTAAACCCGATTGTGGCTTTATGGTGCAGTCCATTCCCCGAACAACTGAGGCATTTAAAGTAAGGAGTACGGGAGAGGGAGAACTAGGCTGGATCTATCACTTTACTGATAAAATACTTTGTAACTAGCAGGAAAGCTTCCCTAAGAATGAGGTAATGCAGACATTAATTAAAAAAAATATAATGGGCCTGATACCTTTTACTGTTCTCGTTGACTTTCAGCAGTCAAAAGAGAGGAAAGCCAATAGATTTATGAGCCGTCGGTGTCATGGCTATTTACCAAGTTGCATCACAAAACCTGCAGCTTTTTAAATCGCCTCCATGCAGAAAGATCAATTGCCTTACCACAATTATTCTCCCATATATTACACTCATACCAGTCAGTGAAGACATTTTACTTCCTGCTGAATAGCAAGTCTTTATGCAAAAGGACAAACTCATTTCCACGTCAATGGGCAGTGACTTTGACGTTTCTGCTTAGTTCACTGCAAGTTTAGATCACCAACTCTACAAAGTGCTTTCCTTGGTCTGTTCCTTGTAACTAAAATGCAATGAATATATTTCAGTTTCTGCTATTTGTTGAAGACCTCATCCCCGATTCTATCTCCTTCACCCCTTCTCTCCGAGCAAAGACAAAAAGCCCTCATTTATAATGGCCTTCATGTGCTAACAATTAAGCCCACTAAAGTCTCTTTGACATGATTCTAGTTTTGCTTCACTTTTTCTGCATTTTGACACAGTTGCAGACTTCAGATCTTCGAACTGAGCCACAATGGGCTTCTCGGTTCCACTATGCCCTGTGCTGGAATAGAGTACTGTAAAATGGAGACCAATTCTGGTGTCTCACTGATGCTGTCGGGGTGTGCTTGTATGTGGCTTTTTTACATTATGACATTCTTGCGATTCTCCTGTTGTTGATTGCAAAAGGAAAGAAAAACTTGCATTTATATAGCACCTTTCACAACTTCAGGATGTCCCACAGCACTTTACAGTCAATGAAGTATTTTTGAAGAAGTCACTGTTGTAATGTGAAACATGTGACAGCCAATTTGCGCACAGCAAGGTGCCAGAAACAGAAATGTAATAGTGACCAGATAATTGTTTTGTGACATTGGTTGAGAGATATATATTGGACAGGATACTCAGGACAGCTCCTCTGCTTTTCTTCAAAATGGTGCCCTGAGATCTTTTATGTCTACCTGAGAGAGCAGACAGGGCTTCGGTTTAATGTCTCATTCAAAGGACAGCACCTCCAAAAGTGCAGCACTCCCTCAGTTCCGCACTGAACTGCCAGCTTGGATTATGTGTTAAAGTCTCTGGAGTGGGGTTTTCACCCACAACCTTCTGACTCAGAGATGAGAGTGTTACCACTGAGCCAAGGCTGACACCAATCTCCATTATAAAGCTGGTGACCTCATGAGATCCAACAGCATCAGAGACCCACATTTTTGAGGGTTCGTTAAGCTTGTTGCATAACTTCTGTCATATTAATCACATGAATGTTCTCTATTACAGATGCACAGCTGGCACTGGTACAGATCAGCTGAGAGAAACTGGAAAATAAGGACCTTTCACAAAGGGTCTAGTTTGGGGAAGTGAATTTTCAATTGTAATATCTGCACAAATGAAGTCCTCAATTGTAATCATCCTGTTCAAAAGAGAGTTACATCAGAATCAGTTTTAAAGCAGGACCGGGAATTTAGTTTTGAAGCAATTGTAGTAAGATTGGATTTACTATGATTGGGTGATACCTGCTAAGTTGCAACAGCTGTATTGTCAGAAAAAAAGTCTGGAATTTACAGCTCTGGTATAAATAAGGGTATAATCATTCAGGCACTGGGCCACACTGGAGTACAATGGCTGTTTGAACAGTTACAAACGAATATTTGAATTAGAGGAGTATATTTACAGCACTCCACCCACATTGATTTGGAACCCTTCCATTAGAAACCAACCCTAGAGCTATGATATCCCTCCAGCTATTCAATTTCATTAATGACTCCTTCACCGGTCACAATTGTTTGGCATTCTGTTGCTATTGCTAATGCCTTCGACCCCTTTAATCTCACTTCTAATTTCTGATACCTCACAGCTCTCAATTCTTCCCCTAGCTTCCTGCCCTCTCCCCACCCTGTGATTTAACTGGCTGCATCAGTATTTGGCGGCCACATATTTGTTTCACCCTGAAATGAAGCTTTTCTATTGAATGAACAGCGGGTATATGATCAGTAGACAACTTAAACCATCAAAACACTCTACAATTAAAAAGGTGCAATGCAGACACCACAAAGAAGTCCTGTTAATGGTACAACTTTTCATTTAGGAACCACTTTGTGTCTGAAACATATTAATTTATTCTAGACATCAGTAATCCTGGCATGTGATACCTTGAATCAAAAAGAAGCAGCTAGTATTGTGCTACTGACCTGTTAATACTGTCTTGTAGTATGAAATAATTAGACTGAAAATCACTGGGGTGCTAATATTAGTGGATAACGAGTTAACACCCTTGTCCACTTGTTTTTCTCTCTCAAGAAAGTACATTGAGGAATATATTTAATTCAGCCATTGTGCTATAAAGTGTGTAGTCACACATATATTTTATAAAGCTTTTAAGGCACATTTACATATTTTGTGAGGTCACTACATACACGATAACAAGTTATTACAGATGAGGAAGCTATTCATCTCATTTTAGGTCATCCCATTGCAAAACAACAGATAATGGTCAGAAGCAGGTGTTTTAGTATCATAGTCATTATGGCACAGAAGGAGGCCATTTGGCCCATCAAGTCCATGTCGACCATGTTGGTTTAGGAATAAATAGTCGTGGACTCTGGGATAAATAGTGAGAGGCACGAGGGAGAACTCCCCTAGTCTTTTTTGAATTGTGCCATTGGACCTTGTCATTTTCAGAAAGACGGGAACTTCTACAGTGCAGCACTCTCTCGGTACTGCACTGAAGTGTCAGCGTAGATATGGGCTCATGTCTCTGGAGTGGACTTGATTGATATTTTTAAGATATTAAGGGGAACTGATATGGTAGGTAGAGAGAAACTATTTCCACTTGTTGGGGAATCTAGGACTAGGAGACATAGCCTAAAAAATACAGCTAGGCCTTTTAGGGATGAAGTTAGGAAACACTTCTACACGCAAAGGCTGGTAGAAGTTTCTTCTGCAAATGGTAATTGACACTAGATAAGTGTTAATTTTAAATCTGAGCTTGATAGATTTCTGTTAACCAAAGCTATGAAGCGATATGGGGGAAAGATGGGTATATGGAGTTAGGTTACAGATCAACCATGATCTCATCAAATGACAGAACAGGCTCAATGGACTAAATGGCCTACTCCTGCTCCTAACTTACAACATTCTAACTCAGAGGCGAGAGTACCACTGGTAAGCCAAGGCTGACATCTTTAAGGTTGACAGGGCTGAAACATGCTTTCTGCACACTGGTGCTTGAAGAGTTTGGATCACTGAAGAATGGAATCTGCGTTGGTTTCTAGGCAATCTTTCAAGAAACTAACTTTCTGCTGCTGGCAACGTCCAGGCTGGTCATCCTAGGCGGTGATTTCAACTGCATCATCGATGCGGCTGGACGATCCGGCAGTGACAACAGCAAACTGGACACTACATCCAGATTCCTAATAGAAACAGTTAAAGATGCCAAACTGCACGACGTCTTCAGCAAACCTGCAGATGGAGCGCAGCGCAGATACACATGGTCAAGATCGGATGGGTCTTCCCATTCCAGGATTGACTTCCTGTTTGTGTCCCGTGCCGTCACGGTCGGATCCACCGACGTCAAGCCAGTGTTCTTCTCCGACCACTGCCTCTTACTGGCCGACTGTCACTTACAGGACGACCAGCGGGTTGGCAGAGGAACGTGGAAGCTCAATGCTACACTGCTGACCCCAGAGAACGTTGAGGAACTCAAAAGGGATTACAAAGGTTGGAGGACCGTGAAACCCCTCTTTGAGTCTCCAGTTCACTGGTGGGAAGCGATCAAGGAGAACATCAAGAGGTTCTACATCCACAAAGGTGTTCAGAGGGCGAGAGAGAGACAGAGGGAAATGTCCCGACTCCAGAAAACTATGCAAAATCTACTCCGGTTGCAGTCAATGGGGGTCGAGGTCAAGGAGGACCTCCAAGAGGTGAAGAGTCAGCAGGCCTCGCTCTTTGCCAAGGAGGCCGCCAAGATCATATTCCGGTCCAGAGTCCGCTCCATCGAGCAGGATGAGACGTGCTCGCGTTACTTCTTCCAAAAGGTACACAAAGAGAGCTCTGTTATCAGCAGCCTGAAGGAAGAAGATGGCTCGGTAACATCTTCGCAGTCCGACATACTAAGGATCAGCAAATCCTTTTATGCTGGGCTGTATGACGCGAAGCCCACAGACAGCAGAGCCTCCAAGTCCTTCCTGTCATCTATCACAGAGGTCTTAGATGACAGCAGGAGGGAGAGACTGGACAAGTCACTAACTCTGGACGCGCTGACAAAGGCCGTCGAGTCCTTCGAGACGAGTAAAACTCCCGGAAGCGACGGCTTACCGGTCGAGTTGTACTCGGCCCTGTGGGACTGGGTCAGCCCGGACCTGCTGGAAGTATACGAGAGTACGCTCCTGGCCGGCAGCATGGCAGAATCCATGAGGAAAGGCATCATCACCCTCATTTACAAGCGGAAGGGGGAGAGGGCAGAAATCAGAAATTGGCGGCCCATCTCACTGCTTAATGTTGACTATAAGATTCTGTCCAAAGTCATAGCCAGTTGAGTCAAATCTGCTCTGGAGTTGGTGATCCACCCGGATCAGACCTGTACTGTACCCGGCAGGAAGATCTCTGATAGTCTCGCGCTATTCAGGGATACAATCGCCTACGTACGGGACAGGAGGGTGGACACCTGCCTCATCAGCCTGGACCAGGAGAAGGCTTTTGACAGGATATCGCACACCTACATGATGGACGTGCTTTCCAAAATGAGGTTTGGGGAGGGAATCTACAATTGGATCCAACTGCTCTACACAAACATCAATAGCGCAGTCACAATCAACGGGTGGGAATCGGAAAGTTTCCCGATCAAATCTGGAGTCAGACAGGGCTGTCCTCTCTCCCCGGTCTTGTTTGTTTGCTGTATTGAACCCTTTGCTGAGTCTATTAGGAAGGATGCAAGCATAAGAGGGGTGACAATCCCAGGCAGCGGAGGCACTCAGGTTAAAACCTCCCTGTACATGGATGACGTCGCCGTCTTCGGCTCGGATCCGCTGTCCGTGCGCAGACTGATGAACATTTGCGACCAGTTCGAACTGGCCTCGGGAGCCAAAGTTAACCACGGCAAGAGCGAGGCCATGTTCTTTGGGAACTGGGCTGACCGATCCTTTGTCCCCTTCACCGTCAGGTCAGATTCCTGAAGGTGCTGGGGATATGGTTCGGAAGGGCTGGGGCGTGCACCAAAACATGGGAGGAGCGAGTAGCCAAGGTACGACAAAAGTTGGGCATGTGGGGGCAGCGATCTCTCTCCATTGTGGGTAAGAACCTGGTCATCAGGTGCGAGGCGCTCACGTTGTTGCTCTATGTGGCGCAGGTCTGGCCCATACCCCACTCCTGCGCTGTGGCGGTCACCCGAGCCATTTTCCGCTTCATCTGGGGATCTAAAATGGACCGGGTCCGGAGGGACACAATGTTCAAATCTCTGGACAAGGGCGGGAAAATGTACCCAACGTGGACCTCATCCTGATGACCACCTTCGTGTGCGGCTGCATCAAGCTGTGTGTAGACCTCCAGTACGCAAACTCCAAGTGTCACTACGTGCTGAGGTTCTATCTGTCCCCGGTGTTGCGAAGGATGGGCTTGGTCACATTGCTGTGGAACGCTCCATGCAGTTGGGCCGTGCCGTACCACCTATCCTTCATGGAGCAGTTTCTGCGGGAAAACACCTTTGACCACCGGTCCATCAGGCAGTGGTCTGCACGGAATGTCCTCAAGGCCCTACGGGAAAAGGAGACGGTGGATGCTGTCGGATGGTTCCCCAAGCAGACCGTCAAAGTCATTTGGCGGAATGCCTCATCACCAGAACTTTCAAACAAGCACCAAGACGTAGCTTGGCTGGTGGTGAGAAGGGCCCTCCCCGTCAGATCCTTCATGCACACCCGAAGTCTCGCCCCCTCCGCACAGTGCCCCCGCAGTGGCTGTGGTGGGGAAGAGACGGTCGCCCACCTCCTCCTGGAATGTGTCTTTGCAAAGCAGGTGTGGAAAGAGATGCAGTGGTTTTTGTCGAGGTTCATCCCAAGCAGCTCTGTAACACAGGAGTCTGTGCTCTACGGGCTGTTCCCAGGGACGCACACCGAGACAAACATCAACTGCTGCTGGAGGACCATCAATTCGGTGAAAGACGCCCTTTGGTCTGCCTGAAACTTGCTGGTCTTCCAGCGCAAAGAGTTGTCCACCGCCGAATGTTGCAGACTGGCACATTCCAAGGTCCAGGACTACGTGCTGAGGGACGCTCTAAAGCTTGGGGCAGCCGCAGCAAAGGCTCAATGGGGAAAGACCACAGTGTAAGGTCCCCCCACCAAGCTGAACTGAGGGGCTGGATCCATGGGAAACCCCTCGAAATGTATCGGAGAAATTTTGTGTGCTGTAAATGTAAAAATGTATATGGCATGACAATGAAATGGAAGGGTTGTGAGGCAACTTATGATTGTATAGAAGGTAACTGATCACCTTTGCACTGTCTGTATTCTTTGACTTGATGCTGTTTTAAACTGTTTGGGAATGTAATTTTTACAGATTTTTATGAAGAAAGTATATTTTGGAAATAAAAAAAACAAGAAGCCAAGGGCTACACCATTCACTTTTATTCCAAATTAACTGTGAACTGGTATCAAATGCAGTGTGAAAAGGGGGGGGGGGTGAATGTCAAGGGGACAGAAGGCTGGAATGGTGTCACGCATACTAAATGTTAAGTAATGCTCCTTATTAATTAACATATGTGAAATACTTCAATTCTTTCAGGTAATTATTCTCAATTGCAATAGTATAAATAACTTTAAAGCAGCCAACAGAAATACCACACACAAATGATAATGCTGGCATTATCTGCATCAATCTCAGTGCCACTGATAGAAGTGCTTTATGCCTTAAAGCAGCTGTCTCTTCAACTGAGAAACACAGAGCTCAGCAACCCACAAGAGATAAAAATTCAAATATTTGTCAAGTGTTTGTTGAACTCACCAGCAATTCCCACTATCACCGGATTGCAGCCTATCTTGTTGGAACATCAAACAGATCTGATTGTAGACCAAGATTTATAGTGCAATTGAGTTGTCGAGAGGGGAGCAATCTGAGCTATACTTCAAGCCTTGTGCTTATTCTGATCCACCCTGTAAACTCCCCATCCACAGCCACTCCCATTTGCACTAAAACAGGTTCTAACATTTCCCAGATTTCACACATGCTAACACTTGCTTCATGTGTTTTTTAAAATAATAATTCCACCTTAAAGTCTGGCAATAAAACATTACAAGGAAAATGCTTTGTGTTGCTTGACGATGGATGTATTATTTAAGCATGTACAGGCAGAACATAGCAAATTTAAAATCGAGCATACTCCTCAAAATGCTGCAGTGTCCCCCTATTGTATTGCCTTCAGGTGTCTGTGGATATCCATCTCCTGCCAAGATTTTACATGTTTAAAAAAAAAGTGACCATTCTGGTTAGTTTCAGGACACAATTTATGTGAGGTGACTGCAGTGCTTTAGAACAGACATTCACGGTTACTAGTGTTTTGTTTTGTCAAAAGACTTGAAACTTATGGAGTGTAGAATTGTCCTCCTGGTCCTGGTCCCCTGTTGTAACGTGGGCCAAACATCAAAGAAATAGAGTAAGCAGACTTTCGAGGATTTCTGCTGATCTTTCTAGGGGAGGCAATCAGGGGTGAGAGCTGGGGGTGGGGAGGAAGGGGCCATGGGTTGGCAGCGGCCACAGTCTTACTTATTGTGGAGGTAAGAGGAGCACTCCTGCTCTCCTGGCTCAACATGAAGGTAATTTACCTGCAGGTTTCTTCTAGGGACTCCCTCTAAGAACCATTGGGTAGGCCGCTGTGAAACCTGATGATGTCGTTGGAGTGGACAGGACAGGAAATTGGCCAGAAGCCTCTTTTCAATATTGAAATCAGACCTGTACTCATTTCAGGCAGCAGCCATAGCCATCAAAATGGGTCCTGAACTTAGCAGTGGTCTGGGCATGGGCCTTCCCGTTGCTAAATATATTCCCATTTTATACTTGTAAAATAAGCACAATAATATTTACCTGGCAGGGGAGAGACAATGATCAGTGGGCTTTGATCCTGCAGGTGCTGTTTTTGTATTTTTTTCTGGGTTTTTTGAGGGATTTCAACACCATTTTTATGACATTTCGCCCTTTGGGATTGGAGCTCTACTGTGGTTGTTGTGTTCCCGTTGTTTGGGGTGTTAATGCTTGTCCCAGGGCTGCAACCAACACCGGAGCTGTAGGCCAGGGGGTGCGTAACATCATTAGGGTGGTGCTGAAAGGTAGCGAAGGAAGTGAACCCATTGACCGTGCCTTCTTCATTCAGAAAATCCTGATTGAATGCTGTGGATTCCAAGCTGCGGGCATCTTCTGCCTGCAGGACTTCCCCAGCAGTGGATAGTTCGACGTGACGTCATCTGTCACTAAGGTCTTAGATGACAGTATGCGGGAGTGTCTGGCGAAACCGCTAACTCTGGATGAGCTGACAAAGGCCGTTAGGTCCTTTGAGATGAGTAAAACTCCTGGAAGCAACAGCTTACAGGTTGAGTTGTGTTCGACTCTGTGGGACTGGATCGACCCAGACCTGCCAGAAGTATACGAGAGTATGCTTCTGGCTGGCAGCATGTCAGAATCCATGAGGAAAGGCATCATCACCCTCATCTACAAGCGGGAGGGGGAGAGGGCAGAAATCAGAAATTGGCGGCCCATCTCACTGCTTAATGTAGACTCCAAGATTCTGTCTAAAGTCATCGCCAGTTGGGTCAAGTCTACTCTGGAGTTGGTGATTCACCCCGATCAGACCTGTACTGTACCCGGCAGGAAGATCTCTGATAGCTTCATGCTACTCAGGGATACGATTGCCTATGTAAGGGACAGGGGAGTAGACAAGCAGGTCTAGGACAATCAAATGCTTGATTTGGATAGCTACTAATTTCCAATCATTAGCTGCGATACGAATTCCAATGACACAAGGTTTTATAGCCACTTTTTAAGGGTTGATTGACATTGCATGGTAGCTGTGCACCATGCAATGTCAAATCGAAGTGGAGAGAATACGTGATCCAGCAAATATATTATTTTTCTCCAGTTAGTCTGAGCAATTCAAACATACCCTTAGTTCCTTGAGCAAAGGATTATGGCACAAAATGGCAATGTCATTCAGAGCATCAATTTACATTATAAGCAAAAACAAAATACTGTGGATGTTGGAAATCAAATAAAACCAGAAAATGCTGGTCATACTCAGCAGGCCAGACAGCATCTGTGGAGAGAGAAACAGAGTTAACATTTCAAGTCAATGCTGCCTGACCCGCTGAGTATTTCCAGCATTTGCTGTTTTGCATTAAAAGTAACTTCACTTCACACCAGCAGTGCAGCTTAATCCAGAGTCAGAGCCTAACTTGACACTGAAGGGTAGCAGAAGACAACTTCCTACAGGAGGGAATCTCACTTCTCTTCCTGTTAGTTTGGATTTTAACAACCAATTTACACGAGATAGGATTGATTTTCACTCTCTTCATTGGCATCTCAAAATGGGGTCAGTAGCCTTACTGCCATGTTACCACAGGCAGTACAACAGGCTGCATTTTAAAAGGGGCCTACTGCCAGGTATCCAAAGTATTAGCTTGTTGCAAGTGATGGACCTCTTTTAGTGTAGGAATTGTGGTCCTATGAAGTAAATAGGACCCCAAGTGCCACTGCAAATCAGAACTGCTCGAATCTTGCTCTGTGCAGGCTCTGACCAGCTCCACAGGCGACGGAACCGAAGAGTCCTGCCAAAGGTATGTGTTCATTTATTTTTGTGGGCCCCAGAGAAGGATTGCCCTAGGACCTCCACTTACCAGAACAGTGACTTCCCCACCCTCCACAGCGAACCTTTCTGGCAACATTTTGAGGTCACAACCTGGCAAACTGCACCAGGACACCTGCTTGATGCCCCACAGCTCACCTGCCAAATTTAAATGAGGCTGGGTCCGCAAATCATGGGGGCCTCGTAGCAGCTAGTAAGAGCTCTCAGTCAGTCAGTCATCCGAAAATCAAAATGGACCCCCATGAGTTTAATGTTGGTAAAACGCCAAAACCACCACATTTGTTTTCAGGTCAGACACCTGCCTCTGGTGGGGGGCGGGGGGGGAAATTTTCAAGTGGGTGAGCCCTTAATTGGCAAGGAGACAGGCTTCCTATCCAATTAAGGATGGCGGGCGGGCTCTCGAAGCTGAAGGGCCAATCAGAGGCCTTTCAGCTTCAGAGAAGCACCTGGCTACAGTACAAGGTTCACCTCAACAAGACGGTTCTCTCTCAGCCACTTTTTAAAAACTTTAATAAAAAAGCACAAAAAGCAGCCAGGCCACTATTGTCAGGGACGAACCCCACCCAGGCAGTTAGGGAGGGCCTGTAGGTCTGCCAGGAGCGCTGGCACCCCAGCGTGATGCTGGGTGCCCACCACCAGCTGTTGATTGTCCCCCCATCTCGTTGGGAAACTGGAGGCTGCCTGGAAAATCCCAGTTGGCCTCCTAAACTCACCTTTAACAAGGCTCTTAATGAGCCTAATTGCCTTCACTCCTTGTGGGGGTGGGCGGTCTTCCCGGGTCCCAAGCCTGTATCCCCCAAAATGTCTGGTGCCGGGATTGGCGTCCTGCAATTGACATGCCCCTCGTGTCAGTATTTTCTGTGCCCCATGCCCCGCCCCCCTCCCCCCCCCCCCCCCCACCCCACCCCCTACCCCTTCCACCTCTGTTCCCGCCTTCGTGGTCCTTGAAAATTCAGCCCTATGTGCTGATTGCAGGCTGGATTGTGAAAGTGAAATGCACCCCCTCTGCCCCCATGAAAATAACCTCCTACCAGCAATCTCTCAATTTTTAATTCAGAATTTCACAGGCATGTTTAATACAGAGATCGAAACAGCAAAGTGCACAGGACTGGTTCCGTGCAGTTGCTTTACTAAAAAAAG
Source organism: Heterodontus francisci (assembly GCF_036365525.1). Classification (NCBI taxonomy): domain Eukaryota; kingdom Metazoa; phylum Chordata; class Chondrichthyes; order Heterodontiformes; family Heterodontidae; genus Heterodontus; species Heterodontus francisci. The sequence goes on along the minus strand of NC_090388.1, from coordinate 71,495,452 downwards.
CAGCCGCAACCCTACTGCAAATTTATCTGCATATGTTTTCATTTCTCCAGTCAGTTGTACTTCTCCAATGCAACAGCAGTTAAAGAAGACCAAAGGGGTTGGAGAGCAGCAAGAATTTGCAGACAAGTAAAAGCCAGCAACTGTCTCTCAACAAAGGGCACGTCTGCTCTCCTTCATTCTTCTATCCGATATAAAATCAATGACTAGTACAAATAATTTGGTGACCTGTAGACAAGATACAATTGGCTTCTGCAGCAACACCCTCTCAACCACATGCCACAAAGGTGGGCGTTGGTGTCTAGACATTATCGTGCAACACTTAGGTCTTTTGGCACTCTCTTTGGCTTAGCTTTTTTTTTTGCTCTCTGTAAATGTTTCAAAACACAGCTTTTAGTGCATTTTTTGTAAAAATGGAATTCTAAAATGTGTCAGTTCTGTGTGCCTTATCACGGTGAACACTAGCCAACTTGGTATACATTAACTTCAGTATTAGAGAGCAAATAGTATATTTTATAAGGGTGGTAAAGCTGTGCATATGCAAGTTGAGGAAGAAAAATGAACCTTATTGCAAATATGTTTTTCAACAACAAAAAAAACTAACATTTATATAGCACCTTTAATGGAATAAACTTTCCAAGATGCTTTACAGGAGTGTTAAAAAGCAAAATTAGACACCGATACACATTAAGGTGATATTAGGTCAGATGGCCAAAAACTTGGTTAAAGAGGTAGGTTTTAAGGATGTCTTAAAGGAGGAAAGAAAGGCAGAGAGGTTTAGGGACAGAATTCCAGAGCCTAGGGCTGATGCAGCCACCAATGGTGGAGCAGTTAAAATTGAGGATGCTCAAGAGGCCAGAATTAAATGGCACAGGTATCCTGGAGGTTTGTGGGGCTGGTGGAGATTACAGAGATAGGGAGAGGCGAGGCCATGGAGGGATTTGTAAACAAGGAGGAGAATTTTAAAATCAAAGCATTGTTTGACTGGGAGACAATGTACATCAGGGGTGATAGGTGAACATGACTTAGTGTGAGTAAGGGCATGGGCAACTGAGGTTTGGATGACCTCAAGTTTCCAGGGAGTAGAATGTGGGAGGCAGGCCAGGAATAGGGAAGTCTAGAGGTAACAAAAGCATGACTGAGGGTTTCAGCAACAGATGTGCTGAGGTAGGGGTGAAGTTGCACTATGTTACAGGTGGAAATAGGCAATCTTAGTGATGGCTAGGACATGTGATTGGAAGCTCATCTTTTGTTCAATCATTATGTGATACAGGGAGTGTGATATAGGAATGTGGGGAAAAAGCAACACCTTTCAGCTAACTTGGGGCATACGACTAAGTGAATAGCTCTTTCAGAGATGGGATGGGCTGAATAGCCTCCTTCTGTGCTTTGATATTCTATGATTCTATTTGACTATGGGTGGCATCACACCTGAGACCTTTCTGGTGTCTATGGCTCAGCTCCACATTGTCTTTAATTCGTTGAACCATCAGGGAATGGTCATCCCTACTGTTGGGAAACAGAAATTAATCTCTCCACATAACAAATTCCACTTTAACCAATGCTAAAATCTCAAGTATATTTGTCAGCCAAACCGGCGAGTTAAATAAATGCAGTTAAACAGGATGACAGTTGTTCTATATAAAACACTGCTTTGCCTACCACCCGTACCTGAACTTTCTCCAAATGTCCGAGTGGCAGTGTCAGCGAAGACTGCAGCTCTACAGGGAGGCCATCACTGATCTCTGCACCATGCCGCAGGATGAGCTGAGATCCAATGGGGTTTGGTGGATACCCAATGCCAGTGGCTCTGAAGATCACTATGGCTCTCAACTTCAATGCCTTTGGCTCTTTCCCCGGATCCACTGGGGACGTGTGTGGGATTTCCCAGTCTGTAGCCCATATGTGCATCAAGGAGGTGGCCAATGCCATGTTCAAGAGGGCCGGCGACTATGGAAGGCCAGGAGGAGCGGTCCAATGAGTTTGAGGCCATCGCTAGATTTCCCCCAGGTGCAAGGTATCATCAACTATATGCATGTGGCAACCAAGGTCTGCACTGCCACCTTGGAGCCAGGATTGGACAGCCCCCGTACCTTGTGCTCCTTAATTGGACTGCCCATGCACCTCGCGTTCCTTAATTGGCAAGCCAACACAAGACCGTGTGTGGCTGGTCCCCTAACACCCAAACAGAAATGGCACCTGCTTCTGGTGCCACTGCCCGTGACCCACACAACTGGGAGAAAATTCAGCCCCTGATTTCAGATTCGATCAGAAACATGCACATCTGCATTTTGATTTATTTCAGCATTTTAATTTTTTTGTGCAATTAAAAGTTGGTGTCATTTCAATACGGAGCAGGATGTTTGAATCCCTATTTACCCTGTTGATTACACAGGAACACCCACAAATGATATGACTTATTTGTATCTTTAAGTTTTGCATTTGGGCCCAATTTTGCTCAAGTGGTAGAAACTATTTTGGCATCATTTTGAAAGTTTGCACTTGAAATCTAGAACCACAGCCCTCGAGCAGGTTGAACCTGCAGGATAAATATTAACCTGGTTGATGGAAATCTTTCCATTTGCTTTCATCCACACTGGTTTGCCATCATCAGTCATAGGGCCTATGCTTCTTTGATCGAGCTATTTTGCCCCACTATTTTTCCTTTCTCTAATTGTCAGTTGTAGATTGAGCATCTTGTAGTGAAGCCTGACCCTGTCCTTTCCTCCTGATCGTCACCATGCACTCTTTCCAGTATCATTAGAGAATAATCAGGAGCAAGAACACTTGTTACTTTTTATGCCACTTAGCTCAAGGATATTGCAGCATCCTGGCTGATGTTAATTTGAGCCTGGGACAATTTATATAGGTTGGCACCACACTATGCAATGCATTTATCCATTAACCCAACAGGGGCAGCAGAGAGACTTTTCAAGATAACTGTCGTCCTTGTCTGAATTAATAATCTGCCTGTTTGATAACATTGAGCTGTTTGGGAGTAATAGGTGCTGGATATGCAAGTGTTATGTCTTTCCCATAGCAAGGTTCATTGCAAGAAATCTCTTTATAATTTGGCCTAATGAATCTAGACCTTATTAGAGGCAATAAGAATCAACTCTTTCGCCAGACCACTCTTTCTTCATTGAATGGAATAGGATGGATGTAGTAATGTGGTACCAGATAGTAGGTTCCTGATGAATTGTTAATCCTTGAAGCTCTTTGTTAAATGTGTGATACTCATTTTCAGGCCGAATTAGACTTCTTTTCATGATTGAGGCAAGTGGAAAGTCACATATAGCCAATTATTGCCTCTGATGAATACAAGATACTGTACTCTCCTATTACATGTCTTCTGTAATTTTGATTTACAAATAAATTCCTTTATCTTGTTGTGTCAGTTTGGCTCAATTGGGAGTACTCTGAGGTATAACCACTCCGGGGTGTATAATCCAGCCAGACCCCTCTGTGCACTACTGAGTGAGTACTGCTTTGTCAGAGTTGCCTTCTTTTGGATGGGGATAAAGTGAGGCCCTGTCTGCCTATTCAATGGGGTGGTGGAGGGGAGGTATAAAAGAGCTTAATAGAGCCCATGGGACTACAAAGAAGTTCAAGGAATCCTACTGGTTCCTTGACCACATTTCTTTATTTCTTTCTCAATTGACGCCACCAAAAATAGCTTATCTGGCCATTCATCTCATTTGATATTTGTGGGGCCAGTATGCAAGCTGGCTGCTGTTTCTGCCTAAAAAATAGTGACTATACTCAAAATTAAATTTTTAGATGCAAAGTACTTTGGGATGTTCTGAAGAGGCACTACGATACCATACCAGTGGAAGTTCTTTAGTTGACCCTCATGGGAAATATTTACCAGCATTATTACACTGCAATTCACAAGGCGCCAAAAAGACAAGGAAGAATTGGGCCATTTGCTAATCGGCTAACTATGAAATTTCTCCACCCATAACAGTAGCCAACTAACTTTTAACATGTTTGGTTTGCCAGATCTCAAAAGTCTTGCCTCGGGAGAGACGTTCCATAGACGTCTGGTTTGCAATGCCGAGGCCAAGCACTGATTTTTCCTTTCCCATCCTTACAGGATCAGGGCAAGACTTTTGCTACTACCCAACCCCACATTGGCTCTTGGCCCAGTTTGTTGGGTTGGATGTCATTAAGTATTCATGGCTTTCAAGCTAGTGACCCCATACGCAAAACGTACATACTTAGCATTGTGCATAGTTTTAGGTACTTCATTATAGGACAATGGAATAAATGCAGTATAGATTCAAAAGGATGTTTCTAGGGAAGTGGGGTTATATTTATGAAGAGAAATTTGAGATGTTGGGCCATTTTTCAGCTGAGAAGATTAAGGATTGACCTGGTAGAAGTCATCAAGGTTACAAACTGTTATATTAAGGTAAATAGTGATAGATTGTGAGATGCTAACAAGAAGGCACAAATTTAAAATAATTACATAAACAATTAAAAGGAGAGGTCAGAAAAAGTTCTTTACACAGAGGGTGGTTCGAACGCAGCATGCCCTGTTATGAATGTTACTGAAACAGAGTTCAAAATTTCTTTTAAAAGGTAATTAGATAGCTGCTTGTAAAAGAGGTTACAGGGAGAGAGCAGGACACTGAGATTAGATGTGATTACTCATGTAGCGAAAAACACAAGCACAGACTTAATTGGCTCAATAGCCTGTCTTTGTGCTAGAATGGTCAGTGATTCTTATTAATTGTCAGAACAAAACCTTTGATTTCCACTGCAAGGGAAACAATTTAAAAATGATTGTATACATAAAATACCTGCTGCTGCAGTCTGAAAATAATGATATTGCAAAGTAATGACAAAAGATTATTGTATACTTTATAATGGTGGTTGAAACTGAGTAACACACAATAATTTTATCTGAGAGTTGTCATGCACAAGTGACTCAAGATCTGCTCTAGCAGTTGAGACCTCTCGCCATGCCCCGAGACCAAATTACTGTTGTGTGGCTTGATGCCCCCCTTACGTCACCCTTGGTTTCAGATTGGTTTTCAAAACAGCGCAGTATGTGGCTTCAAATAAGTTGGGCTTGATTATCCCACAAAATGACTGGATGTAAAAAAGTTTAACATTCTTTCCACATGGTTGAGGCCTGATGTTGAGACATTTAATTGCCCCAGGCCACAAAGGCAATGTTCCTATCCTCCTGAATTCAGTCAGTGTTCTGTGCTCCAAATCAGCTCTTGCTCAGTTCATAGAACCTTAGTTATTCACCCATTATCCCTGTGCTGACATTAAAAGGGCTTTCCAATTAGTCCCAGTCCTTGGTTCTTTCCCCATAGCTCTGCAAATTTTCAGGTATGTAAGCTCACAGGATATAATTCACCATTCCAATTTATAGTGATCATAGATAAAATTGTGAACAGGAGCTGTCGTGTCGTATTACATCCAAAGTTCATGACCCCCTCTATTGCCCTACTAGGACGGATGTAATTTACTTTATTGCTCTCATTAAAAGAGAAGACTTGCTGAAGCAGCAGGCTGGTGGCTTCTGTGAGTGTTTCTCATCAGCTCATGTTCCACCTCAGGTCATAGTTCTCTAATATTGCCATCAGTGCTGCTCTCTTCCTATTGAACTCTTGCAGACACTGCTGTTTTATTGAGAACTGGGCTATTAACTTTAATATTAAGATCATCAGTGCAACAGTACTCAACCAGGAGAATATGAACCATCTTACAGACACCCATATTATTGAAAGCAAGATACATCCAACAGTTCCTCAAATAGCTTCTTACTTTGGGCCTGAGGCTGACTGATCTGGATGAAGAAGTGTAGATGATGTATTGTAGGGCACGGGAAGACTGCAATTCATTATGAACTGACCTAATGAGTTCTCCAGTCTGTCTGCTTCCTTAATGAATCCATGTTCAAAAAATTGGGCCAGCAATGATTCCTCACTGTTTGTAATTAAAGAGAAAAAGTGAAACAGATTTCAACAAACTCAGCTTAGTCCATTCGAGGAATCAAAGAAGTTTTTTTTAGGCTTAAATCTTTTGATGTAAAATGTTATGAGGTGTTAAATAGGGATTAGCAATTTATTTGAGGTTTATTTGTGCAGTTTAATCCTGGCTCACTGCCTCATCCTTCATTCAGCCAAACCTGAAGTTGAACCAAACCTAGCAGTTTTACAATCAACAAGTGCTGTGGAAAAATCTTTGCCTGGAAAAACCATAATCCATTCCTGATAGTGTTGAGAATGTCTGCAAGGCCATGAGTCATTGTGAAATTCAATTCTTCCAATGCTGTAATTTTTTTTACAATACAGAGGTTTCGAAATAAAGGCAGAAAATCCTGGTAATACATAGCAGGTCGATCAGCATCGTTAAAAAAGATGGATTAACGCTTGCAACTGACAAATAGTGTATATTTGAAATGTTAACCTGTCTACTTTATTCAGATTCTCAGCCATTTCTGTTTGCATTTCAGATTCAAGGTTTTTCTCCTTTTTGCCGATACAGCCCTGCTTCTAAACAGTAATGTGATTTAATAACTTCCATATGTCAGTGTTCTGAAAAATAAACCGACTGTTAAAAAAAAACTTAGGATCTGTCTCAGGCTTCCTTAGTGCTGAGTTAACTGCTGACACTACAGTGGGCCTCAGTCCCCCTAGTTCACAAAATGGGAAATCCGCTTCCCCTGCTCGAAGTACAGGTGAGTCAAGATTGAGTGAGAACAGGAAAAGGCCCATTGGTGATACTCCCATGGACAAATAGGCAGCCGATAGTCAGTGCCAAGAATCACACAATGGTTGTTTGGATGAGGAACCAGAGGATGCATAATTCCAATGGAATGTCTTCAGAAGGCGAGGGGGCAAATCTCAGGCCTGGGCTGTTCCAGACCTACAAGTAACCGATCAACAAACAGGACAATAAAGGATCTTTCAGGTTGCCTGAGGCAGATACAAATTCTAGATTTTGACTGTGCCTCAGTGATTAACAGGGTGATTTTCCACTTTCGCAGGTGAGTTTGCATTCCAAAGAATCACTCTTGTACTGCTTCCATTTTGTTTCCCCTTTGGAGGAACAACTGGAAGCTTTGCAGAACCCATGGCTTGTCTGCGCCCTCTCCCAGCTGAAGTAACAGACAAAAACAGCAAGAGGAATGATCAGAGTTCTAACCTGAGATGACTTTAATACCACACAACGGGCTGAAATTTACAAGACCCTCGACGCCGTGGGTTGCGGCGGGGTGGGGGGGTGCCCACCTTGACCTGCAATGTTGAGAAGGGCCCGTCGCATATTACCGGCGGCGGGGAACCTCGCTGCGGGGCCTTCATATGCATATTCAAATTATACTAAATTAGATGCAAATTCACTTACCTGCAGGCGGCAGCCGTCCCACGCCGATTTTACGACCGCCATATGGAGTTCCGAGGTGTGAACCTGCTGGGGAGGGTGGAATAAAATTTTCAGGATGGGAGGAGTGAGGGAGCGGGGAAAACAATTTTGATTGGATGTGGGGATGGTGGGAAGGGGTTGAAAAGCAAAAGTTTGAAGGTTGGGGGGTAAAGTTCGGGTAGGGAAAAAGGCATGTTTTGGTGATCTCGGGTAATGAAATGACTATTCTTGGGGGCTGGGGGAAGAACCTCCCTCACATAAACTTTTATTTAATAAAAAGTAATACTGATACACCTTTAACAATTGTAATTTTTGCACTGGTAAAATTAAGCCCATCGTCAATTTCTGTCCTCATTATTCTCTCTTCTTTTCCAATTCAGCACCAAAACTATTCACTTCACTTGAAAAGAAAAAATAATTTTGCACAGCAACCAAGACCAACAGTATTAAAAAAAGTAAATGGTCTCTTCAGTTCAAATTAATAACCATAAATGCATCATCGTGAAGTTCCCTATGGTCTTCTTGCATGAACTGAATATAATCCAAATCCATCGAGTGAGGTAATTTCATAAAATAATCACTGCCTTGGTTTATTTGTTAATGTTTTAAATCCCCAAATTGTTGCATTCGGTTTGGGCTGAGAGTGGGAGGGAGGAATGATTAAGCAATGATTCTAAGAACCTAATTGATCATAATTATTAGATGCAAAGCATTAAAATCAAAAAGAGTGGAAATATTAATATTCAAAAAACTTGTCCCATCTTATTACCAAAAGATCAGTGCCTATACAAACCAGCTTATTACCAAAAGATCAGTGCCTATACATACCAGTTTATTACCAAAAGATCAATGCCTATACATACCAGTTTATTACCAAAAGATCAGTGCCTATACAAACCAGTTTATTACAAAAAGATCAGTGCCTATACGTACCAGTTTATTACCAAACGATCAGTGACTATACAAACCAGCTTATTACCAAAAGATCAGTGCCTATACATACCAGTTTATTAACAAATGATCAGTGCCTATACATACCAGTTTATTACCAAAAGATCAGTGCCTATACGTACCAGTTTATTAACAAATGATCAGTGCCTATACATACCAGTTTATTACCAAAAGATCAGTGCCTATACATACCAGTTTATTACCAAACGATCAGTGCCTATACATACCAGCTTATTACCAAAAGATCAGTGCCTATACATACCAGTTTATTACCAAAAGATCAGTGCCTATACGTACCAGTTTATTAACAAATGATCAGTGCCTATACATACCAGTTTATTACCAAAAGATCAGTGCCTATACATACCAGTTTATTACCAAACGATCAGTGCCTATACATACCAGCTTATTACCAAAAGATCAGTGCCTATACATACCAGCTTATTACCAAAAGATCAGTGCCTATACATACCAGTTTATTACCAAAAGATCAGTGCCGATCCATACCAGCTTATTACCAAAAGATCAGTGCATATACATACCAGTTTATTACCAAAAGATCAGTGCCTATACATACCAGTTTATTACCAAAAGATCAGTACCTATACATACCAGCTTATTACCAAAAGATCAGTGCCTATACATAACAGTTTATTACCAAAAGATCAGTGCCTATACAAACCAGTTTATTACCAAAAGATCAGTGCCTATACATACCAGCTTATTACCAAAAGATCAGTGCCTATACGTACCAGTTTATTACCAAAAGATCAGTGCCTATACAAACCAGACTATAACCAAAAGATCAGTGCCTATACATACCAGCTTATTACAAAAAGATCAGTGCCTATACAAACCAGTTTATTACCAAAAGATCAGTGCCGATACATACCAGTTTATTACCAAAAGATCAGTGCCTATACATACCAGCTTATTACCAAAAGATCAGACCCTAAACAAACCAGTTTATTACCAAACGATCAGTGCCTATACATACCAGTTTATTACCAAAAGATCAGTGCCTATACATACCAGCTTATTACCAAAAGACCAGTGCCTATACAAACCAGCTTATTACCAAAAGATCAGTGCCTATACATACCAGCTTATTACCAAAAGATCAGACCCTAAACAAACCAGTTTATTACCAAACGATCAGTGCCTATACATACCAGTTTATTACCAAAAGATCAGTGCCTATACATACCAGCTTATTACCAAAAGACCAGTGCCTATACAAACCAACTTATTACCAAAAGATCAGTGCCTATACATACCAGTATATTACCAAAAGATCAGTGCCTATACAGACCAGCTTATTACCAAAAGATCAGTGCCTATACATACCACTTTATTACCAAAAGATCAGTGCCAATACAAACAAGCTTATTACCAAAAGATCAGTGCCTATACAAACCAGCTTATTACCAAAAGATCAGTGCCTATACATACCAGGTTATTACCAAAAGATCAGTGCCTATACAAACGAGCTTCTAACCAAAAGATCAGTGCCTATACATACCAGTTTATTACCAAAAGATGAGTGCCTAAACATACCAGTTTATTACCAAAAGATCAGTGCCTATACAAACCAGCTTGTAACCAAAAGATCAGTGCCTATACATACCAGTTTATTGCCAAAAGATCTGTGCCTATACATACCAGTTCATTACCAAAAGATCAGTGCCTATACAAACCAGCTTATTACCAAAAGATCAGTGCCTATACATACCAGGTTATTACCAAAAGATCAGTGCCCATACAAACCAGCTTCTAACCAAAAGATCAGTGCCTATACATACCAGTTTATTACCAAATGATCAGTGCCTATACATACCAGTTTATTACCAAAAGATCAGTGCCTATACATACCAGTTTATTACCAAAACATCAGTGCCGATACATACCAGTTTATTACCAAACGATCAGTTCCGATACAAACAAGCTTAAAACCAAAAGATCAGTGCCAATACATACCAGTTTATTACCAAAAGATCAGTGCCTATACATACCAGCTTATTACCAAAAGAACAGTGCCTATACAAACCAGTTTATTACCAAAAGATGAGTGCCTATACGTACCAGTTTATTACCAAACGATCAGTGACTATACAAACCAGCTTATTACCAAAAGATCAGTGCCTATACATACCAGTTTATTACCAAATGATCAGTGACTATACATACCAGTTTATTACCAAACGATCAGTGCCTACACAAACCAGTTTATTACCAAATGATCAGTGCCGAAACATACCAGTTTATTACCAAACGATCAGTGCCTATACAAACCAGCTTATTATCAAAAGATCAGTGCCCATACATACCAGTTTATTGCCAAAAGATCTGTGCCTATACATACCAGTTCATTACCAAAAGATCAGTGCCTATACAAACCAGCTTATTACCAAAAGATCAGTGCCTAAACATACCAGTTTATTACCAAAAGATCAGTGCCTATACAAACCAGCTTGTAACCAAAAGATCAGTGCCTATACATACCAGTTTATTGCCAAAGGATCTGTGCCTATACATACCAGTTCATTACCAAAAGATCAGTGCCTATACAAACCAGCTTATTACCAAAAGATCAGTGCCTATACATACCAGGTTATTACCAAAAGATCAGTGCCCATACAAACCAGCTTCTAACCAAAAGATCAGTGCCTATACATACCAGTTTATTACCAAATGATCAGTGCCTATACATACCAGTTTATTACCAAAAGATCAGTGCCTATACATACCAGTTTATTACCAAAACATCAGTGCCGATACATACCAGTTTATTACCAAACGATCAGTTCCGATACAAACAAGCTTATTACCAAAAGATCAGTGCCAATACATACCAGTTTATTACCAAAAGATCAGTGCCTATACATACCAGCTTATTACCAAAAGAACAGTGCCTATACAAACCAGTTTATTACCAAAAGATGAGTGCCTATACGTACCAGTTTATTACCAAACGATCAGTGACTATACAAACCAGCTTATTACCAAAAGATCAGTGCCTATACATACCAGTTTATTACCAAATGATCAGTGACTATACATACCAGTTTATTACCAAACGATCAGTGCCTACACAAACCAGTTTATTACCAAATGATCAGTGCCGAAACATACCAGTTTATTACCAAACGATCAGTGCCTATACAAACCAGCTTATTATCAAAAGATCAGTGCCCATACATAACAGCTTATTACCAAAAAATCAGTGCCTATACAAACCAGCTTATTACCAAAATATCAGTGCCTATACAAACCAGTTTATTACCAAAAGATCAGTGCCGATACATACCAGCTTATTACCAAAAGATGAGTCCCTATCCAAACCAGATTATTACCAAAAGATCAGTGCCTATACATACCAGTTTATTAACAAAAGATCAGTGCCTATACATACCAACTTATTACCAAAAGATCAGTGCCTTTACAAACCAGCTTATTACCAAAAGATCAGTGCCTATACATACCAGTATATTACCAAAAGATCAGTGCCTATACTTACCAGCTTATTACCAAAGGATCAGTGCCTATACAAACCAGCTTATTACCAAAAGATCAGTGCCTATACATACCAGTTTATTACCAAAAGATCAGTGCCAATACAAACAAGCTTATTACCAAAAGATCTGTGCCTATACAAACCAGCTTATTACCAAAAGATTAGTGCCTATACATACCAGGTTATTACCAAAAGATCAGTGCCTATACAAACCAGCTTCTAACCAAAAGATCAGTGCCTATACATACCTGTTTACTACCAAAAGATCAGTGCCGACACAAACCAGTTTATTACCAAAAGATCAGTGCCTATACATACCAGTTTATTACCAAAAGATCAGTGCCCATACAAACCAGCTTATTACCAAAAGATCAGTACCTATACATACCAGCTTATTACCAAAAGATCAGTGCCTATACATAACAGTTTCTTACCAAAAGATCAGTGCCTATACAAACCAGTTTATTACCAAAAGATCAGTGCCTATACATACCAGATTATTACCAAAAGATCAGTGCCTATACAAAACAGCTTATTATAAAAAGATCAGTGTCTATACAAACCAGTTTATTACCAAAAGATCAGTGCCTATACATACCAGCTTATTACCAAAAGATCAGTGCCTATACGTACCAGTTTATACCCAAAAGATCAGTGCCTATACAAACCAGACTATTACCAAAAGGTCAGTGCCTATACATACCAGCTTATTACCAAAACAGCAGTGCCTATACAAACCAGTTTATTACCAAAAGATCAGTGCCGATACATACCACTTTATTACCAAAAGATCAGTGCCTATACATACCAGCTTATTACCAAAAGATCAGTGCCTATACTTACCAGTTTATTACCAAAAGATCAGTGCCGATACATACCAGTTTATTACCAAAAGATCAGTGCCTATACATACCAGCGTATTACCAAAAGATCAGTGCCTATACATACCAGTATATTACCAAAAGATCAGTGCCTATACTTACCAGTTTATTAGCAAAAGATCAGTGCCTTACATACCAGCTTATTACCAAAACAGCAGTGCCTATACGAACCAGTTTATTACCAAAAGATCGGTGCCTATACATACCAGTTTATTAGCAAAAGATCAGTGCCTTACCTACCAGCTTATTACCAAAAGACCAGTGCCTATACAAACCAGCTTATTACCAAAAGATCAGTGCCTATACATACCAGTATATTACCAAAAGATCAGTGCCTATACTTACCAGCTTATTACCAAAGGATCAGTGCCTATACAAATCAGCTTATTACCAAAAGATCAGTGCCCATACATACCAGTTTATGGCCAAAAGATCAGTGCCAATACAAACAAGCTTAATACCAAAAGATCAGTGCCTATACAAACCAGCTTATTACCAAAAGATCAGTGCCTATACATACCAGGTTATTACCAAAAGATCAGTGCCTATACAAACCAGCTTCTAACCAAAAGATCAGTGCCGATACATACCAGTTTATTGCAAAAAGATGAGTGCCTATACATACCAGTTTATTACCAAAAGATCAGTGCCTATACAAACCAGCTTATAACCAAAAGATCAGTGCTTATACATACCAGTTTATTACCAAAACATCAGTGCCTATACATACCAGTTTATTACCAAAACATCAGTGCCGATACAAACCAGCTTATAACCAAAAGATCAGTGCCTATACATACCAGTTTATTACCAAAAGATCAGTGCTTATACATACCCGTTTATTACCAAAAGATCAGTGCCTATACATACCAGGTTATTACCAAACGATCAGTGCCTATACATACCAGGTTATTACCAAAAGATCAGTGCCTATACATACCAGCTTATTACCAAAAGATCAGTGCCTATACATACCAGTTTATTACCAAAAGATCAGTGCCTATACATACCAGTTTATTACCAAACGATCAGTGCCTATACATACCAGATTATTACCAAAAGATCAGTGCCTATACAAACCAGCTTATTATCAAAAGATCAGTGCCTATATATACCAACTTATTACCAAAAGATCAGTGCCTATACAAACCAGCTTATTACCAAAAGATCAGTGCCTATACAAAACAGTTTATTACCAAAAGATCAGTGCCTATACAAACCAGCTTATTACCAAAAGATCAGTGCCTATACATACCAGTTTATTACCAAAAGATCAGTGCCTATACATACCAGCATATTACCAAAAGTTCAGTGCCTATACATACCAGTTTATTATCAAAAGATTAGTGCCTATACATACCAGCTTATTACCAAAAGATCAGTGCCTATACATACCAGTTTATTACCAAACGATCAGTGCCTATACATACCAGCTTATTACCAAAAGATCAGTGCCTATACATACCAGTTTATTACCAAAAGATCAGTGCCTATACATACCAGTTTATTACCAAAAGATCAGTGCCGATACATACCAGCTTATTACCAAAAGATCAGTGCATATACATACCAGTTTATTACCAAAAGATCAGTGCCTATACATACCAGTTTATTACCAAAAGATCAGTAACTATACATACCAGCTTATACCAAAAGATCATTGCCTATACATAACAGTTTATTACCAAAAGATCAGTGCCTATACAAACCAGTTTATTACCAAAAGATCAGTGCCTATACATACCAGCTTATTACCAAAAGATCAGTGCCTATACAAACCAGTTTATTACCAAAAGTTCAGTGCCGATACATACCAGTTTATTACCAAAAGATCAGTGCCTATACATACCAGCTTATTACCAAAAGATGAGTCCCTATCCAAACCAGTTTATTACCAAAAGATCAGTGCCTATACATACCAGTTTATTAACAAAAGATCAGTGCCTATACATACCAACTTATTACCAAAAGACCAGTACCTATACAAACCAGCTTATTACCAAAAGATCAGTGCCTATACATACCAGTATATTACCAAAAGATCAGTGCCTATACTTACCAGCTTATTACCAAAGGATCAGTGCCTATACAAACCAGCTTATTACCAAAAGATCAGTGCCTATACATACCAGTTTATTACCAAAAGATCAGTGCCAATACAAACAAGCTTATTACCAAAAGATCTGTGCCTATACAAACCAGCTTATTACCAAAAGATCAGTGCCTATACATACCAGGTTATGACCAAAAGATCAGTGCCTATACAAACCAGCTTCAAACCAAAAGATCAGTGCCTATACATACCTGTTTACTACCAAAAGATCAGTGCCGACACAAACCAGTTTATTACCAAAAGATCAGTGCCTATACATACCAGTTTATTACCAAAAGATCAGTGCCCATACAAACCAGCTTATTACCAAAAGATCAGTACCTATACATACCAGCTTATTACCAAAAGATCAGTGCCTATACATAACAGTTTCTTACAAAAAGATCAGTGCCTATACAAACCAGTTTATTACCAAATGATCAGTGCCTATACATACCAGATTATTACCAAAAGATCAGTGCCTATACAAAACAGCTTATTATAAAAAGATCAGTGTCTATACAAACCAGTTTATTACGAAAAGATCAGTGCCTATACATACCAGCTTATTACCAAAAGATCAGTGCCTATACGTACCAGTTTATTCCCAAAAGATCAGTGCCTATACAAACCAGACTATTACCAAAAGATCAGTGCCTATACATCCCAGCTTATTACCAAAACAGCAGTGCCTATACAAACCAGTTTATTACCAAAAGATCAGTGCCGATACATACCAGTTTATTACCAAAAGATCAGTGCCTATACATACCAGCTTATTACCAAAAGATCAGTGCCTATTCTTACCAGTTTATTACCAAAAGATCAGTGCCGATACATACCAGTTTATTACCAAAAGATCAGTGCCTATACATACCAGCTTATTACCAAACGATCAGTGCCTATACATACCAGTATGTTACCAAAAGATCAGTGCCTATACTTACCAGTTTATTAGCAAAAGATCAGTGCCTTACATACCAGCTTATTACCAAAACAGCAGTGCCTATACAAACCAGTTTATTACCAAAAGATCGGTGCCTATACATACCAGTTTATTAGCAAAAGATCAGTGCCTTACATACCAGCTTATTACCAAAAGACCAGTGCCTATACAAACCAGCTTATTACCAAAAGATCAGTGCCTATACATACCAGTATATTACCAAAAGATCAGTGCCTATACTTACCAGCTTATTACCAAAGGATCAGTGCCTATACAAATCAGCTTATTACCAAAAGATCAGTGCCCATACATACCAGTTTATTACCAAAAGATCAGTGCCAATACAAACAAGCTTATTACCAAAAGATCAGTGCCTATACAAACCAGCTTATTACCAAAAGATCAGTGCCCATACATACCAGGTTATTACCAAAAGATCAGTGCCTATACAAACCAGCTTCTAACCAAAAGATCAGTGCCTATACATACCAGTTTATTGCAAAAAGATGAGTGCCTATACATACCAGTTTATTACCAAAATATCAGTGCCTATACAAACCAGCTAATAACCAAAAGATCAGTGCTTATACATACCAGTTTATTACCAAAACATCAGTGCCTATACATACCAGTTTATTACCAAATCATCAGTGCCTATACAAACCAGCTTACAACCAAAAGATCAGTGCCTATACATACCAGTTTATTACCAAAAGATCAGTGCTTATACATACCCGTTTATTACCAAAAGATCAGTGCCTATACATACCAGGTTATTACCAAACGATCAGTGCCTATACATACCAGGTTATTACCAAAAGATCAGTGCCTATACATACCAGTTTATTACCAAAAGATCAGTGCCTATACAAACCAGCTTATTATCAAAAGATCAGTGCCTATATATACCAGCTTATTACCAAAAGATCAGTGCCTATACAAACCAGCTTATTACCAAAAGATCAGTGCCTATACAAAACAGTTTATTACCAAAAGATCAGTGCCGATACAAACCAGCTTATTACCAAACGATAAGTGCCTATACATACCAGTTTATTACCAAAAGATCAGTGCCTATAAAAACCAGCTTATTACCAAAAGATCAGTGCCCATACATACCAGTTTATTACCAAAAGATCAGTGCCTATACATACCAGTTTATTACCAAAAGATCAGTGCCTATACAAACCAGCTTATTACCAAAAGATCAGTGCCGATAGATACCAGTGTATTACCCAAAGATCAGTGCCTATACATACCAGTTTATTAGCAAAAGATCAGTGCCTATACATACGAGTTTATTACCAAAAGATCAGTGCCTATACAAACCAGCTTATTACCAAAAGATCAGTGCCTATACATACCAGTTTATTACCAAAAGATCAGTGCCTATACAAACCAGCTTATTACCAAAAGATCAGTGCCTATACATACCAGTTTATTACCAAAAGATCAGTGCCTATACAGACCAGCATATTACCAAAAGTTCAGTGCCTCTACATACCAGTTTATTATCAAAAGATCAGTGCCTATACAAACCAGTTTATTACCAAAAGATCAGTGCCTATACATACCAGTTTATTACCAAAAGATCAGTGCCGAAACAAACCAGCTTATTACCGAACGATCAGTGCCTATACATACCAGTTTATTACCAAAAGATCAGAGCCGACACAAACCAGTTTATTACCAAAAGATCAGTGCCTGTACATACCAGCTTATTACCAAAAGATCAGAGCCTATACATACCAGGTTATTACCAAAAGATCAATGCCTATACAAACCAGTTTATTACCAAAAGATGAGTGCCTATACAAACCAGCTTATTACCAAAAGATCAGTGCCTATACATACCAGTTTATTACCAAAAGATCAGTGCCTATACAAACCAGTTTATTACCAAAAGATCAGTGCCTATACATACCAGTTTATTACCAAAAGATCAGTGCCTATACAAACCAGCTTATTACCAAAAGATCAGTGCCTATACATACCAGTTTATTACCAAAAGATCAGTGCCTATACATACCAGTTTATTACCAAAAGATCAGTGCCTATACAAACCAGCTTATTACCAAAAGATCAGTGCCGATACATACCAGTTTATTACCAAAAGATCAGTGCCTACACATACCAGTTTATTACCAAAAGAGCAGTGCCTATACAAACCAGCTTATTACCAAAAGATCACTGCCTATAGATACCAGTGTATTACCCAAAGATCAGTGCCTATACATACCAGTTTATTACCAAAAGATCAGTGCCTATACATACCAGTTTATTACCAAAAGATCAGTGCCTATACAAACCAGCTTATTACCAAAAGATCAGTGCCTATACATACCAGTTTATTACCAAAAGATCAGTGCTTATACATACCCGTTTATTACCAAAAGATCAGTGCCTATACATACCAGGTTATTACCAAACGATCAGTGCCTATACATACCAGGTTATTACCAAAAGATCAGTGCCTATACATACCTGCTTATTACCAAAAGATCAGTGCCTATAGATACCAGTTTATTACCAAAAGATCAGTGCCTATACATACCAGTTTATTACAAAAAGATCAGTGCCTATACATACCAGTTTATTACCAAACGATCAGTGCCTATACATACCAGTTTATTACCAAAAGATCAGTGCCTATACAAACCAGCTTATTATCAAAAGATCAGTGCCTATATATACCAGCTTATTACCAAAAGATCAGTGCCTATACAAACCAGCTTATTACCAAAAGATCAGTGCCTATACAAAACAGTTTATTACCAAAAGATCAGTGCCTATACAAACCAGCTTATTACCAAAAGATCAGTGCCGATAGATACCAGTGTATTACCCAAAGATCAGTGCCTATACATACCAGTTTATTACCAAAAGATCAGTGCCTATACATACCAGTTTATTACCAAAAGATCAGTGCCTATACAAACCAGCTTATTACCAATAGATCAGTGCCTATACATACCAGTTTATTACCAAAAGATCAGTGCCTATACAGACCAGCATATTACCAAAAGTTCAGTGCCTATACATACCAGTTTATTATCAAAAGATCAGTGCCTATACAAACCAGTTTATTACCAAAAGATCAGTGCCTATACAAACCAGCTTATTACCGAACGATCAGTGCCTATACATACCAGTTTATTACCAAAAGATCAGAGCCGACACAAACCAGTTTATTACCAAAAGATCAGTGCCTATACATACCAGCTTATTACCAAAAGATCAGTGCCTATACATACCAGTTTATTACCAAAAGATCAGTGCGTATACATACCAGCTTATTACCAAACGATCAGTGCCTATACATACCAGTATGTTACCAAAAGATCAGTGCCTATACTTACCAGTTTATTAGCAAAAGATCAGTGCCTTACATACCAGCTTATTACCAAAACAGCAGTGCCTATACAAACCAGTTTATTACCAAAAGATCAGTGCCTATACATACCAGTTTATTACCAAAAGATCAGTGCCTATACAAACCAGCTTATTACCAAAAGATCAGAGCCTATACATACCAGGTTATTACCAAAAGATCAATGCCTATACAAACCAGTTTATTGCCAAAAGATGAGTGCCTATACAAACCAGCTTATTACCAAAAGATCAGTGCCTATACATAACAGTTTATTACCAAAAGATCAGTGCCTATACAAACCAGTTTATTACCAAAAGATCAGTGCCTATACATACCAGTTTATTACCAAAAGATCAGTGCCTATACAAACCAGCTTATTACCAAAAGATCAGTGCCTATACATACCAGTTTATTACCAAAAGATCAGTGCCTATACATACCAGTTTATTACCAAAAGATCAGTGCCTATACAAAGCAGCTTTAACCAAAAGATCAGTGCCGATACATACCAGTTTATTACCAAAAGATCAGTGCCTATACCTACCAGTTTATTACCAAAAGAGCAGTGCCTATACAAACCAGCTTATTACCAAAAGATCACTGCCTATAGATACCAGTGTATTACCCAAAGATCAGTGCCTATACATACCAGTTTATTACCAAAAGATCAGTGCCTATACATACCAGTTTATTACCAAAAGATCAGTGCCTATACAAACCAGCTTATTACCAAAAGATCAGTGCCTATACATACCAGTTTATTACCAAAAGATCAGTGCCTATACAAACCAGCTTATTGCCAAAAGATCAGTGCCTATGCATACCTTTTTATTATCAAAAGATCAGTGCCTATATATACCAGTTTATTACCAAAAGATCAGTGCCCATACAAACCAGTTTATTACCAAAAGATCAGTGCCTATACAGACCAGCATATTACCAAAAGTTCAGTGCCTATACATACCAGTTTATTATCAAAAGATCAGTGCCTATACAAACCAGTTTATTACCAAAAGATCAGTGCCGAAACATACCAGTTTATTACCAAAAGATCAGTGCCGATACAAACCAGCTTATTACCAAACGATCAGTGCCTATACATACCAGTTTATTACCAAAAGATCAGTGCCGACACAAACCAGTTTATTACCAAAAGATCAGTGCCTATACATACCAGTTTATTACCAAAAGATCAGTGCCTATACAAACCAGCTTATTACCAAAAGATCAGAGCCTATACAGACCAGGTTATTACCAAAAGATCAATGCCTATACAAACCAGTTTATTACCAAAAGATCAGTGCCAAAACAAACCAGCTTATTACCAAAAGATCAGTGCCTATACATACCAGTTTATTACCAAATGATCAGTGCCTATACAAACCAGTTTATTACCAAAAGATCAGTGCCTATACATACCAGTTTATTACCAAAAGATCAGTGCCTATACAAACCAGCTTATTACCAAAAGATCAGTGCCTATACATACCAGTTTATTACCAAAAGATCAGTGCCTATACATACCAGTTTATTACCAAACGATCAGTGCCTATACAAACCAGCTTATTACCAAAAGATCAGTGCCTATACATAGCAGTTTATTACCAAAAGATCAGTGCCTATACATACCAGCTTATTACCAAAAGATCGGTGCCTATAGATACCAGTGTATTACCCAAAGATCAGTGCCTATACATACCAGTTTATTACCAAAAGATCAGTGCCTATACATACCAGTTTATTCCCAAAAGATTAGTGCCTATACAAACCAGCTTATTACCAAAAGATCAGTGCCTATACATACCAGTTTATTACCAAAAGGTCAGTGCCTATACAAACCAGCTTATTACCAAAAGATCAGTGCCTATGCATACCAGTTTATTATCAAAAGATCAGTGCCTATACATACCAGTTTATTACCAAAAGATCAGTGCCTATACAAACCAGCTTATTACCAAAAGATCAGTGCCTATACATACCAGTTTATTACCAAAAGATCAGTGCCTATACAAACCAGCTTATTACCAAACGATCAGTGCCTATACATACCAGTTTATTACCAAAAGATCAGTGCCTATACAAACCAGCTTATTACCAAAAGATCAGTGCCTATACAAACCAGCTTATTACCAAAAGATCAGTGCCTATACATACCAGTTTATTACCAAAAGATCAGTGCTTATACATACCCGTTTATTACCAAAAGATCAGTGCCTATACATACCAGGTTATTACCAAACGATCAGTGCCTATACATACCAGGTTATTACCAAAAGATCAGTGCCTATACATACCAGCTTATTACCAAAAGATCAGTGCCTATAGATACCAGTTTATTACCAAAAGATCAGTGCCTATACATACCAGTTAATTACAAAAAGATCAGTGCCTATACATACCAGTTTATTACCAAACGATCAGTGCCTATACATACCAGTTTATTACCAAAAGATCAGTGCCTATACAAACCAGCTTATTATCAAAAGATCAGTGCCTATATATACCAGCTTATTACCAAAAGATCAGTGCCTATACAAACCAGCTTATTACCAAAAGATCAGTGCCTATACAAAACAGTTTATTACCAAAAGATCAGTGCCTATACAAACCAGCTTATTACCAAAAGATCAGTGCCGATAGATACCAGTGTATTACCCAAAGATCAGTGCCTATACATACCAGTTTATTACCAAAAGATCAGTGCCTATACATACCAGTTTATTACCAAAAGATCAGTGCCTATACAAACCAGCTTATTACCAATAGATCAGTGCCTATACATACCAGTTTATTACCAAAAGATCAGTGCCTATACAGACCAGCATATTACCAAAAGTTCAGTGCCTATACATACCAGTTTATTATCAAAAGATCAGTGCCTATACAAACCAGTTTATTACCAAAAGATCAGTGCCTATACAAACCAGCTTATTACCGAACGATCAGTGCCTATACATACCAGTTTATTACCAAAAGATCAGAGCCGACACAAACCAGTTTATTACCAAAAGATCAGTGCCTATACATACCAGCTTATTACCAAAAGATCAGAGCCTATACATACCAGGTTATTACCAAAAGATCAATGCCTATACAAACCAGTTTATTGCCAAAAGATGAGTGCCTATACAAACCAGCTTATTACCAAAAGATCAGTGCCTATACATAACAGTTTATTACCAAAAGATCAGTGCCTATACAAACCAGTTTATTACCAAAAGATCAGTGCCTATACATACCAGTTTATTACCAAAAGATCAGTGCCTATACAAACCAGCTTATTACCAAAAGATCAGTGCCTATACATACCAGTTTATTACCAAAAGATCAGTGCCTATACATACCAGTTTATTACCAAAAGATCAGTGCCTATACAAAGCAGCTTTAACCAAAAGATCAGTGCCGATACATACCAGTTTATTACCAAAAGATCAGTGCCTATACCTACCAGTTTATTACCAAAAGAGCAGTGCCTATACAAACCAGCTTATTACCAAAAGATCACTGCCTATAGATACCAGTGTATTACCCAAAGATCAGTGCCTATACATACCAGTTTATTACCAAAAGATCAGTGCCTATACATACCAGTTTATTACCAAAAGATCAGTGCCTATACAAACCAGCTTATTACCAAAAGATCAGTGCCTATACATACCAGTTTATTACCAAAAGATCAGTGCCTATACAAACCAGCTTATTGCCAAAAGATCAGTGCCTATGCATACCAGTTTATTATCAAAAGATCAGTGCCTATATATACCAGTTTATTACCAAAAGATCAGTGCCTATACAAACCAGTTTATTACCAAAAGATCAGTGCCTATACAGACCAGCATATTACCAAAAGTTCAGTGCCTATACATACCAGTTTATTATCAAAAGATCAGTGCCTATACAAACCAGTTTATTACCAAAAGATCAGTGCCGAAACATACCAGTTTATTACCAAAAGATCAGTGCCGATACAAACCAGCTTATTACCAAACGATCAGTGCCTATACATACCAGTTTATTACCAAAAGATCAGTGCCGACACAAACCAGTTTATTACCAAAAGATCAGTGCCTATACATACCAGTTTATTACCAAAAGATCAGTGCCTATACAAACCAGCTTATTACCAAAAGATCAGAGCCTATACAGACCAGGTTATTACCAAAAGATCAATGCCTATACAAACCAGTTTATTACCAAAAGATCAGTGCCAAAACAAACCAGCTTATTACCAAAAGATCAGTGCCTATACATACCAGTTTATTACCAAATGATCAGTGCCTATACAAACCAGTTTATTACCAAAAGATCAGTGCCTATACATACCAGTTTATTACCAAAAGATCAGTGCCTATACAAACCAGCTTATTACCAAAAGATCAGTGCCTATACATACCAGTTTATTACCAAAAGATCAGTGCCTATACATACCAGTTTATTACCAAACGATCAGTGCCTATACAAACCAGCTTATTACCAAAAGATCAGTGCCTATACATAGCAGTTTATTACCAAAAGATCAGTGCCTATACATACCAGCTTATTACCAAAAGATCGGTGCCTATAGATACCAGTGTATTACCCAAAGATCAGTGCCTATACATACCAGTTTATTACCAAAAGATCAGTGCCTATACATACCAGTTAATTCCCAAAAGATTAGTGCCTATACAAACCAGCTTATTACCAAAAGATCAGTGCCTATACATACCAGTTTATTACCAAAAGGTCAGTGCCTATACAAACCAGCTTATTACCAAAAGATCAGTGCCTATGCATACCAGTTTATTATCAAAAGATCAGTGCCTATACATACCAGTTTATTACCAAAAG
Source organism: Heterodontus francisci (assembly GCF_036365525.1). NCBI lineage: Eukaryota > Metazoa > Chordata > Chondrichthyes > Heterodontiformes > Heterodontidae > Heterodontus > Heterodontus francisci. Next base: position 71,471,482 of record NC_090388.1, on the reverse strand, counting down.
ATCAGTGCCTATACAAACCAGCTTATTACCAAAAGATCAGTGCCTATACATACCAGTTTATTACCAAAAGATCAGTGCCTATACAAACCAGCTTATTACCAAACGATCAGTGCCTATACATACCAGTTTATTACCAAAAGATCAGTGCCTATACAAACCAGCTTATTACCAAAAGATCAGTGCCTATACATACCAGTTTATTACCAAAAGATCAGTGCCTATACAAACCAACTTATTACCAAAAGATCAGTGCCTATACATACCAGTTTATTACCAAAAGATAAGTGCCTATACAAACCAGCTTATTACCAAACGATCAGTGCCTATACATACCAGTTTATTACCAAAGGATCAGTGCCGACACAAACCAGTTTATTACCAAAAGAACAGTGGCTATCCATACCAGCTTATTACCAAATGATCAGTGCCGATACATACCAGTTTATTATCAAAAGATCAGTGCCTATACAAACCAGCTTATTCTCAAAAGATCAGTGCCTATACATACTAGTTTATTACCAAAAGATCAGTGCCTGTACAAACCAGCTTATTACCAAAAGATCAGTGCCTATACATACCAGTTGATTATCAAAAGATCAGTGCCTATACAAACCAGTTTATTATCAAAAGATCAGTGACTATACATACCAGTTTATTACCAAAAGATCAGTGCCTATACAAACCAGCTTATTACCAAACGATCAGTGCCTATACATACCAGTTTATTACCAAAAGATCAGTGCCTATACAGACCAGTTTATTATCAAAAGATCAGTGCCTATACATACCAGTTTATTACCAAAAGATCAGTGCCTATACAAACCAGCTTATTACCAAAAGATCAGTGCCTATACATACCAGTTTATTACCAAAAGATCAGTGCCTATACAGACCAGCTTATTACCAAACGATCAGTGCCTATACATACCAGTTTATTACCAAAAGATCAGTGCCTATACAAACCAGCTTATTACCAAAAGATCAGTGCCTATACATACCAGTTTATTACCAAAAGATCAGTGCCTATACAGACCAGTTCATTATCAAAAGATCAGTGCCTATACAAACCAGTTTATTATCAAAAGATCAGTGACTCAACATACCAGTTTATTACCAAAAGATCAGTGCCTATTCAAATCAGCTTATTACCAAATGATCAGTGCCTATACATACCAGTTTATTACCAAAAGATCAGTGCCTATACAAACCAGCTTATTACCAAACGATCAGTGCCTATACATACCAGTTTATTACCAAAAGATCAGTGCCTATACAATCTAGCTTATTACCAAAAGATCAGTGCCTATACATACCAGTTTATTACCAAAAGATCAGTGCCTATACAAACCAGCTTATTACCAAAAGATCAGTGCCTATACAAACCAGCTTATTACCAAAAGATCAGTGCCTATACATACCAGCTTATTACCAAAAGATCAGTGCCTGTACAAACCAGCTTATTACCAAAAGATCAGTGCCGACACAAACCAGTTTATTACCAAAAGATCAGTGCCTATACAAACCAGCTTATTACCAAAAGATCAGTGCCTATACATACCAGTTTATTACCAAAAGATCAGTGCCTATACAAACCAGCTTATTACCAAACGATCAGTGCCTATACATACCAGTTTATTACCAAAAGATCAGTGCCTATACAAACCAGCTTATTACCAAAAGATCAGTGCCTATACATACCAGTTTATTACCAAAAGATCAGTGCCTATACAAACCAACTTATTACCAAAAGATCAGTGCCTATACATACCAGTTTATTACCAAAAGATAAGTGCCTATACAAACCAGCTTATTACCAAACGATCAGTGCCTATACATACCAGTTTATTACCAAAGGATCAGTGCCGACACAAACCAGTTTATTACCAAAAGAACAGTGGCTATCCATACCAGCTTATTACCAAATGATCAGTGCCGATACATACCAGTTTATTATCAAAAGATCAGTGCCTATACAAACCAGCTTATTCTCAAAAGATCAGTGCCTATACATACTAGTTTATTACCAAAAGATCAGTGCCTGTACAAACCAGCTTATTACCAAAAGATCAGTGCCTATACATACCAGTTGATTATCAAAAGATCAGTGCCTATACAAACCAGTTTATTATCAAAAGATCAGTGACTATACATACCAGTTTATTACCAAAAGATCAGTGCCTATACAAACCAGCTTATTACCAAACGATCAGTGCCTATACATACCAGTTTATTACCAAAAGATCAGTGCCTATACAGACCAGTTTATTATCAAAAGATCAGTGCCTATACATACCAGTTTATTACCAAAAGATCAGTTCCTATACAAACCAGCTTATTACCAAAAGATCAGTGCCTATACATACCAGTTTATTACCAAAAGATCAGTGCCTATACAGACCAGCTTATTACCAAACGATCAGTGCCTATACATACCAGTTTATTACCAAAAGATCAGTGCCTATACAAACCAGCTTATTACCAAACGATCAGTGCCTATACATACCAGTTTATTACCAAAAGATCAGTGCCTATACAGACCAGTTCATTATCAAAAGATCAGTGCCTATACAAACCAGTTTATTATCAAAAGATCAGTGACTCAACATACCAGTTTATTACCAAAAGATCAGTGCCTATTCAAATCAGCTTATTACCAAATGATCAGTGCCTATACATACCAGTTTATTACCAAAAGATCAGTGCCTATACAAACCAGCTTATTACCAAACGATCAGTGCCTATACATACCAGTTTATTACCAAAAGATCAGTGCCTATACAATCTAGCTTATTACCAAAAGATCAGTGCCTATACATACCAGTTTATTACCAAAAGATCAGTGCCTATACAAACCAGCTTATTACCAAAAGATCAGTGCCTATACAAACCAGCTTATTACCAAAAGATCAGTGCCTATACATACCAGCTTATTACCAAAAGATCAGTGCCTGTACAAACCAGCTTATTACCAAAAGATCAGTGCCGACACAAACCAGTTTATTACCAAAAGATCAGTGCCTATACATACCAGCTTATTACCAAAAGATCAGTGCCTAAACAAACCAGCTTATTACCAAAAGATCAGTGCCTAAACATACCAGCTTATTATCAAAAGATCAGTGCCTATACAAACCAGCTTATTACCAAAAGATCAGTGCCTATACATACCAGTTTATTACCAAAGGATCAGTGCCTATACAGACCAGCATATTACCAAAAGATCAGTGCCTATACATACCAGTTTATTATCAAAAGATCAGTGCCTATCCATACCAGCTTATTACCAAAAGATCAGTGCCTATACATACCAGTTTATTACCAAAAGATCAGTGCCTATACAAACCAGCTTATTACCAAAAGATCAGTGCCTATACATACCAGTTTATTACAAAAAGATCAGTGCATATACAGACCAGCATACTACCAAAAGATCAGTGCCTATACATACCAGTTTATTACCAAAAGATCAGTGCCTATACAAACCAGTTTATTATCAAAAGATCAGTGACTATATATACCAGTTTATTACCAAAAGATCAGTGCCTATTCAAATCAGCTTATTACCAAACGATCAGTGCCTATACATACCAGTTTATTACCAAAAGATCAGTGCCGACACAAACCAGCTTATTACCAAAAGATCAGTGCCTATACAAACCAGCTTATTACCAAACGATCAGTGCCTATACATACCAGTTTATTACCAAAAGATCAGTGCCTATACAATCTAGCTTATTACCAAAAGATCAGTGCCTATACATACCAGTTTATTACCAAAAGATCAGTGCCTGTACAAACCAGCTTATTACGAAAAGATCAGTGCCGACACAAACCAGTTTATTACCAAAAGATCAGTGCCTATACATACCAGCTTATTACCAAAAGATCAGTGCCTATCCAAACCAGCTTATTACCAAAAGATCAGTGCCTAAACATACCAGCTTATTACCAAAAGATCAGTGCCTATACAAACCAGCTTCTTACCAAAAGATCAGTGCCTATACATACCAGTTTATTACCAAAAGATCAGTGCCTATACAGACGAGCATATTACCAAAAGATCAGTGCCTATACATACCAGTTTATTATCAAAAGATCTTTCTTTCTTTCTTTTTCTTTTGGGCCTCCTTATCTCGAGAGACAATGGATACGCGCCTGGAGGTGGTCAGTGGTTTGTGAAGCAGCGCCTGGAGTGGCTATAAAGGCCAATTCTGGAGTGACAGGCTCTTCCACAGGTGCTGCAGAGAAATTTGTTTGTTGGGGCTGTTGCACAGTTGGCTCTCCCCTTGCGCCTCTGTCTTTTTTCCTGCCAACTACTAAGTCTCTTCGACTCGCCACAATTTAGCCCTGTCTTTATGGCTGCCCGCCAGCTCTGGCGAATGCTGGCAACTGACTCCCACGACTTGTGATCAATGTCACACGATTTCATGTCGCGTTTGCAGACGTCTTTATAACGGAGACATGGACGGCCGGTGGGTCTGATACCAATGGCGAGCTCGCTGTACAATGTGTCTTTGGGGATCCTGCCATCTTCCATGCGGCTCACATGGCCAAGCCATCTCAAGCGCCGCTGACTCAGTAGTGTGTATAAGCTGGGGGTGTTGGCCGCTTCAAGGACTTCTGTGTTGGAGATATAGTCCTGCCACCTGATGCCAAGTATTCTCCGAAGGCAGCGAAGATGGAATGAATTGAGACGTCGCTCTTGGCTGGCATACGTTGTCCAGGCCTCGCTGCCGTAGAGCAAGGTACTGAGGACACAGGCCTGATACACTCGGACTTTTGTGTTCCGTGTCAGTGCGCCATTTTCCCACACTCTCTTGGCCAGTCTGGACATAGCAGTGGAAGCCTTACCCATGCGCTTGTTGATTTCTGCATCTAGAGACAGGTTACTGGTGATAGTTGAGCCTAGGTAGGTGAACTCTTGAACCACTTCCAGAGCGTGGTCGCCAATATTGATGGATGGAGCATTTCTGACATCCTGCCCCATGATGTTCGTTTTCTTGAGGCTGATGGTTAGGCCAAATTCATTGCAGGCAGACGCAAACCTGTCGATGAGACTCTGCAGGCATTCTTCAGTGTGAGATGTTAAAGCAGCATCGTCAGCAAAGAGGAGTTCTCTGATGAGGACTTTCCGTACTTTGGACTTCGCTCTTAGACGGGCAAGGTTGAACAACCTGCCCCCTGATCTTGTGTGGAGGAAAATTCCTTCTTCAGAGGATTTGAACGCATGTGAAAGCAGCAGGGAGAAGAAAATCCCAAAAAGTGTGGGTGCGAGAACACAGCCCTGTTTCACACCACTCAGGATAGGAAAGGGCTCTGATGAGGAGCCACCATGTTGAATTGTGCCTTTCATATTGTCATGGAATGAGGTGATGATACTTAGTAGCTTTGGTGGACATCCGATCTTTTCTAGTAGTCTGAAGAGACCACGTCTGCTGACGAGGTCAAAGGCTTTGGTGAGATCAATGAAAGCAATGTAGAGGGGCATCTGTTGTTCACGGCATTTCTCCTGTATCTGACGAAGGGAGAACAGCATGTCAATAGTCGATCTCTCTGCACGAAAGCCACACTGTGCCTCAGGGTAGACGCGCTCGGCCAGCTTCTGGAGCCTGTTCAGAGCGACTTGAGCAAAGACTTTCCCCACTATGCTGAGCAGGGAGATTCCACGGTAGTTGTTGCAGTCACCGCGGTCACCTTTGTTTTTATAGAGGGTGATGATGTTGGCATCGCGCATGTCCTGGGGTACTGCTCCCTCGTCCCAGCACAGGCATAGCAGTTCATGTAGTGCTGAGAGTATAGCAGGCTTGGCACTCTTGATTATTTCAGGGGTAATGCTGTCCTTCCCAGGGGCTTTTCCGCTGGCTAGGGAATCAATGGCATCACTGAGTTCCGATTTGGTTGGCTGTATGTCCAGCTCATCCATGACTGGTAGAGGCTGGGCTGCATTGAGGGCAGTCTCAGTGACAGCATTCTCCCTGGAGTACAGTTCTAGGTAGTGCTCAACCCAGCGGTCCATCTGTTTGCGTTGGTCAGTGATTATGTCCCCCGATTTAGATTTGAGGGGGGTGATCTTCTTGATGGTTGGCCCAAGAGCTCTCTTAATGCCATCATACATTCCTCTGATGTTTCCGGTGTCTGAGGCCAGCTGAATATGACTGCATAGGTGTTGCCAGTAGTCGTTTGCGCAACGCCTAGCTGTTCTTTGTGCAGTACTTCTGGCTGCTTTAAGTGCTGCGGATGTTAAATCGCTGGGGGCTTTCTTGTAGTTCAAAAGTGCAATGCGCTTAGCGGCTATGACAGGTTCCAGCTCTTCATTATGAGATTGAAACCAGTCTGCATTTCTCTTCGCACTTTTGCCGTAGGTGGTCAAAGCTGACTCATAGATGGCGTCTCTGATGTGGGCCCACTTGGTCTCAGCATCCCCTGTGGGAGTGTTTTGAAGGGCTGTTACAAGTGAATTTAGAAATTTTTGTAACAGCTGTGGGTGAGAAATTCTGCTCGTGTTGATGCGCGGGTGGCCCTTCTGCTTGGAATGATGCAACTTCTTTGGTCTGAGTCTAACCTTGCTGCACACCAGGGAGTGGTCGGTGTCGCAGTCCGCACTGTGGAAGCTGCGTGTGATTTGAACACTGTTTAAGGCGGCTCGCCTTGTGACAATGAGGTCTAGCTGGTGCCAACGACGTGATCTTGGGTGCCTCCATGAAACCTGGTGACAGGGTTTAGTTTATTACCAAAAGATCAGTGCCTCTCCATACCAGCTTATTACCAAAAGATCAGTGCCTGTACAAACCAGCTTATTACCAAAAGATCAGTGCCGACACAAACCAGTTTATTACCAAAAGATCAGTGCCTATACATACCAGCTTATTACCAAAAGATCAGTGCCTATCCAAACCAGCTTATTACCAAAAGATCAGTGCCTAAACATACCAGCTTATTACCAAAAGATCAGTGCCTATACAAACCAGCTTATTACCAAAAGATCAGTGCCTATACATACCAGTTTATTACCAAAAGATCAGTGCCTATACAGACGAGCATATTACCAAAAGATCAGTGCCTATACATACCAGTTTATTATCAAAAGATCAGTGCCTATACATACCAGTTTATTACCAAAAGATCAGTGCCTATACAAACCAGCTTATTACCAAACGATCAGTGCCTATACATACCAGTTTATTACCAAAGGATCAGTGCCGACACAAACCAGTTTATTACCAAAAGATCAGTGCCTATACATACCAGTTTATTACCAAAAGATCAGTGCCTATACAAACCAGCTTATTACCAAACGATCAGTGCCTATACATACCAGTTGATTACCAAAAGATCAGTGCCTATACAAACCAGCTTATTACCAAAAGATCAGTGCCTATACATACCAGTTTATTACCAAAAGATCAGTGCCTATACAAACCAACTTATTACCAAAACATCAGTGCCTATACATACCAGTTTATTACCAAAAGATCAGTGCCTATACAAACCATCTTATTACCAAACGATCAGTGCCGACACAAACCAGTTTATTACCAAAAGAACAGTGCCTATCCATACCAGCTTATTACCAAATGATCAGTGCCAATACATAGCAGTTTATTACCAAAAGATCAGTGCCTATACAAACCAGCTTATTACCAAAAGATCAGTGCCTATACATACTAGTTTATTACCAAAAGATCAGTGCCCATACAAACCAGCTTATTACCAAAAGATCAGTGCCTATACATACCAGATTATTATCAAAAGATCAGTGCCTATACAGACAGTTTATTACCAAAAGATCAGTGCCTATGCAAACCAGTTTATTACCAAAAGATCAGTGCCTATACATACCAGTTTATTACCAAAAGATCAGTGCTTATACAAACCAGCTTATTACCAAAAGATCAGAGCCTATACATACCAGGTTATTACCAAAAGATCAATGCCTATACAAACCAGTTTATTACCAAAAGATCAGTGCCTATACAAACCAGCTTATTACCAAAAGATCAGTGCCTATACATACCAGTTTATTACCAAATGATCAGTGCCTATACAAACCAGTTTATTACCAAAAGATCAGTGCCTATACATACCAGTTTATTACCAAAAGATCAGTGCCTATACAAACCAGCTTATTACCAAAAGATCAGTGCCTATACATACCAGTTTATTACCAAAAGATCAGTGCCTATACATACCAGTTTATTACCAAACGATCAGTGCCTATACAAACCAGCTTATTACCAAAAGATCAGAGCCTATACATACCAGTTTATTACCAAAAGATCAGTGCCTATACATAGCAGTTTATTACCAAAAGATCAGTGCCTATACATACCAGCTTATTACCAAAAGATCGGTGCCTATAGATACCAGTATATTACCCAAAGATCAGTGGCTATACATACCAGTTTATTACCAAAAGGTCAGTGCCTATACATACCAGTTTATTACCAAAAGATCAGTGCCTATACAAACCAGCTTATTATCAAAAGATCAGTGCCTATACAAACCAGCTTATTACCAAAAGATCAGTGCCTATGCATACCAGTTTATTACCAAAAGATCAGTGCCTATACAAACCAGCTTATTACCAAAAGATCAGTGCCTATACATACCAGTTTTTTACCAAAAGATCAGTGCCTGTACAAACCAGCTTATTACCAAAAGATCAGTGCCTATGCATACCAGTTTATTATCAAAAGATCAGTGCCTATACATACCAGTTTATTACCAAAAGATCAGTGCCTATACAAACCAGCTTATTACCAAAAGATCAGTGCCTATACATACCAGTTTATTACCAAAAGATCAGTGCCGATACAAACCAGCTTATTACCAAACGATCAGTGCCTATACATACCAGTTTATTACCAAAAGATCAGTGCCTATACAAACCAGCTTATTACCAAAAGATCAGTGCCTATACATACCAGTTTATTACCAAAAGATCAGTGCCTATACAAACCAACTTATTACCAAAAGATCAGTGCCTATACATACCAGTTTATTACCAAAAGATAAGTGCCTATACAAACCAGCTTATTACCAAACGATCAGTGCCTATACATACCTGTTTATTACCAAAGGATCAGTGCCGACACAAACCAGTTTATTACCAAAAGAACAGTGCCTATCCATACCAGCTTATTACCAAATGATCAGTGCCTATACATACCAGTTTATTATCAAAAGATCAGTGCCTATACAAACCAGCTTATTATCAAAAGATCAGTGCCTATACATACTAGTTCATTACCAAAAGATCAGTGCCTATACAAACCAGCTTATTACCAAAAGATCAGTGCCTATACATACCAGTTTATTATCAAAAGATCAGTGCCTATACATACCAGTTTATTACCAAAAGATCAGTGCCGATACAAACCAGCTTATTACCAAAAGATCAGTGCCTATACAGACCAGTTTATTATCAAAAGATCAGTGCCTATACAAACCAGTTTATTATCAAAAGATCAGTGACTATACATACCAGTTTATTACCAAAAGATCAGTGCCTATACAATCTAGCTTATTACCAAAAGATCAGTGCCTATACATACCAGTTTGTTACCAAAAGATCAGTGCCTATACAAACCAGCTTATTACCAAACGATCAGTGCCTATACATACCAGTTTATTACCAAAAGATCAGTGCCTATACAATCTAGCTTATTACCAAAAGATCAGTGCCTATACATACCAAATTGTTACCAAAAGATCAGTGCCTATACAAACCAGCTTATTACCAAAAGATCAGTGCCTATACAAATCAGCTTATTACCAAAAGATCAGTGCCTATACATACCAGTTTATTACCAAAAGATCAGTGCCTATACATACCAGCTTATTACCAAAAGATCAGTGCCTGTACAAACCAGCTTATTACCAAAAGATCAGTGCCGAAACAAACCAGCTTATTACCAAAAGATCAGTGCCTAAACATACCAGTTTATTATCAAAAGATCAGTGCCTATACAAACCAGCTTATTACCAAAAGATCAGTGCCTATACATACCAGTTTATTACCAAAAGATCAGTGCCTATACAGACCAGCATATTACCAAAAGATCAGTGCCTATACATACCAGTTTATTCTCAAAAGATCAGTGCCTATCCATACCAGCTTATTACCAAAAGATCAGTGCCTATACATACCAGTTTATTACCAAAAGATCAGTGCCTATACAAACCAGCTTATTACCAAAAGATCAGTGCCTATACATACCAGTTTATTATCAAAAGATCAGTGCCTATACATACCAGTTTATTACCAAAAGATCAGTGCCTATACAAACCAGCTTATTACCAAAAGATCTGTGCCTATACATACCAGTTTATTACAAAAAGATCAGTGCATATACAGACCAGCATACTACCAAAAGATCAGTGCCTATACATACCAGTTTATTAACAAAAGATCAGTGCCTATACAAACCAGTTTATTATGAAAAGATCAGTGACTATACATACCAGTTTATTACCAAAAGATCAGTGCCTATTCAAATAAGCTTATTACCAAACGATCAGTGCCTATACATACCAGTTTATTACCAAAAGATCAGTGCCGACACAAACCAGCTTATTACCAAAAGATCAGTGCCTATACATACCAGTTTATTACCAAAAGATCAGTGCCTATACAAACCAGCTTATTACCAAACGATCAGTGCCTATACATACCAGTTTATTACCAAAAGATCAGTGCCAAGACAATCTAGCTTATTACCAAAAGATCAGTGCCTATACATACCAGTTTATTACCAAAAGATCAGTGCCTATACAAACCAGCTTATTACCAAAAGATCAGTGCCTATACAAACCAGCTTATTACCAAAAGATCAGTGCCTATACATACCAGTTTATTACCAAAAGATCAGTGCCTATACATACCAGCTGATTACCAAAAGATCAGTGCCTGTACAAACCAGCTTATTACCAAAAGATCAGTGCCGACACAAACCAGTTTATTACCAAAAGATCAGTGCCTATACATACCAGCTTATTACCAAAAGATCAGTACCTATCCAAACCAGCTTATTACCAAAAGATCAGTGCCTAAACATACCAGCTTATTACCAAAAGATCAGTGCCTATACAAACCAGCTTATTACCAAAAGATCAGTGCCTATACATACCAGTTTATTACCAAAAGATCAGTGCCTATACAGACCAGCATATTACCAAAAGATCAGTGCCTAGACATACCAGTTTATTATCACAAGATCAGTGCCTATACATACCAGTTTATTACCAAAAGATCAGTGCCTATACAAACCAGCTTATTACCAAACGATCAGTGCCTATACATACCAATTTATTACCAAAGGATCAGTGCCGACACAAACCAGTTTATTACCAAAAGATCAGTGCCTATACATACCAGTTTATTACCAAAAGATCAGCGCCTATACAAACCAGCTTATTACCAAACGATCAGTGCCTATACATACCAGTTTATTACCAAAAGATCAGTGCCTATACAAACCAGCTTATTACCAAAAGATCAGTGCCTATACATACCAGTTTATTACCAAAAGATCAGTGCCTATACAAACCAGCTTATTACCAAAAGATCAGTGCCTATACATACTAGTTAATTATCAAAAGATCAGTGCCAATACATACCAGTTTATTACCAAAAGATCAGTGCCTATGCAAACCAGCTTATTACCAAAAGATCAGTGCCTAAACAAACCAGTTTATTACCAAAAGATCAGTGCATATACAGACCAGCATATTACCAAAAGATCAGTGCCTATACATACCAGTTAATTATCAAAAGATCAGTGCCAATACATACCAGCTTATTACCAAAAGATCAGTGCCTATGCAAACCAGCTTATTACCAAAAGATCAGTGCCTAAACAAACCAGTTTATTACCAAAAGATCAGTGCATATACAGACCAGCATATTACCAAAAGATCAGTGCCTATACATACCAGTTTATTACCAAAAGATCAGTGCCTATACAAACCAGTTTATTATCAAAAGATCAGTGCCTATACATACCAGTTTATTACCAAAAGATCAGTGCCTATACAAACCAGCTTATTACCAAAAGATCAGTGCCTATACATACCAGTTTATTACCAAAAGATCAGTGCCTATACAAACCAGCTTATTACCAAAAGATCAGTGCCTATACATACTAGTTAATTATCAAAAGATCAGTGCCTATACATACCAGTTTATTACCAAATGATCAGTGCCTATACAAACCAGTTTATTACCAAAAGATCAGTGCCTATACATACCAGTTTATTACCAAAAGATCAGTGCCTATACAAACCAGCTTATTACCAAAAGATCAGTGCCTATACATACCAGTTTATTACCAAAAGATCAGTGCCTATACATACCAGTTTATTACCAAACGATCAGTGCCTATACAAACCAGCTTATTACCAAAAGATCAGAGCCTATACATACCAGTTTATTACCAAAAGATCAGTGCCTATACATAGCAGTTTATAACCAAAAGATCAGTGCCTATACATACCAGCTTATTACCAAAAGATCGGTGCCTATAGATACCAGTGTATTACCCAAAGATCAGTGGCTATACATACCAGTTTATTACCAAAAGGTCAGTGCCTATACATACCAGTTTATTACCAAAAGATCAGTGCCTATACAAACCAGCTTATTACCAAAAGATCAGTGCCTATACAAACCAGCTTATTACCAAAAGATCAGTGCCTATGCACACCAGTTTATTACCAAAAGATCAGTGCCTATACAAACCAGCTTATTACCAAAAGATCAGTGCCTATACATACCAGTTTTTTACCAAAAGATCAGTGCCTGTACAAACCAGCTTATTACCAAAAGATCAGTGCCTATGCATACCAGCTTATTACCAAACGATCAGTGCCTATACATACCAGTTTATTACCAAAAGATCAGTGCCTATACAAACCAGCTTATTACCAAAAGATCAGTGCCTATACATACCAGTTTATTACCAAAAGATCAGTGCCTATACAAACCAACTTATTACCAAAAGATCAGTGCCTATACATACCAGTTTATTACCAAAAGATAAGTGCCTATACAAACCAGCTTATTACCAAACGATCAGTGCCTATACATACCAGTTTATTACCAAAGGATCAGTGCCGACACAAACCAGTTTATTACCAAAAGAACAGTGCCTATCCATACCAGCTTATTACCAAATGATCAGTGCCTATACATACCAGTTTATTATCAAAAGATCAGTGCCTATACAAACCAGCTTATTATCAAAAGATCAGTGCCTATACATACTAGTTTATTACCAAAAGATCAGTGCCTATACAAACCAGCTTATTACCAAAAGATCAGTGCCTATACATACCAGTTTATTATCAAAAGATCAGTGCCTATACATACCAGTTTATTACCAAAAGATCAGTGCCGATACAAACCAGCTTATTACCAAAAGATCAGTGCCTATACAGACCAGTTTATTATCAAAAGATCAGTGCCTATACAAACCAGTTTATTATCAAAAGATCAGTGACTATACATACCAGTTTATTACCAAAAGATCAGTGCCTATACAATCTAGCTTATTACCAAAAGATCAGTGCCTATACATACCAGTTTGTTACCAAAAGATCAGTGCCTATACAAACCAGCTTATTACCAAACGATCAGTGCCTATACATACCAGTTTATTACCAAAAGATCAGTGCCTATACAATCTAGCTTATTACCAAAAGATCAGTGCCTATACATACCAAATTGTTACCAAAAGATCAGTGCCTATACAAACCAGCTTATTACCAAAAGATCAGTGCCTATACAAATCAGCTTATTACCAAAAGATCAGTGCCTATACATACCAGTTTATTACCAAAAGATCAGTGCCTATACATACCAGCTTATTACCAAAAGATCAGTGCCTGTACAAACCAGCTTATTACCAAAAGTTCAGTGCCGACACAAACCAGTTTATTACCAAAAGATCAGTGCCTATACCTACCAGCTTATTACCAAAAGATCAGTGCCGAAACAAACCAGCTTATTACCAAAAGATCAGTGCCTAAACATACCAGTTTATTATCAAAAGATCAGTGCCTATACAAACCAGCTTATTACCAAAAGATCAGTGCCTATACATACCAGTTTATTACCAAAAGATCAGTGCCTATACAGACCAGCATATTACCAAAAGATCAGTGCCTATACATACCAGTTTATTCTCAAAAGATCAGTGCCTATCCATACCAGCTTATTACCAAAAGATCAGTGCCTATACATACCAGTTTATTACCAAAAGATCAGTGCCTATACAAACCAGCTTATTACCAAAAGATCAGTGCCTATACATACCAGTTTATTATCAAAAGATCAGTGCCTATACATACCAGTTTATTACCAAAAGATCAGTGCCTATACAAACCAGCTTATTACCAAAAGATCTGTGCCTAGACATACCAGTTTATTACAAAAAGATCAGTGCATATACAGACCAGCATACTACCAAAAGATCAGTGCCTATACATACCAGTTTATTAACAAAAGATCAGTGCCTATACAAACCAGTTTATTATCAAAAGATCAGTGACTATACATACCAGTTTATTACCAAAAGATCAGTGCCTATTCAAATAAGCTTATTACCAAAAGATCAGTGCCGACACAAACCAGCTTATTACCAAAAGATCAGTGCCTATACATACCAGTTTATTACCAAAAGATCAGTGCCTATACAAACCAGCTTATTACCAAACGATCAGTGCCTATACAAACCAGTTCATTACCAAAAGATCAGTGCCAAGACAATCTAGCTTATTACCAAAAGATCAGTGCCTATACATACCAGTTTATTACCAAAAGATCAGTGCCTATACAAACCAGCTTATTACCAAAAGATCAGTGCCTATACAAACCAGCTTATTACCAAAAGATCAGTGCCTATACATACCAGTTTATTACCAAAAGATCAGTGCCTATACATACCAGCTTATTACCAAAAGATCAGTGCCTGTACAAACCAGCTTATTACCAAAAGATCAGTGCCGACACAAACCAGTTTATTACCAAAAGATCAGTGCCTATACATACCAGCTTATTACCAAAAGATCAGTACCTATCCAAACCAGCTTATTACCAAAAGATCAGTGCCTAAACATACCAGCTTATTACCAAAAGATCAGTGCCTATACAAACCAGCTTATTACCAAAAGATCAGTGCCTATACATACCAGTTTATTACCAAAAGATCAGTGCCTATACAGACCAGCATATTACCAAAAGATCAGTGCCTAGACATACCAGTTTATTATCACAAGATCAGTGCCTATACATACCAGTTTATTACCAAAAGATCAGTGCCTATACAAACCAGCTTATTACCAAACGATCAGTGCCTATACATACCAGTTTATTACCAAAGGATCAGTGCCGACACAAACCAGTTTATTACCAAAAGATCAGTGCCTATACATACCAGTTTATTACCAAAAGATCAGCGCCTATACAAACCAGCTTATTACCAAACGATCAGTGCCTATACATACCAGTTTATTACCAAAAGATCAGTGCCTATACAAACCAGCTTATTACCAAAAGATCAGTGCCTATACATACCAGTTTATTACCAAAAGATCAGTGCCTATACAAACCAGCTTATTACCAAAAGATCAGTGCCTATACATACTAGTTAATTATCAAAAGATCAGTGCCAATACATACCAGTTTATTACCAAAAGATCAGTGCCTATGCAAACCAGCTTATTACCAAAAGATCAGTGCCTAAACAAACCAGTTTATTACCAAAAGATCAGTGCATATACATACCAGCATATTACCAAAAGATCAGTGCCTATACATACCAGTTTATTACCAAAAGATCAGTGCCGATACAAACCAGTTTATTATCAAAAGATCAGTGCCTATACATACCAGTTTATTACCAAAAGATCAGTGCCTATACAAACCAGCTTATTACCAAACGATCAGTGCCTATACATACCAGTTAATTACCAAAAGATCAGTGCCTATACAAACCAGCTTATTACCAAAAGATCAGTGCCTATCCATACCAGTTTTTTACAAAAAGATCAGTGCCTATACAAACCAACTTATTACCAAAAGATCAGTGCCTATACATACCAGTTTATTACCAAAAGATCAGTGCCTATACAAATCAGCTTATTACCAATCGATCAGTGCCTATACATACCAGATTATTACCAAATGATCAGTGCCGACACAAACCAGTTTATTCCCAATAGATCAGTGCCTATGCATACCAGTTTATTACCAAAAGATCAGTGCCTATACAAACCAGCTTATTACCAAAAGATCAGTGCCTATACATACCAGTTTATTACCAAAAGATCAGTGCCTATACATACCAGCTTATTACCAAAAGATCAATGCCTGTACAAACCAGCTTATTACCAAAAGATCAGTGCCGACACAAACCAGTTTATTACCAAAAGATCAGTGCCTATACAAACCAGCTTATTATCAAAAGATCAGTGCCTATACATACTAGTTTATTACCAAAAGATCAGTGCCTATACATACCAGTTTATTATCAAAAGATCAGTGCCTATACAAACCAGCTTATTACCAAAAGATCTGTGCCTATACATACCAGTTTATTACAAAAAGATCAGTGCATATACAGACCAGCATACTACCAAAAGATCAGTGCCTATACATACCAGTTTATTACCAAAAGATCAGTGCCTATACAAACCAGTTTATTATCAAAAGATCAGTGACTATACATACCAGTTTATTACCAAAAGATCAGTGCCTATTCAAATCAGCTTATTACCAAACGATCAGTGCCTATACAAACCAGTTTATTACCAAAAGATCAGTGCCTATACAAACCAGCTTATTACCAAAAGATCAGTGCCTATACATACCAGTTTATTACCAAAAGATCAGTGCCTATACATACCAGCTTATTACCAAAAGATCAATGCCTGTACAAACCAGCTTATTACCAAAAGATCAGTGCCTATACAAACCAGCTTATTACCAAAAGATCAGTGCCTAAACATACCAGCTTATTACCAAAAGATCAGTGCCTATACAAACCAGCTTATCACCAAAAGATCAGTGCCTATACATACCAGTTTATTACCAAAAGATCAGTGCCTTAACAGACCAGCTTATTACCAAAAGATCTGTGCCTATACATACCAGTTTATTACAAAAAGATCAGTGCATATACAGACCAGCATACTACCAAAAGATCAGTGCCTATACATACCAGTTTATTACCAAAAGATCAGTGCCTATACAAACCAGTTTATTATCAAAAGATCAGTGACTATACATACCAGTTTATTACCAAAAGATCAGTGCCTATTCAAATCAGCTTATTACCAAACGATCAGTGCCTATACAAACCAGTTTATTATCAAAAGTTCAGTGACTATACATACCAGTTTATTACCAAAAGATCAGTGCCTATTCAAATCAGCTTATTACCAAACGATCAGTGCCTATACATACCAGTTTATAACCAAAAGATCAGTGCCTATACAATCTAGCTTATTACCAAAAGATCAGTGCCGAAACATACCAGTTTATTACCAAAAGATCAGTGCCTATACAAACCAGCTTATTACCAAAAGATCAGTGCCTATACAAACCAGCTTATTACCAAAAGATCAGTGCCTATACATACCAGTTTATTACCTAAAGATCAGTGCCTATACATACCAGCTTATTACCAAAAGATCAGTGCCTGCACAAACCAGCTTATTACCAAAAGATCAGTGCCGACACAAACCAGTTTATTACCAAAAGATCAGTGCCTATACATACCAGCTTATTACCAAAAGATCAGTGCCTATACAAACCAGCTTATTACCAAAAGATCAGTGCCTAAACATACCAGCTTATTACCAAAAGATCAGTGCCTATACAAACCAGCTTATCACCAAAAGATCAGTGCCTATACATACCAGTTTATTACCAAAAGATCAGTGCCTTAACAGACCAGCATATTACCAAAAGATCAGTGCCTATACATACCAGTTTATTATCAAAAGATCAGTGCCTATACATACCAGTTTATTACCAAAAGATCAGTGCCTATACAAACCAGCTTATTGCCAAACGATCAGTGCCTATACATGCCAGTTTATTACCAAAGGATCTGTGCCTCCACAAACCAGTTTATTACCAAAAGATCAGTGCCTATACATACCAGTTTATTACCAAAAGATCAGTGCCTATACAAACCAGCTTATTACCAAACGATCAGTGGCTATACATACCAGTTTATTACCAAAAGATCAGTGTCTATACAAACCAGCTTATTACCAAAAGATCAGTGCCTATACATACCAGTTTATTACCAAAAGATCAGTGCCTATACAAACCAACTTATTACCAAAAGATCAGTGCCTATACATACCAGTTTATTACCAAAAGATCAGTGCCTATACAAACCAACTTATTACCAAAAGATCAGTGCCTATACATACCAGTTTATTACCAAAAGATCAGTGCCTATACAAACCAGCATATTACCAAACGATCAGTGCCGACACAAACCAGTTTATTACCAAAAGAACAGTGCCTATCCATACCAGCTTATTACCAAAAGATCAGTGCCTATACATACCAGTTTATTACCAAAAGATCAGTGCCTATACAAACCAGCTTATTACCAAAAGATCAGTGCCTATACATACTAGTTTATTACCAAAAGATCAGTGCCTATACAAACCAGCTTATTACCAAAAGATCAGTGCCTATACATACCAGTTTATTACCAAAAGATCAGTGCCTATGCAAACCAGCTTATTACCAACAGATCAGTGCCTATACAAACCAGTTTATTACCAAAAGATCAGTGCATATACAGACCAGCAAATTACCAAAAGATCAGTGCCTATACATACCGGTTTATTACGAAAAGATCAGTGCCTATACAAACCAGCTTATTACCAAACGACCAGTGCCTATACATACAGGTTTATTACAAAAAGATCAGTGCCTATACAAACCAACTTATTACCAAAAGGTCAGTGCCTATACATACCAGTTTATTACTAAAGGATCAGTGCCTATACAAACCAGATTATTACCAATTGATCAGTGCCTATACATACCAGTTTATTACCAAAAGATCAGTGCCGACACAAACCAGTTTATTACCAAAAGATCAGTGCCTATACATACCAGTTTATTACCAAAAGATCAGTGCCTATACAAACCAGCTTATTACCAAAAGATCAGTGCCTATACATACCAGTTTATTTCCAAAAGATCAGTGCCTATACAGACCACCATATTACCAAAGGATCAGTGCCTATACATACCAGTTTATTACCAAAAGATCAGTGCCTATACAAACCAGCTTATTACCAAACAATCAGTGCCTATACATACCAGTTTATTACCAAAAGATCAGTGCCTATACAAACCAGCTTATTACCAAAAGATCAGTGCCTATACATACTAGTTTATTACCAAAAGATCAGTGCCTATACAAACCAGCTTATTACCAAAAGATCAGTGCCTATACATACCAGTTTATTATCAAAAGATCAGTGCCTATACATACCAGTTTATTACCAAAAGATCAGTGCCTATGCAAACCAGCTTATTACCAACAGATCAGTGCCTATACAAACCAGTTTATTACCAAAAGATCAGTGCATATACAGACCAGCAAATTACCAAAAGATCAGTGCCTATACATACCAGTTTATTACCAAAAGATCAGAGCTTATACAAACCAGTTTATTATCAAAAGATCAGTGCCTATACATACCGGTTTATTACGAAGAGATCAGTGCCTATACAAACCAGCTTATTACCAAACGATCAGTGCCTATACATACCGGTTTATTACAAAAAGATCAGTGCCTATACAAACCAACTTATTACCAAAAGATCAGTGCCTATACATACCAGTTTATTACCAAAAGATCAGTGCCTATACAATCCAGCTTATTACCAATCGATCAGTGCCTATACATACCAGTTTATTACCAAAAGATCAGTGCCGACACAAACCAGTTTATTACCAAAAGATCAGTGCCTATACATACCAGTTTATTACCAAAAGATCAGTGCCTATACAAACCAGCTTATTACCAAAAGATCAGTGCCTATACATACCAGTTTATTTCCAAAAGATCAGTGCCTATACAGACCAGCATATTACCAAAAGATCAGTGCCTATACATACCAGTTTATTACCAAAAGATCAGTGCCTATACAAACCAGCTTATTACCAAACGATCAGTGCCTATACATACCAGTTTATTACCAAAAGATCAGTGCCTATACATACCAGGTTATTACCAAACGATCAGTGCCTATACATACCAGGTTATTACCAAAAGATCAGTGCCTATACATACCAGATTATTACCAAAAGATCAGTGCCTATACATACCAGTTTATTACCAAAAGATCAGTGCCTATACATACCAGTTTATTACCAAAAGATCAGTGCTGACACAAACCAGTTTATTACCAAAAGATCAGTGCCTATACATACCAGTTTATCACCAAAAGATCAGTGCCTATATAAACCAGCTTATTACCAAACAATCAGTGCCTATACATACCAGTTGATTACCAAAAGATCGGTGCCTATACAAACCAGCTTATCGCCAAAAGATCAGTGCCTATACAAACCAGCTTATTACCAAACGATCAGTGCCTATACATACCAGTTTATTACCAAAAGATCAGTGCCTATACATACCAGGTTATTACCAAACGATCAGTGCCTATACATACCAGGTTATTACCAAAAGATCAGTGCCTATACATACCAGATTATTACCAAAAGATCAGTGCCTATACATACCAGTTTATTACCAAAAGATCAGTGCCTATACATACCAGTTTATTACCAAAAGATCAGTGCTGACACAAACCAGTTTATTACCAAAAGATCAGTGCCTATACATACCAGTTTATCACCAAAAGATCAGTGCCTATATAAACCAGCTTATTACCAAACAATCAGTGCCTATACATACCAGTTGATTACCAAAAGATCGGTGCCTATACAAACCAGCTTATCGCCAAAAGATCAGTGCCTATACATCCCAGTTTATTACCAAAGGATCTGTGCCTCCACAAACCAGTTTATTACCAAAAGATCAGTGCCTATACATACCAGTTTATTACCAAATGATCAGTGCCTATACAAACCAACTTATTACCAAACGATCAGTGGCTATACATACCAGTTTATTACCAAAAGATCAGTGTCTATACAAACCAGCTTATTACCAAAAGATCAGTGCCTATACATACCAGTTTATTACCAAAAGATCAGTGCCTATACAAACCAACTTATTACCAAACGATCAGTGCCTATACATACCAGTTTATTACCAAAAGATCAGTGCCTATACAAACCAACTTATTACCAAAAGATCAGTGCCTATACATACCAGTTTATTACCAAAAGATCAGTGCCTATACAAACCAGCATATTACCAAACGATCAGTGCCGACACAAACCAGTTTATTACCAAAAGAACAGTGCCTATCCATACCAGCTTATTACCAAAAGATCAGTGCCTATACATACCAGTTTATTACCAAAAGATCAGTGCCTATACAAACCAGCTTATTACCAAAAGATCAGTGCCTATACATACTAGTTTATTACCAAAAGATCAGTGCCTATACAAACCAGCTTATTACCAAAAGATCAGTGCCTATACATAGCAGTTTATTACCAAAAGATCAGTGCCTATGCAAACCAGCTTATTACCAACAGATCAGTGCCTATACAAACCAGTTTATTACCAAAAGATCAGTGCATATACAGACCAGCAAATTACCAAAAGATCAGTGCCTATACATACCAGTTTATTACCAAAAGATCAGTGCCGATACAAACCAGTTTATTATCAAAAGATCAGTGCCTATACATACCGGTTTATTACGAAAAGATCAGTGCCTATACAAACCAGCTTATTACCAAACGACCAGTGCCTATACATACAGGTTTATTACAAAAAGATCAGTGCCTATACAAACCAACTTATTACCAAAAGGTCAGTGCCTATACATACCAGTTTATTACTAAAAGATCAGTGCCTATACAAACCAGATTATTACCAATTGATCAGTGCCTATACATACCAGTTTATTACCAAAAGATCAGTGCCGACACAAACCAGTTTATTACCAAAAGATCAGTGCCTATACATACCAGTTTATTACCAAAAGATCAGTGCCTATACAAACCAGCTTATTACCAAAAGATCAGTGCCTATACATACCAGTTTATTTCCAAAAGATCAGTGCCTATACAGACCACCATATTACCAAAAGATCAGTGCCTATACATACCAGCTTATTACCAAACAATCAGTGCCTATACATACCAGTTTATTACCAAAAGATCAGTGCCTATACAAACCAGCTTATTACCAAAAGATCAGTGCCTATACATACTAGTTTATTACCAAAAGATCAGTGCCTATACAAACCAGCTTATTACCAAAAGATCAGTGCCTATACATACCAGTTTATTATCAAAAGATCAGTGCCTATACATACCAGTTTATTACCAAAAGATCAGTGCCTATGCAAACCAGCTTATTACCAACAGATCAGTGCCTATACAAACCAGTTTATTACCAAAAGATCAGTGCATATACAGACCAGCAAATTACCAAAAGATCAGTGCCTATACATACCAGTTTATTACCAAAAGATCAGAGCTTATACAAACCAGTTTATTATCAAAAGATCAGTGCCTATACATACCGGTTTATTACGAAGAGATCAGTGCCTATACAAACCAGCTTATTACCAAACGATCAGTGCCTATACATACCGGTTTATTACAAAAAGATCAGTGCCTATACAAACCAACTTATTACCAAAAGATCAGTGCCTATACATACCAGTTTATTACCAAAAGATCAGTGCCTATACAAACCAGCTTATTACCAATCGATCAGTGCCTATACATACCAGTTTATTACCAAAAGATCAGTGCCGACACAAACCAGTTTATTACCAAAAGATCAGTGCCTATACATACCAGTTTATTACCAAAAGATCAGTGCCTATACAAACCAGCTTATTACCAAAAGATCAGTGCCTATACATACCAGTTTATTTCCAAAAGATCAGTGCCTATACAGACCAGCATATTACCAAAAGATCAGTGCCTATACATACCAGTTTATTACCAAAAGATCAGTGCCTATACAAACCAGCTTATTACCAAACGATCAGTGCCTATACATACCAGTTTATTACCAAAAGATCAGTGCCTATACATACCAGGTTATTACCAAACGATCAGTGCCTATACATACCAGGTTATTACCAAAAGATCAGTGCCTATACATACCAGATTATTACCAAAAGATCAGTGCCTATACATACCAGTTTATTACCAAAAGATCAGTGCCTATACATACCAGTTTATTACCAAAAGATCAGTGCTGACACAAACCAGTTTATTACCAAAAGATCAGTGCCTATACATACCAGTTTATCACCAAAAGATCAGTGCCTATATAAACCAGCTTATTACCAAACAATCAGTGCCTATACATACCAGTTGATTACCAAAAGATCGGTGCCTATACAAACCAGCTTATCGCCAAAAGATCAGTGCCTATACATCCCAGTTTATTACCAAAAGATCAGTGCCTATACAAACCAACTTATTACCAAAAGATCAGTGCCTATACATACCAGTTTATTACCAAAAGATCAGTGCCTATACAAACCAGCTTATTACCAAATGATCAGTGCCTATACATACCAGTGTATTACCAAAAGATCAGTGCCGACACAAACCAGTTTATTACCAAAAGATCAGTGCCTATACATACCAGCTTATTACCAAAGGATCAGTGCCTATACATACCAGTTTATTACCAAAAGATCAGTGCCTATACAAACCAGCTTATTACCAAAAGATCAGTGCCTATACATACCAGTTTATTACCAAAAGATCAGTGCCTATACATACCAGTTTATTACCAAAAGATCAGTGCCTATACATACCAGTTTATTACCAACAGATCAGTGCCTATACAAACCAGCTTATTACCAAAAGATCAGTGCCTATACATACCAGTTTATTAACAAAAGATCAGTGCCTATACAAACCAGCTTATTACCAAAAGATCAGTGCCTATACATACCAGTGTATTATCAAAAGATCAGTGCCTTTCCATACCAGTTTATTACCAAAAGATCAGTGCCTATACAAACCAGCTTATTACCAAAAGATCAGGGCCTATACATACCAGTTTATTACCAAAAGATCAGTGCCTATACAGACCAGCATATTACCAAAAGATCAGTGCCTATACATACCAGTTTATTATCAAAAGATCAGTGCCTATACAAACCAGGTTATTACCAAAAGATCAGTGCCTATACATACCAGTTTATTACCAAACGATCAGTGCCTATACAAACCAGCTTATTACCAAAAGATCAGAGCCTATACATACCAGGTTATTACCAAAAGATCAATGCCTATACAAACCAGTTTATTACCAAAAGATCAGTGCCTATACAAACCAGCTTATTACCAAAAGATCAGTGCCTATACATACCAGTTTATTACCAAAAGATAAGTGCCTATACAAAACAGTTTATTACCAAAAGATCCGTGCCTATACATACCAGTTTATTACCAAAAGATCAGTGCCTATACAAACCAGCTTATTACCAAAAGATCAGTGCCTATACATACCAGTTTATTACCAAAAGATCAGTGCCTATACAAACCAGCTTATTACCAAAAGATCAGTGCCTATACATACCAGTTTATTACCAAAAGATCAGTGCCTATACAAACCAGCTTATTACAAAAAGATCAGTGCCTATACATACCAGTTTATTATCAAAAGATCAGTGCCGAGACATACCAGTTTATTACCAAAAGATAAGTGCCTATACAAACCAGCTTATTACCAAAAGATCAGTGCCTATACATACCAGTTTATTATCAAAAGATCAGTGCCTATACAGACCAGCATATTACCAAAAGATCAATGCCTATACCTACCAGTTTATTATCAAAAGATCAGTGCCTATACAAACCAGTTTATTACCAAAAGATCAGTGCCTATACATACCAGTTTATTACCAAAAGATCAGTGCCTATACAAACCAGCTTATTACCAAACGATCAGTGCCTATACAAACCAGCTTATTACCAAAAGATCAGTGCCTATACATACCAGTTTATTACCAAAAGATCAGTGAGTATACATACCAGTTTATTACCAAAAGATCAGTGCCTATACAAACCAGCTTATTACCAAAAGATCAGTGCCTATACATACCAGTTTATTATCAAAAGATCAGTGCCTATACAGACCAGCATATTACCAAAAGATCAGTGCCTATACATACCAGTTTATTATCAAAAGATCAGTGCCTATACAAACCAGTTTATTACCAAAAGATCAGTGCCTATACATACCAGTTTATTACCAAAAGATCAGTGCCTATACAAACCAGCTTATTACCAAAAGATCAGAGCATATACATTCCAGGTTATTACCAAAAGATCAATGCCTAAACAAACCAGTTTATTACCAAAAGATCAGTGCCTATACAAACCAGCTTATTACCAAAAGATCAGTGCCTATACATACCAGTTTATTACCAAAAGATCAGTACCTATACAAAACAGTTTATTACCAAAAGATCCGTGCCTATACATACCAGTTTATTACCAAAAGATCAGTGCCTATACAAACCAGCTTATTATCAAAAGATCAGTGCCTATACATTTCAGTTTAGTACCAAACGATCAGTGCCTATACAAACCAGCTTATTACCAAAAGATCAGTGCCTATACATACCAGTTTATTACCAAAAGATCAGTGCCTATACAAACCAGCTTATCACAAAAAGATCAGTGCCTATACATACCGGTTTATTACCAAAAGATAAGTGCCTATACAAACCAGCTTATTACCAAAAGATCAGTGCCTATACAGACCAGCAGATTACCAAAAGATCAATGCCTATACCTACCAGTATATTATCAAAAGATCAGTGCCTATACAAACCAGTTTATTACCAAAAGATCAGTGCCTATACATACCAGTTTATTACCAAAAGATCAGTGCCTATACAAACCTGCTTATTACCAAAAGATCAGTGCCTATACATACCAGTTTATTACCAAAAGATCAGAGCTTATACAAACCAGTTTATTATCAAAAGATCAGTGCCTATACATACCGGTTTATTACGAAGAGATCAGTGCCTATACAAACCAGCTTATTACCAAACGATCAGTGCCTATACATACCGGTTTATTACAAAAAGATCAGTGCCTATACAAACCAACTTATTACCAAAAGATCAGTGCCTATACATACCAGTTTATTACCAAAAGATCAGTGCCTATACAAACCAGCTTATTACCAATCGATCAGTGCCTATACATACCAGTTTATTACCAAAAGATCAGTGCCGACACAAACCAGTTTATTACCAAAAGATCAGTGCCTATACATACCAGTTTATTACCAAAAGATCAGTGCCTATACAAACCAGCTTATTACCAAAAGATCAGTGCCTATACATACCAGTTTATTTCCAAAAGATCAGTGCCTATACAGACCAGCATATTACCAAAAGATCAGTGCCTATACATACCAGTTTATTACCAAAAGATCAGTGCCTATACAAACCAGCTTATTACCAAACGATCAGTGCCTATACATACCAGTTTATTACCAAAAGATCAGTGCCTATACATACCAGGTTATTACCAAACGATCAGTGCCTATACATACCAGGTTATTACCAAAAGATCAGTGCCTATACATACCAGATTATTACCAAAAGATCAGTGCCTATACATACCAGTTTATTACCAAAAGATCAGTGCCTATACATACCAGTTTATTACCAAAAGATCAGTGCTGACACAAACCAGTTTATTACCAAAAGATCAGTGCCTATACATACCAGTTTATCACCAAAAGATCAGTGCCTATATAAACCAGCTTATTACCAAACAATCAGTGCCTATACATACCAGTTGATTACCAAAAGATCGGTGCCTATACAAACCAGCTTATCGCCAAAAGATCAGTGCCTATACATCCCAGTTTATTACCAAAAGATCAGTGCCTATACAAACCAACTTATTACCAAAAGATCAGTGCCTATACATACCAGTTTATTACCAAAAGATCAGTGCCTATACAAACCAGCTTATTACCAAATGATCAGTGCCTATACATACCAGTGTATTACCAAAAGATCAGTGCCGACACAAACCAGTTTATTACCAAAAGATCAGTGCCTATACATACCAGCTTATTACCAAAGGATCAGTGCCTATACATACCAGTTTATTACCAAAAGATCAGTGCCTATACAAACCAGCTTATTACCAAAAGATCAGTGCCTATACATACCAGTTTATTACCAAAAGATCAGTGCCTATACATACCAGTTTATTACCAAAAGATCAGTGCCTATACATACCAGTTTATTACCAACAGATCAGTGCCTATACAAACCAGCTTATTACCAAAAGATCAGTGCCTATACATACCAGTTTATTAACAAAAGATCAGTGCCTATACAAACCAGCTTATTACCAAAAGATCAGTGCCTATACATACCAGTGTATTATCAAAAGATCAGTGCCTTTCCATACCAGTTTATTACCAAAAGATCAGTGCCTATACAAACCAGCTTATTACCAAAAGATCAGGGCCTATACATACCAGTTTATTACCAAAAGATCAGTGCCTATACAGACCAGCATATTACCAAAAGATCAGTGCCTATACATACCAGTTTATTATCAAAAGATCAGTGCCTATACAAACCAGGTTATTACCAAAAGATCAGTGCCTATACATACCAGTTTATTACCAAACGATCAGTGCCTATACAAACCAGCTTATTACCAAAAGATCAGAGCCTATACATACCAGGTTATTACCAAAAGATCAATGCCTATACAAACCAGTTTATTACCAAAAGATCAGTGCCTATACAAACCAGCTTATTACCAAAAGATCAGTGCCTATACATACCAGTTTATTACCAAAAGATAAGTGCCTATACAAAACAGTTTATTACCAAAAGATCCGTGCCTATACATACCAGTTTATTACCAAAAGATCAGTGCCTATACAAACCAGCTTATTACCAAAAGATCAGTGCCTATACATACCAGTTTATTACCAAAAGATCAGTGCCTATACAAACCAGCTTATTACCAAAAGATCAGTGCCTATACATACCAGTTTATTACCAAAAGATCAGTGCCTATACAAACCAGCTTATTACAAAAAGATCAGTGCCTATACATACCAGTTTATTATCAAAAGATCAGTGCCGAGACATACCAGTTTATTACCAAAAGATAAGTGCCTATACAAACCAGCTTATTACCAAAAGATCAGTGCCTATACATACCAGTTTATTATCAAAAGATCAGTGCCTATACAGACCAGCATATTACCAAAAGATCAATGCCTATACCTACCAGTTTATTATCAAAAGATCAGTGCCTATACAAACCAGTTTATTACCAAAAGATCAGTGCCTATACATACCAGTTTATTACCAAAAGATCAGTGCCTATACAAACCAGCTTATTACCAAACGATCAGTGCCTATACAAACCAGCTTATTACCAAAAGATCAGTGCCTATACATACCAGTTTATTACCAAAAGATCAGTGAGTATACATACCAGTTTATTACCAAAAGATCAGTGCCTATACAAACCAGCTTATTACCAAAAGATCAGTGCCTATACATACCAGTTTATTATCAAAAGATCAGTGCCTATACAGACCAGCATATTACCAAAAGATCAGTGCCTATACATACCAGTTTATTATCAAAAGATCAGTGCCTATACAAACCAGTTTATTACCAAAAGATCAGTGCCTATACATACCAGTTTATTACCAAAAGATCAGTGCCTATACAAACCAGCTTATTACCAAAAGATCAGAGCATATACATTCCAGGTTATTACCAAAAGATCAATGCCTAAACAAACCAGTTTATTACCAAAAGATCAGTGCCTATACAAACCAGCTTATTACCAAAAGATCAGTGCCTATACATACCAGTTTATTACCAAAAGATCAGTGCCTATACAAAACAGTTTATTACCAAAAGATCCGTGCCTATACATACCAGTTTATTACCAAAAGATCAGTGCCTATACAAACCAGCTTATTATCAAAAGATCAGTGCCTATACATTTCAGTTTAGTACCAAACGATCAGTGCCTATACAAACCAGCTTATTACCAAAAGATCAGTGCCTATACATACCAGTTTATTACCAAAAGATCAGTGCCTATACAAACCAGCTTATCACAAAAAGATCAGTGCCTATACATACCAGTTTATTACCAAAAGATAAGTGCCTATACAAACCAGCTTATTACCAAAAGATCAGTGCCTATACATTCCAGTTTATTATCAAAAGATCAGTGCCTATACAGACCAGCAGATTACCAAAAGGTCAATGCCTATACCTACCAGTATATTATCAAAAGATCAGTGCCTATACAAACCAGTTTATTACCAAAAGATCAGTGCCTATACATACCAGTTTATTACCAAAAGATCAGTGCCTATACAAACCAGCTTATTACCAAAAGATCAGTGCCTATACATACCAGTTTATTACCAAAAGATCAGTGCCGACAAAAAACCAGTTTTTTACCAAAAGTTCAGTGCCTATACATACCAGTTTATTACCAAAAGATCAGTGCCTATACAAACCAGCTTATTACCAAACGATCAGTGCCTATACATACCAGTTTATTACCAAAAGATCAGTGCCTATACAAACCAGCTTATTACCAAAAGATCAGTGCCTATACATACCAGTTTATTACCAAAAGATCAGTGCCTATACAAACCAACTTATTACCAAAGGATCAGTGCCTATACTTACCAGTTTATTACCAAAAGATCAGTGCCTATACAAACCAGCTTATTACCAAACGATCAGTGCCTATACATACCAGTTTATTACCAAAAGATCAGTGCCGACACAAACCAGTTTATTACCAAAAGATCCGTGCATGTACATACCAGCTTTTTACCAAAAGATCAGTGCCTATACCTCCCAGTTTATTACCAAAAGATCAGTGCCTATACAAACCAGCTTATTACCAAAAGATCAGTGCCTATACAAACCAGCTTATTACCAAAAGATCAGTGCCTATACATACCAGTTTATTTCCAAAAGATCAGTGCCTATACAGACCAGCATATTACCAAAAGCTCAGTGCCTATACATACCAGTTTATTACCAAAAGATCAGTGCCTATACAAACCAGATTATTACGAAAAGATCAGTGCCTATACAACCCAGCTTATTACAAAAAAATCAGTGCCTATACATACCAGTTTATTACCAAAAGATCAGTGAGTATACATACCAGTTTATTACCAAAAGATCAGTGCCTATACAAACCAGCTTATTACCAAAAGATCAGTGAGTATACATACCAGTTTATTACCAAAAGATCAGTGCCGACACAAACCAGCTTATTACCAAAAGATCAGTGCCTATACATACCAGTTTATTACCAAAAGATCAGTGCCTAAACAAACCAGCTTATTACCAAACGATCAGTGCCTATACATACCAGTTTATTACCAAAAGATCAGTGCCTATACAAACTAGCTTATTACCAAAAGATCAGTGCCTATCCATACCAGTTTATTACCAAAAGATCAGTGCCAATACAAACCAGCTTATTACCAAAAGATCACTGCCTATACAAACCAGCTTATTACCAAAAGATCAGTGCCTATACATACCAGTTTATTATCAAAAGTTCAGTGCCTATGCAAACCATCTTATTACCAAAAGATCAGTCCCTATATGAACCAGCTCATTACCAAAAGATCAGTGCCTATACATACCAGTTTATTACCAAAGGATCAGTGCCTATACATACCAGTTTATTACCAAAGAATCAGTGCCGACACAAACCAGTTTATTACCAAAAGATCAGTGCCTATAGAAACCAGTTTATTACCAAAGGATCAGAGCCTATACATACCAGTTTAATACCAAAAGATCAGTGCATATACAAACCAGCTTATTACCAAAGGATCAGTGCCTATACATACCAGCTTGTTACCAAAAGATCAGTGCCTATACAAACCAGTTTATTACCAAAGGATCAGTGCCTATACAAACCAGTTTATGACCAAAGGATCAGTGCCTTTACATACCAGTTTATTACCAAAGGATCAGTGCCTATACATTACAGTTTATGACCAAAAGATCAGTGCCTATACAAACCAGTTTATTACCAAAGGATCAGTGCCTATACATTACAGTTTATGACCAAAAGATCAGTGCCTATACAAACCAGCTTATTACCAAAAGATCAATGCCTATACATACCAGTTTATTACCAAAAGATCAGTGCCTATACATACCAGTTTATTACCAAAAGATCAGTGCCTATACAAACCAGCTTTTTCCCAAAAGATCAGTGCCTATACATACCAGTTTATTACCAAAAGATCAGTGCCTATACATACCAGCTTATTACCAAAACATCAGTGCCAATACAAACCAGGTTATTACCAAAAGATCAGTGCCTATACATACCAGTTTATTACCAAAAGATGAGAGCCTATACAAACCAGCTTATTACCAAAAGATCAGTGCCTACACATACCAGTTTATTACCAAAAGATCAGTGCCTATACAAACCAGCTTATTACCAAAAGATCAGTGCCTATACATACCAGCTTATTAGCAAAAGATCAGTGCATATACAAACCAGTTTATTACCAAATTATCAGTGCCTATACATACCAGTTTATTACCAAAAGATCAGTGCCTATACAAACCAGCTTATTACCAAAAGATCAGTGCCTACACATACCAGTTTATTACCAAAAGATCAGTGCCTATGCAAACCAGCTTATTACCAACAGATCAGTGCCTACACATACCAGCTTATTAGCAAAAGATCAGTGCCTATACAAACCAGCTTATTACCAAAAGATCAGTGCATATACAAACCTGTTTATTACCAAATGACCAGTGCCTGGACATACCAGTTTATTACCAAAAGATCAGTGCCTGTACAAACCAGCTTATTACCAAAAGATCAGTGCCAATACAAACCAGCTTATTACCAAAAGATCAGTGCCTGTACATACCAGTTTATTACCAAAAGATCAGTGCCTATACATACCAGTGTATTACCAAAAGATCAGTGCCGATACAAACCAGCTTATTACCAAATGATCAGTGCCTATACATACCAGTTTATTACCAAAAGATCAGTGCCTATACAAAGCAGATTATTACCAAACGATCAGTGCCTATACATACCAGTTTATTTCCAAAAGATCAGTGCCGACACAAACCAGTTTATTACCAAACGATCAGTGCCTATACATACCAGCTGATTACCAAAAGATCAGTGCCTATACAAACCAGCTTATTACCAAAAGATCAGTGCCTATACATACCAGCTTATTACCAAAAGTTAAGAGCCGATACAAACCAGATTCTTACCAAAAGATCAGTGCCGATAAAAACCACTTTATTACCAAAAGATCAGTGCCTAAAAATACCAGTTTATTACCAAAACATCAGTGCCTATACAAACCAGCTTATTACCAAATGATCAGTGCCTATACATACCAGTTTATTACCAAAAGATCAGTGCCTATACTAACCAGCTTATTACCAAAAGATCAGTGCCGATAAAAACCAGTTTATTACCAAAAGATCAGTGCCTAAAAATACCAGTTTATTACCAAAACATCAATGCCTATACAAACCAGCTTATTACCAAAAGATCAGTGCCTATACATACCAGTTTATTACCAAAAGATCAGTGCCTATACTAACCAGCTTATTACCAAAAGATCAGTGCCTATACATACCAGTTTATTACCAAAAGATCAGAGCCGACACAAACCAGTTTATTACCAAAAGATCAGTGCCTATACATACCAGCTTATTACCAAAAGATCAGTGCCTATACATACCAGTTTATTACCAAAAGATCAGTGCCAATACAAACCAGCTTATTACCAAAAGATCATGGCCTATACATACCAGTTTATTACCAAAAGATCAGTGCCTATACTAACCAGATTATTACCAAACAATCAGTGCCTATACATACCAGTTTATTACCAAAAGATCAGTGCCGACACAAACCAGATTATTACCAAAAGATCAGTGCCTATACATACCAGCTTATTAGCAAAAGATCAGTGCCTATACAAACCAGCTTATTACCAAAAGATCAGTGCCTATACATAGCAGCTTATTACCAAAAGATCAGTGCCTTTACAAACCAGCTTATTACCAAAAGATCAGTGCATATACAAACCAGTTTATTGCCAAAAGATCAGTGCCTAGACATACCAGTTTATTACCAAAAGATCAGTGCCTATACAAACCAGCTTATTACCAAAAGATCAGTGCCTATACATACCAGTTTATTACCAAAAGATCAGTGCCGACACAAACCAGTTTATTACCAAACGATCAGTGCCTATACATACCAGCTGATTACCAAAAGATCAGTGCCTATACAAACCAGCTTATTACCAAAAGATCAGTGCCTATACATACCAGCTTATTACCAAAAGTTAAGAGCCGATACAAACCAGATTCTTACCAAAAGATCAGTGCCGATAAAAACCAGTTTATTACCAAAAGATCAGTGCCTAAAAATACCAGTTTATTACCAACACATCAGTGCCTATACAAACCAGCTTATTACCAAAAGATCAGTGCCTATACATACCAGTTTATTACCAAAAGATCAGTCCCTATACTAACCAGCTTATTACCAAAAGATCAGTGCCTATACATACCAGTTTATTACCAAAAGATCAGAGCCGACACAAACCAGTTTATTACCAAAAGATCAGTGCCTATACATACCAGCTTATTACCAAAAGATCAGTGCCTATACATACCAGTTTATTACCAAAAGATCAGTGCCAATACAAACCAGCTTATTACCAAAAGATCAGTGCCTATAAAGATTAGTTTATTACCAAAAGATCAGTGCCTATACAAACCAGCTTATTACCAAAAGATCAGTGCTTATACATACCAGTTTATTATCAAAAGATCAGTGCCTATACATACCAGTTTATTACCAAAAGATCAGTGCCTATACAAACCAGCTTATTACCAAAAGATCAGTGCCTATACATACCAGTTTATTACCAAAAGATCAGTGCATATACAGACCAGCATATTACCAAACGATCAGTGCCTAATCATACCAGTTTATTACCAAAAGATCAGTGCCGAAACCAACCAGTTTATTACCAAAAGATCAGTGACTATACATACCAGTTTATTACCAAAAGATCAGTGCCTATACAAACCAGTTTATTACCAAACGATCAGTGCCTATACATAACAGTTTATTACCAAAAGATCATTGCCGACACAAACCAGCTTATTACCAAAAGATCAGTGCCTATACATACCAGTTTATTACCAAAAGATCAGTGCCTATATAAACCAGCTTATTACCAAACGAACAGTGCCTAAACATACCAGTTTATTACCAAAAGATCAGTGCCTATACAAACTAGCATATTACCAAAAGATCATGGCCTATACATACCAGTTTATTACCAAAAGATCAGTGCCTATACTAACCAGATTATTACCAAACAATCAGTGCCTATACATACCAGTTTATTACCAAAAGATCAGTGCCGACACAAACCAGTTTATTACCAAAAGATCAGTGCCTATACATACCAGCTTATTAGCAAAAGATCAGTGCCTATACAAACCAGCTTATTACCAAAAGATCAGTGCCTATACATAGCAGCTTATTACCAAAAGATCAGTGCCTATACAAACCAGCTTATTACCAAAAGATCAGTGCATATACAAACCAGTTTATTACCAAAAGATCAGTGCCTAGACATACCAGTTTATTACCAAAAGATCAGTGCCTATACAAACCAGCTTATTACCAAAAGATCAGTGCCAATACAAACCAGCTTATTACCAAAAGATCAGTGCCTGTACATACCAGTTTATTACCAAAAGATCAGTGCCTCTCCATACCAGCTTATTAGCAAAAGATCAGTGCCTATACAAAGCAGCTTATTACCAAAAGATCAGTGCATATACAAACCAGTTTATTACCAAAAGATCAGTGCCTGGACATACCAGTTTATTACCAAAAGATCAGTGCCTGTACAAACCAGCTTATTACCAAAAGATGAGTGCCAATACAAACCAGCTTATTACCAAAAGATCAGTGCCTGCACATACCAGTTTATTACCAAAAGATCAGTGCCTATACATACCAGTTTATTACCAAAAGATCAGTGCCTATACAAACCAGCTTATTACCAAATGATCAGTGCCTATACATACCAGTTTATTACCAAAAGATCAGTGCCTATACAAAGCAGATTATTACCAAACGATCAGTGCCTATACATACCAGTTTATTACCAAAAGATCAGTGCCTACACATACCAGTTTATTACCAAAAGATCAGTGCCTATGCAAACCAGCTTATTACCAAAAGATCAGTGCCTACACATACCAGCTTATTAGCAAAAGATCAGTGCCTATACAAACCAGCTTATTACCAAAAGATCAGTGCATATACAAACCAGTTTATTACCAAAAGATCAGTGCCTGTACATACCAGTTTATTACCAAAAGATCAGTGCCTAGACATATCAGTTTATTACCAAAACATCAGTGCCTATACAAACCAGCCTATTACCAAATGATCAGTGCCTATACATACCAGTTTATTACCAAAAGATCAGTGCCTATACAAAGCAGATTATTACCAAACGATCAGTGCCTATACATACCAGTTTATTACCAAAAGATCAGTGCCGACACAAACCAGTTTATTACCAAACGATCAGTGCCTATACATAGCAGCTTATTGCCAAAAGATCAGTGCCTATACAAACCAGCTTATTACCAAAAGATCAGTGCCTATACACACCAGCTTATTACCAAAAGTTAAGAGCCGATACAAACCAGATTCTTACCAAAAGATCAGTGCCGATAAAATCCAGTTTATTACCAAAAGATCAGTGCCTAAAAATACCAGTTTATTACCAAAACATCAGTGCCTATACAAACCAGCTTATTACCAAAAGATCAGTGCCTAAACATACCAGTTTATTACCAAAAGATCAGTGCCTATACTAACCAGCTTATTACCAAAAGATCAGTGCCTATACATTCCAGTTTATTACCAAAAGATCAGAGCCGACACAAACCAGTTCATTACCAAAAGATCAGTGCCTTTTCATACCAGCTTATTACCAAAAGATCAGTGCCTATACATACCAGTTTATAACCAAAAGATCAGTGCCTATACAAACCAGCTTATTACCAAAAGATCAGTGCCTATAAAGATTAGTTTATTACCAAAAGATCAGTGCCTATACAAAATAGCTTATTACCAAAAGATCAGTGCCTATACATACCAGTTTATTATCAAAAGATCAGTGCCTATACATACCAGTTTATTACCAAAAGATCAGTGCCTATACAAACCAGCTTATTACCAAAAGATCAGTGCCTATACATACCAGATTATTACCAAAACATCAGTGCATATACAGACCAGCATATTACCAAACGATCAGTGCCTATACATACCAGTTTATTACCAAAAGATCAGTGCCTATACCAACCAGTTTATTACCAAAAGATCAGTGACTATACATACCAGTTTATTACCAAAAGATCAGTGCCTATACAAACCAGTTTATTACCAAACGATCAGTGCCTATACATAACAGTTTATTACCAAAAGATCATTGCCGACACAAACCAGCTTATTACCAAAAGATCAGTGCCTATACATACCAGTTTATTACCAAAAGATCAGTGCCTACATAAACCAGCTTATTACCAAACGATCAGTGCCTAAACATACCAGTTTATTACCAAAAGATCAGTGCCTATACAAACTAGCATATTACCAAAAGATCATGGCCTATACATACCAGTTTATTACCAAAAGATCAGTGCCTATACTAACCAGATTATTACCAAACAATCAGTGCCTATACATACCAGTTTATTACCAAAAGATCAGTGCCGACACAAACCAGTTTATTACCAAAAGATCAGTGCCTATACATACCAGCTTATTAGCAAAAGATCAGTGCCTATACAAACCAGCTTATTACCAAAAGATCAGTGCCAATACATACCAGCTTATTACCAAAAGATCAGTGCCTATACAAACCAGCTTATTACCAAAAGATCAGTGCATATACAAACCAGTTTATTACCAAAAGATCAGTGCCTAGACATACCAGTTTATTACCAAAAGATCAGTGCCTATACAAACCAGCTTATTACCAAAAGATCAGTGCCAATACAAACCAGCTTATTACCAAAAGATCAGTGCCTGTACATACCAGTTTATTACCAAAAGATCAGTGCCTCTCCATACCAGCTTATTAGCAAAAGATCAGTGCCTATACAAAGCAGCTTATTACCAAAAGATCAGTGCCTATACAAACCAGTTTATTACCAAAAGATCAGTGCCTGGACATACCAGTTTATTACCAAAAGATCAGTGCCTGTACAAACCAGCTTATTACCAAAAGATGAGTGCCAATACAAACCAGCTTATTACCAAAAGATCAGTGCCTGTACATACCAGTTTATTACCAAAAGATCAGTGCCTATACATACCAGTTTATTACCAAAAGATCAGTGCCTATACAAACCAGCTTATTACCAAATGATCAGTGCCTATACATACCAGTTTATTACCAAAAGATCAGTGCCGATACAAAGCAGATTATTACCAAACGATCAGTGCCTATACATACCAGTTTATTACCAAAAGATCAGTGCCGACACAAACCAGTTTATTACCAAACGATCAGTGCCTATACATACCAGCTTATTACCAAAAGATCAGTGCCTATACAAACCAGCTTATTACCAAAAGATCAGTGCCTATACATACCAGCTTACTACCAAA
Source organism: Heterodontus francisci (assembly GCF_036365525.1). Taxonomy (NCBI): domain Eukaryota; kingdom Metazoa; phylum Chordata; class Chondrichthyes; order Heterodontiformes; family Heterodontidae; genus Heterodontus; species Heterodontus francisci. The sequence goes on along the minus strand of NC_090388.1, from coordinate 71,433,527 downwards.
AGTTAAGAGCCGTTACAAACCAGCTTCTTACCAAAAGATCAGTGCCGATACAAACCAGTTTATTACCAAACGATCAGTGCCTAAAAATACCAGTTTATTACCAAAACATCAGTGCCTATACAAACCAGCTTATTACCAAAAGATCAGTGCCTATACATACCAGTTTATTACCAAAAATCAGTGCCTATACTAACCAGCTTATTACCAAACGATCAGTGCCTATACATACCAGTTTATTACCAAAAGATCAGAGCCGACACAAACCAGCTTATTACCAAAAGATCAGTGCCTATACATACCAGCTTATTACCAAAAGATCAGTGCCTATACATACCAGTTTATTACCAAAAGATCAGTGCCTATACAAACCAGCTTATTACCAAAAGATCAGTGCCTATAAAGACTAGTTTATTACCAAAAGATCAGTGCCTATACAAACCAGCTTATTACCAAAAGATCAGTGCCTATACATACCAGTTTATTATCAAAAGATCCGTGCCTATACATACCAGTTTATTACCAAAAGATCAGTGCCTATACAAACCAGCTTATTACCAAAAGATCAGCGCCTATCCATACCAGTTTATCACCAAAAGATCAGTGCAAACACACACCAGCATATTACCAAAAGATCAGTGCCTATACATACCAGTTTATTACCAAAAGATCAGTGCCTATACCAACCAGTTTATTAACAAAGGATCAGTGACTATACATACCAGTTTATTACCAAAATATCAGTGCCTATACAAACCAGTTTATTACCAAACGATCAGTGCCTATACATAACAGTTTATTACCAAAAGATCATTGCCGACACAAACCAGCTTATTACGAAAAGATCAGTGCCTATACATACCAGTTTATTACCAAAAGAGCAGTGCCTATACAAACCAGCTTATTACCAAACGATCAGTGCCTAAACATACCAGTTTATTACCAAATGATCAGTGCTTATACAAACTAGCATATTACCAAAAGATCAGTGCCTATACATACCAGTTTATTACCAAAAGATCAGTGCCTATACTAACCAGATTGTTACCAATCAATCAGTGCCTATACATACCAGTTTATTACCAAAAGATCAGTGCCGACACAAACCAGTTTATTACCAAAAGATCAGTGCCTATACATACCAGCTTATTAGCAAAAGATCAGTGCCTATACAAACCAGCTTATTACCAAAAGATCAGTGCCTATACAACCAGCTTATTACCAAAAGATCAGTGCCTATACAAACCAGCTTATTACCAAAAGATCAGTGCCAATACAAACCAGCTTATTACCAAAAGATCAGTGCCTGTACATACCAGTTTATTCCCAAAAGATCAGTGCCTCTCCATACCAGTTTATTACCAAAAGATCAGTGCCTGGACATACCAGTTTATTACCAAAAGATCAGTGCCTGTACAAACCAGCTTATTCCCAAAAGATGAGTGCCAATACAAACCAGCTTATTACCAAAAGATCAGTGCCTGTACATACCAGTTTATTACCAAAAGATCAGTGCCTATACATACCAGTTTATTACCAAAAGATCAGTGCCTATACAAACCAGCTTATTACCAAATGATCAGTTCCTATACATACCAGTTTATTACCAAAAGATCAGTGCCGATACAAAGCAGATTATTACCAAACGATCAGTGCCTTTACATACCAGTTTATTACCAAAAGATCAGTGCCGACACAAACCAGTTTATTACCAAACGATCAGTGCCTATACATACCAGCTTATTACCAAAAGATCAGTGCCTATACAAACCAGCTTATTACCAAAAGATCAGTGCCGATACATACCAGCTTACTACCAAAAGTTAAGAGCCGTTACAAACCAGCTTTTTACCAAAAGATCAGTGCCGATACAAACCAGTTTATTACCAAAAGATCAGTGCCTAAAAATACCAGTTTATTACCAAAACATCAGTGCCTATACAAACCAGCTTATTACCAAAAGATCAGTGCCTATACATACCAGTTTATTACCAAAAGATCAGTGCCTATACTAACCAGCTTATTACCAAACGATCAGTGCCTATACATACCAGTTTATTACCAAAAGATCAGAGCCGACACAAACCAGCTTATTACCAAAAGATCAGTGCCTTTACATACCAGCTTATTACCAAAAGATCAGTGCCTATACATACCAGTTTATTACCAAAAGATCAGTGCCTATACAAACCAGCTTATTACCAAAAGATCAGTGCCTATAAAGACTAGTTTATTACCAAAAGATCAGTGCCTATACAAACCAGCTTATTACCAAAAGATCAGTGCCTATACATACCAGTTTATTATCAAAAGATCCGTGCCTATCCATACCAGTTTATTACCAAAATATCAGTGCCTATACAAACCAGTTTATTAAGAAAACGATCAGTGCCTATACATAACAGTTTATTACCAAAAGATCATTGCCGACACAAACCAGCTTATTACGAAAAGATCAGTGCCTATACATACCAGTTTATTACCAAAAGATCAGTGCCTATACAAACCAGCTTATTACCAAACGATCAGTGCCTAAACATACCAGTTTATTACCAAAAGATCAGTGCCTATACAAACTAGCATATTACCAAAAGATCAGTGCCTATACATACCAGTTTATTACCAAAAGATCAGTGCCTATACTAACCAGATTATTACCAAACAATCAGTGCCTATACATACCAGTTTATTACCAAAAGATCAGTGCCGACACAAACCAGTTTATTACCAAAAGATCAGTGCCTATACATACCAGCTTATTAGCAAAAGATCAGTGCCTATACAAACCAGCTTATTACCAAAAGATCAGTGCCTATACAACCAGCTTATTACCAAAAGATCAGTGCCTATACAAACCAGCTTATTACCAAAAGATCAGTGCATATACAAACCAGTTTATTACCAAAAGATCAGTGCCCAGACATACCAGTTTATTACCAAAAGATCAGTGCCTATACAAACCAGCTTATTACCAAAAGATCAGTGCCAATACAAACCAGCTTATTACCAAAAGATCAGTGCCTGTACATACCAGTTTATTCCCAAAAGATCAGTGCCTCTCCATACCAGTTTATTACCAAAAGATCAGTGCCTATATAAACCAGCTATTTACCAAAAGATCAGTGCCTAGACATACCAGTTTATTACCAAAAGATCAGTGCCGACACAAACCAGCTTATTACCAAAAGATCAGTGCCTATACATACCAGCATATTACCAAACGATAAGTGCCTATACAAACCAGCTTATTACGAAAAGATCAGTGCCGAAACAAACCAATTTATTACCAAAAGATCAGTGCATAGACATACCAGTTTATTACCATAAGATCAGTGCCTATACAAACCAGTTTATTACCAAAAGATCAGTGCCTATACAAACCAGCTTATTACCAAACGATCAGTGCCTATACATACCTGTTTATTACCAAAAGATCAGTGCCGACACAAACCAGTTTATTACCAAAAGATCAGTGCCTATACATACCAGCTTATTACCAAAAGATCAGTGCCTATACATACCAGTTTATTACCAAAAGATCAGTGCCTATACAAACCAGCTTACTACCAAAAGATCAGTGCCTATACATACTAGTTTATTACCAAAAGATCAGTGCCTATACAAACCATCTTATTACCAAAAGATCAGTGCCTAAACATAACAGTTTATTATCAAAAGATCAGTGCCTATACATACCAGTTTATTACCAAAAGATCAGTGCCTATACATACCAGTTTATTACCAAAAGATCAGTGCCTATACAAACCAGTTTATTACCAAACGATCAGTGCCTATACATAACAGTTTATTACCAAAAGATCAGTGCCGACACAAACCAGCTTATTACCAAAAGATCAGTGCCTATACAAACCAGATTATTACCAAACGATCAGTGCCTATACATACCAGTTTATTACCAAAAGATCAGTGCCTATACAAACTAGCTTATTACCAAAAGATCAGTGCCTATACATACCAGTTTGTTACCAAACGATCAGTGCCTATACAACCCAGCTTATTACCAAAAGATCAGTGCCTATACATACCAGTTTATTACCAAAAGATCAGTGCCTATACAAACCAGTTTATTACCAAAAGATCAGTGCCTATACAAACTAGCTTATTACCAAAAGATCAGTGCCTATACATACCAGTTTATTACCAAACGATCAGTGCCTATACAAACCAGCTTATCACCAAAAGATCAGTGCCTATACATACCAGTTTAATACCAAAAGTTCAGTGCCTATACAAACCAGCTTATTACCAAAAGATCAGTGCCTGTACAAACCAGCTTATTACCAAAAGATCAGTGCCGACACAAACCAGTTTATTACCAAACGATCAGTGCCTATACAGACCAGCTTATTACCAAAAGATCAGTGCCTATACAAACCAGCTTATTACCAAAAGATCAGTGCCTATACACACCAGCTTATGACCAAAAGATCAGTGCCTATACAAACCAGCGTATTACGAAAAGATCAGTGCATATACATACCAATTTATTACCAAAAGATCAGTGGCCAGACATACCAGTTCATTACCAAAAGATCAGTGCCTATACAAACCAGCTTATTACCAAAAGATCAGTGCCTATACAAACCAGCTTATTACCAAAAGATCAGTGCCGATACAAACCAGCTTATTACCAAAAGATCAGTGCCTATACAAACCAGCTTATTACCAAAAGATCAGTGCCTATACATACCAGCTTACTACCAAAAGTTAAGAGCCCATACAAACCAGCTTCTTACCAAAAGATCAGTGCCGATACAAACCAGTTTATTACCAAAAGATCAGTGCCTAAAAATACCAGTTTATTACCAAAACATCAGTGCCTATACAAACCAGCTTATTACCAAAAGATCAGTGCCTATACATACCAGTTTATTACCAAAAGATCAGTGCCTATACTAAACAGCTTATTACCAAACGATCAGTGCCTATACATACCAGTTTATTACCAAAAGATGAGAGCCGACACAAACCAGCTTATTACCAAAAGATCAGTGCCTATACATACCAGCTTATTACCAAAAGATCAGTGCCTATACATACCAGTTTATTACCAAAAGATCAGTGCCTATACAAACCAGCTTATTACCAAAAGATCAGTGCCTATAAAAACTAGTTTATTACCAAAAGATTAGTGCCTATACAAACCAGCTTATTACCAAAAGATCGGTGCCTATACATACCAGTTTATTATCAAAAGATCAGTGCCTATACATACCAGTTTATTACCAAAAGATCAGTGCCTATACAAACCAGCTTATTACCAAAAGATCAGTGCCTATCCATACCAGTTTATCACCAAAAGATTAGTGCAAACACACACCAGCATATTACCAAAAGATCAGTGCCTATACATACCAGTTTATTACCAAAAGATCAGTGCCCATACCAACCAGTTTATTAACAAAAGATCAGTGACTATACATATCAGTTTATTACCAAAAGATCAGTGCCTATCCAAACCAGTTTATTACCAAACGATCAGTGCCTATACATAACAGTTTATTACCAAAAGATCATTGCCGACACAAACCAGCTTATTACGAAAAGATCAGTGCCTATACATACCAGTTTATTACCAAAAGATCAGTGCCTATACATACCAGTTTATTACCAAAAGATCAGTGCCTGTACAAACCAGCTTATTACCAAAAGATGAGTGCCAATACAAACCAGCTTATTACCAAAAGATCAGTGCCTGCACATACCAGTTTATTACCAAAAGATCAGTGCCTATACAAACCAGCTTATTACCAAAAGATCAGTGCATATACAAACCAGTTTATTACCAAAAGATGAGTGCCCAGACATACCAGTTTATTACCAAAAGATCAGTGCCTATACAAACCAGCTTATTACCAAAAGATCAGTGCCAATACAAACCAGCTTATTAGCAAAAGATCAGTGCCTGTACATACCAGTTTATTACCAAAAGATCAGTGCCTCTCCATACCAGTTTATTACCAAAAGATCAGTGCCTATACAAACCAGCTTATTACCAAAAGATCAGTGCCTAGACATACCAGTTTATTACCAAAAGATCAGTGACTATACAAAGCAGATTATTACCAAACGATCAGTGCCTATACATACCAGTTTATTACCAACAGATCAGTGCAGACACAAACCAGCTTATTACCAAAAGATCAGTGCCTATACATACCAGCTTATTACCAAAAGATAAGTGCCTATACAAACCAGCTTATTACGAAAAGATCAGTGCCGATACAAACCAATTTATTACCAAAAGATCAGTGCCTAGACATACCAGTTTATTACCAAAAGATCAGTGCCTATACAAACCAGCTTTTTACCAAAAGATCAGTGCCTATACATACCAGTTTATTACCAAAAGATCAGTGCCTATACAAACCAGCTTATTACCAAACGATCAGTGCCTATACATACCTGTTTATTACTAAAAGATCAGTGCCTATACAAACCAGTTTATTACCAAAAGATCAGTGCCTATACATACCAGCTTATTACCAAAAGATCAGTGCCTATACATACCAGTTTATTACCAAAAGATCAGTGCCTATACAAACCAGCTTATTACCAAAAGATCAGTGCCTATACATCCTAGTTTATTACCAAAAGATCAGTGCCTATACAAACCATCTTATTACCAAAAGATCAGTGCCTAAACATAACAGTTTATTATCAAAAGATCAGTGCCTATACATACCAGTTTATTACCAAAAGATCAGTGCCTAGACATACCAGTTTATTACCAAAAGATCAGAGCCTATACAAACCAGTTTATTACCAAACGATCAGTGCCTATACATCACAGTTTATTACCAAAAGATCAGTGCCAACACAAACCAGCTTATTACCAAAAGATCAGTGCCTATACAAACCAGATTATTCCCAAACGATCAGTGCCTATACATACCAGTTTATTACCAAAAGATCAGTGCCTATACAAACTAGCTTATTACCAAAAGATCAGTGCCTATACATACCAGTTTGTTACCAAACGATCAGTGCCTATACAACCCAGCTTATTACCAAAAGATCAGTGCCTATACAAACCAGTTTATTACCAAAAGATCAGTGCCTATACAAACTAGCTTATTACCAAAAGATCAGGGCCTATACATACCAGTTTATTACCAAACGATCAGTGCCTAAAAATACCAGTTTATTACCAAAAGATCAGTGCCTATACAAACTAGCTTATTACCAAAAGATCAGTGCCTATACATACCAGTTTATTACCAAACGATCAGTGCCTATACAAACCAGCTTATCACCAAAAGATCAGTGCCTATACATACCAGTTTATTACCAAAAGATCAGTGCCTATACAAACCAGCTTATTACCAAAAGATCAGTGCCTGTACAAACCAGCTTATTACCAAAAGATCAGTGCCGACACAAACCAGTTTATTACCAAAAGATCAGTGCCTATACATACCAGCTTATTACCAAAAGATCAGTGCCTATACAAACCAGCTTCTTACCAAAAGATCAGTGCCTATACACACCAGCTTATGACCAAAAGATCAGTGCCTATACAAACCAGCGTATTACCAAAAGATCAGTGCATATACATACCAATTTATTACCAAAAGATCAGTGGCCAGACATACCAGTTCATTACCAAAAGATCAGTGCCTATACAAACCAGCTTATTACCAAAAGATCAGTGCCTATACAAACCAGCTTTTTACCAAAAGATCAGTGCCTATACATACCAGTTTATTACCAAAAGATCAGTGCCTATACAAACCAGCTTATTACCAAACGATCAGTGCCTATACATACCTGTTTATTACCAAAAGATCAGTGCCTATACAAACCAGTTTATTACCAAAAGATCAGTGCCTATACATACCAGCTTATTACCAAAAGATCAGTGCCTATACATACCAGTTTATTACCAAAAGATCAGTGCCTATACAAACCAGCTTATTACCAAAAGATCAGTGCCTATACATCCTAGTTTATTACCAATAGATCAGTGCCTATACATACCATCTTATTACCAAAAGATCAGTGCCTAAACATAACAGTTTATTATCAAAAGATCAGTGCCTATACATACCAGTTTATTACCAAAAGATCAGTGCCTATACATACCAGTTTATTACCAAAAGATCAGTGCCTATACAAACCAGTTTATTACCAAACGATCAGTGCCTATACATACCAGTTTATTACCAAAAGGTCAGTGCCTATACAAACTAGCTTATTACCAAAAGATCAGTGCCTATACATACCAGTTTGTTACCAAACGATCAATGCCTATACAACCCAGCTTATTCCCAAAAGATCAGTGCCTATACATACCAGTTTATTACCAAAGGATCAGTGCCTATACAAACCAGTTTATTACCAAAAGATCAGTGCCTATACAAACTAGCTTATTACCAAAAGATCAGGGCCTATACATACCAGTTTATTACCAAACGATCAGTGCCTAAAAATACCAGTTTATTACCAAAAGATCAGTGCCAATACAAACTAGCTTATTACCAAAAGATCAGTGCCTATACATACCAGTTTATTACCAAACGATCAGTGCCTATACAAACCAGCTTATCACCAAAAGATCAGTGCCTATACATACCAGTTTATTACCAAAAGATCAGTGCCTATACAAACCAGCTTATTACCAAAAGATCAGTGCCTGTACAAACCAGCTTATTACCAAAAGATCAGTGCCGACACAAACCAGTGTATTACCAAAAGATCAGTGCCTATACATACCAGCTTATTACCAAAAGATCAGTGCCTATACAAACCAGCTTATTAACAAAAGATCAGTGCCTATACACACCAGCTTATGACCAAAAGATCAGTGCCTATACAAACCAGCGTATTACCAAAAGATCAGTGCATATACATACCAATTTATTACCAAAAGATCAGTGGCCAGACATACCAGTTCATTCCCAAAAGATCAGTGCCTATACAAACCAGCTTATTACCAAAAGATCAGTGCCTATACAAACCAGCTTATTACCAAAAGATCAGTGCCTATACATACCAGTTTATCATCAAAGGATCAGTGCCTATACATACCAGTTTATTACCAAAATATCAGTACCTATACAAACCAGTTTATTACCAAAAGATCAGTGCCTATACAAACCAGTTTATTACCAACGGATCAGTGCCTATACATACCAGTTTATTACCAAAAGATCAGTGCCTATACAAACCAGCTTATTACCAAAGGATCAGTGCCTATACATACCAGCTTGTTACCAAAAGATCAGTGCCTATACAAACCAGTTTATTACCAAAGGATCAGTGCCTATACAAACCAGTTTATTACCAAAGGATCAGTGCCGAGACATACCAGTTTATTACCAAAGGATCAGTGCCTATACATTACACTTTATTACCAAAAGATCAGTGCCTATACAAACCAGTTTACTACCAAAAGATCAGTGCCTATACAAACCAGCTTATAACCAAAAGATCAGTGCCTATACATACCAGTTTATTACCAAAAGATCAGTGCCTATACAAACCAGATTATTACCAAATGATCAGTGCCTATACATACATGTTTATTACCAAAAGATCAGTGCCGACACAAACCAGTTGATTACCAAAAGATCAGTGCCCAGACATGCCAGTTTATTACCAAAAGTTCAGTGCCTCTACAAACCAGCTTATTACCAAAAGATCAGTGCCAATACAAACCAGCTTATTACCAAAAGATCAGTGCCGATACATACCAGTTAATTTCCAAAAGATCAGTGCCTATACAAACCAGCTTATTACCAAAAGATCAGATCCTATACATACCAGTTTATTACCAAAAGATCAGTGCCTATACAGACCAGCATATTACCAAAAGATCAGTGCCTATACATACCAGTTTATTACCAAAAGATCAGTGCCTATACAAACCAGTTTATTACCAAAAGATCAGTGCCTATACATACCAGTTTTTACCAAAAGATCAGTGGCTATACAAACCAGCTTATTACCAAACGATCAGTGCCTATACATACCAGTTTATTACCAAAAGATCAGTGCCGACACAAACCAGTTTATTACCAAAAGATCAGTGCCTATACTTACCAGTTTATTACCAAAAGATGAGTCCCTATACATACCAGTTTATTACCAAAAGATCAGTGCCTATACAAACCAGCATGTTACCAAAAGATCAGTTCCTATACAAACCAGTTTATTACCAAAAGATCAGTGCCTATACATACCAGTATATTACCAAAAGATCAGTGCCTATACATACCAGCTTATTACCAAAAGAACAGTGCATATACAAACCAGCATATTACCAAAAGAACAGTGCCTACACATGCCAGATTATTACCAAAAGATCAGTGCCTATACAAACCAGCTTATTACCAAAAGATCAGTGCCTATACATACCAGATTATTACCAAAAGATCAGTGCCTATGCAAACCAGCTTATTACCAAACGATCAGTGCCTACACATAACAGTTTATTACCAAAAGATCAGTGCCGACACAAACCAGTTTATTACCAAAAGATCAGTGCCTATTCATACCACTTTATTACCAAAAGATCAGTGCCTATACATACCAGCTTATTAGCAAAAGATCAGTGCCTATACATACCAGCGTATTACCAAAAGGTCAGTGCATATACAAACCAGTTTATTACCAAAAGATCAGTGCCTAGACATACCAGCTTATTACCAAAAGATCAGTGCCTATACATACCAGCTTATTACCAAAAGATAAGTGCCTATACAAACCAGCTTATTACCAAAAGATCAGTGCCGATACAAACCAGTTTATTACCAAAAGATCAGTGCCTAGACATACCAGTTTATTACCAAAAGATCAGTGCCTATACAAACCAGCTTATTACCAAAAGATCAGTGCCAATACAAACCAGTTTATTACCAAAAGATCTGTGCCTATACATACCAGTTTATTACCAAAAGATCAGTGCCTATATAGACCAGCTTATTATCAAAAGATCAGTGCCTATACAAACCAGCTTATTAGCAAAAGATCAGAGCCTATACATACCAGTTTATTACCAAAAGATCAGTGCCTATATAGACCAGCTTATTATCAAAAGATCAGTGCCTATACAAACCAGCTTAATCGCAAAAGATCAGTGCCTATACAAAGCAGATTATTACCAAACGATCAGTGCCTATACATACCAGTTTATTACCAAAAGATCAGTGCTGACACAAACCAGTTTATTACCAAACGATCAGTGCCTATACATACCAGCTTATTACCAAAAGATCAGTGCCTATAAATACCAGCTTATTACCAAAAGATAAGTGCCTATACAAACCAGCTTATTACCAAAAGATCAGTGCCTAGACATACCAGTTTATTACCAAAAGATCAGTGCCTATACAAAAAAGCTTATTACCAAAAGATCAGTGCCTATACAAACCAGCTTATTACCAAAAGATCAGTGCCTATACATACCAGTTTATTACCAAACGATCAGTGCCTATACATAACCTGCTTATTACCAAAAGATAAGTGCCGATACAAACTAGCTTATTACCAAAAGATCAGTGCCTATACATACCAGTAAATGACCAAATGATCAGTGCCTATACCTACCAGCTTATTACCAAAGGATCAGTGCCTATACAAATCAGTTTATTACCAAAAGATCAGTGCCTATACAAACCAGATTATAACCAAAAGATCAGTGCCTATACAAACCAGCTTATTACCAAAAGATCAGTGCCTATACATACCAGTTTATTACCAAAAGATCAGTCCCTATACAAACCAGCTTATTACCAAAAGATCATTGCCTATACATACCAGTTTATTACCAAAAGATCAGTGCCTATACATACCAGCTTATTACCAAAAGATCAGTGCCTATACAAACCAGCTTATTACCAAAAGATCAGTGCCTATACATACCAGTTTATTACCAAAAGATCAGTGCCTATACATAGCAGTTTATTAACAAAAGATCAGTGCCTATACATACCAGCTTATTACCAAAAGATCAGTGCCTATACATACCAGTTTATTACCAAAAGATCAGTGCCGATACAAACCAGCATATTACCAAAAGATCAGTGCCTACACATACCAGTTTATTACCAAGAGATCAGTGCCTACATAAACCAGCTTATTACCAAAAGCTCAGTGCCTGTACATACCAGTTTATTACCAAAACATCAGTGCCTATACAAACCAGATTATTACCAAACGATCAGTGCCTATACATACCAGTTTATTAACAAAAGATCAGTGCCGACACAAACCAGTTTATTACCAAACTTTCAGTGCCTATACATACCAGCTTATTAGCAAAAGATCAGTGCATATACAAACCAGCTTATTACCAAAAGATCAGTGCCTATACATACCAGTTTATTACCAAAAGATCAGTGCCTATACAGACCAGCATATTACCAAAAGATCAGTGCCTACACATACCAGTTTATTACCAAACGATCAGTGCCTATACAAACCAGTTTATTACCAAAGGATCAGTGCCTATACATATCAGTTTTTACCAAAAGATCAGTGCCTATACAAACCAGCTTATTACCAAACGATCAGTGCCTATACATACCAGTTTATTACCAAAAGATCAGTGCCTATACAAACCAGCTTATTACCAAACGATCAGTGCCGATACATACCAGTTTATTACCAAAAGATCAGTGCCTATACAAACCAGCTTATTACCAAACGATCAGTGCCTATACATACCAGATTATTACCAAAAGATCAGTGCCTATACAAACCAGCTTATTACCAAACGATCAGTGCCTACACATAACAGTTTATTACCAAAAGATCAGTGCCGACACAAACCAGTTTATTACCAAAAGATCAGTGCCTATACATACCAGTTTATTATCAAAAGATCAGTGCCTATACATACCAGCTTATTAGCAAAAGATCAGTGCCTAGACAAACCAGCTTATTACCAAAAGATCAGTGCCTATACATACCAGCGTATTACCAAAAGATCAGTGCATATACAAACCAGTTTAATACCAAAAGATCAGTGCCTAGACATACCAGTTTATTACCAAAAGATCAGTGCCTATACAAACCAGCTTATTAACAAAAGATCAGTGCCAATACAAACCAGCTTATTACCAAAAGATCAGTGCCTGTACATACCAGTTTATTACCAAATGATCAGTGCCTATACATACCAGTTTATTACCAAAAGATCAGTGCCTATATAGACCAGCTTATTATCAAAAGATCAGTGCCTATACAAACCAGCTTATTAGCAACAGATCAGTGCCTATACAAAGCAGATTATTACCAAACGATCAGTGCCTATACATACCAGTTTATTACCAAAAGATCAGTGCTGACACAAACCAGTTTATTACCAAACGATCAGTGCCTAGACATACCAGCTTATTACCAAAAGATCAGTGCCTATACATACCAGCTTATTACCAAAAGATAAGTGCCTATACAAACCAGCTTATTACCAAAAGATCAGTGCCGATACAAACCAGTTTATTACCAAAAGATCAGTGCCTAGACATACCAGTTTATTACCAAAAGATCAGTGCCTATACAAACCAGCTTATTACCAAAAGATCAGTGCCAATACAAACCAGTTTATTACCAAAAGATCTGTGCCTATACATACCAGTTTATTACCAAAACATCAGTGCCGAATCAAACCAGCTTATTACCAAAAGACCAGTGCCTATACAAACCAGCTTATTACCAAAAGATCAGTGCCTATACAAAAAAGCTTATTACCAAAAGATCAGTGCCTATACAAACCAGCTTATTACCAAAAGATCAGTGCCTATACATACCAGTTTATTACCAAACGATCAGTGCCTATACATAACCTGCTTATTACCAAAAGATAAGTGCCTATACAAACTAGCTTATTACCAAAAGATCAGTGCCTATACATACCAGTAAATGACAAAATGATCAGTGCCTATACCTACCAGCTTATTACCAAAGGATCAGTGCCTATACAAATCAGTTTATTACCAAAAGATCAGTGCCTATACAAACCAGATTATAACCAAAAGATCAGTGCCGATACAAACCAGCTTATTACCAAAAGATCAGTGCCGATACATACCAGTTTATTACCAAAAGATCAGTCCCTATACAAACCAGCTTATTACCAAAAGATCATTGCCTATACATACCAGTTTATTACCAAAAGATCAGTGCCTATACATACCAGCTTATTACCAAAAGATCAGTGCCTATACAAACCAGCTTATTACCAAAAGATGAGTGCCTATACATACCAGTTTATTACCAAAACATCAGTGCCTATACATAGCAGTTTATTAAGAAAAGATCAGTGCCTATACATACCAGCTTATTAGCAAAAGATCAGTGCCTATACATACCAGCGTATTACCAAAAGGTCAGTGCATATACAAACCAGTTTATTACCAAAAGATCAGTGCCTAGACATACCAGCTTATTACCAAAAGATCAGTGCCTATACATACCAGCTTATTACCAAAAGATAAGTGCCTATACAAACCAGCTAATTACCAAAAGATCAGTGCCGATACAAACCAGTTTATTACCAAAAGATCAGTGCCTAGACATACCAGTTTATTACCAAAAGATCAGTGCCTATACAAACCAGCTTATTACCAAAAGATCAGTGCCAATACAAACCAGTTTATTACCAAAAGATCTGTGCCTATACATACCAGTTTATTACCAAAAGATCAGTGCCTATATAGACCAGCTTATTATCAAAAGATCAGTGCCTATACAAACCAGCTTATTAGCAAAAGATCAGAGCCTATACATACCAGTTTATTACCAAAAGATCAGTGCCTATATAGACCAGCTTATTATCAAAAGATCAGTGCCTATACAAACCAGCTTAATCGCAAAAGATCAGTGCCTATACAAAGCAGATTATTACCAAACGATCAGTGCCTATACATACCAGTTTATTACCAAAAGATCAGTGCTGACACAAACCAGTTTATTACCAAACGATCAGTGCCTATACATACCAGCTTATTACCAAAAGATCAGTGCCTATAAATACCAGCTTATTACCAAAAGATAAGTGCCTATACAAACCAGCTTATTACCAAAAGATCAGTGCCTAGACATACCAGTTTATTACCAAAAGATCAGTGCCTATACAAAAAAGCTTATTACCAAAAGATCAGTGCCTATACAAACCAGCTTATTACCAAAAGATCAGTGCCTATACATACCAGTTTATTACCAAACGATCAGTGCCTATACATAACCTGCTTATTACCAAAAAATAAGTGCCGATACAAACTAGCTTATTACCAAAAGATCAGTGCCTATACATACCAGTAAATGACCAAATGATCAGTGCCTATACCTACCAGCTTATTACCAAAGGATCAGTGCCTATACAAATCAGTTTATTACCAAAAGATCAGTGCCTATACAAACCAGATTATAACCAAAAGATCAGTGCCTATACAAACCAGCTTATTACCAAAAGATCAGTGCCTATACATACCAGTTTATTACCAAAAGATCAGTCCCTATACAAACCAGCTTATTACCAAAAGATCATTGCCTATACATACCAGTTTATTACCAAAAGATCAGTGCCTATACATACCAGCTTATTACCAAAAGATCAGTGCCTATACAAACCAGCTTATTACCAAAAGATCAGTGCCTATACATACCAGTTTATTACCAAAAGATCAGTGCCTATACATAGCAGTTTATTAACAAAAGATCAGTGCCTATACATACCAGCTTATTACCAAAAGATCAGTGCCTATACATACCAGTTTATTACCAAAAGATCAGTGCCGATACAAACCAGCATATTACCAAAAGATCAGTGCCTACACATACCAGTTTATTACCAAGAGATCAGTGCCTACATAAACCAGCTTATTACCAAAAGCTCAGTGCCTGTACATACCAGTTTATTACCAAAACATCAGTGCCTATACAAACCAGATTATTACCAAACGATCAGTGCCTATACATACCAGTTTATTAACAAAAGATCAGTGCCGACACAAACCAGTTTATTACCAAACTTTCAGTGCCTATACATACCAGCTTATTAGCAAAAGATCAGTGCATATACAAACCAGCTTATTACCAAAAGATCAGTGCCTATACATACCAGTTTATTACCAAAAGATCAGTGCCTATACAGACCAGCATATTACCAAAAGATCAGTGCCTACACATACCAGTTTATTACCAAACGATCAGTGCCTATACAAACCAGTTTATTACCAAAGGATCAGTGCCTATACATATCAGTTTTTACCAAAAGATCAGTGCCTATACAAACCAGCTTATTACCAAACGATCAGTGCCTATACATACCAGTTTATTACCAAAAGATCAGTGCCTATACAAACCAGCTTATTACCAAACGATCAGTGCCGATACATACCAGTTTATTACCAAAAGATCAGTGCCTATACAAACCAGCTTATTACCAAACGATCAGTGCCTATACATACCAGATTATTACCAAAAGATCAGTGCCTATACAAACCAGCTTATTACCAAACGATCAGTGCCTACACATAACAGTTTATTACCAAAAGATCAGTGCCGACACAAACCAGTTTATTACCAAAAGATCAGTGCCTATACATACCAGTTTATTATCAAAAGATCAGTGCCTATACATACCAGCTTATTAGCAAAAGATCAGTGCCTAGACAAACCAGCTTATTACCAAAAGATCAGTGCCTATACATACCAGCGTATTACCAAAAGATCAGTGCATATACAAACCAGTTTAATACCAAAAGATCAGTGCCTAGACATACCAGTTTATTACCAAAAGATCAGTGCCTATACAAACCAGCTTATTAACAAAAGATCAGTGCCAATACAAACCAGCTTATTACCAAAAGATCAGTGCCTGTACATACCAGTTTATTACCAAAAGATCAGTGCCTATACATACCAGTTTATTACCAAAAGATCAGTGCCTATATAGACCAGCTTATTATCAAAAGATCAGTGCCTATACAAACCAGCTTATTAGCAACAGATCAGTGCCTATACAAAGCAGATTATTACCAAACGATCAGTGCCTATACATACCAGTTTATTACCAAAAGATCAGTGCTGACACAAACCAGTTTATTACCAAACGATCAGTGCCTATACATACCAGCTTATTACCAAAAGATCAGTGCCTATACATACCAGCTTATTACCAAAAGATAAGTGCCTATACAAACCAGCTTATTACCAAAAGATCAGTGCCGATACAAACCAGTTTATTACCAAAAGATCAGTGCCTAGACATACCAGTTTATTACCAAAAGATCAGTGCCTATACAAACCAGCTTATTACCAAAAGATCAGTGCCTATACAAACCAGCTTATTACCAAAAGATCAGTGCCTATACATACCAGTTTATTACCAAAGGATCAGTGCCTATACAAAGCAGCTTATTACCAAAAGATCAGTGCCTATACAAAACAGTTTATTACCAAAAGATCAGCGCCTATACATACCAGCTTATTACCAAAAGATCAGTGCCTATACAAACCAGCTTATTACCAAAAGAACAGTGCCTATACAAACCAGCATATTACCAAAAGATCAGTGCCTACACATGCCAGTCTATTACCAAAAGTTCAGTGCCTATACAAACCAGCTTATTACCAAAAGATCAGTGCCGATACAAACCAGCTTATTGCCAAAAGATCAGTGCATATACAAACCAGTTTATTACCAAAAGATCAGTGCCTATACATACCAGTTTATTACCAAAGGATCAGTGCCGAAACAAAGCAGCTTATTACCAAAAGATCATTGCCTATACAAACCAGCTTATTACCAAAAGATCAGTGCCTATACATACCAGTTTATTACCAAAAGATCAGTGCATATACAAACCAGCTTATTACCAAAAGATCAGTGCCTATACATACCAGATTATTACCAAAAGATCAGTGCCTATACATACCAGTTTATTACCAAAAGATCAGTGCCTATACATACCAGCTTATTAGCAAAAGATCAGTGCCTAGACAAACCAGCTTATTACCAAAAGATCAGTGCCTATACATACCAGCGTATTACCAAAAGAGCAGTGCATATACAAACCAGTTTATTACCAAAAGATCAGTGCCTAGACATACCAGTTTATTACCAAAAGATCAGTGCCTATACAAACCAGCTTATTAACAAAAGATCAGTGCCAATACAAACCAGCTTATTACCAAAAGATCAGTGCCTGTACATACCAGTTTATTACCAAAAGATCAGTGCCTATACATACCAGTTTATTACCAAAAGATCAGTGCCTATATAGACCAGCTTATTATCAAAAGATCAGTGCCTATACAAACCAGCTTATTAGCAAAAGATCAGTGCCTATACAAAGCAGATTATTACCAAACGATCAGTGCCAATACATACCAGTTTATTACCAAAAGATCAGTGCTGAAACAAACCAGTTTATTACCAAACGATCAGTGCCTATACATACCAGCTTATTACCAAAAGATCAGTGCCTATACATACCAGCTTATTACCAAAAGATAAGTGCCTATACAAACCAGTTTATTACCAAAAGATCAGTGCCTATACAAACCAGCTTATTACCAAATGATCAGTGCCTATACAAACCAGCTTATTACCAAAAGATCAGTGCCTACACATACCAGTTTATTACCAAAGGATCAGTGCCTATACAAAGCAGCTTATTACCAAAAGATCAGTGCCTATACAAAACAGTTTATTACCAAAAGATCAGCGCCTATACATACCAGCTTATTACCAAAAGATCAGTGCCTATACAAACCAGCTTATTACCAAAAGAACAGTGCCTATACAAACCAGCATATTACCAAAAGATCAGTGCCTACACATGCCAGTTTATTACCAAAAGTTCAGTGCCTATACAAACCAGCTTATTACCAAAAGATCAGTGCCGATACAAACCAGCTTATTGCCAAAAGATCAGTGCATATACAAACCAGTTTATTACCAAAAGATCAGTGCCTAGACATACCAGTTTATTACCATAAGATCAGTGCCTATGCAAAGCAGCTTATTACCAAAAGATCATTGCCTATACAAACCAGCTTATTACCAAAAGATCAGTGCATATACAAACCAGTTTATTACCAAAAGATCAGTGCCTAGACTTACCAGTTTATTACCAAAAGATCAGTGCCTATACAAACCAGCTTATTAACAAAAGATCAGTGCCAATACAAACCAGCTTATCACCAAAAGATCAGTGCCTGTACATACCAGTTCATTACCAAAAGATCAGTGCCTATACATACCAGTTTATTACCAAAAGATCAGTGCCTATATAGACCAGCTTATTATCAAAAGATCAGTGCCTATACAAACCAGCTTATTAGCAAAAGATCAGTGCCTATACAAAGCAGATTATTACCAAACGATCAGTGCCTATACATACCAGTTTATTACCAAAAGATCAGTGCTGAAACAAACCAGTTTATTACCAAACGATCAGTGCCTATACATACCAGCTTATTACCAAAAGATCAGTGCCTATACATACCAGCTTATTACCAAAAGATAAGTGCCTATACAAACCAGTTTATTACCAAAAGATCAGTGCCTATACAAACCAGCTTATTACCAAATGATCAGTGCCTATACAAACCAGCTTATTACCAAAAGATCAGTGCCTATACATACCAGTTTATTACCAAAGGATCAGTGCCTATACAAAGCAGCTTATTACCAAAAGATCAGTGCCTATACAAAACAGTTAATTACCAAAAGATCAGCGCCTATACATACCAGCTTATTACCAAAAGATCAGTGCCTATACAAACCAGCTTATTACCAAAAGAACAGTGCCTATACAAACCAGCATATTACCAAAAGATCAGTGCCTACACATGCCAGTTTATTACCAAAAGTTCAGTGCCTATACAAACCAGCTTATTACCAAAAGATCAGTGCCGATACAAACCAGCTTATTGCCAAAAGATCAGTGCATATACAAACCAGTTTATTACCAAAAGATCAGTGCCTAGACATACCAGTTTATTACCATAAGATCAGTGCCTATGCAAAGCAGCTTATTACCAAAAGATCATTGCCTATACAAACCAGCTTATTACCAAAAGATCAGTGCCTATACATACCAGTTTATTACCAAAAGATCAGTGCCTATACAAACCAGCTTATTACCAAAAGATCAGTGCCTATACATACCAGATTATTACCAAAAGATCAGTGCCTATACATACCAGTTTATTACCAAAAGATCAGTGCCTATACATACCAGCTTATTAGCAAAAGATCAGTGCCTAGACAAACCAGCTTATTACCAAAAGATCAGTGCCTATACATACCAGCGTATTACCAAAAGAGCAGTGCATATACAAACCAGTTTATTACCAAAAGATCAGTGCCTAGACATACCAGTTTATTACCAAAAGATCAGTGCCTATACAAACCAGCTTATTAACAAAAGATCAGTGCCAATACAAACCAGCTTATTACCAAAAGATCAGTGCCTGTACATACCAGTTTATCACCAAAAGATCAGTGCCTATACATACCAGTTTATTACCAAAAGATCAGTGCCTATATAGACCAGCTTATTATCAAAAGATCAGTGCCTATACAAACCAGCTTATTAGCAAAAGATCAGTGCCTATACAAAGCAGATTATTACCAAACGATCAGTGCCTATACATACCAGTTTATTACCAAAAGATCAGTGCTGAAACAAACCAGTTTATTACCAAACGATCAGTGCCTATACATACCAGTTTATTACCAAAAGATCAGTGCCTAGACATACCAGCTTATTACCAAAAGATAAGTGCCTATACAAACCAGCTTATTACCAAAAGATCAGTGCCGATACAAACCAGTTTATTACCAAAAGATCAGTGCCTAGACATACCAGTTTATTACCAAAAGATCAGTGCCTATACAAACCAGCTTATTACCAAAAGATCTGTGCCTTTACATACCAGTTTATTACCAAAACATCAGTGCCGAATCAAACCAGCTTATTACCAAAAGACCAGTGCCTATACAAACCAGCGTATTACCAAAAGAGCAGTGCCTATACATACCAGCGTATTACCAAAAGAGCAGTGCATATACAAACCAGTTTATTACCAAAAGATCAGTGCCTAGACATACCAGTTTATTACCAAAAGATCAGTGCCTATACAAACCAGCTTATTAACAAAAGATCAGTGCCAATACAAACCAGCTTATTACCAAAAGATCAGTGCCTGTACATACCAGTTTATCACCAAAAGATCAGTGCCTATACATACCAGTTTATTACCAAAAGATCAGTGCCTATATAGACCAGCTTATTATCAAAAGATCAGTGCCTATACAAACCAGCTTATTAGCAAAAGATCAGTGCCTATACAAAGCAGATTATTACCAAACGATCAGTGCCTATACATACCAGTTTATTACCAAAAGATCAGTGCTGAAACAAACCAGTTTATTACCAAACGATCAGTGCCTATACATACCAGTTTATTACCAAAAGATCAGTGCCTAGACATACCAGCTTATTACCAAAAGATAAGTGCCTATACAAACCAGCTTATTACCAAAAGATCAGTGCCGATACAAACCAGTTTATTACCAAAAGATCAGTGCCTAGACATACCAGTTTATTACCAAAAGATCAGTGCCTATACAAACCAGCTTATTACCAAAAGATCTGTGCCTTTACATACCAGTTTATTACCAAAACATCAGTGCCGAATCAAACCAGCTTATTACCAAAAGACCAGTGCCTATACAAACCAGCTTATTACCAAAAGATCAGTGCCGATACAAAAAAGCTTATTACCAAAAGATCAGTGCCTATACAAACCAGCTTATTACCAAAAGATCAGTGCCTATACATACCAGTTTATTACCAAACGATCAGTGCCTATACATAACCTGCTTATTACCAAAAGATCAGTGCCTATACAAACCAGCTTATTACCAAAAGATCAGTGCCTATACATACCAGTTTATTGCCAAAAGATAAGTGCCTATACAAACTAGCTTATTACCAAAAGATCAGTGCCTATACATACCAGTAAATGACCAAATGATCAGTGCCTATACCTACCAGCTTATTACCAAAGGATCAGTGCCTATACAAATCAGTTTATTACCAAAAGATCAGTGCCTATACAAACCAGATTATAACCATAAGATCAGTGCCTATACAAACCAGCTTATTACCAAAAGATCAGTGCCTATACATACCAGTTTATTACCAAAAGATCAGTCCCTATACAAACCAGCTTATTACCAAAAGATCATTGCCTATACATACCAGTTTATTACCAAAAGATCAGTGCCTATACATACCAGCTTATTACCAAAAGATCAGTGCCTATACAAACCAGCTTATTACCAAAAGATCAGTGCCTATACATACCAGTTTATTACCAAAAGATCAGTGCCTATACATAGCAGTTTATTAACAAAAGATCAGTGCCTATACATACCAGCTTATTACCAAAAGATCAGTGCCTATACATACCAGTTTATTACCAAAAGATCAGTGCCGATACAAACCAGCATATTACCAAAAGATCAGTGCCTACACATACCAGTTTATTACCAAGAGATCAGTGCCTACATAATCCAGCTTATTACCAAAAGCTCAGTGCCTGTACATACCAGTTTATTACCAAAACATCAGTGCCTATACAAACCAGATTATTACCAAACGATCAGTGCCTATACATACCAGTTTATTAACAAAAGATCAGTGCCGACACAAACCAGTTTATTACCAAACTTTCAGTGCCTATACATACCAGCTTATTAGCAAAAGATCAGTGCCTATACAACCAGCTTATTACCAAAAGATCAGTGCCTATACATACCAGTTTATTACCAAAAGATCAGTGCCTATACAGACCAGCATATTACCAAAAGATCAGTGCCTACACATACCAGTTTATTACCAAACGATCAGTGCCTATACAAACCAGTTTATTACCAAAGGATCAGTGCCTATACATATCAGATTTTACCAAAAGATCAGTGCCTATACAAACCAGCTTATTACCAAACGATCAGTGCCTATACATACCAGTTTATTACCAAAAGATCAGTGCCGATACAAACCAGCTTATTACCAAACGATCAGTGCCTATACATACCAGTTTATTACCAAAAGATCAGTGCCTATACAAACCAGCTTATTACCAAATGATCAGTGCCTATTCAAACCAGCTTATTACCAAAAGATCAGTGCCTATACATACCAGTTTATTACCAAAGGATCAGTGCCGAAACAAAGCAGCTTATTACCAAAAGATCAGTGCCTATACAAACCAGTTTATTGCCAAAAGATCAGCGCCTATACATACCAGCGTATTACCAAAAGATCAGTGCGTATACAAACCAGCTTATTACCAAAAGAACAGTGCCTATACAAACCAGCATATTACCAAAAGATCAGTGCCTACACATGCCAGTTTATTACCAAAAGTTCAGTGCCTATACAAACCAGCTTATTACCAAAAGATCAGTGCCTATACAAACCAGCTTATTGCCAAAAGATCAGTGCATATACAAACCAGTTTATTACCAAAAGATCAGTGCCTAGACATACCAGTTTATTACCATAAGATCAGTGCCTATGCAAAGCAGCTTATTACCAAAAGATCATTGCCTATACAAACCAGCTTATTACCAAAAGATCAGTGCCTATACATACCAGTTTATTACCAAAAGATCAGTGCCTATACAAACCAGCTTATTACCAAAAGATCAGTGCCTATACATACCAGACTATTACTAAAAGATCAGTGCCTAGACATACCAGTTCATTACCAAAAGATCAGTGCCTATACAAACCAGCTTATTAACAAAAGATCAGTGCCAATACAAACCAGCTTATTACCAAAAGATCAGTGCCTGGACATACCAGTTTATTACCAAAAGATCAGTGCCAATACATACCAGCTTATTACCAAAAGATCAGTGCCTATACAAAAAAGCTTATTACCAAAAGATCAGTGCCTCTACAAACCAGCTTATTACCAAAAGATCAGTGCCTATGCAAACCAGCTTATTACCAAATGATCAGTGCCTATACATACCAGTTTATGACCAAAGGATCAGTGCCGATACATAACCTGCTTATTACCAAAAGATAAGTGCCTATACAAACTAGCTTATTACCAAAAGATCAGTGCCTATACAAAACAGTAAATTACCAAAAGATCAGTGCCTATACCTACCAGCTTATTACCAAAGGATCAGTGCCTATACAAACCAGTTTATTACCAAAAGATCAGTGCCTATACAAACCAGCTTATAACCAAAAGATCAGTGCCGATACAAACCAGCTTATTACCAAAAGATCAGTGCCTATACATACCAATTTATGACCAAAAGATCAGTCCCTATACAAACCAGCTTATTACCAAAAGATCATTGCCTATACATACCAGTTTATTACCAAAAGATCAGTGCCTATACATACCAGCTTATTACCAAAAGATCAGTGCCTATACAAACCAGCTTATTACCAAAAGATCAGTGCCTATACATACCAGTTTATTACCAAAAGATCAGTGCCTATACATAGCAGTTTATTAACAAAAGATCAGTGCCTATACATACCAGCTTATTACCAAAAGATCAGTGCCTATACATACCAGTTTATTACCAAAAGATCAGTGCCTATACAAACCAGTTTTTACCAAAAGATCAGTGCCTATACAAACCAGCTTATTACCAAACGATCAGTGCCTATACATACCAGTTTATTACCAAAAGATCAGTGCCGATACAAACCAGTTTATTACCAAAAGATCAGTGCCTATACAAACCAGCTTATTACCAAAAGATCAGTGCCTATAAAAACCAGCTTATTACCAAAAGATCAGTGCCTATACATACCAGTTTATTACCAAAAGATCAGTGCCTATACATACCAGTTTCTTACCAAAAGATCAGTGCCGATACAAACCAGCTTATCACCAAAAGATCAGTGCCGATAAAAAACAGCTTATTACCAAAAGATCAGTGCCTATACAAACAAGCTTATTACCAAATGATCAGTGCCTATACAAACCAGCTTATTACCAAAAGATAAGTGCCTATACAAACTAGCTTATTACCAAAAGATCAGTGCCTATACATACCAGTACATTACCAAAAGATCAGTGCCTATACATACCAGCTTATTACCAAAAGATCAGTGCCAATACAAACCAGCTTATTACCAAAAGATCAGCGCATATACAAACCAGTTTATTACCAAAAGATCAGTGCCTAGACATACCAGTTTATTACCAAAAGATCAGTGCCTATACAAACCAGCTTATTACCAAAAGATCAGTGCCTATAAAAACCAGCTTATTACCAAAAGATCAGTGCCTAGACATACCAGCTTATTACCAAAAGATCAGTGCCTATACAAACCAGCTTATTACCAAAAGATCAGTGCCTATACAAACCAGTTTATTACCAAAACATCAGTGCCTAGACATACCAGCTTATTACCAAAAGATCAGTGCCTATACAAACCAGCTTATTACCAAAAGATCAGTGCCGATACAAACCAGTTTATTACCAAAAGATCAGTGCCTATACATACCAGTTTATTACCAAAACATCAGTGCCGAATCAAACCAGCTTATTACCAAAAGACCAGTGCCTATACAAACCAGCTTATTACCAAAAGATCAGTGCCGATACAAAAAAGCTTATTACCAAAAGATCAGTGCCTCTACAAACCAGCTTATTACCAAAAGATCAGTGCCTATGCAAACCAGCTTATTACCAAATGATCAGTGCCTATACATACCAGTTTATTACCAAAGGATCAGTGCCTATACATAACCTGCTTATTACCAAAAGATAAGTGCCTATACAAACTAGCTTATTACCAAAAGATCAGTGCCTATACATAACAGTAAATTACCAAAAGATCAGTGCCTATACCTACCAGCTTATTACCAAAGGATCAGTGCCTATACAAACCAGTTTATTACCAAAAGATCAGTGCCTATACAAACCAGCTTATAACCAAAAGATCAGTGCCTATACAAACCAGCTTATTACCAAAAGATCAGTGCCTATACATAACAGTTTATGACCAAAAGATCAGTCCCTATCCAAACCAGCTTATTACCAAAAGATCATTGCCTATACATACCAGTTTATTACCAAAAGATCAGTGCCAATACATACCAGCTTATTACCAAAAGATCAGTGCCTATACAAACCAGCTTATTACCAAAAGATCAATGCCTATACATACCAGTTTATTACCAAAAGATCAGTGCCTATACATAGCAGTTTATTAACAAAAGATCAGTGCCTATACATACCAGCTTATTACCAAAAGATCAGAGCCTATACATAGCAGTTTATTACCAAAAGATCAGTGCCTATACAAACCAGCATATTACCAAAAGATCAGTGCCTACACATACCAGTTTATTACCAAGAGATCAGTGCCTACATACACCAGCTTATTACCAAAAGATCAGCGCCTATACATACCAGTTTATCACCAAAACATCAGTGCCGATACAAACCAGATTATTACCAAACGATCAGTGCCTATACATACCAGTTTATTACCAAAAGATCAGTGCCGACACAAACCAGTTTATTACCAAAGGATCAGTGCCTATACATACCAGTTTTTACCAAAAGATCAGTGCCTATACAAACCAGCTTGTTACCAAACGATCAGTGCCTATACATACCAGTTTATTACCAAAAGATCAGTGCCGATACAAACCAGTTTATTACCAAAAGATCAGTGCCTATACAAACCAGCTTATTACCAAAAGATCAGTGCCTATAAAAACCAGCTTATTACCAAAAGATCAGTGCCTATACATACCAGTTTATTACCAAAAGATCAGTGCCTATACATACCAGTTTCTTACCAAAAGATCAGTGCCGATACAAACCAGCTTATCACCAAAAGATCAGTGCCGATAAAAAACAGCTTATTACCAAAAGATCAGTGCCTATACAAACAAGCTTATTACCAAATGATCAGTGCCTATACAAACCAGCTTATTACCAAAAGATAAGTGCCTATACAAACCAGCTTATTACCAAAAGATCAGTGCCTATACATACCAGTTTATTACCAAAAGATCAGTGCCTATACATACCAGCTTATTACCAAAAGATCAGTGCCAATACAAACCAGCTTATTACCAAAAGATCAGCGCATATACAAACCAGTTTATTACCAAAAGATCAGTGCCTAGACATACCAGTTTATTACCAAAAGATCAGTGCCTATACAAACCAGCTTATTACCAAAAGATCAGTGCCTATAAAAACCAGCTTATTACCAAAAGATCAGTGCCTATACATACCAGTTTATTACCAAAAGATCAGTGCCTATACATACCAGTTTCTTTCCAAAAGATCAGTGCCGATACAAACCAGCTTATTACCAAAAGATCAGTGCCTATACAAACCAGCTTATTACCAAACGATCAGTGCCTATACAAACAAGCTTATTACCAAATGATCAGTGCCTATACAAACCAGCTTATTACCAAAAGATAAGTGCCGATACAAACCAGCTTATTACCAAAAGATCAGTGCCTATACATACCAGTTTATTACCAAAAGATCAGTGCCTATACATACCAGCTTATTACCAAAAGATAAGTGCCTATACAAACTAGCTTATTACCAAAAGATCAGTGCCTATACATACCAGTATATTACCAAAAGATCAGTGCCCATACATACCAGCTTATTACAAAAGGATCAGTGCATATACAAACCAGCTTAAAACAAAAAAAATGAGTGCCTATACATACCAGTTTCTTACCAAAAGATCAGTGCCTATACATACCAGTTTATTACCAAAAGATCAGTGCCTATACATACCAGCTTATTATCAAAAGATCTGTGCCTATACAAACCAGTTTATTACCAAAAGATGGGTGCCTATACATACCAGTTTATTACCAAACGATCAGTGCTTATACAAACCAGCTTATTACCAAATGATCAGTGCCAAAACATACCAGTTTATTACCAAATGATCAGTGCCTATACACACCAGCTTATTACCAAAAGATCAGTGCCTATACAAACCAGCTTATTACCAAAAGATCAGTGCCTACACATACCAGCTTATTACCAAAAGATCAGTGCCTATACAAACCAGCATATTAGCAAAAGATCAGCGCATAGACAAACCAGCTTATTAACAAAAGATCAGTGCCTAGACATACCAGTTTATTACCAAAAGATCAGTGCCTATTAAAACCAGCTTATTACCAAAAGATCAGTGCCTGTACAAACCAGCATATTACCAAAGGATCAGTGCCTATACAAACAAGCTTATTACCAAAAGATCAGTGCCTATACAAACCAGATTATTTCCAAAAGATCAGTGCCTATACATACCAGTTTATTACCAAAAGATCAGTGCCTATACATACCAGCTTATTACCAAAAGATAAGTGCCTATACAAACTAGCTTATTACCAAAGGATCAGTGCCGATACAAACCAGCTTATTACCAAAAGATCAGTGCCTATACAAACCAGCTTATTACCAAAGGATCAGTGCTGATACCTACCAGTTTATTACCAAAAGATCAGTGCCTATACATACCAGCTTATTACCAAAAGATAAGTGCCTATACAAACTAGCTTATTACCAAAAGATCAGTGCCTATACATACCAGTATATTACCAAAAGATCAGTGCGTATACATACCAGATTATTACCAAAGGATCAGTGCCTATACAAACCAGTTTATTACCAAATGATCAGTGCCTATACAAACCAGTTTATTACCAAATGATCAGTGCCTATACATACCAGTTTATTACCAAATGATCAGTGCCTATACATACCAGTTTATTACCAAAAGATCAGTGCCTATACATACCAGTTTATTACCAAAAGATCAGTGCCTATACAAACCAGCTTATTACCAAAAGATCAGTGCCTATACAAACCAGTTTATTACCAAATGATCAGTGCCTATACATACCAGTTTATTACCAAATGATCAGTGCCTATACATACCAGTTTATTACCAAAAGATCAGTGCCTATACACACCAGTTTATTACCAAATGATCAGTGCCTATACATACCAGTTTATTACCAAATGATCAGTGCCTATACATACCAGTTTATTACCAAATGATCAGTGCCTATACACACCAGCTTATTACCAAAAGATCAGTGCCTCTACAAACCAGCTTATTACCAAAAGATCAGTGCCTATGCAAACCAGCTTATTACCAAATGATCAGTGCCTATACATACCAGTTTATTACCAAAGGATCAGTGCCTATACATAACCTGCTTATTACCAAAAGATAAGTGCCTATACAAACTAGCTTATTACCAAAAGATCAGTGCCTATACATAACAGTAAATTACCAAAAGATCAGTGCCTATACCTACCAGCTTATTACCAAAGGATCAGTGCCTATACAAACCAGTTTATTACCAAAAGATCAGTGCCTATACAAACCAGCTTATAACCAAAAGATCAGTGCCTATACAAACCAGCTTATTACCAAAAGATCAGTGCCTATACATAACAGTTTATGACCAAAAGATCAGTCCCTATCCAAACCAGCTTATTACCAAAAGATCATTGCCTATACATACCAGTTTATTACCAAAAGATCAGTGCCAATACATACCAGCTTATTACCAAAAGATCAGTGCCTATACAAACCAGCTTATTACCAAAAGATCAATGCCTATACATACCAGTTTATTACCAAAAGATCAGTGCCTATACATAGCAGTTTATTAACAAAAGATCAGTGCCTATACATACCAGCTTATTACCAAAAGATCAGAGCCTATACATAGCAGTTTATTACCAAAAGATCAGTGCCT
The DNA here is from genome assembly GCF_036365525.1 of Heterodontus francisci. Lineage (NCBI taxonomy): Eukaryota > Metazoa > Chordata > Chondrichthyes > Heterodontiformes > Heterodontidae > Heterodontus > Heterodontus francisci. The sequence continues at coordinate 71,403,731 of NC_090388.1, read as the reverse complement.
ATACAAACCAGCATATTACCAAAAGATCAGTGCCTACACATACCAGTTTATTACCAAGAGATCAGTGCCTACATACACCAGCTTATTACCAAAAGATCAGCGCCTATACATACCAGTTTATCACCAAAACATCAGTGCCGATACAAACCAGATTATTACCAAACGATCAGTGCCTATACATACCAGTTTATTACCAAAAGATCAGTGCCGACACAAACCAGTTTATTACCAAAGGATCAGTGCCTATACATACCAGTTTTTACCAAAAGATCAGTGCCTATACAAACCAGCTTGTTACCAAACGATCAGTGCCTATACATACCAGTTTATTACCAAAAGATCAGTGCCGATACAAACCAGTTTATTACCAAAAGATCAGTGCCTATACAAACCAGCTTATTACCAAAAGATCAGTGCCTATAAAAACCAGCTTATTACCAAAAGATCAGTGCCTATACATACCAGTTTATTACCAAAAGATCAGTGCCTATACATACCAGTTTCTTACCAAAAGATCAGTGCCGATACAAACCAGCTTATCACCAAAAGATCAGTGCCGATAAAAAACAGCTTATTACCAAAAGATCAGTGCCTATACAAACAAGCTTATTACCAAATGATCAGTGCCTATACAAACCAGCTTATTACCAAAAGATAAGTGCCTATACAAACCAGCTTATTACCAAAAGATCAGTGCCTATACATACCAGTTTATTACCAAAAGATCAGTGCCTATACATACCAGCTTATTACCAAAAGATCAGTGCCAATACAAACCAGCTTATTACCAAAAGATCAGCGCATATACAAACCAGTTTATTACCAAAAGATCAGTGCCTAGACATACCAGTTTATTACCAAAAGATCAGTGCCTATACAAACCAGCTTATTACCAAAAGATCAGTGCCTATAAAAACCAGCTTATTACCAAAAGATCAGTGCCTATACATACCAGTTTATTACCAAAAGATCAGTGCCTATACATACCAGTTTCTTTCCAAAAGATCAGTGCCGATACAAACCAGCTTATTACCAAAAGATCAGTGCCTATACAAACCAGCTTATTACCAAACGATCAGTGCCTATACAAACAAGCTTATTACCAAATGATCAGTGCCTATACAAACCAGCTTATTACCAAAAGATAAGTGCCGATACAAACCAGCTTATTACCAAAAGATCAGTGCCTATACATACCAGTTTATTACCAAAAGATCAGTGCCTATACATACCAGCTTATTACCAAAAGATAAGTGCCTATACAAACTAGCTTATTACCAAAAGATCAGTGCCTATACATACCAGTATATTACCAAAAGATCAGTGCCCATACATACCAGCTTATTACAAAAGGATCAGTGCATATACAAACCAGCTTAAAACAAAAAAAATGAGTGCCTATACATACCAGTTTCTTACCAAAAGATCAGTGCCTATACATACCAGTTTATTACCAAAAGATCAGTGCCTATACATACCAGCTTATTATCAAAAGATCTGTGCCTATACAAACCAGTTTATTACCAAAAGATGGGTGCCTATACATACCAGTTTATTACCAAACGATCAGTGCTTATACAAACCAGCTTATTACCAAATGATCAGTGCCAAAACATACCAGTTTATTACCAAATGATCAGTGCCTATACACACCAGCTTATTACCAAAAGATCAGTGCCTATACAAACCAGCTTATTACCAAAAGATCAGTGCCTACACATACCAGCTTATTACCAAAAGATCAGTGCCTATACAAACCAGCATATTAGCAAAAGATCAGCGCATAGACAAACCAGCTTATTAACAAAAGATCAGTGCCTAGACATACCAGTTTATTACCAAAAGATCAGTGCCTATTAAAACCAGCTTATTACCAAAAGATCAGTGCCTGTACAAACCAGCATATTACCAAAGGATCAGTGCCTATACAAACAAGCTTATTACCAAAAGATCAGTGCCTATACAAACCAGATTATTTCCAAAAGATCAGTGCCTATACATACCAGTTTATTACCAAAAGATCAGTGCCTATACATACCAGCTTATTACCAAAAGATAAGTGCCTATACAAACTAGCTTATTACCAAAGGATCAGTGCCGATACAAACCAGCTTATTACCAAAAGATCAGTGCCTATACAAACCAGCTTATTACCAAAGGATCAGTGCTGATACCTACCAGTTTATTACCAAAAGATCAGTGCCTATACATACCAGCTTATTACCAAAAGATAAGTGCCTATACAAACTAGCTTATTACCAAAAGATCAGTGCCTATACATACCAGTATATTACCAAAAGATCAGTGCGTATACATACCAGATTATTACCAAAGGATCAGTGCCTATACAAACCAGTTTATTACCAAATGATCAGTGCCTATACAAACCAGTTTATTACCAAATGATCAGTGCCTATACATACCAGTTTATTACCAAATGATCAGTGCCTATACATACCAGTTTATTACCAAAAGATCAGTGCCTATACATACCAGTTTATTACCAAAAGATCAGTGCCTATACAAACCAGCTTATTACCAAAAGATCAGTGCCTATACAAACCAGTTTATTACCAAATGATCAGTGCCTATACATACCAGTTTATTACCAAATGATCAGTGCCTATACATACCAGTTTATTACCAAAAGATCAGTGCCTATACACACCAGTTTATTACCAAATGATCAGTGCCTATACATACCAGTTTATTACCAAATGATCAGTGCCTATACATACCAGTTTATTACCAAATGATCAGTGCCTATACACACCAGCTTATTACCAAAAGATCAGTGCCTATACAAACCAGCTTATTACCAAAAAATCAGTGCCTACACATACCAGCTTATTATCAAAAGATCAGTGCCTATACAAACCAGCTTATTACCAAAAGATCAGCGCATAGACAAACCAGCTTATTAACAAAAGATCAGTGCCTCGACATACCAGTTTATTACCAAAAGATCAGTGCCTATTAAAACCAGCTTATTACCAAAAGATCAGTGCCGATACAAACCAGCTTATTACCAAAAGATCAGTGCCTATACATACCAGTTTATTACCAAAAGATCAGTGCCTATACAGACCAGTTTATTACCAAAAGATCAGTGCCTTTTAAAACCAGCTTATTACCAAAAGATCAGTGCCTATACAAACCAGCTTATTACCAAAAGATCAGTGCCTATACAAACAAGCTTATTCCCAAAAGATCAGTGCCTATACAAACCAGCTTATTACCAAAAGATCAGTGCCTATACAAACCAGCTTATTACCAAAAGATCAGTGCCTATACATACCAGTTCATTACCAAAAGATCAGTGCCTATACATACCAGTTTATTACCAAAAGATCAGTGCCTATACACACCAGTTTATTACCAAATGATCAGTGCCTATACATACCAGTTTATTACCAAATAATCAGTGCCTATACATACCAGTTTATTACCAAATGATCAGTGCCTATACACACCAGCTTATTACCAAAAGATCAGTGCCTATACAAACCAGCTTATTACCAAAAGATCAGTGCCTACACATACCAGCTTATTACCAAAAGATCAGTGCCTATACAAACCAGCTTATTACCAAAAGATCAGCGCATAGACAAACCAGTTTATTAACAAAAGATCAGTGCCTAGACATACCAGTTTATTACCAAAAGATCAGTGCCTATACAAACCAGCATATTACCAAAGGATCAGTGCCTATACAAACTAGCTTATTACCAAAGGATCAGTGCCGATACAAACCAGCTTGTTACCAAAAGATCAGTGCCTATACAAACCAGCTTATTACCAAAAGATCAGTGCTGATACCTACCAGTTTATTACCAAAAGATCAGTGCCTATACAAACCAGCTTATTACCAAAAGATCAGTGCCTATACATACCAGTTCATTACCAAAAGATCAGTGCCTATACATACCAGTTTATTACCAAAAGATCAGTGCCTATACACACCAGTTTATTACCAAATGATCAGTGCCTATACATACCAGTTTATTACCAAATGATCAGTGCCTATACACACCAGCTTATTACCAAAAGATCAGTGCCTATACAAACCAGCTTATTACCAAAAGATCAGTGCCTACACATACCAGCTTATTACCAAAAGATCAGTGCCGATACAAACCAGCTTATTACCAAAAGATCAGCGCATAGACAAACCAGTTTATTAACAAAAGATCAGTGCCTAGACATACCAGTTTATTACCAAAAGATCAGTGCCTATACAAACTAGCTTATTACCAAAGGATCAGTGCCGATACAAACCAGCTTGTTACCAAAAGATCAGGGCCTATACAAACCAGCTTATTACCAAAAGATCAGTGCTGATACCTACCAGTTTATTACCAAAAGATCAGTGCCTATACAAACCAGCTTTTTACCAAAAGATCAGTGCCTATACATACCAGTTCATTACCAAAAGATCAGTGCCTATACATACCAGTTTATTACCAAAAGATCAGTGCCTATACACACCAGTTTATTACCAAATGATCAGTGCCTATACATACCAGTTTATTACCAAAAGATAAGTGCCTATACAAACTAGCTTATTACCAAAAGATCAGTGCCTATACATACCAGTATATTACCAAAAGATCAGTGCATATACATACCAGCTTATTACCAAAGGATCAGTGCCTATACAAACCAGTTTATTACCAAATGATCAGTGCCTATACAAACCAGTTTATTACCAAATGATCAGTGCCTATACATACCAGTTTATTACCAAAAGATCAGTGCCTATACATACCAGTTTATTACCAAAAGATCAGTGCCTATACAAACCAGCTTATTACCAAAAGATGAGTGCCTATACACACCAGTTTATTATCAAATGATCAGTGCCTATACAAACCAGCTTATTTCCAAAAGATCAGTGCCTATACACACCAGTTTATTACCAAATGATCAGTGCATATACATACCAGTTTATTACCAAATGATCAGTGCCTATACATACCAGTTTATTACCAAAAGATCAGTGCCTATACAAACCAGCTTATTACCAAAAGATGAGTGCCTATACACACCAGTTTATTACCAAAAGATCAGTGCCTATACAAACCAGCTTATTTCCAAAAGATCAGTGCCTATACACACCAGTTTATTACCAAATGATCAGTGCATATACATACCAGTTTATTACCAAATGATCAGTGCCTATACATACCAGTTTATTACCAAATGATCAGTGCCTATACACACCAGCTTATTACCAAAAGATCAGTGCCTATACAAACCAGCTTATTACCAAAAGATCAGGGCCTACACATACCAGCTTATTACCAAAAGATCAGCGCATAGACAAACCAGTTTATTAACAAAAGATCAGTGCCTAGACATACCAGTTTATTACCAAAAGATCAGTTCCCATACAAACCAGCTTATTACCAAATGATCAGTGCCTATACAAACCAGCAAATTACCAAAACATTAGTGCCGATACAAACAAGCTTATTACCAAAAGATCAGTGCCTATACAAACCAGCTTATTACCAAAAGATCAGTGCCTATACACACCAGTTTATTACCAAATGATCAGTGCCTATACATACCAGTTTATTACCAAATGATCAGTGCCTATACACACCAGCTTATTACCAAAAGATCAGTGCCTATACAAACCAGCTTATTACCAAAAGATCAGTGCTGATACCTACCAGTTTATTACCAAAAGATCAGTGCCTATACAAACCAGCTTATTACCAAAAGATCAGTGCCTATACATACCAGTTCATTACCAAAAGATCAGTGCCTATACATACCAGTTTATTACCAAAAGATCAGTGCCTATACACACCAGTTTATTACCAAATGATCAGTGCCTATACATACCAGTTTATTACCAAATGATCAGTGCCTATACACACCAGCTTATTACCAAAAGATAAGTGCCTATACAAACTAGCTTATTACCAAAAGATCAGTGCCTATACATACCAGTATATTACCAAAAGATCAGTGCATATACATACCAGCTTATTACCAAAGGATCAGTGCCTATACATACCAGTTCATTACCAAAAGATCAGTGCCAATACAAACCAGCTTATAACCAAATGATCAGTGCCTATACATACCAGTTTATTACCAAACGATCAGTGCCTATACATACCAGCTTATTACCAAAAGGCTCCAGAAGCTGGCCGAGCGCGTCTACCCTGAGGCACAGTGTGGCTTTCGTGCAGAGAGATCGACTATTGACATGCTGTTCTCCCTTCGTCAGATACAGGAGAAATGCCGTGAACAACAGATGCCCCTCTACATTGCTTTCATTGATCTCACCAAAGCCTTTGACCTCGTCAGCAGACGTGGTCTCTTCAGACTACTAGAAAAGATCGGATCTCCACCAAAGCTACTAAGTATCATCACCTCATTCCATGACAATATGAAAGGCACAATTCAACATGGTGGCTCCTCATCAGAGCCCTTTCCTATCCTGAGTGGTGTGAAACAGGGCTGTGTTCTCGCACCCACACTTTTTGGGATTTTCTTCTCCCTGCTGCTTTCACATGCGTTCAAATCCTCTGAAGAAGGAATTTTCCTCCACACAAGAGCAGGGGGCAGGTTGTTCAACCTTGCCCGTCTAAGAGCGAAGTCCAAAGTACGGAAAGTCCTCATCAGAGAACTCCTCTTTGCTGACGATGCTGCTTTAACATCTCACACTGAAGAATGCCTGCAGAGTCTCATCGACAGGTTTGCGTCTGCCTGCAATGAATTTGGCCTAACCATCAGCCTCAAGAAAACGAACATCATGGGGCAGGATGTCAGAAATGCTCCATCCATCAATATTGGCGACCACGCTCTGGAAGTGGTTCAAGAGTTCACCTACCTAGGCTCAACTATCACCAGTAACCTGTCTCTAGATGCAGAAATCAACAAGCGCATGGGTAAGGCTTCCACTGCTATGTTCAGACTGGCCAAGAGAGTGTGGGAAAATGGCGCACTGACACGGAACACAAAAGTCCGAGTGTATCAGGCCTGTGTCCTCAGTACCTTGCTCTACGGCAGCGAGGCCTGGACAACGTATGCCAGCCAAGAGCGACGTCTCAATTCATTCCATCTTCGCTGCCTTCGGAGAATACTTGGCATCAGGTGGCAGGACTATATCTCCAACACAGAAGTCCTTGAAGCGGCCAACATCCCCAGCTTATACACACTACTGAGTCAGCGGCGCTTGAGATGGCTTGGCCATGTGAGCCGCATGGAAGATGGCAGGATCCCCAAAGACACATTGTACAGCGAGCTCGCCACTGGTATCAGACCCACCGGCCGTCCATGTCTCCGTTATAAAGACGTCTGCAAACGCGACATGAAATCGTGTGACATTGATCACAAGTCGTGGGAGTCAGTTGCCAGCATTCGCCAGAGCTGGCGGGCAGCCATAAAGACAGGGCTAAATTGTGGCGAGTCGAAGAGACTTAGTAGTTGGCAGGAAAAAAGACAGAGGCGCAAGGGGAGAGCCAACTGTGCAACAGCCCCAACAAACAAATTTCTCTGCAGCACCTGTGGAAGAGCCTGTCACTCCAGAATTGGCCTTTATAGCCACTCCAGGCGCTGCTTCACAAACCACTGACCACCTCCAGGCGTGTATCCATTGTCTCTCGAGATAAGGAGGCCCAAAAGAAAGAAGTGCCTATACAAACCAGCTTATTACCAAAAGATCAGTGCCTACACATACCAGCTTATTACCAAAAGATCAGTGCCTATACAAACCAGCTTATTACCAAAAGATCAGCGCATAGACAAACCAGTTTATTAACAAAAGATCAGTGCCTAGACATACCAGTTTATTACCAAAAGATCAGTGCCTATTAAAACCAGCTTATTACCAAAAGATCAGTGCCTATACAAACCAGCTTATTACCAAAAGATCAGTGCCTATACATACCAGTTTATTACCAAAAGATCATTGCCTATACATACCAGTTTATTACCAAAAGATCAGTGCCTATACAAACCAGCTTATTACCAAAAGATCAGTGCCTATACATACCAGTTTATTACCAAAAGATCAGTGCCTATACATACCAGTTTATTACCAAAAGATCAGTGCCTATACAAACCAGTTTATTACCAAAAGATCAGTGCCTATACATACCAGTTTATTACCAAAAGATCAGTGCCTATACATACCAGTTTATTACCAAAAGATCAGTGCCTATACAAACCAGTTTATTACCAAAAGATCAGTGCCTATACATACCAGTTTTTTACCAAAAGATCAGTGCCTATACATACCAGTTTATTACCAAAAGATCAGTGCCGATACAAACCAGCTTATTACCAAAAGATCAGTGCCTATACAAACCAGCTTATTACCAAAAGATCAGTGCCTATACAAACAAGCTTATTACCAAAAGATCAGTGTCTATACAAACCAGCTTATTACCAAAAGTTCAGTGCCTATACAAACCAGCTTATTACCAAAAGATCAGTGCCTATACATACCAGTTCATTACCAAAAGATCAGTGCCTATACATACCAGTTTATTACCAAAAGATTAGTGCCTATACATACCAGTTTATTACCAAAAGATCAGTGCCTATACATACCAGTTTATTACCAAAAGATCAGTGCCGATACAAACCAGCTTATTACCAAAAGATCAGTGCCTATACAAACCAGCTTATTACCAAAATATCAGTGCCTATACAAACAAGCTTATTACCAAAAGATCAGTGCCTATACAAACCAGCTTATTACCAAAAGATCAGTGCCTACACAAACCAGCTTATTACCAAAAGATCAGTGCCTATACATACCAGTTCATTACCAAAAGATCAGCGCCTATACATACCAGTTTATTACCAAAAGATTAGTGCCTATACAAACCAGTTTATTACCAAAAGATCAGTGCCTATACATAAACGTTTATTACCAAAAGATCAGTGCCTAGACATACCAGTTTATTACCAAAAGATCAGTGCCTATACATACCAGTTTATTACCAAAAGATTAGTGCCTATACATACCAGTTTATTACCAAAAGATCAGTGCCTATACATACCAGTTTATTACCAAAAGATCAGTGCCGATACAAACCAGCTTATTACCAAAAGATCAGTGCCTATACAAACCAGCTTATTACCAAAATATCAGTGCCTATACAAACAAGCTTATTACCAAAAGATCAGTGCCTATACAAACCAGCTTATTACCAAAAGATCAGCGCCTACACAAACCAGCTTATTACCAAAAGATCAGTGCCTATACATACCAGTTCATTACCAAAAGATCAGTGCCCATACATACCAGTTTATTACCAAAAGATTAGTGCCTATACAAACCAGTTTATTACCAAAAGATCAGTGCCTATACATAAACGTTTATTACCAAAAGATCAGTGTCTAGACAAACCAGATTATTACCAAATGATCAGTGCCGATACATACCAGTTTATTACCAAAAGATGAGTGCCGACACAAACCAGTTTATTACCAAAAGATCAGTGCCTATACATACCAGCTTATTACCAAAAGATCAGTGCCTATACAAACCAGCTTATTACCAAAAGATCAGTGCCTATACATACCAGCTTATTACCAAAAGATCAGTGCCTATACAAACCAGCTTATTACCAAAAGATCAGCGCATATACAAACCAGTTTATTACCAAAAGATCAGTGCCTAGACATACCAGTTCATTACCAAAAGATCAGTGCCCATACATACCAGTTTATTACCAAAAGATTAGTGCCTATACAAACCAGTTTATTACCAAAAGATCAGTGCCTATACATAAACGTTTATTACCAAAAGATCAGTGTCTAGACAAACCAGATTATTACCAAATGATCAGTGCCGATACATACCAGTTTATTACCAAAAGATGAGTGCCGACACAAACCAGTTTATTACCAAAAGATCAGTGCCTATACATACCAGCTTATTACCAAAAGATCAGTGCCTATACAAACCAGCTTATTACCAAAAGATCAGTGCCTATACATACCAGCTTATTACCAAAAGATCAGTGCCTATACAAACCAGCTTATTACCAAAAGATCAGCGCATATACAAACCAGTTTATTACCAAAAGATCAGTGCCTAGACATACCAGTTTATTACCAAAAGATCAGTGCCTATACAAACCAGCTTCTTACCAAAAGATCAGTGCCTATACAAACCAGCTTATTAGCAAAAGATCAGTGCCTATACATAAACGTTTATTACCAAAAGATCAGTGTCTAGACAAACCAGATTATTACCAAATGATCAGTGCCGATACATACCAGTTTATTACCAAAAGATCAGTGCCGACACAAACCAGTTTATTACCAACAGATCAGTGCCTATACATACCAGCTTATTACCAAAAGATCAGTGCCTATACATACCAGTTTATTACCAAAAGATCAGTGCCTATACATACCAGTTTATTAGCAAAAGATCAGTGCCGATACAAACCAGCTTATTACCAAAAGATCAGTGCCTATACAAACCAGCTTATTACCAAAAGATCAGTGCCTATACAAACAAGCTTATTACCAAAAGATCAGTGTCTATACAAACCAGCTTATTACCAAAAGATCAGTGCCTATACAAACCAGCTTATTACCAAAAGATCAGTGCCTATACATACCAGTTCATTACCAAAAGATCAGTGCCTATACATACCAGTTTATTACCAAAAGATTAGTGCCTATACATACCAGTTTATTACCAAAAGATCAGTGCCTATACATACCAGTTTATTACCAAAAGATCAGTGCCGATACAAACCAGCTTATTACCAAAAGATCAGTGCCTATACAAACCAGCTTATTACCAAAATATCAGTGCCTATACAAACAAGCTTATTACCAAAAGATCAGTGCCTATACAAACCAGCTTATTACCAAAAGATCAGTGCCTACACAAACCAGCTTATTACCAAAAGATCAGTGCCTATACATACCAGTTCATTACCAAAAGATCAGTGCCTATACATACCAGTTTATTGCCAAAAGATTAGTGCCTATACAAACCAGTTTATTACCAAAAGATCAGTGCCTATACATAAACGTTTATTACCAAAAGATCAGTGTCTAGACAAACCAGATTATTACCAAATGATCAGTGCCGATACATACCAGTTTATTACCAAAAGATCAGTGCCGACACAAACCAGTTTATTACCAAAAGATCAGTGCCTATACATACCAGCTTATTACCAAAAGATCAGTGCCTATACAAACCAGCTTATTACCAAAAGATCAGTGCCTATACATACCAGCTTAATACCAAAAGATCAGTGCCTATACAAACCAGCTTATTACCAAAAGATCAGCGCATATACAAACCAGTTTATTACCAAAAGATCAGTGCCTAGACATACCAGTTTATTACCAAAAGATCAGTGCCTATACAAACCAGCTTCTTACCAAAAGATCAGTGCCTATACAAACCAGCTTATTAGCAAAAGATCAGTGCCTATACATACCAGTTTATTACCAAAAGATCAGTGCCGATACATAGCAGTTTATTACCAAAAGATCAGTGCCGATACAAACCAGCTTATTACCAAAAGATCAGTGCCTATACAAACCAGCTTATTACCAAATGATCAGTGCCTATACAAACCAGTTTATTACCAAATGATCAGTGCCTATACATACCAGTTTATTACCAAATGATCAGTGCCTATACATACCAGTTTATTACCAAAAGATGAGTGCCTATACATACCAGTTTATTACCAAAAGATCAGTGCCTATACAAAGCAGCTTATTACCAAAAGATGAGTGCCTATACACACCAGTTTATTATCAAACGATCAGTGCCTATACAAACCAGCTTATTTCCAAAAGATCAGTGCCTATACACACAAGTTTATTACCAAATGATCAGTGCCTATACATACCAGTTTATTACCAAATGCTCAGTGCCGATACATACCAGTTTATTACCAAATGATCTGTGCCTATACATACCAGCTTATTACCAAAAGATCAGTGCCTACACATACCAGCTTATTACCAAAAGATCAGTGCCTATACAAACCAGCTTATTACCAAAAGATCAGCGCATAGACAAACCAGTTTATTCACAAAAGATCAGTGCCTAGACATACCAGTTTATTACCAAAAGATCAGTGCCTATTAAAACCAGCTTATTACCAAAAGATCAGTGCCTATACAAACCAGCTTATTACCAAAAGATCAGTGCCTATACATACCAGTTTATTACCAAAAGATCAGTGCCTATACATACCAGTTTATTACCAAAAGATCAGTGCCGATACAAACCAGCTTATTACCAAAAGATCAGTGCCTATACAAACCAGCTTATTACCAAAAGATCAGTGCCTATACATACCAGTTTATTACCAAAAGATCAGTGCCTATACATACCAGTTTATTACCAAAAGATCAGTGCCGATACAAACCAGCTTATTACCAAAAGATCAGTGCCTATACAAACCAGGTTATTACCAAAATATCAGTGCCTATACAAACAAGCTTATTACCAAAAGATCAGTGCCTATACAAACCAGCTTATTACCAAAAGATCAGTGCCTACACAAACCAGCTTATTACCAAAAGATCAGTGCCTATACATACCAGTTCATTACCAAAAGATCAGTGCCTATACAGACCAGTTTATTACCAAAAGATTAGTGCCTATACAAACCAGTTTATTACCAAAAGATCAGTGCCTATACATAAACGTTTATTACCAAAAGATCTGTGTCTAGACAAACCAGATTATTACCAAATGATCAGTGCCGATACATACCAGTTTATTACCAAAAGATCAGTGCCGACACAAACCAGTTTATTACCAAAAGATCAGTGCCTATACATACCAGCTTATTACCAAAAGATCAGTGCCTATACAAACCAGCTTATTACCAAAAGATCAGTGCCTATACATACCAGCTTATTACCAAAAGATCAGTGCCTATACAAACCAGCTTATTACCAAAAGATCAGCGCATATACAAACCAGTTTATTACCAAAAGATCAGTGCCTAGACATACCAGTTTATTACCAAAAGATCAGTGCCTATACAAACCAGCTTCTTACCAAAAGATCAGTGCCTATACAAACCAGCTTATTAGCAAAAGATCAGTGCCTATACATAGCAGTTTATTACCAAAAGATCAGTGCCGATACAAACCAGCTTATTACCAAAAGATCAGTGCCTAAACAAACCAGCTGATTACCAAATGATCAGTGCCTATACAAACCAGTTTATTACCAAATGATCAGTGCCTATACATACCAGTTTATTACCAAATGATCAGTGCCTATACATACCAGTTTATTACCAAAAGATCAGTGCCTATACATACCAGTTTATTACCAAAAGATCAGTGCCTATACAAACCAGCTTATTACCAAAAGATGAGTGCCTATACACACCAGTTTATTATCAAACGATCAGTGCCTATACAAACCAGCTTATTTCCAAAAGATCAGTGCCTATACACACCAGTTTATTACCAAATGATCAGTGCCTATACATACCAGTTTATTACCAAATGATCAGTGCCGATACATACCAGTTTATTACCAAATGATCTGTGCCTATACATACCAGCTTATTACCAAAAGATCAGTGCCTATACAAACCAGCTTATTACCAAAAGATCAGTGCCTACACATACCAGCTTATTGCCAAAAGATCAGTGCCTATACATACCAGCTTATTACCAAAAGATCAGCGCATAGACAAACCAGTTTATTAACAAAAGATCAGTGCCTAGACATACCAGTTTATTACCAAAAGATCAGTGCCTATTAAAACCAGCTTATTACCAAAAGATCAGTGCCTATACAAACCAGCTTATTACCAAAAGATCAGTGCCTATACAAACCAGTTTATTACCAAAAGATCAGTGCCTATACATACCAGTTTATTACCAAAAGATCAGTGCCGATACAAACCAGCTTATTACCAAAGGATGAGTGCCTATACAAACCAGCTTATTACCAAAAGATCAGTGCCTATACAAACAAGCTTATTACCAAAAGATCAGTGTCTATACAAACCAGCTTATTACCAAAAGATCAGTGCCTATACAAACCAGCTTATTACCAAAAGATCAGTGCCTATACATAGCAGTTCATTACCAAAAGATCAGTGCCTATACATACCAGTTTATTACCAAAAGATTAGTGCCTATACAAACCAGTTTATTACCAAAAGATCAGTGCCGATACATAAACGTTTATTACCAAAAGATCAGTGTCTATACAAACCAGATTATTACCAAATGATCAGTGCCTATACATAGCAGTTTATTACCAAAAGATCAGTGCCGACACAAACCAGTTTATTACCAAAAGATCAGTGCCTATACATACCAGCTTATTACCAAAAGATCAGTGCCTATACAAACCAGCTTATTACCAAAAGATCAGTGCCTATACATAACAGCTTATTACCAAAAGATCAGTGCCTATACAAACCAGCTTATTACCAAAAGATCAGCGCATATACAAACCAGTTTATTACCAAAAGATCAGTGCCTATACAAACCAGCTTATTACCAAAAGATCAGTGCCTACACATACCAGCTTATTGCCAAAAGATCAGTGCCTATACATACCAGCTTATTACCAAAAGATCAGCGCATAGACAAACCAGTTTATTAACAAAAGATCAGTGCCTAGACATACCAGTTTATTACCAAAAGATCAGTGCCTATTAAAACCAGCTTATTACCAAAAGATCAGTGCCTATACAAACCAGCTTATTACCAAAAGATCAGTGCCTATACAAACCAGTTTATTACCAAAAGATCAGTGCCTATACATACCAGTTTATTACCAAAAGATCAGTGCCGATACAAACCAGCTTATTACCAAAGGATGAGTGCCTATACAAACCAGCTTATTACCAAAAGATCAGTGCCTATACAAACAAGCTTATTACCAAAAGATCAGTGTCTATACAAACCAGCTTATTACCAAAAGATCAGTGCCTATACAAACCAGCTTATTACCAAAAGATCAGTGCCTATACATAGCAGTTCATTACCAAAAGATCAGTGCCTATACATACCAGTTTATTACCAAAAGATTAGTGCCTATACAAACTAGTTTATTACCAAAAGATCAGTGCCGATACATAAACGTTTATTACCAAAAGATCAGTGTCTATACAAACCAGATTATTACCAAATGATCAGTGCCTATACATACCAGCTTATTACCAAAAGATCAGTGCCTATACAAACCAGCTTATTACCAAAAGATCAGTGCCTATACATAACAGCTTATTACCAAAAGATCAGTGCCTATACAAACCAGCTTATTACCAAAAGATCTGCGCATATAGAAACCAGTTTATTACCAAAAGATCAGTGCCTATACAAACCAGCTTATTACCAAAAGATCAGTGCCTATACATACCAGCTTATTACCAAAAGATCAGTGCCTATACAAACCAGCTTATTACCAAAAGATCAGTGCCTAGACATACCAGTTTATTACCAAAAGATCAGTGCCTATACAAACCAGCTTCTTACCAAAAGATCAGTGCCTATACAAACCAGCTTATTACCAAAAGATCAGTGCCTATACATACCAGTTTATTACCAAAAGATCAGTGCCTATACATAGCAGCTTATTACCAAAAGATCAGTGCCGATACAAACCAACTTATTACCAAAAGATCAGTGCCTTTACAAACCAGCTTATTACCAAAAGATCAGTGCCTATACATACCAATTTATTACCAAAAGATCAGTGCCTATACAAACCAGCTTATTAACAAAAGATCAGCGCATATACAAACCAGTTTTATACCAAAAGATCAGTGCCTAGACATACCAGTTTATTACCCAAAGATCAGTGCCTATACAAACCAGCTTATTACCAAAAGATCAGTGCCTATACAAACCAGCTTATTACCAAAAGATCAGTGCCTATACATACCAGGTTATTTCCAAAAGATCAGTGCCTTTACATACCAGTTTATTACCAAAAGATCAGTGCCGATACAAACCAGCTTATTCCCAAAAGATCAGTGCCTCTCCAAGCCAGCATATTACCAAAAGATCAGTGCCTATACAAACAAGCTTATTACCAAAAGATCAGTGCCTATACAAACCAGCTGATTACCAAAAGATCAGTGCCTATACATACCAGTTTATTACCAAAAGATCAGTGCCTATACATACCAGCTTATTACCAAAAGATAAGTGCCTATACAAACCAGTTTGTTACCAAATGATCAGTGCCTATACAAACCAGTTTATTACCAAATGATCAGTGCCTATACATACCAGTTTATTACCAAATGATCAGTGCCTATACACACCAGTTTATTACCAAATGATCAGTGCCTATACATACCAGTTTATTACCAAATGATCAGTGCCTATACATACCAGCTTATTACCAAAAGATCAGTGCCTATAAAAACCAGTTTATTACCAAATGATCAGTGCCTGTACATACCAGTTTATTACCAAACGATCAATGCCGATACAAACCAGATTATTATCAAAAGATCAGTGCCTATACAAACCAGTTTATTACCAAAAGATGAGTGCCTGTACATACCAGTTTATTACCAAAAGATCAGTGCCTTTTCATACCAGTTTATGACCAAACGATCAATGCCTATACAAACCAGCTTCTTACCAAAAGATCAGTGCCTATACATACCAGTATATTACCAAAAGATCAGTGCCTATACAAACCAGCTTATAAAGAAAAGATGAGTGCCTATACACACCAGTTTATTACCAAACGATCAGTGCCTATACAAACCAGCTTATTTCCAAAAGATCAGTGCCTATACATACCAGTTTATTACCAAATGATCAGTGCCTATACATACCAGTTTATTACCAAAAGATCAGTGCCTATAAAAACCAGTTTATTACCAAATGATCAGTGCCTGTACATACCAGTTTATTACCAAACGATCAATGCCGATACAAACCAGATTATTATCAAAAGATCAGTGCCTATACAAACCAGTTTATTACCAAAAGATGAGTGCCTGTACATACCAGTTTATTACCAAAAGATCAGTGCCTTTTCATACCAGTTTATGACCAAACGATCAATGCCTATACAAACCAGCTTCTTACCAAAAGATCAGTGCCTATACATACCAGTATATTACCAAAAGATCAGTGCCTATACAAACCAGCTTATAAAGAAAAGATGAGTGCCTATACACACCAGTTTATTACCAAACGATCAGTGCCTATACAAACCAGCTTATTTCCAAAAGATCAGTGCCTATACATACCAGTTTATTACCAAATGATCAGTGCCTATACATACCAGTTTATTACCAAAAGATCAGTGCCTATACATACCAGTTTGTTACCAAAAGATCAGTGCCGAATCAAATCAGTTTATTACCAAAAGATGGGTGCCTATACATACCAGTTTATTACCAAATGATCAGTGCTTATGCAAACCAGCTTATTTCAAAAAGATCAGTGCCTATACACACCAGTTTATTACCAAATGATCAGTGCCTATATATACCAGTTTATTACCAAAAGATCAGTGCCTATACATACCAGTTTATTACCAAATGATCAGTGCCTATACATACCAGTTTATTACCAAACGATCAGTGCCTATACAAACCAGTTTATTACCAAATGATCAGTGCCTATAAAAACCAGTTTATTACCAAACGATCAGTGCCTACACAAACCAGCTTATTATCAAAAGATCAGTGCCCATACAAACCAGCTTATTACCATAAGATCAGGGCCTATACAAACCAGTTTATTACCAAAAGATGGGTGCCTATACATACCAGCTTATTACCAAAAGATCAGTGCCTCTTCATACAAGCTTATTACCAAAGGACCAGTGCCTTTGCATCCCAGTTTATTTCCAAAAGATCAGTGCCTATACATACCAGGTTATTACCAAAAGATCAGTGCCTATACATACCAGTTTATTACCAAAAGATCACTGCCAATACATACCAGCATATTACCAAAAGATCAGTGCCTATACATACCAGCTTATTACCAAAAGATCAGTGCCTATACATACCAGTTTATTACCAACAGATCAGTGCCGAGACAAACCAGTTTATTACCAAAAGATCAGTGCCTATACAAACCAGTTTATTACCAAAAGATCAGTGCCTATACATACCAGTTTATTACCAAAAGATCAGTGCCTATAGATACCAGCTTATTACCAAAAGATCAGTGCCTATCCAAGTCGGCTTATTACCAAAAGATCAGTGCCTATACAAACCAGTTTATTACCAAAAGATCAGTGCCTATCCAAGTCGGCTTATTACCAAAAGATCAGTGCCTATATATACCAGTTTATTACCAAAAGATCAGTGCCTATACATACCAGTTTATTACCAAATGATCAGTGCCTATACATACCAGTTTATTACCAAACGATCAGTGCCTATACAAACCAGTTTATTACCAAATGATCAGTGCCTATAAAAACCAGTTTATTACCAAACGATCAGTGCCTACACAAACCAGCTTATTATCAAAAGATCAGTGCCCATACAAACCAGCTTATTACCATAAGATCAGGGCCTATACAAACCAGTTTATTACCAAAAGATGGGTGCCTATACATACCAGCTTATTACCAAAAGATCAGTGCCTCTTCATACAAGCTTATTACCAAAGGACCAGTGCCTTTGCATCCCAGTTTATTTCCAAAAGATCAGTGCCTATACATACCAGGTTATTACCAAAAGATCAGTGCCTATACATACCAGTTTATTACCAAAAGATCACTGCCAATACATACCAGCATATTACCAAAAGATCAGTGCCTATACATACCAGCTTATTACCAAAAGATCAGTGCCTATACATACCAGTTTATTACCAACAGATCAGTGCCGAGACAAACCAGTTTATTACCAAAAGATCAGTGCCTATACAAACCAGTTTATTACCAAAAGATCAGTGCCTATACATACCAGTTTATTACCAAAAGATCAGTGCCTATAGATACCAGCTTATTACCAAAAGATCAGTGCCTATCCAAGTCGGCTTATTACCAAAAGATCAGTGCCTATACAAACCAGTTTATTACCAAAAGATCAGTGACTATACATACCAGCTTATTACCAAAAGATCAGTGCCTATAAAAACCAATTTATTACCAAATGATCAGTGCCTATACATACCAGTTTATTACCAAACGATCAGTGCCTATACAAACCAGCTTATTATCAAAAGATCAGTGCCTATACAAACCAGTTTATTACCAAAAGATGAGTGCCTATACATACCAGTTTAATACGAAACGATCAGTGCCTATACAAACCAGTTTATTTCCAAAAGATGAGTGCCTATACATACCAGTTTATTACCAAACGATCAATGCCTATACAAACCAGCTTATTACCAAAAGGTCAGTGCCTATACATACCAGTTTAATACGAAACGATCAGTGCCTATACAAACCAGTTTATTTCCAAAAGATGAGTGCCTATACATACCAGTTTATTACCAAACGATCAATGCCTATACAAACCAGCTTATTACCAAACGATCAGTGCCTATACAAACCAGTTTATTACCAAATGATCAGTGCCTAAACAAACCAGTTTATTACCAAATGATCAGTGCCTATACATACCAGTTTATTACCAAAAGATCAGTGCCTATACAAACCAGCTTATTACCAAAAGATGAGTGCCTATACACACCAGTTTATTATCAAATGATCAGTGCCTATACAAACCAGCTTATTTCCAAAAGATCAGTGCCTATACACACCAGTTTATTACCAAATGATCAGTGCCTATACATACCAGTTTATTACCCAATGATCAGTGCCTATACATACCAGTTTATTACCAAATGATCAGTGCCTCTACATACCAGCTTATTAAAAATAGATCAGTGCCTAAACAAACCAGCTTATTACCAAAAGATCAGTGCCTATACAAACCAGTTTATTACCAAAAGATGAGTGCCTATACATACCAGTTTATTACGAAACGATCAGTGCCTATACAAACCAGTTTATTTCCAAAAGATGAGTGCCTATACATACCAGTTTATTACCAAACGATCAATGCCTATACAAACCAGCTTATTACCAAAAGGTCAGTGCCTATACATGCCAGTTTATTACCAAAAGATCAGTGCCTATACATACCAGTTTATTACCAAAAGATCAGTGCCTATACATACCAGCTTATTACCAAAAGATAAGTGCCTATAAAAACTTGCTTATTACCAAAAGGTCAGTGCCTATACATACCAGTATATTACCAAAAGATCAGTGCCTATACATACCAGTTTATTACCAAACGATGAGTGCCTATACAGACCAGTTTATTACCAAACGATCAGTGCCTATACAAACCAGTTTATTACCAAATGATCAGTGCCTATACATGCCAGTTTATTACCAAATGATCAGTGCCTATACATACCAGCTTATTTCCAAAAGATCAGTGCCTATACACACCAGTTTATTACCAAATGATCAGTGCCTATACATACCAGTTTATTACCAAATGATCAGTGCCTATACATACCAGTTTATTACCAAATGATCAGTGCCTATACATACCAGTTTATTACCAAATGATCAGTGCCTATACATACCAGTTTATTACCAAATGATCAGTGCCTATACATACCACTTTATTACCAAATGATCAGTGCATATACAAACCAGCTTATTTGCAAAAGATCAGTGCCTATACACACCAGTTTATTACCAAATGATCAGTGCCTATACATACCAGTTTATTACCAAATGATCAGTGCCAATACATACCAGTTTATTACCAAATGATCAGTGCCTATACATACCAGCTTATTACCAAAAGATCAGTGCCTATAAAAACTAGTTTATTACCAAATGATCAGTGCCTATACATACCAGTTTATTACCAAACGATCAGTGCCAATACAAACCAGCTTATTATCAAAAGATCAGTGCCTATACAAACCAGTTTATTACCAAAAGATGAGTGCCTATACATACCAGTTTATTACCAAAAGATCAGTGCCTTTTCATACCAGTTTATTACCAAACGATCAATGCCTATACAAACCAGCTTATTACCAAAAGATCAGTGGCTATACATACCAGTATATTACCAAAAGATCAGTGCCTAAACAAACCAGCTTATTAAGAAAAGATGAGTGCCGATACACACCAGTTTATTACCAAACGATCAGTGCCTATACAAACCAGCTTATTTCCAAAAGATCAGTGCCTATACACACCAGTTTATTACCAAAGGATCAGTGCCTATACATACCAGTTTATTACCAAAAGATCAGTGCCTATACATACCAGTTTATTACCAAAAGATCAGTGCCTATACATACCAGTTTGTTACCAAATGATCAGTGCCGAATCAAATGCGTTTTTTACCAAATGATGGGTGCCTATACATACCAGTTTATTACCAAATGATCAGTGCCTATACAAACCAGTTTATTTCCAAAAGATCAGTGCCTATACACACCAGTTTATTACCAAATGATCAGTGCCTATATATACCAGTTTATTACCAAAAGATCAGTGCCTATACATACCAGTTTATTACCAAATGATCAGTGCCTATACATACCAGTTTATTACAAAACGATCAGTGCCGATACAAACCAGTTTATTACCAAATGATCAGTGCCTAGACAAACCAGTTTATTACCAAACGATCAGTGTCTATACAAACCAGCTTATTATCAAAAGATCAGTGCCTATACAAACCAGCTTATTACCAAAAGATCAGGGCATATACAAACCAGTTTATTACCAAAAGATCAGTGCCTATACAAACCAGCTTATTACCAAAAGATCAGTGCCTATACAAACAAGCTTATTACCAAAAGATCAGGGCCTATACAAACCAGTTTATTACCAAAAGATCAGTGCCTATACAAACCAGCTTATTACCAAAAGATCAGTGCCTAGACAAACCAGCTTATTACCAAAAGATCAGTGCCTATACATACCAGTTTATTACCAAAAGATCAGTGTATATACAAACAAGCTTATTACCAAAAGATCAGTGCCTATACATACCAGTTTATTACCAAAGGATCAGTGCCTATACAAACCACCTTATTACCAAAAGATCAGTGCCTATACATACCAGCTTATTACCAAAAGATAAGTGCCTATACAAACTAGCTTATTACCAAAAGGTCAGTGCCTATACAATGCAGCTTATTACCAAAGGATCAGTGCCTATACAAACCAGCTTATTACCAAAAGATCAGTGCCTATACATACCAGTGAATTACCAAAAGATCAGTGCCTATACATACCAGTTTATTACCAAAAGATCAGTGCCTATACATACCAGTTTATTACCAAATGATCAGTGCCTATACATACCAGTTTATTACCAAACGATCAGTGCCTATACAAACCAGTTTATTACCAAATGATCAGTGCCTATACAAACCAGTTTATTACCAAATGATCAGTGCCGAAACATACCAGTTTATTACCAAATGATCAGTGCCGATACAAACCAGTTTATTTCCAAAAGATCAGTGCCTATACATACCAGTTTATTACCAAATGATCAGTGCCTATACATACCAGCTTATTACCAAAAGATCAGTGCCTATAAAAACCAGTTTATTACCAAATGATCAGTGCCGATACAAACCAGCTTATTATCAATAGATCAGTGCCTATACAAACCAGTTTATTATCAAAAGATGAGTGCGTATACATACCAGTTTATTACCAAAAGATCAGTGCCTTTTCATACCAGTTTATTACCAAACGATCAATGCCTATACAAACCAGATTATTACCAAATGATCAGTGCCTATACATACCAGTTTATTACCAAAAGATCAGTGCCTATACATACCAGTTTATTACCAAATGATCAGTGCCTATACATACCAGTTTATTACCAAATGATCAGTGCCTATACATACCAGTTTATTACCAAAAGATCATTGCCTATACATACCAGTTTATTACCAAAAGATCAGTGCCGAAACAAACCAGTTTATTGCCAAAAGATGGGTGCCTATACATACCAGTTTATTACCAAATGATCAATGCCTATACAAACCAGCTTATTTCCAAAAGATCAGTGCCTATACACACCTGTTTATTACCAAATGATCAGTGCCTCTACATACAAGTTTATTACCAAAAGATCAGTGCCTATACATACCAGTTTATTACCAAAAGATCAGTGCCTATACATACCAGTTTATTACCAAACGATCAGTGCCTATACAAACCAGTTTATTACCAAAGGATCGGTGCCTATACAAACCAGTTTATTACCAAACGATCAGTGCCTATACAAACCAGCTTATTATCAAAAGATCAGTGCCAATACAAACCAGCTTATTACCAAAAGATCAGGGCCTATACAAACCAGTTTATTCCCAAACGATCAGTGCCTATACATACCAGCTTATTACCAAAGGATCAGTGCCTATACATCCCAGTTTATTACCAAATGATCAGTGCCTATACATACCAGTTTATTACCAAAAGATCAGTGCCGACACAAACCAGTTTATTTCCAAAAGATCAGTGCCAATACATACCAGCATATTACCAAAAGATCAGTGCCTATACATACCAGTTTATTACCAAAAGATCAGTGCCTATACATACCAGCTTATTACCAAAAGATAAGTGCCTATACAAACTAGCTTATTACCAAAAGGTCAGTGCCTATACATACCAGTATATTACCAAAAGATCAGTGCCTATACATACCAGCTTATTACCAAAGGATCAGTGCCTATACAAACCAGCTTATTACCAAAAGATCAGTGCCTATACATACCAGTGTATTACCAAAAGATCAGTGCCTATACATACCAGTTTATTACCAAAAGATCAGTGCCTATACATACCAGTTTATTACCAAATGATCAGTGCCTATACATACCAGTTTATTACCAAACGATCAGTGCCTATACAAACCAGTTTATTACCAAATGATCAGTGCCTACACAAACCAGTTTATTACCAAATTATCAGTGCCGAAACATACCAGTTTATTACCAAATGATCAGTGCCTATATTAACCAGCTTAGTTCCAAAAGATCAGTGCCTATACACACCAGTTTATTACCAAATGATCAGTGCCTATACATACCAGTTTATTACCAAAAGATCAGTGCCTTTACATACCAGCTTATTACCAAAAGATCAGTGCCTATAAAAACCAGTTTATTACCAAATGATCAGTGCCTATACATACCAGTTTATTACGAAACGATCAGTGCCGATACAAACCAGCTTATTATCAATAGATCAGTGCCTATACAAACCAGTTTATTACCAAAAGATGAGTGCCTATACATACCAGTTTATTACCAAAAGATCAGTGCCTTTTCATACCAGTTTATTACCAAACGATCAATGCCCATACAAACCAGATTATTACCAAAAGATCAGTGCCTATACATACCAGTATATTACCAAAAGATCAGTGCCTATACAAACCAGCTTATTACCAAAAGATGAGTGCCTATACACACCAGTTTATTACCAAACGATTAGTGCCTATACAAACCAGATTTTTTCCAAAAGATCAGTGCCTATACACACCAGTTTATTACCAAATGATCAGTGCCTATACATACCAGTTTATTACCAAAAGATCAGTGCCTATACATACCAGTTTATTACCAAATGATCAGTGCCTATACATACCAGTTTATTACCAAAAGATCATTGCCTATACATACCAGTTTATTACCAAAAGATCAGTGCCGAAACAAGCCAGTTTATTACCAAAACATGGGTGCCTATACATACCGGTTTATTACCAAATGATCAGTGCCTATACAAACCAGCTTATTTCCAAAAGATCAGTGCCTATACACACCAGTTTATTACCAAATGTTCAGTGCCTCTACATACCAGTTTATTACCAAAAGATCAGTGCCTATACATACCAGTTTATTACCAAATGATCAGTGCTTATACATACCAGTTTGTTACCAAACGATCAGTGCCTATACAAACCAGTTTATTACCAAATGATCAGTGCCTATACAAACCAGTTTATTACCAAACGATCAGTGCGTATACAAACCAGCTTATTATCAAAAGATCAGTGCCTATACAAACCAGCTTATTACCAAAAGATCAGGGCCTATACAAACCATTTTATTACCAAAAGATCAGTGCCTATACATACCAGCTTATTACCAAAAGATCAGTGCCTATACATACAAGCTTATTACCAAAGGATCAGTGCCTATACATCCCAGTTTATTACCAAAAGATCAGTGCCTATAGATACCAGCTTATTACCAAAAGATCAGTGCCTATACATACCAGTTTATTACCAAAAGATCAGTGCCAATACATACCAGCATATTAACAAAAGATCAGTGCCTATACATACCAGCTTATTACCAAAAGATCAGTGCCTATACATACCAGTTTATTACCAAAAGATCAGTGCCTATACAAACCAGTTTATTACCAAAAGATCAGTGCCTATACATACCAGTTTATTACTAAAAGATCAGTGCCTATACATACCAGTTTATTACCAAACGATCAGTGCCTATACATACCAGCTTATTACCAAAAGATCAGTGCCTATTCAAGTCGGCTTATTACCTAAAGATCAGGGCCTATACAAACCATTTTATTACCAAAAGATCAGTGCCTATACATACCAGCTTATTAGCAAAAGATCAGTGCCTATACATACCACTTTATTACCAAATGCTCAGTGCATATACAAACCAGCTTATTTGCAAAAGATCAGTGCCTATACACACCAGTTTATTACCAAATGATCAGTGCCTATACATACCAGTTTATTACCAAATGATCAGTGCCTATACATACCAGTTTATTACCAAATGATCAGTGCCTATACATACCAGCTTATTACCAAAAGATCAGTGCCTATAAAAACCAGTTTATTACCAAATGATCAGTGCCTATACATACCAGTTTATTACCAAACGATCAGTGCCAATACAAACCAGCTTATTATCAAAAGATCAGTGCCTATACAAACCAGTTTATTACCAAAAGATGAGTGCCTATACATACCAGTTTATTACCAAAAGATCAGTGCCTTTTCATACCAGTTTATTACCAAACGATCAATACCTATACAAACCAGCTTATTACCAAAAGATCAGTGCCTATACATACCAGTATATTACCAAAAGATCAGTGCCTATACAAACCAGCTTATTAAGAAAAGATGAGTGCCTATACACACCAGTTTATTACCAAACGATCAGTGCCTATACAAACCAGCTTATTTCCAAAAGATCAGTGCCTATACACACCAGTTTATTACCAAATGATCAGTGCCTATACATACCAGTTTATTACCAAAAGATCAGTGCCTATACATTCCAGTTTATTACCAAAAGATCAGTGCCTATACATACCAGTATGTTACCAAATGATCAGTGCCGAATCAAATGCGTTTTTTACCAAATGATGGGTGCCTATACATACCAGTTTATTACCAAATGATCAGTGCCTATACAAACCAGTTTATTTCCAAAAGATCAGTGCCTATACACACCAGTTTATTACCAAATGATCAGTGCCTATATATACCAGTTTATTACAAAAAGATCAGTGCCTATACATACCAGTTTATTACCAAATGATCAGTGCCTATACATACCAGTTTATTACCAAACGATCACTGCCGATACAAACCAGTTTATTACCAAATGATCAGTGCCTAGACAAACCAGTTTATTACCAAACGATCAGTGTCTATACAAACCAGCTTATTATCAAAAGATCAGTGCCTATACAAACCAGCTTATTACCAAAAGATCAGTGCCTATACAAAGCAGCTTATTACCAAAAGATCAGGGCCTATACAAACCAGTTTATTACCAAAAGATCAGTGCCTATACAAACCAGCTTATTACCAAAAGATCAGTGCCTAGACAAACCAGCTTATTACCAAAAGATCAGTGCCTATACATACCAGTTTATTACCAAAAGATCAGTGTATATACAAACAAGCTTATTACCAAAAGATCAGTGCCTATACATACCAGTTTATTACCAAAGGATCAGTGCCTATACAAAACAGCTTATTACCAAAAGATCAGTGCCTATACATACCAGCTTATTACCAAAAGATAAGTGCCTATACAAACTAGCTTATTACCAAAAGGTCAGTGCCTATACAATGCAGCTTATTACCAAAGGATCAGTGCCTATACAAACCAGCTTATTACCAAAAGATCAGTGCCTATACATACCAGTGAATTACCAAAAGATCAGTGCCTATACATACCAGTTTATTACCAAAAGATCAGTGCCTATACATACCAGTTTATTACCAAACCATCAGTGCCTATGCAAACCAGTTTATTACCAAATGATCAGTGCCTATACAAACCAGTTTATTACCAAATGATCAGTGCCGAAACATACCAGTTTATTACCAAATGATCAGTGCCGATACAAACCAGTTTATTTCCAAAAGATCAGTGCCTATACATACCAGTTTATTACCAAATGATCAGTGCCTATACATACCAGCTTATTACCAAAAGATCAGTGCCTATAAAAACCAGTTTATTACCAAATGATCAGTGCCGATACAAACCAGCTTATTATCAATAGATCAGTGCCTATACAAACCAGTTTATTACCAAAAGATGAGTGCGTATACATACCAGTTTATTACCAAAAGATCAGTGCCTTTTCATACCAGTTTATTACCAAACGATGAATGCCTATACAAACCAGATTATTACCAAAAGATCAGTGCCTATACATACCAGTATATTACCAAAAGATCAGTGCCTATACAAACCAGCTTATTACCAAAAGATGAGTGCCTATACACACCAGTTTATTACCAAACGATCAGTGCCTATACAAACCAGCTTATTTCCAAAAGATCAGTGCCTATACACACCAGTTTATTACCAAATGATCAGTGCCTATACATACCAGTTTATTACCAAAAGATCAGTGCCTATACATACCAGTTTATTACCAAATGATCGTGCCTATACATACCAGTTTATTACCAAAAGATCATTGCCAATACATACCAGTTTATTACCAAAAGATCAGTGCCGAAACAAACCAGTTTATTGCCAAAAGATGGGTGCCTATACATACCAGTTTATTACCAAATGATCAGTGCCTATACAAACCAGCTTATTTCCAAAAGATCAGTGCCTATACACACCTGTTTATTACAAAATGATCAGTGCCTCTACATACAAGTTTATTACCAAAAGATCAGTGCCTATACATACCAGTTTATTACCAAAAGATCAGTGCCTATACATACCAGTTTATTACCAAACGATCAGTGCCTATACAAACCAGTTTATTACCAAATGATCGGTGCCTATACAAACCAGTTTATTACCAAACGATCAGTGCCTATACAAACCAACTTATTATCAAAAGATCAGTGCCTATACAAACCAGCTTATTACCAAAAGATCAGGGCCTATACAAACCAGTTTATTACCAAAAGATCAGTGCCTATACATACCAGCTTATTACCAAAGGATCAGTGCCTATACATCCCAGTTTATTACCAAATGATCAGTGCCTATACATACCAGTTTATTACCAAAAGATCAGTGCCGACACAAACCA
This sequence comes from Heterodontus francisci, assembly GCF_036365525.1. Classification (NCBI taxonomy): domain Eukaryota; kingdom Metazoa; phylum Chordata; class Chondrichthyes; order Heterodontiformes; family Heterodontidae; genus Heterodontus; species Heterodontus francisci. Next base: position 71,375,206 of record NC_090388.1, on the reverse strand, counting down.
GTTTATTACCAAAAGATCAGTGCCAATACATACCAGCATATTACCAAAAGATCAGTTCCTATACATACCAGTTTATTACCAAAAGATCAGTGCCTATACATACCAGCTTATTACCAAAAGATAAGTGCCTATACAAACTAGCTTATTACCAAAAGGTCAGTGCCTATACATACCAGTATATTACCAAAAGATCAGTGCCTATACATACCAGCTTATTACCAAAGGATCAGTGCCTATACAAACCAGCTTATTACCAAAAGATCAGTGCCTATACATACCAGTGTATTACCAAAAGATCAGTGCCTATACATACCAGTTTATTACCAAAAGATCAGTGCCTATACATACCAGTTTATTACCAAATGATCAGTGCCTATACATACCAGTTTATTACCAAACGATCAGTGCCTATACAAACCAGTTTATTACCAAATGATCAGTGCCTACACAAACCAGTTTATTACCAAATTATCAGTGCCGAAACATACCAGTTTATTACCAAATAATCAGTGCCTATATTAACCAGCTTAGTTCCAAAAGATCAGTGCCTATACACACCAGTTTATTACCAAATGATCAGTGCCTATACATACCAGTTTATTACCAAAAGATCAGTGCCTATACATACCAGCTTATTACCAAAAGATCAGTGCCTATAAAAACCAGTTTATTACCAAATGATCAGTGCCTATACATACCAGTTTATTACGAAACGATCAGTGCCGATACAAACCTGCTTATTATCAATAGATCAGTGCCTATACAAACCAGTTTATTACCAAAAGATGAGTGCCTATACATACCAGTTTATTACCAAAAGATCAGTGCCTTTTCATACCAGTTTATTACCAAACGATCAATGCCCATACAAACCAGATTATTACCAAAAGATCAGTGCCTATACATACCAGTATATTACCAAAAGATCAGTGCCTATACAAACCAGCTTATTACCAAAAGATGAGTGCCTATACACACCAGTTTATTACCAAACGATTAGTGCCTATACAAACCAGCTTATTTCCAAAAGATCAGTGCCTATACACACCAGTTTATTACCAAATGATCAGTGCCTATACATACCAGTTTATTACCAAAAGATCAGTGCGTATACATACCAGTTTATTACCAAATGATCAGTGCCTATACATACCAGTTTATTACCAAAAGATCATTGCCTATACATACCAGTTTATTACCAAAAGATCAGTGCCGAAACAAACCAGTTTATTACCAAAACATGGGTGCCTATACATACCAGTTTATTACCAAATGATCAGTGCCTATACAAACCAGCTTATTTCCAAAAGATCAGTGCCTATACATACCAGTTTATTACCAAATGATCAGTGCCTATACATACCAGTTTGTTACCAAACGATCAGTGCCTATACAAACCAGTTTATTACCAAATGATCAGTGCCTATACAAACCAGTTTATTACCAAACGATCAGTGCGTATACAAACCAGCTTATTATCAAAAGATCAGGGCCTATACAAACCATTTTATTACCAAAAGATCAGTGCCTATACATACCAGCTTATTACCAAAAGATCAGTGCCTATACATACCAGCTTATTACCAAAAGATCAGTGCCTATACATACAAGCTTATTACCAAAGGATCAGTGCCTATACATCCCAGTTTATTACCAAAAGATCAGTGCCTATAGATACCAGCTTATTACCAAAAGATCAGTGCCTATACATACCAGTTTATTACCAAAAGATCAGTGCCAATACATACCAGCATATTAACAAAAGATCAGTGCCTATACATACCAGCTTATTACCAAAAGATCAGTGCCTATACATACCAGTTTATTACCAAAAGATCAGTACCTATACAAACCAGTTTATTACCAAAAGATCAGTGCCTATACATACCAGTTTATTACTAAAAGATCAGTGCCTATACATACCAGTTTATTACCAAACGATCAGTGCCTATACATACCAGCTTATTACCAAAAGATCAGTGCCTATTCAAGTCGGCTTATTACCTAAAGATCAGGGCCTATACAAACCATTTTATTACCAAAAGATCAGTGCCTATACATACCAGTTTATTACCAAAAGATCAGTGCCTATACACACAATCTTATTACCAAAGGATCAGTGCCTATACATCCCAGTTTATTACCAAAAGATCAGTGCCTATAGATACCAGCTTATTACCAAAAGATCAGGGCCTATACATACCAGTTTATTACCAAAAGATCAGTGCCAATACATACCAACATATTACCAAAAGATCAGTGCCTATACATACCAGCTTATTACCAAAAGATCAGTGCCTATACATACCAGTTTATTACTAAAAGATCAGTGCCTATACATACCAGTTTATTACCAAACGATCAGTGCCTATACATACCAGCTTATTACCAAAAGATCAGTGCCTATTCAAGTCGGCTTATTAACTAAAGATCAGTGCCTATACAAACCAGCTTATTACCAAAAGATCAGTGCCTATACATACCAGTTTATTACCAAAAGATCAGTGCCTATACATACGAGCTTATTACCAAAAGATCAGTGCCTATACATACCAGCTTATTACCAAACGATAAGTGCCTATACAAACTAGCTTATTACCAAAAGATCAGTGCCTATACAAACCAGCTTATTACCAAAAGATCAGTGCCTATACAAACTAGTTTATTACCAAAAGATCAGTGCCTATACATACCAGCTTATTACCAAAAGATAAGTGCCTATACAAACCAGCTTATTACCAAAAGATCAGTGCCTATACAAACAAGCTTATTACCAAAAGATCAGTGCCTATACATACCAGTATATTACCAAAAGATCAGTGCCTATACATACCAGCTTATTACCAAACGATCAGAGCCTATACAAACCAGCTTATTACCAAAAGATCAGTGCCTATACAAACCAGCTTATTACCAAAAGATCAGTGCCTATACATACCAGTTTATTACCAAAAGATCAGTGCCTATACATACCAGTTTATTACCAAAAGATCAGTGCCTAAACAAACCAGCTTATTACCAAAAGATCAGTGCCTATACAAACCAGCTTATTACCAAAAGATCAGTGCCTATACAAACCAGCTTATTACCAAAAGATCAGTGCCTATACATACCAGTTTATTACCAAAAGATCAGTGCCTATACATACCAGTATATTACCAAAAGATCAGTGCCTATACATACCAGCTTATTACCAAAGGATCAGTGCCTATACAAACCAGCTTATTACCAAAAGATCAGTGCCTATACATACCAGTTTATCACCAAACGATCAGCGCCTATACAAACCAGTTTATTACCAAATGATCAGTGCCTATACAAACCAGTTTATTACCAAACGATCAGTGCCTATACAAACCAGTTTATTACCAAATGATCAGTGCCGATACAGACCAGTTTATTACCAAAAGATCAGTGCCTATACATACCAGTTTATTACCAAAAGATCAGTGCCTATACAAACCAGCTTATTACCAAAAGATGAGTGCCTATGCACACCAGTTTATTACCAAACGATCAGTGCCTATACAAACCAGCTTATTTCCAAAAGATCAGTACCTATACACACCAGTTTATTACCAAATGATCAGTGCCTATACATACCAGTTTATTACCAAATTATCAGTGCCGATACATACCAGTTTATTACCAAATGATCTGTGCCTATACATTCCAGCTTATTACAAAAAGATCAGTGCCTATACAAACCAGCTTATTACCAAAAGATCAGTGCCTACACATACCAGCTTATTACCAAAAGGTCAGTGCCTATACAAACCAGCTTATTACCAAAAGATCAGCGCATATACAAACCAGTTTATTACCAAAATATCAGTGCCTAGACATACCAGTTTATTACCAAAAGATCAGTGCCTATACATACCAGTATATTACCAAAAGATCAGTGCCTATACATACCAGCTTATTACCAAAAGATCAGTGCCTATACATACCAGTTTATTACCAAAAGATCAGTGCCGATACAAACCAGCTTATTACCAAAAGATCAGTGCCTATACATACCAGTATATTACCAAAAGATCAGTGCCTATACATACCAGCTTATTACCAAAAGATCAGTGCCTATACAAACCAGCTTATTACCAAAAGATCAGTGCCTATACATACCAGTTTATTACCAAAAGATCAGTGCCTATACATACCAGTTTATTACCAAAAGATCAGTGCCTAAACAAACCAGCTTATTACCAAAAGATCAGTGCCTATACAAACCAGCTTATTACCAAAAGATCAGTGCCTATACATACCAGTTTATTACCAAAAGATCAGTGCCTATGCATACCAGCTTATTACCAAAAGATAAGTGCCTATGCAAACTAGCTTATTACCAAAAGATCAGTGCCTATACATACCAGTATATTACCAAAAGATCAGTGCCTATACATACCAGCTTATTACCAAAGGATCAGTGCCTATACAAACCAGCTTATTACCAAAAGATCAGTGCCTATACATACCAGTTTATTACCAAACGATCAGCGCCTATACAAACCAGTTTATTACCAAATGATCAGTGCCTATACAAACCAGTTTATTACAAAACGATCAGTGCCTATACAAACCAGTTTATTACCAAATGATCAGTGCCTATACATACCAGTTTATTACCAAATGATCAGTGCCTATACAAACCAGGTTATTTCCAAAAGATCTGTGCCTATACACACCAGTTTATTACCAAATGATCAGTGCCCCTACATACCAGTTTATTACCAAAAGATCAGTGCCTATACAAACCAGCTTATTACCAAAAGATCAGTGCCTATGCACACCAGTTTATTACCAAACGATCAGTGCCTATACAAACCAGCTTATTTCCAAAAGATCAGTACCTATACACACCTGTTTATTACCAAATGATCAGTGCCTATACATACCAGTTTATTACCAAATTATCAGTGCCGATACATACCAGTTTATTACCAAATGATCAGTGCCTATACATTCCAGCTTATTACAAAAAGATCAGTGCCTATACAAACCAGCTTATTACCAAAAGATCAGTGCCTACACATACCAGCTTATTACCAAAAGATCAGTGCCTATACAAACCAGCTTATTACCAAAAGATCAGCGCATATACAAACCAGTTTATTACCAAAATATCAGTGCCTAGACATACCAGTTTATTACCAAAAGATCAGTGCCTATACATACCAGTATATTACCAAAAGATCAGTGCCTATACATACCAGCTTATTACCAAAAGATCAGTGCCTATACATACCAGTTTATTACCAAAAGATCAGTGCCTATATATACCAGTTTATTACCAAAAGATCAGTGCCGATACAAACCAGCTTATTACCAAAAGATCAGTGCCTATACATACCAGTATATTACCAAAAGATCAGTGCCTATACATACCAGCTTATTACCAAACGATCAGTGCCAATACAAACCAGCTTATTACCAAAAGATCAGAGCCTATACAAACCAGCTTATTACCAAAAGATCAGTGCCTATACATACCAGTTTATTACCAAAAGATCAGTGCCTATACATACCAGTTTATTACCAAAAGATCAGTGCCTAAACAAACCAGCTTATTACCAAAAGATCAGTGCCTATACAAACCAGCTTATTACCAAAAGATCAGTGCCTATACATACCAGTTTATTACCAAAAGATCAGTGCCTATGCATACCAGCTTATTACCAAAAGATAAGTGCCTATGCAAACTAGCTTATTACCAAAAGATCAGTGCCTATACATACCAGTATATTACCAAAAGATCAGTGCCTATACATACCAGCTTATTACCAAAGGATCAGTGCCTATACATACCAGTTTATTACCAAACGATCAGCGCCTATACAAACCAGTTTATTACCAAATGATCAGTGCCTATACAAACCAGTTTATTACCAAACGATCAGTGCCTATACAAACCAGTTTATTACCAAATGATCAGTGCCTATACATACCAGTTTATTACCAAATGATCAGTGCCTATACAAACCAGGTTATTTCCAAAAGATCTGTGCCTATACACACCAGTTTATTACCAAATGATCAGTGCCCCTACATACCAGTTTATTACCAAAAGATCAGTGCCTATACATACCAGTTTATTACCAAATGATCAGTGCCTATACAAACCAGTTTATTACCAAATGATCAGTGCCTATACATACCAGTTTATTACCAAATGATCAGTGCCTATACAAACCAGGTTATTTCCAAAAGATCTGTGCCTATACACACCAGTTTATTACCAAATGATCAGTGCCCCTACATAACAGTTTATTACCAAAAGATCAGTGCCTATACATACCAGTTTATTACCAAATGATCAGTGCCTATACAAACCAGTTTATTACCAAATGATCAGTGCCTCTCCAAACCAGTTTATTACCAAATGATCAGTGCCTATACAAACCAGCTTATTATCAAAAGATCAGTGCCTAAACAAACCAGCTTATTACCAAAAGATCAGGGCCTATACAAACCAGTTTTTACCAAAAGATCAGTGCCTATACATACCAGCTTATTACCAAAAGATCAGTGCCTATACATACAAGCTTATTACCAAAGGAAAAGTGCCTATACATCCCAGTTTATTACCAAAAGATCAGTGCCTATACATACCAGTTTATTACCAAAAGATCAGTGCCAATACATACCAGCATATTACCAAAAGATCAGTGCCTATACATACCAGTTTATTACCAAATGATCAGTGCCTATACATACCAGTTTTTTACCAAACGATCAGTGCCTATACAAACCAGTTTATTACCAAATGATCAGTGCCTATACAAACCAGTTTATTACCAAATGATCAGTGCCGAAACATACCAGTTTATTACCAAATGATCAGTGCCTATGCAAACCAGTTTATTACCAAATGATCAGTGCCTAGACATACCAGTTCATTACCAAAAGATCAGTGCCTATACATACCAGTTTATTACCAAATGATCAGTGCCTATACATACCAGTTTATTACCAAACGATCAGTGCCTATACAAACCAGTTTATTACCAAATGATCAGTGCCTATACAAACCAGTTTATTAACAAACGATCAGTGCCTATACAAACCAGCTTATTATCAAAAGATCAGTGCCTATACAAACCAGCTTATTACCAAAATATCAGGGCCTATACAAACCAGTTTATTACCAAAAGATCAGTGCCTATACATACCAGCTTATTACCAAAAGATCAGTGCCTATACATACAAGCTTATTACCAAAGGATCAGTGCCTCTTCATCCCAGTTTATTACCAAAAGATCAGTGCCCATACATACCAGCTTATTACCAAAAGATCAGTGCCTATACATACCAGTTTATTACCAAAAGATCAGTGCCAATACATACCAGCGTATTACCAAAAGATCAGTGGCTATACAAACAAGTTTATTACCAAAAGATCAGTGACTATACATACCAGTTTATGACCAAAAGATCAGTGCCTATACATACCAGTTTATTACTAAAAGATCAGTGCCTATGCATACCAGTTTATTACCAAAAGATCAGTGCCTATACATACCAGCTTATTACCAAAAGATCAGTGCCTATTCAAGTCGGCTTATTACCAAAAGATCAGTGCCTATACAAACAAGTTTATTACCAAAAGATCAGTGACTACACATACCAGCTTATTCCCAAAAGATCAGTGCCTATAAAAACCAACTTAATACCAAATGATCAGTGCCTATACAAACCAGTTTATTACCAAACGATCAGTGCCTATACTAACCAGCTTATTATCAAAAGATCAGTGCCTATACAAACCAGTTTATTACCAAAAGATGAGTGCCTATACATACCAGTTTATTACCAAACGATCAATGCCTATACAAACCAGCTTATTACCAAAAGATCAGTGCCTATACAAACCAGCTTATTACCAAAAGATCAGTGCCTATACAAACCAGTTTATTACCAAATGATCAGTGCCTATACAAACCAGTTTATTACCAAATGATCAGTGCCGAAACATACCAGTTTATTACCAAATGATCAGTGCCTATACAAACCAGCTTATTACCAAAAGATCAGTGCCTATACACACCAGTTTATTACCAAATGATCAGTGCCTCTACATACCAGTTTATTACCAAAAGATCAGTGCCTATACATACCAGATAATTACCAAATGATCAGTGCCTATACATACCAGTTTATTACCAAACGATCAGTGCCTATACAAACCAGTTAATTACCAAATGATCAGTGCCTATACAAACCAGTTTATTACCAAACGATCAGTGCCTATACAAACCAGCTCATTATCAAAAGATCAGTGCCTATACAAACCAGCTTATTACCAAAAGATCAGGGCCTATACAAACCAGTTTATTACCAAAAGATCAGTGCCTATACATACCAGCTTATTACCAAAAGATCAGTGCCTATACATACAAGCTTATTACCAATGGATCAGTGCCTATACATCCCAGTTAATTACCAAAAGATCAGTGCCTATACATACCAGTTTATTACCAAAAGATCAGTGCCAATACATACCAGCATATTACCAAAAGATCAGTGCCTATACATACCAGTTTATTACCAAATGATCAGTGCCTATACATACCAGTTTATTACCAAACGATCAGTGCCTATACAAACCACTTTATTACCAAATGATCAGTGCCGATACAAACCAGTTTATTACCAAATGATCAGTGCCGAAACATACCAGTTTATTACCAAATGATCAGTGCCTATACAAACCAGCTTATTTCCAAACGATCAGTGACTATACACACCAGTTTATTACCAAAAGATGGGTGCCTATACTTACCAGTTTATTACCAAATGATCAGTGCCTATACAAACCAGCTTATTTCCAAAAGATCAGTGCCTATGCACACCAGTTTATTACCAAATGATCAGTGCCTCTACATACCAGTTTATTACCAAAAGATCAGTGCCTATACATACCAGTTTATTACCAAATGATCAGTGCCTATACATACCAGTTTATTACCAAACGCTCAGTGCCTATACAAACCAGTTTCTTACCAAATGATCAGTGCCTATACAAACCAGTTTATTACCAAACGATCAGTGCCTATACAAACCAGCTTATTATCAAAAGATCAGTGCCTATACAAACCAGCTTATTACCAAAGGATCAGGGCCTATACAAACCAGTTTATTACCAAAAGATCAGTGCCTATACATACCAGCTTATTACCAAAAGATCAGTGCCTATACATACAAGCTTATTACCAAAGGATCAGTGCCAATACATCCCAGTTTATTACCAAAAGATCAGTGCCTATACATACCAGCTTATTACCAAAAGATCAGTGCCTATACATACCAGTTTATTACCAAACGATCAGTGCCAGTACATACCAGCATATTACCAAAAGATCAGTGGCTATACATACCAGCTTATTACCAAAAGATCAGTGCCTATACATACCCGTTTATTACCAAATGATCAGTGCCTATACAAACCAGTTTATTACCAAAAGATCAGTGCCTATACATACCAGTTTATTACTAAAAGATCAGTGCCTATACATACCAGTTTATTACCAAAAGATCAGTGCCTATACATACCAGTTATTACCAAAAGATCAGTGCCTATTCAAGTCGGGTTATTACCAAAAGATCAGTGCCTGTACAAACCAGTTTATTACCAAAAGATCAGTGACTATACATACCAGCTTATTACCAAAAGATCAGTGCCTATAAAAACCAATTTATTACCAAATGATCAGTGCCTATACATACCAGTTTATTACCAAACGATCAGTGCCTATACAAACCAGCTTATTATCAAAAGATCAGTGCCTATACAAACCAGTTCATTACCAAAAGATGAGTGCCTATACATACCAGTTTATTACGAAACGAGCAGTGCCTATACATACCAGTTTATTACCAAAAGATCAGTGCCAATACATACCAGCATATTACCAAAAGATCAGTGCCTATAAATACCAGTTTATTACCAAAAGATCAGTGCCTATACATACCAGTTTATTACCAAAAGATCAGTGCCGATATAAACCAGTTTATTACCAAAAGATCAGTGCCTATACATACCAGTTTATTACCAAAAGATCAGTGCCAATACATACCAGCATATTACCAAAAGATCAGTGCCTATACATACCAGTTTATTACCAAATGATCAGTGCCTATACATACCAGTTTATTACCAAACGATCAGTGCCTATACAAACCAGTTTATTACCAAATGATCAGTGCCGATACAAACCAGTTTATTACCAAATGATCAGTGCCGAAACATACCAGTTTATTACCAAATGATCAGTGCCTATACAAACCAGCTTATTTCCAAACGATCAGTGACTATACACACCAGTTTATTACCAAAGGATAGGTGCCTATACTTACCAGTTTATTACCAAAAGATCAGTGCCTATACATACCAGTTTATTACCAAAAGATCAGTGCCTATACAAACCAGCTTATTTCCAAAAGATCAGTGCCTATACACACCAGTTTATTACCAAATGATCAGTGCCTCTACATACCAGTTTATTACCAAAAGATCAGTGCCTATACATACCAGATAATTACCAAATGATCATTGCCTATACATACCAGTTTATTACCAAACGATCAGTGCCTATACAAACCAGTTTATTACCAAATGATCAGTGCCTATACAAACCAGTTTATTACCAAACGATCAGTGCCTATACAAACCAGCTTATTATCAAAAGATCAGTGCCTATACAAACCAGCTTATTACCAAAAGATCAGGGCCTATACAAACCAGTTTATTACCAAAAGATCAATGCCTATACATACCAGCTTATTACCAAAAGATCAGTGCCTATACATACAAGCTTATTACCAAAGGATCAGTGCCTATACATCCCAGTTTATTACCAAAAGATCAGTGCCTATACATACCAGTTTATTACCAAAAGATCAGTGCCAATACATACCAGCATATTACCAAAAGATCAGTGCCTATACATACCAGTTTATTACCAGATGATCAGTGCCTATACATACCAGTTTATTACCAAACGATCAGTGCCTATACAAACCAGTTTATTACCAAATGATCAGTGCCGATACAAACCAGTTTATTACCAAATGATCAGTGCCGAAACATACCAGTTTATTACCAAATGATCAGTGCCTATACAAACCAGCTTATTTCCAAACGATCAGTGACTATACACACCAGTTTATTGCCAAAAGATGGGTGCCTATACTTACCAGTTTATTACCAAATGATCAGTGCCTATACAAACCAGCTTATTTCCAAAAGATCAGTGCCTATGCACACCAGTTTATTACCAAATGATCAGTGCCTCTACATACCAGTTTATTACCAAAAGATCAGTGCCTATACAAACCAGTTTCTTACCAAATGATCAGTGCCTATACAAACCAGCTTATTATCAAAAGATCAGTGCCTATACAAACCAGCTTATTACCAAAGGATCAGGGCCTATACAAACCAGTTTATTACCAAAAGATCTGTGCCTATACATACCAGCTTATTACCAAAAGATCAGTGCCTATACATACAAGCTTATTACCAAAGGATCAGTGCCAGTACATCCCAGTTTATTACCAAAAGATCAGTGCCTATACATACCAGCTTATTACCAAAAGATCAGTGCCTATACATACCAGTTTATTACCAAATGATCAGTGCCTATACAAACCAGATTATTACCAAAAGATCAGTGCCTATACATACCAGTTTATTACTAAAAGATCAGTGCCTATACATACCAGTTTATTACCAAAAGATCAGTGCCTATACATACCAGTTATTACCAAAAGATCAGTGCCTACTCAAGTCGGCTTATTACCAAAAGATCAGTGCCTATACAAACCAGTTTATTACCAAAAGATCAGTGACTATACATACCAGCTTATTACCAAAAGATCAGTGCCTATAAAAACCAATTTATTACCAAATGATCAGTGCCTATACATACCAGTTTATTACCAAACGATCAGTGCCTATACAAACCAGCTTATTATCAAAAGATCAGTGCCTATACAAACCAGTTCATTACCAAAAGATGAGTGCCTATACATACCAGTTTATTATGAAACGAGCAGTGCCTATACATACCAGTTTATTACCAAAAGATCAGAGCCAATACATACCAGCATATTACCAAAAGATCAGTGCCTATAAATACCAGTTTATTACCAAAAGATCAGTGCCTATACATACCAGTTTATTACCAAAAGATCAGTGCCGAAATAAACCAGTCTATTACCAAAAGATCAGTGCCTATACATACCAGTTTTGTACCAAACGATCAGTGCCGATACAAACCAGCTTATTACCAAAAGATCAGTGCCTATATAAACCAGTTTATTACCAGAAGATCAGTGCCTATACATACCAGCTTATTGCAACAAGATCACTGCCTATACATTCCAGTTTATTACCAAACGATCAGTGCCTATACAAACCAGCTTATTACCAAAAGATCAGTGCCTATACATACCAGTTTATTACCAAACGATCAGTGCCTATACAAACCAGCTTATTACCAAAAGATCAGTGCCTATACATACCAGCTTATTACCAAAAGATCAGTGCCTGTACATACCAGTTTATTACCAAAAGATCAGTGCCAATACATACCAGCATATTACCAAAAGATCAGTGCCTATACATACCAGTTTATTACCAAAAGATCAGTGCCAACACATACCAGCATATTACCAAAAGATCAGTGCCTATACATACCAGCTTATTCCCAAAAGATCAGTGCCTATACATACCAGTTTATTACCAAAAGATCAGTGCCTACACAAACCAGTTTATTACCAAAAGATCAGTGCCTATACATACCAGTTTATTACCAAAAGATCAGTGCCGATACATACCAGCTTATTACCAAAAGATCAGTGACTATACATACCAGCTTATTACCAAAAGATCAGTGCCTATAAAAACCAATTTATTACCAAATGATCAGTGCCTATACATACAAGTTTATTACCAAATGATCAGTGCCTATACAAACCAGCTTATTATCAAAAGAACAGTGCCTATACAAACCAGTTTATTACCAAAAGATGAGTGCCTATACATACCAGTTTATTACCAAATGATGAGTGCCTATACTAACCAGTTTATTACCAAAAGATCAGTGCCTATCCAAACCAGTTTATTACCAAACGATCAATGCCTATACAAACCAGCTTATTACAAAAAGATCAGTGCCTATACATACCAGTTTATTACCAAATGATCAGTGCCTATACATACCAGTTTATTACCAAAAGATCAGTGCCTATACATAACAGTTCATTACCAAACCATCAGTGCCTATACAAACCAGTTTATTACCAAATGATCACTGCCTATACATACCAGTTTTTTACCAAACGTTCAGTGTCTATTAAAACCAGCTTATTATCAAAAGATCAGTGCCGATACAAGCCAGCTTATTACCAAAAGATCAGTGCCTATATAATCCAGTTTATTACCAAAAGATCAGTGCCTATACATACCAGCTGATTACAACAAGATCATTGCCTATACATACCAGTTTATTACCTAAAGATCAGTGCCTATACAAACCAGTTTATTACCAAAAGATTAGTGCCTATACATACCAGTTTATTACCAAACGATCAGTGCCTATACAAACCAGCTTATTACCAAAAGATCAGTGCCTATACAAACCAGTTAATTACCAAATGATCAGTGCCTGCACAAACCAGTTTATTACCAATCGATCAGTGCCTATACAAACCAGCTTATTATCAAAAGATCAGTGCCTATACAAACCAGTTTATTACCAAAAGATCAGTGCCTATACATACCAGGTTATTACCAAACGATCAGTGCCTATAGATACCAGTTTATTACCAAAAGATCAGTGCATATACAAACCAGCCTAGTACCAAAAGATCAGTGCCTATACATACAAGCTTATTACCAAACGATCAGTACCTATACATACCAGTTTATTACCAAAAGATCAGTGCCAATACAAACAAGCTTATGACCAAAAGAGCATTGCATATACATACCAGTTTATTACCAAAAGATCAGTGCCTATACATACCAGCTTATCACCAAAACATCAGTGCATATACATACCAGTTTATTACCAAAAGATCAGTGCCTATACATACCTGCTTATTACTAAAAGATCAGTGCCTATACATACCAGTTTATTACCAAAAGATCAGTGCCTATACATACCAGCTTATTACCAAAAGATCAGTGCATATACATACCAGTTTATTACCAAAAGATCAGTGCCTATACATACCAGCCTATTACCAAAAGATCAGTGCCTCTACATACCAGTTTATTACCAAAAGATCAGTGCCTATACATACCAGTTTATTACCAAACGATCAGTGCCTATAGATACCAGTTTATTACCAAAAGATCAGAGCCTATACAAACCAGCCTCGTACCAAAAGATCAGTGCCTATACATACCAGCTTATTACCAAAAGATCAGTGCATATACATACCAGTTTATTACCAAAAGATCAGTGCCTATACATACCAGCCTATTACCAAAAGATCAGTGCCTCTACATACCAGTTTATTACCAAATGATCAGTGCCTATACATACCAGTTTATTACCAAACGATCAGTGCCTATAGATACCAGTTTATTTCCAAAAGATCAGAGCCTATACAAACCAGCCTCGTACCAAAAGATCAGTGCCTATACATACAAGCTTATTACCAAAAGATCAGTGCCTATACATACCAGTTTATTACCAAAAGATCAGTGGCTATACAAACCAGCTTATTAGCAAAAGATGAGTGCCTATACATACCAGTTTATTACCAAAAGATCAGTGCCTATACATACCAGCTTATTACCAAATGATCAGTGCCTATACATACCAGTTTATTACCAAAAGATCAGTGCCGATACATAACGGTTCATTACCAAACCATCAGTGCCTATACAAACCAGTTTATTACCAAATGATCACTGCCTATACATACCAGTTTTTTACCAAACGTTCAGTGCCTATACAAACCAGCTTATTATCAAAAGATCAGTGCCGATACAAACCAGCTTATTACCAAAAGAACAGTGCCTATATAAACCAGTTTATTACCAAAAGATCAGTGCATATACATACCAGCTTATTACAACAAGATCATTGCCTATACATACCAGTTTATTACCTAAAGATCAGTGCCTATACAAACCAGTTTATTACCAAAAGATTAGTGCCTATACATACCAGTTTATTACCAAAAGATCAGTGCCTATACATACCAATTTATTACCAAACGATCAGTGCCTATACAAACCAGTTAATTACCAAATGATCAGTGCCTACACACACCAGTTTATTACCAATCGATCAGTGCCTATACAAACCAGCTTATTATCAAATGATCAGTGCCTATACAAACCAGTTTATTACCAAAAGATCAGTGCCTATACATACCTGCTTATTACCAAACGATCAGTGCCTATACATACCAGTTTATTACCAAAACATCAGTGCCTATACAAACCAGTTTATAACCAAAAGATCTGTGACTATACATACCAGCTTATTACCAAAAGATCAGTGCCTATAAAAACCAATTTATTACCAAATGATCAGTGCCTATACATACAAGTTTATTACCAAACTATCAGTGCCTATACAAACCAGCTTATTATCAAAAGATCAGTGCCTATACAAACCAGTTTATTACCAAAAGATGAGTGCCTATACAGACCAGTTTATTGCCAAACGATGAGTGCCTATACAAACCAGTTTATTACCAAAAGATGAGTGCCTATACATACCAGTTTATTACCAAACGATCAGTGCCTATACAAACCAGCTTATTACCAAAAGATCAGTGCCTATACAAACCAGTTAATTACCAAATGATCAGTGCCTGCACAAACCAGTTTATTACCAATCGATCAGTGCCTATACAAACCAGCTTATTATCAAAAGATCAGTGCCTATACAAACCAGTTTATTACCAAAAGATCAGTGCCTATACATACCAGGTTATTACCAAACGATCAGTGCCTATAGATACCAGTTTATTACCAAAAGATCAGTGCATATACAAACCAGCCTAGTACCAAAAGATCAGTGCCTATACATACAAGCTTATTACCAAACGATCAGTACCTATACATACCAGTTTATTACCAAAAGATCAGTGCCAATACAAACAAGCTTATGACCAAAAGAGCATTGCATATACATACCAGTTTATTACCAAAAGATCAGTGCCTATACATACCAGCTTATCACCAAAACATCAGTGCATATACATACCAGTTTATTACCAAAAGATCAGTGCCTATACATACCTGCTTATTACTAAAAGATCAGTGCCTATACATACCAGTTTATTACCAAAAGATCAGTGCCTATACATACCAGCTTATTACCAAAAGATCAGTGCATATACATACCAGTTTATTACCAAAAGATCAGTGCCTATACATACCAG
Organism: Heterodontus francisci; assembly: GCF_036365525.1. Lineage (NCBI taxonomy): Eukaryota > Metazoa > Chordata > Chondrichthyes > Heterodontiformes > Heterodontidae > Heterodontus > Heterodontus francisci. The sequence continues at coordinate 71,358,793 of NC_090388.1, read as the reverse complement.
CCTATTACCAAAAGATCAGTGCCTCTACATACCAGTTTATTACCAAAAGATCAGTGCCTATACATACCAGTTTATTACCAAACGATCAGTGCCTATAGATACCAGTTTATTACCAAAAGATCAGAGCCTATACAAACCAGCCTCGTACCAAAAGATCAGTGCCTATACATACCAGCTTATTACCAAAAGATCAGTGCATATACATACCAGTTTATTACCAAAAGATCAGTGCCTATACATACCAGCCTATTACCAAAAGATCAGTGCCTCTACATACCAGTTTATTACCAAAAGATCAGTGCCTATACATACCAGTTTATTACCAAACGATCAGTGCCTATAGATACCAGTTTATTTCCAAAAGATCAGAGCCTATACAAACCAGCCTCGTACCAAAAGATCAGTGCCTATACATACAAGCTTATTACCAAAAGATCAGTGCCTATACATACCAGTTTATTACCAAAAGATCAGTGGCTATACAAACCAGCTTATTAGCAAAAGATGAGTGCCTATACATACCAGTTTATTACCAAAAGATCAGTGCCTATACATACCAGCTTATTACCAAATGATCAGTGCCTATACATACCAGTTTATTACCAAAAGATCAGTGCCGATACATAACGGTTCATTACCAAACCATCAGTGCCTATACAAACCAGTTTATTACCAAATGATCACTGCCTATACATACCAGTTTTTTACCAAACGTTCAGTGCCTATACAAACCAGCTTATTATCAAAAGATCAGTGCCGATACAAACCAGCTTATTACCAAAAGAACAGTGCCTATATAAACCAGTTTATTACCAAAAGATCAGTGCATATACATACCAGCTTATTACAACAAGATCATTGCCTATACATACCAGTTTATTACCTAAAGATCAGTGCCTATACAAACCAGTTTATTACCAAAAGATTAGTGCCTATACATACCAGTTTATTACCAAAAGATCAGTGCCTATACATACCAATTTATTACCAAACGATCAGTGCCTATACAAACCAGTTAATTACCAAATGATCAGTGCCTACACACACCAGTTTATTACCAATCGATCAGTGCCTATACAAACCAGCTTATTATCAAATGATCAGTGCCTATACAAACCAGTTTATTACCAAAAGATCAGTGCCTATACATACCTGCTTATTACCAAACGATCAGTGCCTATACATACCAGTTTATTACCAAAACATCAGTGCCTATACAAACCAGTTTATAACCAAAAGATCTGTGACTATACATACCAGCTTATTACCAAAAGATCAGTGCCTATAAAAACCAATTTATTACCAAATGATCAGTGCCTATACATACAAGTTTATTACCAAACTATCAGTGCCTATACAAACCAGCTTATTATCAAAAGATCAGTGCCTATACAAACCAGTTTATTACCAAAAGATGAGTGCCTATACAGACCAGTTTATTACCAAACGATGAGTGCCTATACAAACCAGTTTATTACCAAAAGATGAGTGCCTATACATACCAGTTTATTACCAAACGATCAATGCCTATACAAACCAGCTTATTACCAAACGATCTGTGCCTATACATACCAGTTTATTACCAAATGATCAGTGCCTATACATACCAGTATATTACCAAAAGATCAGTGCCTATACATAACAGTTCATTACCAAACCATCAGTGCCTATACAAACCAGTTTATTACCAAATGATCACTGCCTATACATACCAGTTTTTTACCAAACGTTCAGTGCCTATACAAACCAGCTTATTATCAAAAGATCAGTGCCGATACAAACCAGCTTATTACCAAAAGATCAGTGCCTATACAAACCAGTTTATTACCAAAAGATAAGTGCCTATACATACCAGTTTATTACCAAACGATCAGTGCCTATACAAACCAGCTTAATACCAAAAGATCAGTGCCTATACATACCAGTTTATTACCAAAAGATTAGTGCCTATACAAACAAGTTTATTACCAAATGATCACTGCCTATACATACCAGTTCTTTACCAAATGTTCAGTGCCTATACAAACCAGCTTATTATCAAAAGATCAGAGCCGATACAAACCAGCTTATTACCAAAAGATCAGTGCCTATACAAACCAGTTTATTACCAAAAGATTAGTGCCTATACATACCAGTTTATTACCAAACGATCAGTGCCTATACAAACCAGCTTAATACCAAAAGATCAGTGCCTATACATACCAGTTTATTACCAAAAGATTAGTGCCTATACATACCAGTTTATTACCAAACGATCAGTGCCTATACAAACCAGCTTATTACCAAAAGATCAGTGCCTATACATACCAGTTTATTACCAAACGATCAGTGCCTATACAAACCAGTTAATTACCAAATGATCAGTGCCTACACAAACCAGTTTATTACCAATCGATCAGTGCCTATACAAACCAGCTTATTATCAAAAGATCAGTGCCTATACAAACCAGTTTATTACCAAAAGATCAGTGCCTATACATAGCTGCTTATTACCAAACGATCAGTGCCTATACATACCAGTTTATTACCAAAAGATCAGTGCCAATACAAACATGCTTATGACCAAAAGAGCATTGCATATACATACCAGTTTATTACCAAAAGATCAGTGCCTATACATACCAGCTTATTACCAAAACATCAGTGCATATACATACCAGTTTATTACCAAAAGATCAGTGCCTATACATACCTGCTTATTACTAAAAGATCAGTGCCTATACATACCAGTTTATTACCAAAAGATCAGTGCCTATACATACCAGCTTATTACCAAACGATCAGTGCCTATAGATACCAGTTTATTACCAAAAGATCAGTGAATATACAAACCAGCCTAGTACCAAAAGATCAGTGCCTATACATACAAGCTTATTACCAAAAGATCAGTGCCTATACATACCAGTTTATTACCAAAAGATCAGTGCCTATACAAACCAGCTTATTAGCAAAAGATCAGTGCCTATACATACCAGTTTATTACCAAAAGATCAGTGCCTATACATACCAGTTTATTACCAAAAGATCAGTGCCTATACATACCAGGTTATTACCAAAAGATCAGTGCCTATACATACCAGCTTATTACCAAACGATCAGTGCCTTTAGATACCAGTTTATTACCAAAAGATCAGAGCCGATACAAACCAGCCTCGTACCAAAAGATCAGTGCCTATACATGCAAGCTTATTAGCAAAAGATCAGTGCCTATACATACCAGTTTATTACCAAAAGATCAGTGCCTATACATACCAGTTTATTACCAAAAGATCGGTGCCTATACATACCAGGTTATTACCAAAAGATCAGTGCCTATACATACCAGGTTATTACCAAAAGATCAGTGCCTATACATACCAGTTTATTACCAAAAGATGAGTGCCTATACATACCAGTTTATTACCAAACGATCAGTGCCTATACATACCAGTTTATTACCAAAAGATCAGTGCCTATACAAACCAGCTTATTATCAAAAGATCAGTGCCTATACATACCAGCTTATTACCAAAAGATCAGTGCCAATACAAACCAGCTTATTACCAAAAGATCAGTGCCTATACAAACCAGTTTATTACCAAAAAATCAGTGCCTATACATACCAGCTTATTACCAAAAGATCAGTGCATATACATACCAGTTTATTACCAAAAGATCAGTGCCTATACATACCTGCTTATTACTAAAAGATCAGTGCCTATACATACCAGTTTATTACCAAAAGATCAGTGCCTATACATACCAGCTTATTACCAAACGATCAGTGCCTATAGATACCAGTTTATTACCAAAAGATCAGAGAATATACAAACCAGCCTAGTACCAAAAGATCAGTGCCTATACATACAAGCTTATTACCAAAAGATCAGTGCCTATACATACCAGTTTATTACCAAAAGATCAGTGCCTATACAAACCAGCTTATTAGCAAAAGATCAGTGCCTATACATACCAGTTTATTACCAAAAGATCAGTGCCTATACATACCAGTTTATTACCAAAAGATCAGTGCCTATACATACCAGGTTATTACCAAAAGATCAGTGCCTATACATACCAGCTTATTACCAAACGATCAGTGCCTTTAGATACCAGTTTATTACCAAAAGATCAGAGCCGATACAAACCAGCCTCGTACCAAAAGATCAGTGCCTATACATGCAAGCTTATTAGCAAAAGATCAGTGCCTATACATACCAGTTTATTACCAAAAGATCAGTGCCTATACATACCAGTTTATTACCAAAAGATCGGTGCCTATACATACCAGGTTATTACCAAAAGATCAGTGCCTATACATACCAGGTTATTACCAAAAGATCAGTGCCTATACATACCAGTTTATTACCAAAAGATGAGTGCCTATACATACCAGTTTATTACCAAACGATCAGTGCCTATACATACCAGTTTATTACCAAAAGATCAGTGCCTATACAAACCAGCTTATTATCAAAAGATCAGTGCCTATACATACCAGCTTATTACCAAAAGATCAGTGCCAATACAAACCAGCTTATTACCAAAAGATCAGTGCCTATACAAACCAGTTTATTACCAAAAAATCAGTGCCTATACATACCAGCTTATTACCAAAAGATCAGTGCCTATACATACCAGTTTATTACCAAAAGATCAGTAGCTAAACAAACAAGCTTATTACCAAAAGATCAGTGCCTGTACAACGCAGTTTATTACCAAAAGAGCATTGCATATACATACCAGTTTATTAACAAAAGATCAGTGCCTATACATACCAGCTTATTACCAAAACATCAGTGCATATACATACCAGTTTATTACCAAAAGATCAGTGCCTATACAAACCAGTTTATTACCAAAAGATCAGTGCCTATACATACCAGCTTATTACCAAAAGATCAGTGCCTACACATACCAGTGTATTAGCAAAAGATCAGTGCCTATACATACCAGTTTATTACCAAAAGATCAGTGCCTATAAAAACCAGCTTATTACCAAAAGATCAGTGCCTATCCATACCAGGTTATTACCAAAAGATCAGTGCCTATACATACCAGTTTATTACCAAACGATCAGTGCCTATACAAACCAGTTCATTACCAAATGATCAGTGCCTACACAAACCAGTTTATTACCAATCGATCAGTGCCTATACAAACCAGCTTATTATCAAAAGATCAGTGCCTATACAAACCAGTTTATTACCAAAAGATCAGTGCCTATACATAGCTGCTTATTACCAAACGATCAGTGCCTATACATACCAGTTTATTACCAAAATATCAGTGCCAATACAAACATGCTTATGACCAAAAGAGCATTGCATATACATACCAGTTTATTACCAAAAGATCAGTGCCTATACATACCAGCTTATTACCAAAACATCAGTGCATATACATACCAGTTTATTACCAAAAGATCAGTGCCTATACATACCTGCTTATTACTAAAAGATCAGTGCCTATACATACCAGTTTATTACCAAAAGATCAGTGCCTATACATACCAGCTTATTATCAAAAGATCAGTGCATATACATACCAGTTTATTACCAAAAGATCAGTGCCTATACATACCAGCCTATTACCAAAAGATCAGTGCCTCTACATACCAGTTTATTACCAAAAGATCAGTGCCTATACATACCAGCTTATTACCAAATGATCAGTGCCTATAGATACCAGTTTATTACCAAAAGATCAGTGCCTATACAAACCAGCCTAGTACCAAAAGATCAGTGCCTATACATACAAGCTTATTACCAAAAGATCAGTGCCTATACATACCAGTTTATTACCAAAAGATCAGTGCCTATACAAACCAGCTTATTAGCAAAAGATCAGTGCCTATACATACCAGTTTATTACCAAAAGATCAGTGCCTATACATACCAGTTTATTACCAAAGGATCAGTGCCTATACATACCAGGTTGTAACAAAAGATCAGTGCCTATACATACCAGCTTATTACCAAACGATCAGTGCCTATAGATACCAGTTTATTACCAAAAGATCAGAGCCTATACAAACCAGCCTCGTACCAAAAGATCAGTGCCTATACATACAAGCTTATTACCAAAAGATCAGTGCCTATACATACCAGTTTATTACCAAAAGATCAGTGCCTATACAAACCAGCTTATTAGCAAAAGATGAGTGCCTATACATACCAGTTTATTACCAAAAGATCAGTGCCTATACAGACCAGTTTATTACCAAAAGATCAGTGCCTATACATACCAGGTTATTACCAAAAGATCAGTGCCTATACATACCAGGTTATTACCAAAAGATGAGTGCCTATACATACCAGTTTATTACCAAACGATCAGTGCCTATACATACCAGTTTATTACCAAAAGATCAGTGCCTATACAAACCAGCTTATTATCAAAAGATCAGTGCCTATACATACCAGCTTATTACCAAAAGATCAGTGCCAATACAAACCAGCTTATTACCAAAAGATCAGTGCCTATTCAAACCAGTTTATTACCAAAAGATCAGTGCCTATACATACCAGCTTATTACCAAAAGATCAGTGCCTATACATACCAGTTTATTACCAAAAGATCAGTACCTAAACAAACAAGCTTATTACCAAAAGATCAGTGCCTGTACAACGCAGTTTATTACCAAAAGATCAGTGCCTATACAAACCAGCTTATTATCAAAAGATCAGTGCCTATACATACCAGCTTATTACCAAAAGATCAGTGCCTATTCAAACCAGCTTATTACCAAAAGATCAGTGCCTATACAAACCAGTTTATTACCAAAAGATCAGTGCCTATACATACCAGCTTATTACCAAAAGATCAGTGCCTATACATACCAGTTTATTAGCAAAAGATCAGTGCCTATACATACCAGTTTATTACCAAAAGATCAGTGCCTAAAAAAACCAGCTTATTACCAAAAGATCAGTGCCTATACAAACCAGCTTATTACCAAATGATCAGTGCCTATACATACCAGTATATTACCAAAAGATCAATGCCTATACATGCCAGCTTAGTACCAAAAGATCAGTGCCTATACATACCAGTATATTACCAAAGGATCAGTGCCTATACATGCCAGCCTATTACCAAAAGATCAGTGCCTATACAAACAAGTTAATTACCAAAAGATCAGTGCCTATCCATACCAGGTTATTTCCAAAAGATCAGTGAATATACATACCAGCTTATTACCAAAAGATCAGTGCCTATACATACCAGTTTATTACCAAAAGATCAGTGCCTATACATACCAGTATATTACAAAAGATCAGTGCCCATACATACCAGCTTAATACCAAAATGAACAGTGCCTATACAAACCAGCTTATTACCAAAAGATCAGTGCCTATACATATCAGTTTATTGCAAAAAGATCAGTGCCTATACATACCAGCTTGTTACCAAGATATCAGTGCCTATACATACCAGTTTATTACCAAAAGATCAGTGCCTATACATACCAGCTTGTTACCAAAAGATCAGTACCCTTAAAAACCAATTTATTACCAAATGATCAGTGCCTATACATACCAGTTTATTACCAAACGATCAGTGCCTATGCAAACCAGCTTATTATCAAAAGATCAGTGCCTATACATACCAGTTTATTACCAAAAGATGAGTGCCTATACGTACCAGTTTATTACCAAAAGATCAGTGCCTAAACAAACCAGTTTATTACCAAAGGATGAGTGCCTATACATACCAGTTTAATACCAAACGATCAATGCCTATACAAACCAGCTTATTACCAAAAGATCAGTGCCTATACATACCAGTTTATTAGCAAAAGATCAGTGCCTATACATACCAGTTTATTACCAAAAGATCAGTGCCTAAAAAAACCAGCTTATTACCAAAAGATCAGTGCCTATACAAACCAGCTTATTACCAAATGATCAGTGCCTATACATACCAGTATATTACCAAAAGATCAATGCCTATACATGCCAGCTTAGTACCAAAAGATCAGTGCCTATACATACCAGTATATTACCAAAGGATCAGTGCCTATACATGCCAGCCTATTACCAAAAGATCAGTGCCTATACAAACCAGTTAATTACCAAAAGATCAGTGCCTATCCATACCAGGTTATTTCCAAAAGATCAGTGAATATACATACCAGCTTATTACCAAAAGATCAGTGCCTATACATACCAGTTTATTACCAAAAGATCAGTGCCTATACATACCAGTATATTACAAAAGATCAGTGCCCATACATACCAGCTTAATACCAAAATGAACAGTGCCTATACAAACCAGCTTATTACCAAAAGATCAGTGCCTATACATATCAGTTTATTGCAAAAAGATCAGTGCCTATACATACCAGCTTGTTACCAAGATATCAGTGCGTATACATACCAGTTTATTACCAAAAGATCAGTGCCTATACATACCAGCTTGTTACCAAAAGATCAGTACCCTTAAAAACCAATTTATTACCAAATGATCAGTGCCTATACATACCAGTTTATTACCAAACGATCAGTGCCTATGCAAACCAGCTTATTATCAAAAGATCAGTGCCTATACATACCAGTTTATTACCAAAAGATGAGTGCCTATACGTACCAGTTTATTACCAAAAGATCAGTGCCTAAACAAACCAGTTTATTACCAAAGGATGAGTGCCTATACATACCAGTTTAATACCAAACGATCAATGCCTATACAAACCAGCTTATTACCAAAAGATCAGTGCCTATACATACCAGTTTATTACCAAATTATCAGTGCCTATACATACCAGTTTATTAAAAAAAGATCAGTGCCTATACATACCAGTTTATTACCAAATGATCAGTGCCTATACATACCAGTTTATTACCAAACCATCAGTGCCTATACAAACCAGATTATTACCAAATGATCAGTGCCTATACATATAAGTTTATTACCAAATTATCAGTGCCTATACATACCAGTTTATTACCAAAAGATCAGTGCCTATACATACCAGTTTATAACCAAATGATCAGTGCCTATACATACCAGTTTATTACCAAACTATCAGTGCCTATACAAACCAGTTTATTACCAAATGATCACTGCCTATACATACCAGTTTTTTACCAAACGATCAGTGCCCATACAAACCAGCATATTATCAAAAGATCAGTGCCTATATAAACCAGTTTATTACCAAAAGATCAGTGCCTATACATACCAGCTTATTACCAACAGATCAGTGCCTAAACATACCAGTTTATTACCTGAAGATCAGTGCCTATACAAACCAGTTTATTACCAAAAGATCGGTGCCTATACAAACCAGTTAATTACCAAACGATCAGTGCCTATACAAACCAGCTTATTACCAAAAGATCAGTGCCTATACATACCAGTTTATTACCAAACGATCAGCGCATATACAAACCAGTTTATTACCAAACGATCAGTGCCTATACAAACCAGCTTATTATCAAAAGATCAGTGCCTATACAAACCAGTTTATTACCAAAAGAACAGTGCCTATACATACCTGCTTATTACCAAAAGATCAGTGCCTATACATACCAGTTTATTACCAAAAGATCAGTGCCTATACAAACAATCTTATTACCAAAAGATTAGTGCCTATACATACCAGTTTATTACCAAAAGATCAGTGCCTATACATACCAGCTTATTACCGAAAGCTCAGTGCATATTCAGACCAGTTTATTACCAAAAGATCAGTGCCTGTACATACCAGCTTATTACCAAAAGATCAGTGCCTATACATACCAGCTTATTACCAAAAGATCAGTGCATATACATAACAGCTTATTACCAAAAGATCAGTGCCTATACATACCAGCTTATTACCAAACGATCAGTGCCTATACATACCAGCTTATTACCAAAAGATCAGTGCCTATACATACCAGCTTATTACCAAACGATCAGTGCCTATACAAACCAGCTTATTACCAAAAGATCAGTGCCTATACATACCAGTTTATTACCAAACGATCAGCGCATATACAAACCAGTTTATTACCAAACGATCAGTGCCTATACAAACCAGCTTATTATCAAAAGATCAGTGCCTATACAAACCAGTTTATTACCAAAAGAACAGTGCCTATACATACCTGCTTATTACCAAAAGATCAGTGCCTATACATACCAGTTTATTACCAAAAGATCAGTGCCTATACAAACAATCTTATTACCAAAAGATTAGTGCCTATACATACCAGTTTATTACCAAAAGATCAGTGCCTATACATACCAGCTTATTACCGAAAGCTCAGTGCATATTCAGACCAGTTTATTACCAAAAGATCAGTGCCTGTACATACCAGCTTATTACCAAAAGATCAGTGCCTATACATACCAGCTTATTACCAAAAGATCAGTGCATATACATACCAGCTTATTACCAAAAGATCAGTGCCTATACATACCAGCTTATTACCAAACGATCAGTGCCTATACATACCAGTTTATGACCAAAAGATCAGTGCCTATACAAACCAGCATAGTACCAAAAGATCAGTGCCTATACATACCCGCTTAATACCAAAAGATCAGTGCCTATACATACCAGCTTATTACCAAAAGATCAGTGCCTATACATACGAGCTTATTACAAAAAGATCAGTGCCTATAAATACCAGGTTATTACCAAAAGATCAGTGCCTAAACATACCAGTTTATTACCAAACGATCAGTGCCTATACAAACCAGCTTATTATCAAATGATCAGTGCCTATACATACCAGCTTATTACCAAAAGATCAGTGCCAATACAAACCAGCTTATTACCAAAAGATCAGTGCCTATACAAACCAGTTTATTACCAAACGATCAGTGCCTATACATACCAGCTTATTACCAAAAGATCAGTGCCTATACATACCAGCTTATTACAAAAAGATCAGTGCCTATAAATACCAGGTTATTAGCAAAAGATCAGTGCCTAAACATACCAGTTTATTACCAAACGATCAGTGCCTATACATACCAGTTTATTACCAAAAGATCAGTGCCTATACAAACCAGCTTATTATCAAAAGATCAGTGCCTATACATACCAGTTTATTACCAAACGATCAATGCCTATACAAACCAGCTTATTACCAAATGATCAGTGCCTAAACATACCAGTTTATTACCAAACGATCGGTGCCTATACAAACCAGTTAATTACCAAACGATCAGTGCCTATACAAACCAGCTTATTACCAAAAGATCAGTGCCTATACATACCAGTTTATTACCAAACGATCAGCGCATATACAAACCAGTTTATTACCAAACGATCAGTGCCTATACAAACCAGCTTATTATCAAAAGATCAGTGCCTATACAAACCAGTTTATTACCAAAAGAACAGTGCCTATACATACCTGCTTATTACCAAAAGATCAGTGCCTATACATACCAGTTTATTACCAAAAGATCAGTGCCTATACAAACAATCTTATTACCAAAAGATTAGTGCCTATACATACCAGTTTATTACCAAAAGATCAGTGCCTATACATACCAGCTTATTACCGAAAGCTCAGTGCATATTCAGACCAGTTTATTACCAAAAGATCAGTGCCTGTACATACCAGCTTATTACCAAAAGATCAGTGCCTATACATACCAGCTTATTACCAAAAGATCAGTGCATATACATACCAGCTTATTACCAAAAGATCAGTGCCTATACATACCAGCTTATTACCAAACGATCAGTGCCTATACATACCAGTTTATGACCAAAAGATCAGTGCCTATACAAACCAGCATAGTACCAAAAGATCAGTGCCTATAGATACCCGCTTAATACCAAAAGATCAGTGCCTATACATACCAGCTTATTACCAAAAGATCAGTGCCTATACATACGAGCTTATTACAAAAAGATCAGTGCCTATAAATACCAGGTTATTACCAAAAGATCAGTGCCTAAACATACCAGTTTATTACCAAACGATCAGTGCCTATACAAACAAGCTTATTATCAAAAGATCAGTGCCTATACATACCAGCTTATTACCAAAAGATCAGTGCCAATACAAACCAGCTTATTACCAAAAGATCAGTGCCTATACAAACCAGTTTATTACCAAACTATCAGTGCCTATACATACCAGCTTATTACCAAAAGATCAGTGCCTATACATACCAGCTTATTACAAAAAGATCAGTGCCTATAAATACCAGGTTATTACCAAAAGATCAGTGCCTAAACATACCAGTTTATTACCAAACGATCAGTGCCTATACATACCAGTTTATTACCAAAAGATCAGTGCCTATACAAACCAGCTTATTATCAAAAGATCAGTGCCTATACATACCAGTTTATTACCAAACGATCAATGCCTATACAAACCAGCTTATTACCAAATGATCAGTGCCTAAACATACCAGTTTATTACCAAAAGATCGGTGCCTATACAAACCAGTTAATTACCAAACGATCAGTGCCTATACAAACCAGCTTATTACCAAAAGATCAGTGCCTATACATACCAGTTTATTACCAAACGATCAGCGCATATACAAACCAGTTTATTACCAAACGATCAGTGCCTATACAAACCAGCTTATTATCAAAAGATCAGTGCCTATACAAACCAGTTTATTACCAAAAGAACAGTGCCTATACATACCTGCTTATTACCAAAAGATCAGTGCCTATACATACCAGTTTATTACCAAAAGATCAGTGCCTATACAAACATTCTTATTACCAAAAGATTAGTGCCTATACATACCAGTTTATTACCAAAAGATCAGTGCCTATACATACCAGCTTATTACCGAAAGCTCAGTGCATATTCAGACCAGTTTATTACCAAAAGATCAGTGCCTGTACATACCAGCTTATTACCAAAAGATCAGTGCCTATACATACCAGCTTATTACCAAAAGATCAGTGCATATACATACCAGCTTATTACCAAAAGATCAGTGCCTATACATACCAGCTTATTACCAAACGATCAGTGCCTATACATACCAGTTTATGACCAAAAGATCAGTGCCTATACAAACCAGCATAGTACCAAAAGATCAGTGCCTATACATACCCGCTTAATACCAAAAGATCAGTGCCTATACATACCAGCTTATTACCAAAAGATCAGTGCCTATACATACGAGCTTATTACAAAAAGATCAGTGCCTATAAATACCAGGTTATTACCAAAAGATCAGTGCCTAAACATACCAGTTTATTACCAAACGATCAGTGCCTATACATACCAGTTTATTACCAAAAGATCAGTGCCTATACAAACCAGCTTATTATCAAAAGATCAGTGCCTATACATACCAGCTTATTACCAAAAGATCAGTGCCAATACAAACCAGCTTATTACCAAAAGATCAGTGCCTATACAAACCAGTTTATTACCAAACGATCAGTGCCTATACATACCAGCTTATTACCAAAAGATCAGTGCCTATACATACCAGCTTATTACAAAAAGATCAGTGCCTATAAATACCAGGTTATTACCAAAAGATCAGTGCCTAAACATACCAGTTTATTACCAAACGATCAGTGCCTATACATACCAGTTTATTACCAAAAGATCAGTGCCTATACAAACCAGCTTATTATCAAAAGATCAGTGCCTATACATACCAGTTTATTACCAAACGATCAATGCCTATACAAACCAGCTTATTACCAAAAGATCAGTGCCTATACATACCAGTTTATTACCAAATTATCAGTGCCTATACATACCAGTTTATTACCAAAAGATCAGTGCCAATACATACCAGTTTATTACCAAATGATCAGTGCCTATACATACCAGTTTATTACCAAACCATCAGTGCCTATACAAACCAGATTATTACCAAATGATCAGTGCCTATACATATAAGTTTATTACCAAATTATCAGTGCCTATACATACCAGTTTAATACCAAAAGATCAGTGCCTATACATACCAGTTTATAACCAAATGATCAGTGCCTATACATACCAGTTTATTACCAAACTATCACTGCCTATACAAACCAGTTTATTACCAAATGATCACTGCCTATACATACCAGTTTTTTACCAAACGATCAGTGCCCATACAAACCAGCTTATTACCAAAAGATCAGTGCCTATACATACCAGTTTATTCCCAAACGATCAGTGCCTATACATACCAGTTTATGACCAAAAGATCAGTGCCTATACAAACCAGCATAGTACCAAAAGATCAGTGCCTATACATACCAGCTTAATACCAAAAGATCAGTGCCTATACATACCAGCTTATTACCAAAAGATCAGTGCCTATACATACCAGCTTATTACAAAAAGATCAGTGCCTATAAATACCAGCTTATTATCAAAAGATCAGTGCCTATACATACCAGCTTATTACCAAAAGATCAGTGCCAATACAAACCAGCTTATTACCAAAAGATCAGTGCCTATACAAACCAGTTTATTACCAAACGATCAGTGCCTATACATACCAGCTTATTACCAAAAGATCAGTGCCTATACATACCAGCTTATTACAAAAAGATCAGTGCCTATAAATACCAGGTTATTACCAAAAGATCAGTGCCTAAACATACCAGTTTATTACCAAACGATCAGTGCCTATACATACCAGTTTATTACCAAAAGATCAGTGCCTATACAAACCAGCTTATTATCAAAAGATCAGTGCCTATACAGACCAGCCTATTACCAAAAGAACAGTGCCTATACATATCAGCTTATTACCAAAAGATCAGTGCCTACACAAACCAGCTTATTACTAAAAGATCAGTGCCTATACAAACCAGCTTATTACCAAATGATCAGTGCCTAAACATACCAGTATATTACCAAAAGATCAATGCCTATACATGCCAGCTTAGTACCAAAAGATCAGTGCCTATACATACCAGTATATTACCAAAGGATCAGTGCCTATACATGCCAGCCTATTACCAAAAGATCAGTGCCTATACAAACCAGTTAATTACCAAAAGATCAGTGCCTATCCATACCAGGTTATTACCAAAGGATCAGTGCCTATACATACCAGCTTATTACCAAAAGATCAGTGCCTATACATACCAGTTTATTACCAAAAGATCAGTGCCTATACATACCAGTATATTACAAAAGATCAGTGCCCATACATACCAGCTTAATACCAAAATGAACAGTGCCTATACAAACCAGCTTATTACCAAAAGATCAGTGCCTATACATATCAGTTTATTGCAAAACGATCAGTGCCTATACATACCAGCTTGTTACCAAAATATCAGTGCCTATACATACCAGTTTATTACCAAAAGATCAGTGCCTATACATACCAGCTTGTTACCAAAAGATCAGTACCCTTAAAAACCAATTTATTACCAAATGATCAGTGCCTATACATACCAGTTTATTACCAAACGATCAGTGCCTATGCAAACCAGCTTATTATCAAAAGATCAGTGCCTATACATACCAGTTTATTACCAAAAGATGAGTGCCTATACGTACCAGTTTATAACCAAATGATCAGTGCCTATACATACCAGTTTATTACCAAATGATCAGTGCCTATACATATAAGTTTATTACCAAATTATCAGTGCCTATACATACCAGTTTATTACCAAAAGATCAGTGCCTATACATACCAGTTTATAACCAAATGATCAGTGCCTATACATACCAGTTTATTACCAAATCATCAGTGCCTATACAAACCAGTTTATTACCAAATGATCACTGCCTATACATACCAGTTTTTTACCAAACGATCAGTGCCCATACAAACCAGCATATTATCAAAAGATCAGTGCCTATATAAACCAGTTTATTACCAAAAGATCAGTGCCTATACATACCAGCTTATTACCAACAGATCAGTGCCTATACATACCAGTTTATTACCAAAAGATCTGTGCCTATACATACCAGCTTATTACCAAAAGATAAGTGCCTATACATACCAGCTTATTACCAAAGGATCAGTGCCCATACAAGCCAGCTTATTACCAAAAGATCAGTGCCTATACATACCAGTTTATTACCAAACGATCAGTGCCGATACAAACCAGTTTATTACCAAATGATCAGTGCCTATACAAACCAGTTTATTACCAAATGATCAGTGCCGATACATACCAGTTTATTACCAAAAGATCAGTGCCTATACATACCAGTTTATTACCAAACGATCAGTGCCTATACAAACCAGTTTATTACCAAATGATCAGTGCCTATACAAACCAGTTTATTACCAAATGATCAGTGCCTATACATAACAGTTTATTACCAAAAGATCAGTGCCTATACATACCAGCTTATTACCAAAAGATCAGTGCCAATACAAACCAGCTTATTACCAAAAGATCAGTGCCTATACAAACCAGTTTATTACCAAACGATCAGTGCCTATACATACCAGCTTATTACCAAAAGATCAGTGCCTATACATACCAGCTTATTACAAAAAGATCAGTGCCTATAAATACCAGGTTATTACCAAAAGATCAGTGCCTAAACATACCAGTTTATTACCAAACGATCAGTGCCTATACATACCAGTTTATTACCAAAAGATCAGTGCCTATACAAACCAGCTTATTATCAAAAGATCAGTGCCTATACAGACCAGCCTATTACCAAAAGAACAGTGCCTATACATATCAGCTTATTACCAAAAGATCAGTGCCTACACAAACCAGCTTATTACTAAAAGATCAGTGCCTATACAAACCAGCTTATTACCAAATGATCAGTGCCTAAACATACCAGTATATTACCAAAAGATCAATGCCTATACATGCCAGCTTAGTACCAAAAGATCAGTGCCTATACATACCAGTATATTACCAAAGGATCAGTGCCTATACATGCCAGCCTATTACCAAAAGATCAGTGCCTATACAAACCAGTTAATTACCAAAAGATCAGTGCCTATCCATACCAGGTTATTACCAAAGGATCAGTGCCTATACATACCAGCTTATTACCAAAAGATCAGTGCCTATACATACCAGTTTATTACCAAAACATCAGTGCCTATACATACCAGTATATTACAAAAGATCAGTGCCCATACATACCAGCTTAATACCAAAATGAACAGTGCCTATACAAACCAGCTTATTACCAAAAGATCAGTGCCTATACATATCAGTTTATTGCAAAACGATCAGTGCCTATACATACCAGCTTGTTACCAAAATATCAGTGCCTATACATACCAGTTTATTACCAAAAGATCAGTGCCTATACATACCAGCTTGTTACCAAAAGATCAGTACCCTTAAAAACCAATTTATTACCAAATGATCAGTGCCTATACATACCAGTTTATTACCAAACGATCAGTGCCTATGCAAACCAGCTTATTATCAAAAGATCAGTGCCTATACATACCAGTTTATTACCAAAAGATGAGTGCCTATACGTACCAGTTTATAACAAAATGATCAGTGCCTATACATACCAGTTTATTACCAAATGATCAGTGCCTATACATATAAGTTTATTACCAAATTATCAGTGCCTATACATACCAGTTTATTACCAAAAGATCAGTGCCTATACATACCAGTTTATAACCAAATGATCAGTGCCTATACATACCAGTTTATTACCAAATCATCAGTGCCTATACAAACCAGTTTATTACCAAATGATCACTGCCTATACATACCAGTTTTTTACCAAACGATCAGTGCCCATATAAACCAGCATATTATCAAAAGATCAGTGCCTATATAAACCAGTTTATTACCAAAAGATCAGTGCCTATACATACCAGCTTATTACCAACAGATCAGTGCCTATACATACCAGTTTATTACCAAAGGATCTGTGCCTATACATACCAGCTTATTACCAAAAGATAAGTGCCTATACATACCAGCTTATTACCAAAGGATCAGTGCCCATACAAGCCAGCTTATTACCAAAAGATCAGTGCCTATACATACCAGTTTATTACCAAACGATCAGTGCCGATACAAACCAGTTTATTACCAAATGATCAGTGCCTATACAAACCAGTTTATTACCAAATGATCAGTGCCGATACATACCAGTTTATTACCAAAAGATCAGTGCCTATACATACCAGTTTATTACCAAACGATCAGTGCCTATACAAACCAGTTTATTACCAAATGATCAGTGCCTATACATACCAGTTTATTACCAAAAGATCAGTGCCTATACAAAACAGTTTATTACCAAAAGATCAGTGCCTATACATACCAGCTTGTTACCAAAAGATCAGTGCCTATACATACCAGTATATTACAAAAGATCAGTGCCCATACATACCAACTTAATACCAAAATGAACAGTGCCTATACAAACCAGCTTATTACCAAAAGATCAGTGCCTATACATATCAGTTTATTGCAAAAAGATCAGTGCCTATACATACCAGCTTGTTACCAAAATATCAGTGCCTATACATACCAGTTTATTACCAAAAGATCAGTGCCTATACATACCAGCTTGTTACCAAAAGATCAGTACCCTTAAAAACCAATTTATTACCAAATGATCAGTGCCTATACATACCAGTTTATTACCAAACGATCAGTGCCTATGCAAACCAGCTTATTATCAAAAGATCAGTGCCTATACATACCAGTTTATTACCAAAAGATGAGTGCCTATACGTACCAGTTTATTACCAAATGATCAGTGCCTAAACAAACCAGTTTATTACCAAAGGATGAGTGCCTATACATACCAGTTTATTACCAAACGATCAATGCCTATACAAACCAGCTTATTACCAAAAGATCAGTGCCTATACATACCAGTTTATTACCAAATTATCAGTGCCTATACATACCAGTTTATTACCAAAAGATCAGTGCCTATGCATACCAGTTTATTACCAAATGATCAGTGCCTATACATACCAGTTTATTACCAAACCATCAGTGCCTATACAAACCAGATTATTACCAAATGATCAGTGCCTATACATATAAGTTTATTACCAAATTATCAGTGCCTATACATACCAGTTTATTACCAAAAGATCAGTGCCTATACATACCATTTTATAACCAAATGATCAGTGCGTATACATACCAGTTTATTACCAAACCATCAGTGCCTATACAAACCAGTTTATTACCAAATGATCACTGCCTATACATACCAGTTTTTTACCAAACGATCAGTGCCCATACAAACCAGCATATTATCAAAAGATCAGTGCCTATATAAACCAGTTTATTATCAAAAGATCAGTGCCTATACATACCAGCTTATTACCAACAGATCAGTGCCTAAACATACCAGTTTATTACCTGAAGATCACTGCCTATACAAACCAGTTTATTACCAAAAGATCGGTGCCTATACAAACCAGCTTATTATCAAAAGATCAGTGCCTAAACAAACCAGTTTATTACCAAACGATCAGTGCCTATACAAACCAGCTTATTATCAAAAGATCAGTGCCTATACAAACCAGTTTATTACCAAAAGAACAGTGCCTATACATACCTGCTTATTACCAAAGGATCAGTGCCTATACATACCAGTTTATTACCAAAAGATCAGTGCCTATACAAACCATCTTATTACCAAAAGATTAGTGCCTATACATACCAGTTTATTACCAAAAGATCAGTGCCTATACATACCAGCTTATTACCGAAAGCTCAGTGCAAATTCATACCAGTTTATTACCAAAAGATCAGTGCCTATACATACCAGCTTATTACCAAAAGATCAGTGCCTATACATACCAGCTTATTACCAAAAGATCAGTGCATATACATACCAGCTTATTACCAAAAGATCAGTGCCTATACATACCAGCTTATTACCAAACGATCAGTGCCTATACATACCAGTTTATGACCGAAAGATCAGTGCCTATACAAACCAGCATAGTACCAAAAGATCAGTGCCTATACATACCAGCTTAATACCAAAAGATCAGTGCCTATACATACCAGCTTATTACCAAAAGATCAGTGCCTATACATACCAGCTTATTACAAAAAGATCAGTGCCTATAAATACCAGGTTATTACCAAAAGATCAGTGCCTAAACATACCAGTTTATTACCAAACGATCAGTGCCTATACATACCAGTTTATTACCAAAAGATCAGTGCCTATACAAACCAGCTTATTATCAAAAGATCAGTGCCTATACATACCAGCTTATTACCAAAAGATCAGTGCCAATACAAACCAGCTTATTACCAAAAGATCAGTGCCTATAGAAACCAGTTTATCACCAAACGATCAGTGCCTATACATACCAGCTTATTACCAAAAGATCAGTGCCTATACAAACCAGCTTATTACCAAAAGATCAGTGCCTATACATACCAGCTTATTACCAAAAGATCAGTGCCTATACATACTAGCTTATTACTAAAAGATCAGTGCCTATAAATACCAGGTTATTACCAAAAGATCAGTGCCTATACATACCAGTTTATTACCAAACGATCAGTGCCTATACATACCAGCTTATTACCAAAAGATCAGTGCCTATACATACCAGTTTATTACCAAAAGATCAGTACCTATACAAACCAGCTTATTACCAAAAGATCAGTGCCTATACAAACCAGCTAATTGCCTAAACATAAGTGCCTATACATACCAGTTTATTACCAAAAGATCAGTGCCTATACATACCAATTTATTACCAAAAGATCAGTGCCTATACAAACCAGCTTATTACCAAAAGATCAGTGCCTATACAGACCAGCCTATTACCAAAAGAACAGTGCCTATACATATCAGCTTATTACCAAAAGATCAGTGCCTACACAAACCAGCTTATTACTAAAAGATCAGTGCCTATACATACCAGTTTATTACCAAAACATCAGTGCCTATACAAAATAACTAATTACCAAAAGATCAGTGCCTATACATACCAGATAAATACCAAAAGATCAGTGCCTATACAAACCAGTTTATTACCAAAAGATCAGTGCCTATACATATCAGTTTATTACAAAAAGATCAGTGCCTATACATACCAGCTTGTTACCAAAAGATCAGTGCCTATACATACCAGCTTAATACCAAAAGATCAGTGCCTATACATACCAGTTTATTACCAAAAGATCAGTGCCTATACATACCAGTTTATTACCAAAAGATCAGTGCCTATACATACCAGTTTATTACCAAAAGATCAGTGCCTATACAAACCAGCTTATTACCAAAAGATCAGTGCCTATACAGACCAGCCTATTACCAAAAGAACAGTGCCTATACATATCAGCTTATTACCAAAAGATCAGTGCCTACACAAACCAGCTTATTACTAAAAGATCAGTGCCTATACATACCAGTTTATTACCAAAACATCAGTGCCTATACAAACCAACTAATTACCAAAAGATCAGTGCCTATACATACCAGTTTATTACCAAAAGATCAGTGCCTATACATACCAGTATATTACAAAAGATCAGTGCCCATACATACCAGCTTAATACCAAAAGATCAGTGCCTATACAAACCAGTTTATTACCAAAAGATCAGTGCCTATACATATCAGTTTATTACAAAAAGATCAGTGCCTATACATACCAGCTTGTTACCAAAAGATCAGTGCCTATACATACCAGCTTAATACCAAAAGATCAGTGCCTATACATACCAGTTTATTACCAAAAGATCAGTGCCTATACATACCAGTTTATTACCAAAAGATCAGTGCCTATACAAACCAGCTTATTACCAAAAGATCAGTGCCTAAACAGACCAGCCTATTACTAAAAGAACAGTGCCTGTCCATATCTGCTTATTACCAAAAGATCAGTGCCTATACAAACCAGCTTATTACCAAAAGATCAGTGCCTATACATACCAGTTTATTACCAAAACATCAGTGCCCATACAAACCAACTAATTACCAAAAGATCAGTGCCTCTCCACACCAGTTTATTACCAAAAGATCAGTGCCTATACATACCAGTATATTACAAAAGATCAGTGCCCATGCATACCAGCTTAATACCAAAAGATCAGTGCCTATACAAACCAGCTTATTACCAAAAGATCAGTGCCTATACATATCAGTTTATTACAAAAAGATCAGTGCCTATACATACCAGCTTGTTACCAAAAGATCAGTGCCTATACATACCAGCTTAATACCAAAAGATCAGTGCCTATACATACCAGTTTATTACAAAAAGATCAGTGCCTATACATACAAGCTTGTTACCAAAAGATCAGTGCCTATACAAACCAGTTTATTGCCAAAAGATCAGTGCCTATACATACCAGTTTATTACCAAAAGATCAGTGCCTATACAAACCAGCTTATTACCAAAGGATCAGCGCCTATACAAACAAGTTTATTACCAAAAGATCAGTCCCTATACAAACCAGCTAATTACCAAAAGATCAGCGCCTATACATACCAGTTTATTACTAAAGGATTAGTGCCTATACATACCAGTTTATTACCAAAAGATCAATGCCTGTACAAACCAGCTTATTACTAAAAGATCAGTGCCTATACATACCAGTTTATTACCAAAAGATCAGTGCCTATACAGACCAGCCTATTACCAAAAGAACAGTGCCTATACATATCAGCTTATTACCAAAAGATCAGTGCCTATACATACCAGTTTATTACCAAAAGATCAGTGCCTATACAAACCAGCTTATTACCAAAAGATCAGTGCCTATACAGACCAGACTATTACCAAAAGAACAATGCCTATATATATCAGCTTATTACCAAAAGATCAGTGCCTATACATACCAGTTTATTACCAAAAGATCAGTGCCTATACATGCCAGTATATTACAAAAGATCAGTGCCTATACATACCAGCTTAATACCAAAAGATCAGTGCCTATACAAACCAGCTTATTACCAAAAGATCAGTGCCTATACATATCAGTTTATGACAAAAACATCAGTGCCTATACATACAAGTTTATTACCAAAAGATCAGTGCCTATTACATACCAGGTGATTACCAAAGGATCAGTGCCTATACATACCAGTTTATTACCAAAAGATCAGTGCCGATACAAACCATTTTATTACCAAAAGATCAGTGCCTAAAAAAACCAGTTTATTACCAAAAGATCAGAGCCTATACAAACCAGCTTATTACCAAAAGATCAGTGCCTATACATACCAGGTTATTACCAAAAGATCAGTGCCTATACAAACCAGTTTATTACCAAAATATCAGTGCCTATACATACCAGGTTATTACCAAAAGATCAGTGCCTATAGAAACCAGTTTATTACCAAACGATCAGTGCCGATACAAACCAGCTTATTGCCAAAAGATCAGTGCCTATACATACCAGTTTATTACCAAAAGATCAGTGCCTATACAAACCAGCTTATTACCAAAAGATCAGTGCCTATACATACCAGCTTATTACCAAAAGATCAGTGACTATACATACCAGTTTATTACCAAAAGATCAGTGCCTATACAAACCAGTTTATTACCAAAAGATCAGTGCCTATACATACCAGCTTATTACCAAAAGATCAGTGCCTATACATACCAGGTTATTACCAAAAGATCAGTGCCTATACATACCAGCTTATTACCAAAAGATCAGTGCCTATACATACCAGTTTATTACCAAAAGATCAGTGCCTATACAGACCAGTTTATTACCAAACGATCAGTGCCTATACATCCCAGTTTATTACCAAAAGATCAGTGCCTATACAAACCAGCTTATTATCAAAAGATCAGTGCCGATACATACCAGCTTATTCCCAAAAGATCAGTGCCTATACAAACCAGCTTATTACCAAAAGATCAGTGCCTATACATACCAGCTTATTACCAAAAGATCAGTGCCTATACATACCAGTTTATTACCAAAAGATCAGTGCCGATACAAACCAGCTTATTACCAAAAGATCAGTGCCTATACATACCAGTTTATTACCAAAAGATCAGTGCCTATACAAACCAGCTTAATACCAAAAGATCAGTGCCTATACAAACCAGCTTATTACCAAAAGATCAGCGCCTATACATATCAGTTTATTACAAAAAGATCAGTGCCTATACATACAAGTGTATTACCAAAAGATCAGTGCCTATTACATACCAGGTGATTACCAAAAGATCAGTGCCTATACATACCAGTTTATTACCAAAAGATCAGTGCCGATACAAACCATTTTATTACCAAAAGAACAGTGCCTATACAAACCAGTTTATTACCAAAAGATCAGTGCCTATACAAACCAGCTTATTACCAAAAGATCAGCGCCGATACATACCAGTTTATTACCAAAGGATTAGTGCCTTTACATACCAGTTTATTACCAAAAGATCAATGCCTGTACAAACCAGCTTATTACCAAAAGATCAGTGCCTATACATACCAGTTTATTACCAAAAGATCAGTGCCTATACATACCAGTTTATTACCAAAAGATCAGTGCCTATACAAACCAGCTTATTCCCAAAAGATCAGTGCCTATACAGACCTGCCTATTACCAAAAGAACAGTGCCATTACATATCAGCTTATTACCAAAAGATCAGTCCCTATACAAACCAGCTTATTACCAAAAGATCAGTGCCTATACATACCAGTTTATTACCAAAACATCAGTGCCTATACTAACAAACTAATTACCAAAAGATCAGTGCCTATGCATACCAGTTTATTACCAAACGATCAGTGCCTATACATACCAGCTTATTACCAAAAGATCAGTGCCTATACATACCAGTTTATTACCAAAAGATCAGTGCCTATACATACCAGCTTAATACCAAAAGATCAGTGCCTATACAAACCAGCTTAATACCAAAAGATCAGTGCCTATACATATCAGTTTATTACAAAAAGATCAGTGCCTATACATACAAGTGTATTACCAAAAGATCAGTGCCTATTACATACCAGGTGATTACCAAAAGATCAGTGCCTATACATACCAGTTTATTACCAAAAGATCAGTGCCGATACAAACCATTTTATTACCAAAAGATCAGTGCCTATACAAACCAGTTTATTACCAAAAAATCAGTGCCTATACAAACCAGCTTATTACCAAAAGATCAGTGCCTATACATACCAGGTTATTACCAAAAGATCAGTGCCTATACAAACCAGTTTATTACCAAAAGATCAGTGCCTGTACAAACCAGCTTATTAACAAAAGATCAGTGCCTATACAAACCAGTTTATTACCAAAAGATCAGTGCCTATACATACCAGCTTATTACCAAAAGATCAGTGCCTATACATACCAGTTTATTACCAAAAGATCAGTGCCTATACATACCAGTTTATTACCAAAAGATCAGTGCCTATACAACACAGCTTATTACCAAAAGATCAGTGCCTATACAAACCAGCTTATTACCAAAAGATCAGTGCCTATACATACCAGTATATTACCAAAAGATCAGAGCCTATACATACCAGCTTAATACCAAAAGATCAGTGCCGATACAAACCAGCTTATTACCAAAAGATCAGTGCCTATACATATCAGTTTATTACCAAAAGATCAGTGCCTATACATACCAGCTTGTTAGCAAAAGATCAGTGCCTATACAAACCAGTTTATTACCAAATGATCAGTGCCTATACATACCAGTTTATTACCAAAAGATCAGTGCCTATACAAACCAGCTTATTACCAAAGGATCTGTGCCTATACAAACCAGTTTATTACGAAAAAATCAGTCGCTATACAAACCAGCTTATTACCGAAAGATCAGTGCCTATACATACCAGTTTATTACTAAAGGATTAGTGCCTATACATACCAGTTTATTACCAAAAGATCAATGCCTGTACAAACCAGCTTATTACCAAAAGATCAGTGCCTATACATACCAGTTTATTACCAAAAGATCAGTGCCTATACATACCAGTTTATTACCAAAAGATCAGTGCCTATACAAACCAGCTTATTCCCAAAGGATCAGTGCCTATACAGACCAGCCTATTACCAAAAGAACAGTGCCTATACATATCAGCTTATTACCAAAAGATCAGTGCCTATACAAACCAGCTTATTACCAAAAGATCAGTGCCTATACATACCAGTTTATTACCAAAACATCAGTGCCTATACAAACAAACTAATTACCAAAAGATCAGTGCCTATACATACCAGTTTATTACCAAAAGATCAGTGCCTATACTTACCAGCTTATTACCAAAAGATCAGTGCCTATACATACCAGTTTATTACCAAAAGATCAGTGCCTATACATACCAGCTTAATACCAAAAGATCAGTGCCTATACAAACCAGCTTAATACCAAAAGATCAGTGCCTATACATATCAGTTTATTACAAAAAGATCAGTGCCTATACATACAAGTGTATTACCAAAAGATCAGTGCCTATTACATACCAGGTGATTACCAAAAGATCAGTGCCTATACATACCAGTTTATTACCAAAAGATCAGTGCCGATACAAACCATTTTATTACCAAAAGATCAGTGCCTATACAAATCAGTTTATTACCAAAAAATCAGTGCCTATACAAACCAGCTTATTACCAAAAGATCAGTGCCTATACATACCAGGTTATTACCAAAAGATCAGTGCCTATACAAACCAGTTTATTACCAAAATATCAGTGCCTATACATACCAGGTTATTACCAAAAGATCAGTGCCTAAACAAACCAGTTTATTACCAAAAGATCAGTGCCGATACAAACCAGCTTATTGCCAAAAGATCAGTGCCTATACATACCAGTTTATTACCAAAAGATCAGTGCCTATAGAAACCAGCTTATTACCAAAAG
Source organism: Heterodontus francisci (assembly GCF_036365525.1). Taxonomy (NCBI): domain Eukaryota; kingdom Metazoa; phylum Chordata; class Chondrichthyes; order Heterodontiformes; family Heterodontidae; genus Heterodontus; species Heterodontus francisci. The sequence continues at coordinate 71,332,109 of NC_090388.1, read as the reverse complement.
ATCAGTGCCTATACATACCAGAGTATTTCCAAAAGATCAGTGACTATACATACCAGTTTATTACCAAAAGATCAGTGCCTATACATGCCAGTTTATTACCAAAAGATCAGTGCCTATACATACCAGCTTATTACCAAAAGATCAGTGCCTATACATACCAGGCTATTACCAAAAGATCAGTGCCTATACATACCAGCTTATTACCAAAAGATCAGTGCCTATACATACCAGTTTATTACCAAAAGATCAGTGCCTATACATACCAGTTTATTACCAAACGATCAGTGCCTATACATCCCAGTTTATTACCAAAAGATCAGTGCCTATACAAACCAGCTTATTATCAAAAGATCAGTGCCGATACATACCAGCTTATTCCCAAAAGATCAGTGCCTATACAAACCAGCTTATTACCAAAAGATCAGTGCCTATACATACCAGTTTATTAGCAAAAGATCAGTGCCGATACAAACCAGCTTATTACCAAAAGATCAGGGCCTATACATACCAGTTTATTACCAAAAGATCAGTGCCTATACATACCAGCTTAATACCAAAAGATCAGTGCCTATACAAACCAGCTTATTACCAAAAGATCAGCGCCTATACATATCAGTTTATTACAAAAAGATCAGTGCCTATACATACAAGTGTATTACCAAAAGATCAGTGCCTATTACATACCAGGTGATTACCAAAAGATCAGTGCCTATACATACCAGTTTATTACCAAAAGATCAGTGCCGATACAAACCATTTTATTACCAAAAGATCAGTGCCTATACAAACCAGTTTATTACCAAAAGATCAGTGCCTATACAAACCAGCTTATTACCAAAAGATCAGCGCCTATACATACCAGTTTATTACTAAAGGATTAGTGCCTTTACATACCAGTTTATTACCAAAAGATCAATGCCTGTACAAACCAGCTTATTACCAAAAGATCAGTGCCTATACATACCAGTTTATTACCAAAAGATCAGTGCCGATACAAACCATTTTATTACCAAAAGATCAGTGCCTATACAAACCAGTTTATTACCAAAAAATCAGTGCCTATACAAACCAGCTTATTACCAAAAGATCAGTGCCTATACATACCAGGTTATTACCAAAAGATCAGTGCCTATACAAACCAGTTTATTACCAAAATATCAGTGCCTATACATATCAGGTTATTACCAAAAGATCAGTGCCTAAACAAACCAGTTTATTACCAAAAGATCAGTGCCGATACAAACCAGCTTATTGCCAAAAGATCAGTGCCTATACATACCAGTTTATTACCAAAAGATCAGTGCCTATAGAAACCAGCTTATTACCAAAAGATCAGTGCCTATACATACCAGAGTATTTCCAAAAGATCAGAGCCTATACATACCAGTTTATTACCAAAAGATCAGTGCCTATACATGCCAGTTTATTACCAAAAGATCAGTGCCTATACATACCAGCTTATTACCAAAAGATCAGTGCCTATACATACCAGGTTATTACCAAAAGATCAGTGCCTATACATACCAGCTTATTACCAAAAGATCAGTGCCTATACATACCAGTTTATTACCAAAAGATCATTGCCTATACATACCAGTTTATTACCAAACGATCAGTGCCTATACATCCCAGTTTATTACCAAAAGATCAGTGCCTATACAAACCAGCTTATTATCAAAAGATCAGTGCTGATACATACCAGCTTATTCCCAAAAGATCAGTGCCTATACAAACCAGCTTATTACCAAAAGATCAGTGCCTATCCATACCAGGTTATTACCAAAAGATCAGTGCCTATACATACCAGTTTATTAGCAAAAGATCAGTGCCGATACAAACCAGCTTATTACCAAAAGATCAGTGCCTATACATACCAGTTTATTACCAAAAGATCAGTGCCTATACATACCAGCTTAATACCAAAAGATCAGTGCCGATACAAACCAGCTTATTACCAAAAGATCAGCGCCTATACATATCAGTTTATTACAAAAAGATCAGTGCCTATACATACAAGTGTATTACCAAAAGATCAGTGCCTATTACATACCAGGTGATTACCAAAAGATCAGTGCCTATACATACCAGTTTATTACCAAAAGATCAGTGCCGATACAAACCATTTTATTACCAAAAGATCAGTGCCTATACAAACCAGTTTATTACCAAAAGATCAGTGCCTATACAAACCAGCTTATTACCAAAAGATCAGCGCCTATACATACCAGTTTATTACTAAAGGATTAGTGCCTTTACATACCAGTTTATTACCAAAAGATCAATGCCTGTACAAACCAGCTTATTACCAAAAGATCAGTGCCTATACATACCAGTTTATTACCAAAAGATCAGTGCCTATACATACCAGTTTATTACCAAAAGATCAGTGCCTATACAAACCAGCTTATTCCCAAAAGATCAGTGCCTATACAGACCAGCCTATTACCAAAAGAACAGTGCCTATACATATCAGCTTATTACCAAAAGATCAGTGCCTATACAAACCAGCTTATTACCACAAGATCAGTGCCTATACATACCAGTTTATTACCAAAACATCAGTGCCTATACAAACAAACTAATTACCAAAAGATCAGTGCCTATACATACCAGTTTATTACCAAACGATCAATGCCTATACATACCAGCTTATTACCAAAAGATCAGTGCCTATACATACCAGTTTATTACCAAAAGATCAGTGCCTATACATACCAGCTTAATACCAAAAGATCAGTGCCTATACAAACCAGCTTATTATCAAAAGATCAGTGCCTATACATATCAGTTTATTACAAAAAGATCAGTGCCTATACATACAAGTGTATTACCAAAAGATCAGTGCCTATTACATACCAGGTGATTACCAAAAGATCAGTGCCTATACATACCAGTTTATTACCAAAAGATCAGTGCCTATACAAACCATTTTATTACCAAAAGATCAGTGCCTATACAAACCAGTTTATTACCAAAAGATCAGTGCCTATACAAACCAGCTTATTACCAAAAGATCAGTGCCTATACATACCAGGTTATTACCAAAAGATCAGTGCCTAAACAAACCAGTTTATTACCAAAAGATCAGTGCCGATACAAACCAGCTTATTGCCAAAAGATCAGTGCCTATACATACCAGTTTATTACCAAAAGATCAGTGCCTATACAAACCAGCTTATTACCAAAAGATCAGTGCCTATACATACCAGAGTATTTCCAAAAGATCAGTGACTATACATACCAGTTTATTACCAAAAGATCAGTGCCTATACATGCCAGTTTATTAGCAAAAGATCAGTGCCTATACATACCAGCTTATTACCAAAAGATCAGTGCCTATACATACCAGCTTATTACCAAAAGATCAGTGCCTATACATACCAGTTTATTACCAAAAGATCAGTGCCTATACATACCAGTTTATTACCAAACGATCAGTGCCTATACATCCCAGTTTATTACCAAAAGATCAGTGCCTATACAAACCAGCTTATTATCAAAAGATCAGTGCCGATACATACCAGCTTATTCCCAAAAGATCAGTGCCTATACAAACCAGCTTATTACCAAAAGATCAGTGCCTATACATACCAGGTTATTACCAAAAGATCAGTGCCTATACATACCAGTTTATTACCAAAAGATCAGTGCCGATACAAACCAGCTTATTGCCAAAAGATCAGTGCCTATACATACCAGTTTATTACCAAAAGATCAGTGCCGATACAAACCAGCTTATTACCAAAAGATCAGTGCCGATACATACCAATTTATTACCAAAAGATCAGTGCCTATACATACCAGTTTATTACCAAAAAATCAGTGCCTATACAAACCAGCTTATTACCAAAAGATCAGTGCTTATACATACAAGTTTATTACCAAAAGATCAGTGCCTATACATACCAGTTTATTACCAAAAGATCAGTGCCTACACAAACCAGCTTATTACCAAAAGATCAGTGCCTATACAAACCAGCTTATTACCAAAAGATCAGTGACTATACATACCAGTTTATAACCAAAAGATCAGTGCCTATACATACCAGTATATTACCAAAAGATCAGAGCCTATACATACCAGCTTAATACCAAAAGATCAGTGCCGATACAAACCAGCTTATTACCAAAAGATCAGTGCCTATACCAAAAGATCAGTGCCTATACAAACCAGTTTATTACCAAGAGATCAGTGCCTATACATACCAGCTTATTACCAAAAGATCAGTGCCTATACAAACCAGCTTATTACCAAAAGATCAGTGCCTATACATACCAGGTTATTACCAAAAGATCAGTGCCTATACAAACTAGTTTATTACCAAAAGATCAGTGCCGATACAAACCAGTTTATTGCCAAAAGATTAGTGCCTATACATACCAGTTTATTACCAAAAGATCAGTGCCTATACAAACCAGCTTATTACCAAAAGATCAGTGCGGATACAAACCAGCTTATTTCCAAAAGATCAGTGCCTATACATACCAGTTTATTACCAAAAGATCAGTGCTTATACATACCAGTTTATTACCAAAAGATCAGTGCCTATATATACCAGCTTATTACCAAAAGATCAGTGCCTATACATACCAGTTTATTACCTTAAGATCAGTGCCTATACAAACCAGCTTATTACCAAAAGATCAGTGCCTATACATACCAGTTTATTACCAAAAGATCAGTGCCTATGCAAACCAGTGTATTACCAAAAGATCAGTGCCTATACATACCAGTTTATTACCAAAAGATCAGTGCCTATACAAACCAGCATATTACCAAAAGATCAGTGCCTATACATACCAGTTTATTACCAAAAGATCAGTGCCCAAACATACCAGTTTATTACCAAAAGATCAGTGCCTGGACAAACCAGCTTATTACCAAAAGATCAGTGCCTATACAAACCAGTTTATTACCAAAAGATCAGTGCCTATACATACCAGCTTATTACCAAAAGATCAGTGCCGATACAAACCATTTTATTACCAAAAGATCAGTGCCTATACAAACCAGTTTATTACCAAAAGATCAGTGCCTATACAAACCAGCTTATTACCAAAAGATCAGCGCCTATACATACCAGTTTATTACTAAAGGATTAGTGCCTTTACATACCAGTTTATTACCAAAAGATCAATGCCTGTACAAACCAGCTTATTACCAAAAGATCAGTGCCTATACATACCAGTTTATTACCAAAAGATCAGTGCCTATACATACCAGTTTATTACCAAAAGATCAGTGCCTATACAAACCAGCTTATTCCCAAAAGATCAGTGCCTATACAGACCAGCCTATTACCAAAAGAACAGTGCCTATACATATCAGCTTATTACCAAAAGATCAGTGCCTATACAAACCAGCTTATTACCACAAGATCAGTGCCTATACATACCAGTTTATTACCAAAACATCAGTGCCTATACAAACAAACTAATTACCAAAAGATCAGTGCCTATACATACCAGTTTATTACCAAACGATCAGTGCCTATACATACCAGCTTATTACCAAAAGATCAGTGCCTATACATACCAGTTTATTACCAAAAGATCAGTGCCTATACATACCAGCTTAATACCAAAAGATCAGTGCCTATACAAACCAGCTTATTATCAAAAGATCAGTGCCTATACATATCAGTTTATTACAAAAAGATCAGTGCCTATACATACAAGTGTATTACCAAAAGATCAGTGCCTATTACATACCAGGTGATTACCAAAAGATCAGTGCCTATACATACCAGTTTATTACCAAAAGATCAGTGCCTATACATACCAGTTTATTACCAAAAGATCAGTGCCTATACAAACCAGTTTATTACCAAAAGATCAGTGCCTATACAAACCAGCTTATTACCAAAAGATCAGTGCCTATACATACCAGGTTATTACCAAAAGATCAGTGCCTAAACAAACCAGTTTATTACCAAAAGATCAGTGCCGATACAAACCAGCTTTTTGCCAAAAGATCAGTGCCTATACATACCAGTTTATTACCAAAAGATCAGTGCCTATACAAACCAGCTTATTACCAAAAGATCAGTGCCTATACATACCAGAGTATTTCCAAAAGATCAGTGACTATACATACCAGTTTATTACCAAAAGATCAGTGCCTATACATGCCAGTTTATTAGCAAAAGATCAGTGCCTATACATACCAGCTTATTACCAAAAGATCAGTGCCTATACATACCAGCTTATTACCAAAAGATCAGTGCCTATACATACCAGTTTATTACCAAAAGATCAGTGCCTATACATACCAGTTTATTACCAAACGATCAGTGCCTATACATCCCAGTTTATTACCAAAAGATAAGTGCCTATACAAACCAGCTTATTATCAAAAGATCAGTGCCGATACATACCAGCTTATTCCCAAAAGATCAGTGCCTATACAAACCAGCTTATTACCAAAAGATCAGTGCCTATACATACCAGGTTATTACCAAAAGATCAGTGCCTATACATACCAGTTTATTACCAAAAGATCAGTGCCGATACAAACCAGCTTATTGCCAAAAGATCAGTGCCTATACATACCAGTTTATTACCAAAAGTTCAGTGCCTATACAAACCAGCTTATTACCAAAAGATCAGTGCCGATACAAACCAGCTTATTACCAAAAGATCAGTGCCGATACATACCAATTTATTACCAAAAGATCAGTGCCTATACATACCAGTTTATTACCAAAAAATCAGTGCCTATACAAACCAGCTTATTACCAAAAGATCAGTGCTTATACATACAAGTTTATTACCAAAAGATCAGTGCCTATACATACCAGCTTAATACCAAAAGATCAGTGCCGATACAAACCAGCTTATTACCAAAAGATCAGTGCCTATACCAAAAGATCAGTGCCTATACAAACCAGTTTATTACCAAGAGATCAGTGCCTATACATACCAGCTTATTACCAAAAGATCAGTGCCTATACAAACCAGCTTATTACCAAAAGATCAGTGCCTATACATACCAGGTTATTACCAAAAGATCAGTGCCTATACAAACCAGTTTATTACCAAAAGATCAGTGCCGATACAAACCAGTTTATTGCCAAAAGATTAGTGCCTATACATACCAGTTTATTACCAAAAGATCAGTGCCTATACAAACCAGCTTATTACCAAAAGATCAGTGCAGATACAAACCAGCTTATTTCCAAAAGATCAGTGCCTATACATACCAGTTTATTACCAAAAGATCAGTGCTTATACATACCAGTTTATTACCAAAAGATCAGTGCCTATATATACGAGCTTATTACCAAAAGATCAGTGCCTATACATACCAGTTTATTACCTTAAGATCAGTGCCTATACAAACCAGCTTATTACCAAAAGATCAGTGCCTATACATACCAGTTTATTACCAAAAGATCAGTGCCTATGCAAACCAGTGTATTACCAAAAGATCAGTGCCTATACATACCAGTTTATTACCAAAAGATCAGTGCCTATACAAACCAGCATATTACCAAAAGATCAGTGCCTATACATACCAGTTTATTACCAAAAGATCAGTGCCCAAACATACCAGTTTATTACCAAAAGATCAGTGCCTGTACAAACCAGCTTATTACCAAAAGATCAGTGCCTATACAAACCAGTTTATTACCAAAAGATCAGTGCCTATACATACCAGCTTATTACCAAAAGATCAGTGCCTATACATACCAGTTTATTACCAAAAGATCAGTGCCTATACATACCAGTTTATTACCAAAAGATCAGTGCCTATACAAACCAGCTTATTACCAAAAGATCAGTGCCTATACAAACCAGCTTATTACCAAATGATCAGTGCCTATACATACCAGTATATTACCAAAAGATCAGTGCCTATACATGCCAGCTTATTACCAAAAGATCAGTGCCTATATATACCAGTATATTACCAAAAGATCAGTGCCTATACATGCCAGCCTATTACCAAAAGTTCAGTGCCTATACAAACCAGTTTATTACCAAAAGATCAGTGCCTATACATACCAGGTTATTACCAAAAGATCAGTGACTATACATACCAGCTTATTACCAAAAGATCAGTGCCTATACATACCAGTTTATAACCAAAAGATCAGTGTCTATACATACCAGTATATTACTAAAAGATCAGAGCCTATACATACCAGCTTAATACCAAAACATCAGTGCCGATCCAAACCAGCTTATTACCAAAAGATCAGTGCCTATACATATCAGTTTATTACCAAAAGATCAGTGCCTATACATACCAGCTTGTTAGCAAAAGATCAGTGCCTATACAAACCAGTTTATTACCAAAAGATCAGTGCCTATACATACCAGTTTATTACCAAAAGATCAGTGCCTATACAAACCAGCTTATTAGCAAAGGATCAGTGCCTATACAAACCAGTTTATTACGAAAAGATCAGTCCCTATACAAACCAGCTTATTACCAAAAGATCAGTGCCTATACATACCAGTTTATTACTAAAGGATTAGTGCCTATACATACCAGTTTGTTACCAAAAGTTCAATGCCTGTACAAACCAGCTTAGTACCAAAAGATCAGTGCCTATACAGACCAGTTTATTACCAAAAGATCAGTGCCTATACTTACCAGTTTATTACCAAAAGATCAGTGCCTATACAAACCAGCTTATTACCAAAAGATCAGTGCCTATACAGACCAGCCTATTACCAAAAGATCAGTGCCTATACATACCCGTTTATTACCAAAAGATCAGTGCCTGTACAAACCAGCTTATTAGCAAAGGATCAGTGCCTATACAAACCAGTTTATTACGAAAAGATCAGTCCCTATACAAACCAGCTTATTACCAAAAGATCAGTGCCTATACAAACCAGCTTATTACCAAAAGATCAGTCCCTATACAAACCAGCTTATTACCATAAGATCAGTGCCTATACAAACCAGCTTAGTACCAAAAGATCAGTGCCTATACATACCAGTTTATTACCAAAAGATCAGTGCCTATACATACCAGTTTATTACCAAAAGATCAGTGCCTATACAAACCAGCTTATTACCAAAAGATCAGTGCTTATACATACAAGTTTATTACCAAAAGATCAGTGCCTATACATACCAGTTTATTACCAAAAGATCAGTGCCTATACAAACCAGCTTATTACCAAAAGATCAGTGCCTATACAAACCAGCTTATTACCAAAAGATCAGTGCCTATACATACCAGTTTATAACCAAAAGATCAGTGCCTATACATACCAGTATATTACCAAAAGATCAGAGCCTATACATACCAGCTTAATACCAAAAGATCAGTGCCGATACAAACCAGCTTATTACCAAAAGATCAGTGCCTATACAAACAGGTTATACCAAAAGATCAGTGCCTATTCAAACCAGTTTATTACCAAGAGATCAGTGCCTATACATACCAGCTTATTACCAAAAGATCAGTGCCTATACAAACCAGCTTATTACCAAAACATCAGTGCCTATACATACCAGGTTATTACCAAAAGATCAGTGCCTATACAAACCAGTTTATTACCAAAAGATCAGTGCCGATACAAACCAGTTTATTGCCAAAAGATCAGTGCCTATACATACCAGTTTATTACCAAAAGATCAGTGCCTATACAAACCAGCTTATTACCAAAAGATCAGTGCGGATACAAACCAGTTTATTACCAAAAGATCAGTGCTTATACATACCAGTTTATTACCAAAAGATCAGTGCCTATACATACCAGCTTATTACCAAAAGATCAGTGCCTATACATACCAGCTTATTACCTTAAGATCAGTGCCTATACAAACCAGCTTATTACCAAAAGATCAGTGCCTATACATACCAGTTTATTACCAAAAGATCAGTGCCTATGCAAACCAGTGTAATACCAAAAGATCAGTGCCTACACATACCAGTTTATTACCAAAAGATCAGTGCCTATACAAACCAGCATATTACCAAAAGATCAGTGCCTATACATACCAGTTTATTACCAAAAGATCAGTGCCTGTACAAACCAGCTTATTACCAAAAGATCAGTGCTTATACAAACCAGTTTATTACCAAAAGATCAGTGCCTATACATACCAGCTTATTACCAAAAGATCAGTGCCTATACATACCAGTTTATTACCAAAAGATCAGTGCCTATACATACCAGTTTATAACCAAAAGATCAGTGCCTATACATACCAGTATATTACCAAAAGATCAGAGCCTATACATACCAGCTTAATACCAAAAGATCAGTTCCGATACAAACCAGCTTATTACCAAAAGATCAGTGCCTATACATACCAGGTTATTACCAAAAGATCAGTGCCTATACAAACCAGTTTATTACCAAGAGATCAGTGCCTATACATACCAGCTTATTACCAAAAGATCAGTGCCTATACAAACCAGCTTATTACCAAAAGATCAGTGCCTATACATACCAGGTTATTACCAAAAGATCAGTGCCTATACAAACCAGTTTATTACCAAAAGATCAGTGCCGATACAAACCAGTTTATTGCCAAAAGATCAGTGCCTATACATACCAGTTTATTACCAAAAGATCAGTGCCTATACAAACCAGCTTATTACCAAAAGATCAGTGCGGATACAAACCAGTTTATTACCAAAAGATCAGTGCTTATACATACCAGTTTATTACCAAAAGATCAGTGCCTATACATACCAGCTTATTACCAAAAGATCAGTGCCTATACATACCAGCTTATTACCTTAAGATCAGTGCCTATACAAACCAGCTTATTACCAAAAGATCAGTGCCTATACATACCAGTTTATTACCAAAAGATCAGTGCCTATGCAAACCAGTGTAATACCAAAAGATCAGTGCCTACACATACCAGTTTATTACCAAAAGATCAGTGCCTATACAAACCAGCATATTACCAAAAGATCAGTGCCTATACATACCAGTTTATTACCAAAAGATCAGTGCCTGTACAAACCAGCTTATTACCAAAAGATCAGTGCTTATACAAACCAGTTTATTACCAAAAGATCAGTGCCTATACATACCAGCTTATTACCAAAAGATCAGTGCCTATACATACCAGTTTATTACCAAAAGATCAGTGCCTATACATACCAGTTTATTACCAAAAGATCAGTGCCTATACAAACCAGCGTATTACCAAAAGATCAGTGCCTATACAAACCAGCTTATTACCAAAAGATCAGTGCCTATACATACCAGTATATTACCAAAAGATCAGTGCCTATACATGCCAGCTTATTACCAAAAGATCAGTGCCTATATATACCAGTATATTACCAAAAGATCAGTGCCTATACATGCCAGCCTATTACCAAAAGTTCAGTGCCTATACAAACCAGTTTATTACCAAAAGATCAGTGCCTATACATACCAGGTTATTACCAAAAGATCAGTGACTATACATACCAGCTTATTACCAAAAGATCAGTGCCTATACATACCAATTTATAACCAAAAGATCAGTGCCTATACATACCAGTATATTACCAAAAGATCAGAGCCTATACATACCAGCTTAATACCAAAAGATCAGTGCCGATACAAACCAGCTTATTACCAAAAGATCAGTGCCTATACATATCAGTTTATTACCAAAAGATCAGTGCCTATACATACCAGCTTGTTAGCAAAAGATCAGTGCCTATACAAACCAGTTTATTACCAAACGATCAGTGCCTATACATACCAGTTTATTACCAAAAGATCAGTGCCTATACAAACCAGCTTATTAGCAAAGGATCAGTGCCTATACAAACCAGTTTATTACGAAAAGATCAGTCCCTATACAAACCAGCTTATTAACAAAAGATCAGTGCCTATAGATACCAGTTTATTACTAATGGATTAGTGCCTATACATACCAGTTTATTACCAAAAGATCAATGCCTGTACAAACCAGCTTATTACCAAAAGATCAGTGCCTATACATACCAGTTAATTATCAAAAGATCAGTGCCTATACATACCAGTTTATTACCAAAAGATCAGTGCCTATACAAACCAGCTTATTACCAAAAGATCAGTGCCTATACAGACCAGCCTATTACCAAAAGATCAGTGCCTATACATACCAGTTTATTACCAAAAGATCAGTGCCTATACATGCCAGTATATTACAAAAGATCAGTGCCTATACATACCAGCTTAATACCAAAAGATCAGTGCCTATACAAACCAGCTTATTACCAAAAGATCAGTGCCTATACATATCAGTTTATTACAAAAAGATCAGTGCCTATACATACAAGTTTATTACCTAAAGATCAGTGCCTATACATACCAGGTTATTACCAAAAGATCAGTGCCTATACAGACCAGCCTATTACCAAAAGATAAGTGCCTATACATACCAGTTTATTACCAAAAGATCAGTGCCTATACATGCCAGTATATAACAAAAGATCAGTGCCTAAACATACCAGCTTAACACCAAAAGATCAGTGCCTATACAAACCAGCTTATTACCAAAAGATCAGTGCCTATACATATCAGTTTATTACCAAAAGATCAGTGCCGAGACATACCAGGTTATTACCAAAAGATCAGTGCCAATACAAACCATTTTATTACCAAAAGATCAGTGCCTATACAAACCAGTTTATTACCAAAAGATCAGTGCCTAAGCAAAGCAGCTTATTACCAAAAGATCAGTGCCTATACATACCAGGTTATTACCAAAAGATCAGTGCCTATACAAACCAGTTTATTACCAAAATATCAGTGCCTATACATACCAGGTTATTACCAAAAGATCAGTGCCTATACAAACCAGTTTATTACCAAAAGATCAGTGCCTATACAAACCAGCTTATTACCAAAAGATCAGTGCGGATACAAACCAGCTTATTACCAAAAGATCAGTGCCTATACATACCAGTTTATTACCAAAAGATCAGTGCTTATACATACCAGTTTATTACCAAAAGATCAGTGCCTATACATACCAGCTTATTACCAAAAGATCAGTGCCTATACATACCAGCTTATTACCTTAAGATCAGTGCCTATACAAACCAGCTTATTACCAAAAGATCAGTGCCTATACATACCAGTTTATTACCAAAAGATCAGTGCCTATGCAAACCAGTGTAATACCAAAAGATCAGTGCCTACACATACCAGTTTATTACCAAAAGATCAGTGCCTATACAAACCAGCATATTACCAAAAGATCAGTGCCTATACATACCAGTTTATTACCAAAAGATCAGTGCCTATACATACCAGTTTATTACCAAAAGATCAGTGCCTGTACAAACCAGCTTATTACCAAAAGATCAGTGCCTATACAAACCAGTTTATTACCAAAAGATCAGTGCCTATACATACCAGCTTATTACCAAAAGATCAGTGCCTATACATACCAGTTTATTACCAAAAGATCAGTGCCTATACATACCAGTTTATTACCAAAAGATCAGTGCCTATACAAACCAGCTTATTACCAAAAGATCAGTGCCTATGCAAACCAGTTTATTACCAAAAGATCAGTGCCTATACATACCAGCTTACTCCCAAAAGATCAGTGCCTATACATACCAGTTTATTACCAAAAGATCAGTGCCTATACATACCAGTTTATTACCAAAAGATCAGTGCCTATACAAACCAGCTTATTACCAAAAGATCAGTGCCTATACAAACCAGCTTATTACCAAAAGATCAGTGCCTATACATACCAGTTTATTACCAAAAGATCAGTGCCTATACATGCCAGCTTATTACCAAAAGATCAGTGCCTATATATACCAGTATATTACCAAAAGATCAGTGCCTATACATGCCAGCCTATTACCAAAAGTTCAGTGCCTATACAAACCAGTTTATTACCAAAAGATCAGTGCCTATACATACCAGGTTATTACCAAAAGATCAGTGACTATACATACCAGCTTATTACCAAAAGATCAGTGCCTATACATACCAGTTTATAACCAAAAGATCAGTGCCTATACATACCAGTATATTACCAAAAGATCAGAGCCTATACATACCAGCTTAATACCAAAAGATCAGTGCCGATACAAACCAGCTTATTACCAAAAGATCAGTGCCGAAACATATCAGTTTATTACCAAAAGATCAGTGCCTATACATACCAGTTTATTACCAAAAGATCAGTGCCTATACAAACCAGCTTATTAGCAAAGGATCAGTGCCTATACAAACCAGTTTATTACGAAAAGATCAGTCCCTATACAAACCAGCTTATTACCAAAAGATCAGTGCCTATAGATACCAGTTTATTACTAAAGGATTAGTGCCTATACATACCAGTTTATTACCAAAAGATCAATGCCTGTACAAACCAGCTTATTCCCAAAAGATCAGTGCCTATACATACCAGTCAATTATCAAAAGATCAGTGCCTATACATACCAGTTTATTACCAAAAGATCAGTGCCTATACAAACCAGCTTATTACCAAAAGATCAGTGCCTATACAGACCAGCCTATTACCAAAGGATCAGTGCCTATACATACCAGTTTATTAACAAAAGATCAGTGCCTATACATGCCAGTATATTACAAAAGATCAGTGCCTATACATACCAGCTTAATACCAAAATATCAGTGCCTATACAAACCAGCTTATTACCAAAAGATCAGTGCCTATACATATCAGTTTATTACAAAAAGATCAGTGCCTATACATACAAGTTTATTACCTAAAGATCAGTGCCTATACATACCAGGTTATTACCAAAAGATCAGTGCCTATACAGACCAGCCTATTACAAAAAGATCAGTGCCTATACATACAAGTTTATTACCAAAAGATCAGTGCCTATACATACCAGGTTATTACCAAAAGATCAGTGCCGAGACATACCAGGTTATTACCAAAAGATCAGTGCCGATACAAACCATTTTATTACCAAAAGATCAGTGCCTATACAAACCAGTTTATTACCAAAAGATCAGTGCCTAAGCAAAGCAGCTTATTACCAAAAGATCAGTGCCTATACATACCAGGTTATTACCAAAAGATCAGTGCCTATACAAACCAGTTTATTACCAAAATATCAGTGCCTATACATACCAGGTTATTACCAAAAGATCAGTGCCTATACAAACCAGTTTGTTACCAAAAGATCAGTGCCGATACAAACCAGCTTATTGCCAAAAGATCAGTGCCTATACATACCAGTTTATTACCAAAAGATCAGTGCCTATTCAAACCAGCTTATTACCAAAAGATCAGTGCCTATACATACCAGCTTATTACCAAAAGATCAGTGAATATACATACCAGTTTATTACCAAAAGATCAGTGCCTATACATACCAGCTTATTACCAAATGATCAGTGCCTATACATACCAGTTTATTACCAAAAGATCAGTGCCTATACATACCAGCTTATTACCAAAAGATCAGTGCCTATACATACCAGCTTATTACCAAAAGATCAGTGCCTATACATACCAGTTTATTACCAAACGATCAGTGCCTATACATACCAGTTTATTACCAAAAGATCAGTGCCTATACAAACCAGCTTATTATCAAAAGATCAGTGCCGATACATACCAGCTCATTCCCAAAAGATCAGTGCCTATACAAACCAGCTTATTACCAAAAAATCAGTGCCTATACATACCAGGTTATTACCAAAAGATCAGTGCCTATACATACCAGTTTATTACCAAAAGATCAGTGCCGTTACAAACCAGCTTATTGCCAAAAGATCAGTGCCTATACATACCAGTTTATTACCAAAAGTTCAGTGCCTATACAAACCAGCTTATTCCCAAAAGATCAGTGCCGATACAAACCAGCTTATTACCAAAAGATCAGTGCCTATACATACCAATTTATTACCAAAAGATCAGTGCCTATACATACCAGTTTATAACCAAAAAATCAGTGCCTATACAAACCAGCTTATTACCAAAAGATCAGTGCTTATACATACAAGTTTATTACCAAAAGATCAGTGCCTATACATACCAGTTTATTACCAAAAGATCAGTGCCTATACAAACCAGCATATTACCAAAAGATCAGTGCCTATACAAACCAGCTTATTACCAAAAGATCAGTGCCTATACATACCAGTTTATAACCAAAAGATCAGTGCCTATACATACCAGTATATTACCAAAAGATCAGAGCCTATACATACCAGCTTAGTACCAAAAGATCAGTGCCGATACAAACCAGCTTATTACCAAAAGATCAGTGCCTATACATACCAGGTTATTACCAAAAGATCAGTGCCTATACAAACCAGTTTATTACCAAGAGATCAGTGCCTATACATACCAGCTTATTACCAAAAGATCAGTGCCTATACAAACCAGCTTATTACCAAAAGATCAGTGCCTATACATACCAGCTTATTACCAAAAGATCAGTGCCTATACAAACCAGTTTATTACCAAAAGATCAGTGCCGATACAAACCAGTTTATTGCCAAAAGATCAGTGCCTATACATACCAGTTTATTACCAAAAGATCAGTGCCTATACAAATCAGCTTATTACCAAAAGATCAGTGCCGATACAAACCAGCTTATTACCAAAATATCAGTGCCTATACATACCAGTTTATTACCAAAAGATCAGTGCTTATACATACCAGTTTATTTCCAAAAGATCAGTGCCTATACATACCAGCTTATTACCAAAAGATCAGTGCCTATACATACCAGTTTATTACCTTAAGATCAGTGCCTATACAAACCAGCTTATTACCAAAAGATCAGTGCCTAAACATACCAGTTTATTACCAAAAGATCAGTGCCTATGCAAACCAGTGTATTACCAAAAGATCAGTGCCTATACATACCAGTTTATTACCAAAAGATCAGTGCCTATACAAACCAGTTTATTACCAAAAGATCAGTGCCTATACAAACCAGCTTATTAGCAAAAGATCAGTGCCTATACATACCAGTTTATTACCAAAAGATCAGTGCCTGTACAAACCAGTTTATTACCAAAAGATCAGTGCCTATACATACCAGTTTATTACCAAAAGATCAGTGCCTATACAAACCAGCTTATTATCAAAAGATCAGTGCCTATACATACCAGTTTATTACCAAAAGATCAGTGCCTGTACAAACCAGTTTATTACCAAAAGATCAGTGCCTATACATACCAGTTTATTACCAAAAGATCAGTGCCTATACATACCAGTTTATTACCAAAAGATCAGTGCCTATACAAACCAGCTTATTACCAAAAGATCAGTGCCTATACAAACCAGCTTATTTCCAAAAGATCAGTGCCTATACATACCAGTATATTACCAAAAGATCAGAGCCTATACATACCAGCTTAATACCAAAAGATCAGTGCCGATACAAACCAGCTTATTACCAAAAGATCAGTGCCTATACATATCAGTTTATTACCAAAAGATCAGTGCCTATACATGGCAGCTTGTTAGCAAAAGATCAGTGCCTATACAAACCAGTTTATTACCAAACGATCAGTGCCGATACATACCAGTTTATTACCAAAAGATCAGTGCCTATACAAACCAGCTTATTACGAAAAGATCAGTCCCTATACAAACCAGCTTATTACCAAAAGGTCAGTGCCTATACATACCAGTTTATTACTAAAGGATTAGTGCCTATACATACCAGTTTATTACCAAAAGATCAATGCCTGTACAAACCAGCTTATTACCAAAAGATCAGTGCCTATACATACCAGTTTATTACCAAAAGATCAGTGCCTATACATACCAGTTTATTACCAAAAGATCAGTGCCTATACAAACCAGCTTATTACCAAAAGATGAGTGCCTAGACAAACCAGTTTACTACCAAAAGATCAGTGCCTATACAGACCAGCCTATTACCAAAAGATCAGTGCCTATACATATCAGCTTATTACCAAAAGATCAGTGCCGATACAAACCAGCTTATTACCAAAAGATCAGTGCCTATACATACAAGTTTATTACCAAAAGATCAGTGCCTATACAAACCAGCTAATTACCAAAAGATCAGTGCCTATACATACCAGTTTATTACCAAAAGATCAGTGCCTATACATACCATTTTATTACCAAAAGATCAGTGCCTATACATACCAGTTTATTACCAAGAGATCAGTGCCTATACATACCAGTATATTACCAAAATATCAGTGCCTATACAAACCAGCTTATTACCAAGAGATCAGTGCCTATACATACCAGTTTATTACCAAAAGATCAGTGCCTATACAAACCAGCTTATTACCAAAAGATCAGTGCCTAAACATACCAGTTTATTACCAAAAGATCAGTGCCTATGCAAACCAGTGTATTTCCAAAAGATCAGTGCCTATACATACCAGTTTATTACCAAAAGATCAGTGACCATACAAACCAGTTTATTACCAAAAGATCAGTGCCTATACAAACCAGCTTATTATCAAAAGATCAGTGCCTATACATACCAGTTTATTACCAAAAGATCAGTGCCTGTACAAACCAGTTTATTACCAAAAGATCAGTGCCTATACATACCAGTTTATTACCAAAAGATCAGTGCCTATACAAACCAGCTTATTATCAAAAGATCAGTGCCTATACATACCAGTTTATTACCAAAAGATCAGTGCCTGTACAAACCAGTTTATTACCAAAAGATCAGTGCCTATACATACCAGTTTATTACCAAAAGATCAGTGCCTATACATACCAGTTTATTACCAAAAGATCAGTGCCTATACAAACCAGCTTATTACCAAAAGATCAGTGCCTATACAAACCAGCTTATTACCAAAAGATCAGTGCCTATACATACCAGTATATTACTAAAAGATCAGAGCCTATACATACCAGCTTAATACCAAAAGATCAGTGCCGATACAAACCAGCTTATTACCAAAAGATCAGTGCCTATACATATCAGTTTATTACCAAAAGATCAGTGCCTATACATGGCAGCTTGTTAGCAAAAGATCAGTGCCTATACAAACCAGTTTATTACCAAACGATCAGTGCCGATACATACCAGTTTATTACCAAAAGATCAGTGCCTATACAAACCAGCTTATTACCAAAGGATCAGTGCCTATACAAACCAGTTTATTACGAAAAGATCAGTCCCTATACAAACCAGCTTATCACCAAAAGGTCAGTGCCTATTCATACCAGTTTATTACTAAAGGATTAGTGCCTTTACATACCAGTTTATTACCAAAAGATCAATGCCTGTACAAACCAGCTTATTACCAAAAGATCAGTGCCTATACATACCAGTTTATTACCAAAAGATCAGTGCCTATACATACCAGTTTATTACCAAAAGATCAGTGCCTATACAAACCAGCTTATTACCAAAAGATGAGTGCCTAGACAAACCAGTTTATTACCAAAAGATCAGTGCCTATACAGACCAGCCTATTACCAAAAGATCAGTGCCTATACATATCAGCTTATTACCAAAAGATCAGTGCCTATACAAACCAGCTTATTACCTAAAGATCAGTGCCTATACATACAAGTTTATTACCAAAAGATCAGTGCCTATACAAACCAGCTAATTACCAAAAGATCAGTGCCAATACATACCAGTTTATTACCAAAAGATCAGTGCCTATACATACCATTTTATTACCAAAAGATCAGTGCCTATACATACCAGTATATTACCAAAATATCAGTGCCCATACAAACCAGCTTATTACCAAGAGATCAGTGCCTATACATACCAGTTTATTACCAAAAGATCAGTGCCTATACAAATCAGCTTATTACCAAAAGATCAGTGCCGATACAAACCAGCTTATTACCAAAAGATCAGTGCCTACACATACCAGTTTATTACCAAAAGATCAGTGCTTATACATAACAGTTTATTACCAAAAGATCAGTGCCTATACATACCAGCTTATTACCAAAAGATCAGTGCCCATACATACCAGTTTATTACCTTAAGATCAGTGCCTATACAAACCAGCTTATTACCAAAAGATCAGTGCCTAAACATACCAGTTTATTACCAAAAGATCAGTGCCTATGCAAATAGTGTATTACCAAAAGATCAGTGCCTATACATACCAGTTTATTACCAAAAGATCAGTGCCTATACAAACCAGTTTATTACCAAAAGATCAGTGCCTATACAAACCAGCTTATTATCAAAAGATCAGTGCCTTTACATACCAGTTTATTACCAAAAGATCAGTGCCTGTACAAACCAGCTTATTACCAAAAGATCAGTGCCTATACAAACCAGTTTATTACCAAAAGATCAGTGCCTATACATACTAGCTTATTACCAAAAGATCAGTGCCTATACATACCAGTTTATTACCAAAAGATCAGTGCCTATACATACCAGTTTATTACCAAAAGATCAGTGCCTATACAAACCAGCTTACTACCAAAAGATCAGTGCCTATACAAACCAGCTTATTACCAAAAGATCAGTGCCTATACATACCAGTATATTACCAAAAGATCAGAGCCTATACATACCAGCTTAATACCAAAAGATCAGTGCCGATACAAACCAGCTTATTCCCAAAAGATCAGTGCCTATACATATCAGTTTATTACCAAAAGATCAGTGCCTATACATGGCAGCTTGTTAGCAAAAGATCAGTGCCTATACAAACCAGTTTATTACCAAACGATCAGTGCCGATACATACCAGTTTATTACCAAAAGATCAGTGCCTATACAAACCAGCTTATTACCAAAGGATCAGTGCCTATACAAACCAGTTTATTACGAAAAGATCAGTCCCTATACAAACCAGCTTATCACCAAAAGGTCAGTGCCTATTCATACCAGTTTATTACTAAAGGATTAGTGCCTTTACATACCAGTTTATTACCAAAAGATCAATGCCTGTACAAACCAGCTTATTACCAAAAGATCAGTGCCTATACATACCAGTTTATTACCAAAAGATCAGTGCCTATACATACCAGTTTATTACCAAAAGATCAGTGCCTATACAAACCAGCTTATTACCAAAAGATGAGTGCCTAGACAAACCAGTTTATTACCAAAAGATCAGTGCCTATACAGACCAGCCTATTACCAAAAGATCAGTGCCTATACATATCAGCTTATTACCAAAAGATCAGTGCCTATACAAACCAGCTTATTACCAAAAGATCAGTGCCTATACATACAAGTTTATTACCAAAAGATCAGTGCCTATACAAACCAGCTAATTACCAAAAGATCAGTGCCAATACATACCAGTTTATTACCAAAAGATCAGTGCCTATACATACCATTTTATTACCAAAAGATCAGTGCCTATACATACCAGTTTATTACCAAGAGATCAGTGCCTATACATACCAGTATATTACCAAAATATCAGTGCCCATACAAACCAGCTTATTACCAAGAGATCAGTGCCTATACATACCAGTTTATTACCAAAAGATCAGTGCCTATACAAATCAGCTTATTACCAAAAGATCAGTGCCGATACAAACCAGCTTATTACCAAAAGATCAGTGCCTACACATACCAGTTTATTACCAAAAGATCAGTGCTTATACATAACAGTTTATTACCAAAAGATCAGTGCCTATACATACCAGCTTATTACCAAAAGATCAGTGCCCATACATACCAGTTTATTACCTTAAGATCAGTGCCTATACAAACCAGCTTATTACCAAAAGATCAGTGCCTAAACATACCAGTTTATTACCAAAAGATCAGTGCCTATGCAAATAGTGTATTACCAAAAGATCAGTGCCTATACATACCAGTTTATTACCAAAAGATCAGTGCCTATACAAACCAGTTTATTACCAAAAGATCAGTGCCTATACAAACCAGCTTATTATCAAAAGATCAGTGCCTTTACATACCAGTTTATTACCAAAAGATCAGTGCCTGTACAAACCAGCTTATTACCAAAAGATCAGTGCCTATACAAACCAGTTTATTACCAAAAGATCAGTGCCTATACATACTAGCTTATTACCAAAAGATCAGTGCCTATACATACCAGTTTATTACCAAAAGATCAGTGCCTATACATACCAGTTTATTACCAAAAGATCAGTGCCTATACAAACCAGCTTACTACCAAAAGATCAGTGCCTATACAAACCAGCTTATTACCAAAAGATCAGTGCCTATACATACCAGTATATTACCAAAAGATCAGAGCCTATACATACCAGCTTAATACCAAAAGATCAGTGCCGATACAAACCAGCTTATTCCCAAAAGATCAGTGCCTATACATATCAGTTTATTACCAAAAGATCAGTGCCTATACATACCAGCTTGTTAGCAAAAGATCAGTGCCTATACAAACCAGTTTATTACCAAACGATCAGTGCCTATACATACCAGTTTATTACAAAAAGATCAGTGCCTATACATACCAATTTATTACCAAAAGATCAGTGCCTATACATACCAGTTTATAACCAAAAAATCAGTGCCTATACAAACCAGCTTATTACCAAAAGATCAGTGCTTATACATACAAGTTTATTACCAAAAGATCAGTGCCTATACATACCAGTTTATTACCAAAAGATCAGTGCCTATACAAACCAGCTTATTACCAAAAGATCAGTGCCTATACAAACCAGCTTATTACCAAAAGATCAGTGCCTATACATACCAGTTTATAACCAAAAGATCAGTGCCTATACATACCAGTATATTACCAAAAGATCAGAGCCTATACATACCAGCTTAATACCAAAAGATCAGTGCCGATACAAACCAGCTTATTACCAAAAGATCAGTGCCTATACATACCAGGTTATTACCAAAAGATCAGTGCCTATACAAACCAGTTTATTACCAAGAGATCAGTGCCTATACATACCAGTTTATTACCAAAAGATCAGTGCCTATACAAATCAGCTTATTACCAAAAGATCAGTGCCGATACAAACCAGCTTATTACCAAAATATCAGTGCCTATACATACCAGTTTATTACCAAAAGATCAGTGCTTATACATACCAGTTTATTACCAAAAGATCAGTGCCTATACATACCAGCTTATTACCAAAAGATCAGTGCCTATACATACCAGTTTATTACCTTAAGATCAGTGCCTATACAAACCAGCTTATTACCAAAAGATCAGTGCCTAAACATACCAGTTTATTACCAAAAGATCAGTGCCTATGCAAACCAGTGTATTACCAAAAGATCAGTGCCTATACAAACCAGTTTATTACCAAAAGATCAGTGCCTATACAAACCAGCTTCTTATCAAAAGATCAGTGCCTATACATACCAGTTTATTACCAAAAGATCAGTGCCTGTACAAACCAGTTTATTACCAAAAGATCAGTGCCTATACATACCAGTTTATTACCAAAAGATCAGTGCCTATACAAACCAGCTTATTATCAAAAGATCAGTGCCTATACATACCAGTTTATTACCAAAAGATCAGTGCCAGTACATACCAGTTTATTACCAAAAGATCAGTGCCTATACATACCAGTTTATTACCAAAAGATCAGTGCCTATACATACCAGTTTATTCCCAAAAGATCAGTGCCTATACAAACCAGTTTATTACCAAAAGATCTGTGCCTATACAAACCAGCTTATTACCAAAAGATCAGTGCCTATACATACCAGTATATTACTAAAAGATCAGAGCCTATACATACCAGCTTAATACCAAAAGATCAGTGCCGATACAAACCAGCTTATTACCAAAAGATCAGTGCCTATACATATCAGTTTATTACCAAAAGATCAGTGCCTATATTTGGCAGCTTGTTAGCAAAAGATCAGTGCCTATACAAACCAGTTTATTACCAAACGATCAGTGACGATACATACCAGTTTATTACCAAAAGATCAGTGCCTATACAAACCAGCTTATTACCAAAGGATCAGTGCCTATACATACCAGTTTATTACTAAAGGATTAGTGCCTATACATACCAGTTTATTACCAAAAGATCAGTGCCTATACATACCAGTTTATTACCAAAGGATCAGTGCCTATACAAACCAGTTTATTACGAAAAGATCAGTCCCTATACAAACCAGCTTATTACCAAAAGGTCAGTGCCTATACATACCAGTTTATTACTAAAGGATTAGTGCCTATACATACCAGTTTATTACCAAAAGATCAATGCCTGTACAAACCAGCTTATTACCAAAAGATCAGTGCCTATACATACCAGTTTATTACCAAAAGATCAGTGCCTATACATACCAGGTTATTACCAAAAGATCAGTGCCTATACAAACCAAATTATTACCAAAAGATGAGTGCCTAGACAAACCAGTTTATTACCAAAAGATCAGTGCCTATACAGACCAGCCTATTACCAAAAGATCAGTGCCTATACATATCAGCTTATTACCAAAAGATCAGTGCCTATACAAACCAGCTTATTACCAAAAGATCAGTGCCTATACATACAAGTTTATTACCAAAAGATCAGTGCCTATACAAACCAGCTAATTACCAAAAGATCAGTGCCTATACATACCAGTTTATTACCAAAAGATCAGTGCCTATACATACCATTTTATAACCAAAAGATCAGTGCCTATACATACCAGTTTATTACCAAGAGATCAGTGCCGAAACATACCAGTATATTACCAAAATATCAGTGCCTATACAAACCAGCTTATTACCAAGAGATCAGTGCCTATACATGCCAGTTTATTACCAAAAGATCAGTGCCTATACAAATCAGCTTATTACCAAAAGATCAGTGCCGATACAAACCAGCTTATTACCAAAAGATCAGTGCCTATACATACCAGTTTATTACCAAAAGATCAGTGCTTATACATAACAGTTTATCACCAAAAGATCAGTGCCTATACATACCAGCTTATTACCAAAAGATCAGTGCCTATACATACCAGTTTATTACCTTAAGATCAGTGCCTATACAAACCAGCTTATTACCAAAAGATCAGTGCCTAAACATACCAGTTTATTACCAAAAGATCAGTGCCTATGCAAATAGTGTATTACCAAAAGATCAGTGCCTATACATACCAGTTTATTACCAAAAGATCAGTGCCTATACAAACCAGTTTATTACCAAAAGATCAGTGCCTATACAAACCAGCTTATTATCAAAAGATCAGTGCCTACACATACCAGTTTATTACCAAAAGATCAGTGCTTATACATAACAGTTTATTACCAAAAGATCAGTGCCTATACATACCAGCTTATTACCAAAAGATCAGTGCCTATACATACCAGTTTATTACCTTAAGATCAGTGCCTATACAAACCAGCTTATTACCAAAAGATCAGTGCCTAAACATACCAGTTTATTACCAAAAGATCAGTGCCTATGCAAATAGTGTATTACCAAAAGATCAGTGCCTATACATACCAGTTTATTACCAAAAGATCAGTGCCTATACAAACCAGTTTATTACCAAAAGATCAGTGCCTATACAAACCAGCTTATTATCAAAAGATCAGTGCCTTTACATACCAGTTTATTACCAAAAGATCAGTGCCTGTACAAACCAGCTTATTACCAAAAGATCAGTGCCTATACAAACCAGTTTATTACCAAAAGATCAGTGCCTATACATACTAGCTTATTACCAAAAGATCAGTGCCTATACATACCAGTTTATTACCAAAAGATCAGTGCCTATACATACCAGTTTATTACCAAAAGATCAGTGCCTATACAAACCAGCTTATTACCAAAAGATCAGTGCCTATACAAACCAGCTTATTACCAAAAGATCAGTGCCTATACATACCAGTATATTACCAAAAGATCAGAGCCTATACATACCAGCTTAATACCAAAAGATCAGTGCCGATACAAACCAGCTTATTCCCAAAAGATCAGTGCCTATACATATCAGTTTATTACCAAAAGATCAGTGCCTATACATACCAGCTTGTTAGCAAAAGATCAGTGCCGATACAAACCAGTTTATTACCAAACGATCAGTGCCTATACATACCAGTTTATTACCAAAAGATCAGTGCCTATACATACCAATTTATTACCAAAAGATCAGTGCCTATACATACCAGTTTATAACCAAAAAATCAGTGCCTATACAAACCAGCTTATTACCAAAAAATCATTGCTTATACATACAAGTTTATTACCAAAAGATCAGTGCCTATACATACCAGTTTATTACCAAAAGATCAGTGCCTATACAAACCAGCTTATTACCAAAAGATCAGTGCCTATACAAACCAGCTTATTACCAAAAGATCAGTGCCTATACATACCAGTTTATAACCAAAAGATCAGTGCCTATACATACCAGTATATTACCAAAAGATCAGAGCCTATACATACCAGCTTAATACCAAAAGATCACTGCCGATACAAACCAGCTTATTACCAAAAGATCAGTGCCTATACATACCAGGTTATTACCAAAAGATCAGTGCCTATACAAACCAGTTTATTACCAAGAGATCAGTGCCTATACATATCAGTTTATTACCAAAAGATCAGTGCCTATACATGGCAGCTTGTTAGCAAAAGATCAGTGCCTATACAAACCAGTTTATTACCAAACGATCAGTGACGATACATACCAGTTTATTACCAAAAGATCAGTGCCTATACAAACCAGCTTATTACCAAAGGATCAGTGCCTATACAAACCAGTTTATTACGAAAAGATCAGTCCCTATACAAACCAGCTTATTACCAAAAGGTCAGTGCCTATACATACCAGTTTATTACTAAAGGATTAGTGCCTATACATACCAGTTTATTACCAAAAGATCAATGCCTGTACAAACCAGCTTATTACCAAAAGATCAGTGCCTATACATACCAGTTTATTACCAAAAGATCAGTGCCTATACATACCAGGTTATTACCAAAAGATCAGTGCCTATACAAACCAAATTATTACCAAAAGATGAGTGCCTAGACAAACCAGTTTATTACCAAAAGATCAGTGCCTATACAGACCAGCCTATTACCAAAAGATCAGTGCCTATACATATCAGCTTATTACCAAAAGATCAGTGCCTATACAAACCAGCTTATTACCAAAAGATCAGTGCCTATACATACAAGTTTATTACCAAAAGATCAGTGCCTATACAAACCAGCTAATTACCAAAAGATCAGTGCCTATACATACCAGTTTATTACCAAAAGATCAGTGCCTATACATACCATTTTATAACCAAAAGATCAGTGCCTATACATACCAGTTTATTACCAAGAGATCAGTGCCGAAACATACCAGTATATTACCAAAATATCAGTGCCTATACAAACCAGCTTATTACCAAGAGATCAGTGCCTATACATGCCAGTTTATTACCAAAAGATCAGTGCCTATACAAATCAGCTTATTACCAAAAGATCAGTGCCGATACAAACCAGCTTATTACCAAAAGATCAGTGCCTATACATACCAGTTTATTACCAAAAGATCAGTGCTTATACATAACAGTTTATCACCAAAAGATCAGTGCCTATACATACCAGCTTATTACCAAAAGATCAGTGCCTATACATACCAGTTTATTACCTTAAGATCAGTGCCTATACAAACCAGCTTATTACCAAAAGATCAGTGCCTAAACATACCAGTTTATTACCAAAAGATCAGTGCCTATGCAAATGGTGTATTACCAAAAGATCAGTGCCTATACATACCAGTTTATTACCAAAAGATCAGTGCCTATACAAACCAGTTTATTACCAAAAGATCAGTGCCTATACAAACCAGCTTATTATCAAAAGATCAGTGCCTACACATACCAGTTTATTACCAAAAGATCAGTGCTTATACATAACAGTTTATTACCAAAAGATCAGTGCCTATACATACCAGCTTATTACCAAAAGATCAGTGCCTATACATACCAGTTTATTACCTTAAGATCAGTGCCTATACAAACCAGCTTATTACCAAAAGATCAGTGCCTAAACATACCAGTTTATTACCAAAAGATCAGTGCCTATGCAAATAGTGTATTACCAAAAGATCAGTGCCTATACATACCAGTTTATTACCAAAAGATCAGTGCCTATACAAACCAGTTTATTACCAAAAGATCAGTGCCTATACAAACCAGCTTATTATCAAAAGATCAGTGCCTTTACATACCAGTTTATTACCAAAAGATCAGTGCCTGTACAAACCAGCTTATTACCAAAAGATCAGTGCCTATACAAACCAGTTTATTACCAAAAGATCAGTGCCTATACATACTAGCTTATTACCAAAAGATCAGTGCCTATACATACCAGTTTATTACCAAAAGATCAGTGCCTATACATACCAGTTTATTACCAAAAGATCAGTGCCTATACAAACCAGCTTATTACCAAAAGATCAGTGCCTATACAAACCAGCTTATTACCAAAAGATCAGTGCCTATACATACCAGTATATTACCAAAAGATCAGAGCCTATACATACCAGCTTAATACCAAAAGATCAGTGCCGATACAAACCAGCTTATTCCCAAAAGATCAGTGCCTATACATATCAGTTTATTACCAAAAGATCAGTGCCTATACATACCAGCTTGTTAGCAAAAGATCAGTGCCTATACAAACCAGTTTATTACCAAACGATCAGTGCCTATACATACCAGTTTATTACCAAAAGATCAGTGCCTATACATACCAATTTATTACCAAAAGATCAGTGCCTATACATACCAGTTTATAACCAAAAAATCAGTGCCTATACAAACCAGCTTATTACCAAAAGATCAGTGCTTATACATACAAGTTTATTACCAAAAGATCAGTGCCTATACATACCAGTTTATTACCAAAAGATCAGTGCCTATACAAACCAGCTTATTACCAAAAGATCAGTGCCTATACAAACCAGCTTATTACCAAAAGATCAGTGCCTATACATACCAGTTTATAACCAAAAGATCAGTGCCTATACATACCAGTATATTACCAAAAGATCAGAGCCTATACATACCAGCTTAATACCAAAAGATCACTGCCGATACAAACCAGCTTATTACCAAAAGATCAGTGCCTATACATACCAATTTATTACCAAAAGATCAGTGCCTGTACAAACCAGTTTATTACCAAAAGATCAGTGCCTATACATACCAGTTTATTACCAAAAGATCAGTGCCTATACAAACCAGCTTATTATCAAAAGATCAGTGCCTATACATACCAGTTTATTACCAAAAGATCAGTGCCTGTACATACCAGTTTATTACCAAAAGATCAGTGCCTATACATACCAGTTTATTACCAAAAGATCAGTGCCTATACATACCAGTTCATTCCCAAAAGATCAGTGCCTATACAAACCAGCTTATTACCAAAAGATCAGTGCCTATACAAACCAGGTTATTACCAAAAGATCAGTGCCTATACATACCAGTATATTACCAAAAGATCAGAGACTATACATACCAGCTTAATACCAAAAGATCAGTGCCGATACAAACCAGCTTATTACCAAAAGATCAGTGCCTATACATATCAGTTTATTACCAAAAGATCAGTGCCTATACATGGCAGCTTGTTAGCAAAAGATCAGTGCCTATACAAACCAGTTTATTACCAAACGATCAGTGCCGATACATACCAGTTTATTACCAAAAGATCAGTGCCTATACAAACCAGCTTATTACCAAAGGATCAGTGCCTATACAAACCAGTTTATTACGAAAAGATCAGTCCCTATACAAACCAGCTTATTACCAAAAGGTCAGTGCCTATACATACCATTTTATTACTAAAGGATTAGTGCCTATACATACCAGTTTATTACCAAAAGATCAATGCCTGTACAAACCAGCTTATTACCAAAAGATCAGTGCCTATACATACCAGTTTATTACCAAAAGATCAGTGCCTTTACATACCAGTTTATTACCAAAAGATCAGTGCCTATACAAACCAGCTTATTACCAAAAGATGAGTGCCTAGAGAAACCAGTTTATTACCAAAAGATCAGTGCCTGTACAGACCAGCCTATTACCAAAAGATCAGTGCCTATACATATCAGCTTATTACCAAAAGATCAGTGCCTATACAAACCAGCTTATTACCAAAAGATCAGTGCCTATACATACAAGTTTATTACCAAAAGATCAGTGCCTATACAAACCAGCTAATTACCAAAAGATCAGTGCCTATACATACCAGTTTATTACCAAAAGATCAGTGCCTATACATACCATTTTATTACCAAAAGATCAGTGCCTATACATACCAGTTTATTACCAAGAGATCAGTGCCGAAACATACCAGTATATTACCAAAATATCAGTGCCTATACAAACCAGCTTATTACCAAGAGATCAGTGCCTATACATACCAGTTTATTACCAAAAGATCAGTGCCTATACAAATCAGCTTATTACCAAAAGATCAGTGCCGATACAAACCAGCTTATTACCAAAAGATCAGTGCCTATACATACCAGTTTATTACCAAAAGATCAGTGCTTATACATAACAGTTTATTACCAAAAGATCAGTGCCTATACATACCAGCTTATTACCAAAAGATCAGTGCCTATACATACCAGTTTATTACCTTAAGATCAGTGCCTATACAAACCAGCTTATTACCAAAAGATCAGTGCCTAAACATACCAGTTTATTACCAAAAGATCAGTGCCTATGCAAATAGTGTATTACCAAAAGATCAGTGCCTATACATACCAGTTTATTACCAAAAGATCAGTGCCTACACAAACCAGTTTATTACCAAAAGATCAGTGCCTATACAAACCAGCTTATTATCAAAAGATCAGTGCCTATATATACCAGTTTATTACCAAAAGATCAGTGCCTGTACAAACCAGCTTATTACCAAAAGATCAGTGCCTATACAAACCAGTTTATTACCAAAAGATCAGTGCCTATACATACTAGCTTATTACCAAAAGATCAGTGCCTATACATACCAGTTTATTACCACAAGATCAGTGCCTATACATACCAGTTTATTACCAAAAGATCAGTGCCTATACAAACCAGCTTATTACCAAAAGATCAGTGCCTATACAAACCAGCTTATTACCAAAAGATCAGTGCCTATACATACCAGTATATTACCAAAAGATCAGAGCCTATACATACCAGCTTAATACCAAAAGATCAGTGCCGATACAAACCTGCTTATTCCCAAAAGATCAGTGCCTATACATATCAGTTTATTACCAAAAGATCAGTGCCTATACATACCAGCTTGTTAGCAAAAGATCAGTGCCTATACAAACCAGTTTATTATCAAACGATCAGTGCCTATACATACCAGTTTAATACCAAAAGATCAGTGCCTCTCCATACCAATTTATTACCAAAAGATCAGTGCCTATACATACCAGTTTATAACCAAAAAATCAGTGCCTATACAAACCAGCTTATTACCAAAAGATCAGTGCTTATACATACAAGTTTATTACCAAAAGATCAGTGCCTATACATACCAGTTTATTACCGAAAGATCAGTGCCTATACAAACCAGCTTATTACCAAAAGATCAGTGCCTATACATACCAGTTTATAACCAAAAGATCAGTGCCTATACATACCAGTATATTACCAAAAGATCAGAGCCTATACATACCAGCTTAATACGAAAAGATCAGTGCCGATACAAACCAGCTTATTACCAAAAGATCAGTGCCTATACATACCAGGTTATTACCAAAAGATCAGTGCCTCTCCAAACCAGTTTATTACCAAGAGATCAGTGCCTATACATACCAGCTTATTACCAAAAGATCAGTGCCTATACAAACCAGCTTATTACCAAAAGATCAGTGCGTATACATACCAGGTTATTACCAAAAGATCAGTGCCTATACAAACCAGTTTATTACCAAAAGATCAGTGCCGATACAAACCAGTTTATTGCCAAAAGATCAGTGCCTATACAGACCAGTTTATTACCAAAAGATCAGTGCCTATACAAATCAGCTTATTACCAAAAGATCAGTGCCGATACAAACCATCTTATTACCAAAATATCAGTGCCTATACATACCAGTTTATTACCAAAAGATCAGTGCTTATACATACCAGTTTATTACCAAAAGATCAGTGCCTATACATACCAGCTTATTACCAAAAGATCAGTGCCTATACATACCAGTTTATTACCTTAAGATCAGTGGCTATACAAAACAGCTTATTACCAAAAGATCAGTGCCTAAACATACCAGCTTATTATCAAAAGATCCGTGCCTATGCAAACCAGTGTAATACCAAAAGATCAGTGCCTGTACAAACCAGCTTATTACCAAAAGATCAGTGCCTATACAAACCAGTTTATTACCAAAAGATCAGTGCCTATACATACCAGCTTATTACCAAAAGATCAGTGCCTATACATACCAGTTTATTACCAAAAGATCAGTGCCTATACAAACCAGCTTATTACCAAAAGATCAGTGCCTATACAAACCAGCTTATTACCAAAAGATCAGTGCCAATACATACCAGTATATTACCAAAAGATCAGAGCCTATACATACCAGCTTAATACCAAAAGATCAGTGCCGATACAAACCAGCTTATTACCAAAAGATCAGTGCCTATACATATCAGTTTATTACCAAAAGATCAGTGCCTATACATACCATTTTATTACCAAAAGATCAGTGCCTATACATACCAGTTTATTACCAAGAGATCAGTGCCGAAACATACCAGTATATTACCAAAATATCAGTGCCTATACAAACCAGCTTATTACCAAGAGATCAGTGCCTATACATACCAGTTTATTACCAAAAGATCAGTGCCTATACAAATCAGCTTATTACCAAAAGATCAGTGCCGATACAAACCAGCTTATTACCAAAAGATCAGTGCCTACACATACCAGTTTATTACCAAAAGATCAGTGCTTATACATAACAGTTTATTACCAAAAGATCAGTGCCTATACATACCAGCTTATTACCAAAAGATCAGTGCCTATACATACCAGTTTATTACCTTAAGATCAGTGCCTATACAAACCAGCTTATTACCAAAAGATCAGTGCCTAAACATACCAGTTTATTACCAAAAGATCAGTGCCTATGCAAATAGTGTATTACCAAAAGATCAGTGCCTATACATACCAGTTTATTACCAAAAGATCAGTGCCTACACAAACCAGTTTATTACCAAAAGATCAGTGCCTATACAAACCAGCTTATTATCAAAAGATCAGTGCCTATACATACCAGTTTATTACCAAAAGATCAGTGTCTGTACAAACCAGCTTATTACCAAAAGATCAGTGCCTATACAAACCAGTTTATTACCAAAAGATCAGTGCCTATACATACTAGCTTATTACCAAAAGATCAGAGCCTATACATACCAGTTTATTACCAAAAGATCAGTGCCTATACATATCAGTTTATTACCAAAAGATCAGTGCCTATACAAACCAGCTTATTACCAAAAGATCAGTGCCTATACAAACCAGCTTATTACCAAAAGATCAGTGCCTATACATACCAGTATATTACCAAAAGATCAGAGCCTATACATACCAGCTTAATACCAAAAGATCAGTGCCGATACAAACCTGCTTATTCCCAACAGATCAGTGCCTATACATATCAGTTTATTACCAAAAGATCAGTGCCTATACATACCAGCTTGTTAGCAAAAGATCAGTGCCTATACAAACCAGATTATTATCAAACGATCAGTGCCTATACATACCAGTTTAATACCAAAAGATCAGTGCCTATACATACCAATTTATTACCAAAAGATCAGTGCCTATACATACCAGTTTATAACCAAAAAATCAGTGCCTATACAAACCAGCTTATTACCAAAAGATCAGTGCTTATACATACAAGTTTATTACCAAAAGATCAGTGCCTATACATACCAGTTTATTACCAAAAGATCAGTGCCTATACAAACCAGCTTATTACCAAAAGATCAGTGCCTATACATACCAGTTTATAACCAAAAGATCAGTGCCTATACATACCAGTATATTACCAAAAGATCAGAGCCTATACATACCAGCTTAATACGAAAAGATCAGTGCCGATACAAACCAGCTTATTACCAAAAGATCAATGCCTATACATACCAGGTTATTACCAAAAGATCAGTGCCTCTCCAAACCAGTTTATTACCAAGAGATCAGTGCCTATACATACCAGCTTATTACCAAAAGATCAGTGCCTATACAAACCAGCTTATTACCAAAAGATCAGTGCCTATACATACCAGGTTATTACCAAAAGATCAGTGCCTATACAAACCAGTTTATTACCAAAAGATCAGTGCCGATACAAACCAGTTTATTGCCAAAAGATCAGTGCTTATACATACCAGTTTATTACCAAAAGATTAGTGCCTATACAAATCAGCTTATTACCAAAAGATCAGTGCCGATACAAACCAGCTTATTACCAAAATATCAGTGCCTATACATACCAGTTTATTACCAAAAGATCAGTGCTTATACATACCAGTTTATTACCAAAAGATCAGTGCCTATACATACCAGCTTATTACCAAAAGATCAGTGCCTATACATACCAGTTTATTACCTTAAGATCAGTGGCTATACAAACCAGCTTATTACCAACAGATCAGTGCCTAAACATACCAGCTTATTATCAAAAGATCAGTGCCTATGCAAACCAGTGTATTACCAAAAGATCAGTGCCTGTACAAACCAGCTTATTACCAAAAGATCAGTGCCTATACAAACCAGTTTATTACCAAAAGATCAGTGCCTATACATACCAGCTTATTACCAAAAGATCAGTGCCTATACATACCAGTTTATTACCAAAAGATCAGTGCCTATACAAACCAGCTTATTACCAAAAGATCAGTGCCTATACAAACCAGCTTATTACCAAAAGATCAGTGCCTATACATACCAGTATATTACCAAAAGATCAGAGCCTATACATACCAGCTTAATACCAAAAGATCAGTGCCTATACAAACCAGCTTATTACCAAAAGATCAGTGCCTATACATATCAGTTTATTACCAAAAGATCAGTGCCTATACATGGCAGCTTGTTAGCAAAAGATCAGTGCCTATACAAACCAGTTTATTACCAAACGATCAGTGCCGATACATACCAGTTTATTACCAAAAGATCAGTGCCTATACAAACCAGCTTATTACCAAAGGATCAGTGCCTATACAAACCAGTTTATTACGAAAAGATCAGTCCCTATACAAACCAGCTTATTACCAAAAGGTCAGTGCCTATACATACCAGTTTATTACTAAAGGATTAGTGCCTATACATACCAGTTTATTACCAAAAGATCAATGCCTGTACAAACCAGCTTATTACCAAAAGATCAGTGCCTATACATACCAGTTTATTACCAAAAGATCAGTGCCTATACATACCAGTTTAT
The DNA here is from genome assembly GCF_036365525.1 of Heterodontus francisci. Lineage (NCBI taxonomy): Eukaryota > Metazoa > Chordata > Chondrichthyes > Heterodontiformes > Heterodontidae > Heterodontus > Heterodontus francisci. Next base: position 71,296,842 of record NC_090388.1, on the reverse strand, counting down.
TACCAAAAGATCAGTGCCTATACAAACCAGCTTATTACCAAAAGATGAGTGCCTAGACAAACCAGTTTATTACCAAAAGATCAGTGCCTATACAGACCAGCCTATTACCAAAAGATCAGTGCCTATACATATCAGCTTATTACTAAAAGATCAGTGCCTATACAAACCAGCTTATTACCAAAAGATCAGTGCCTATACATACAAGTTTATTACCAAAAGATCAGTGCCTATACAAACCAGCTAATTACCAAAAGATCAGTGCCTATACATACCAGTTTATTACCAAAAGATCAGTGCCTATACATACCATTTTATTACCAAAAGATCAGTGCCTATACATACCAGTTTATTACCAAGAGATCAGTGCCTATACATACCAGTATATTACCAAAATATCAGTGGCTATACAAACCAGCTTATTACCAAGAGATCAGTGCCTATCCATACCAGTTTATTACCAAGAGATCAGTGCCTATACATACCAGCTTATTACCAAAAGATCAGTGCCTATACATACCATTTTATTACCAAAAGATCAGTGCCTATACATACCAGTTTATTACCAAGAGATCAGTGCCTATACATACCAGTATATTACCAAAATATCAGTGGCTATACAAACCAGCTTATTACCAAGAGATCAGTGCCTATACATACCAGTTTATTACCAAGAGATCAGTGCCTATACATACCAGCTTATTACCAAAAGATCAGTGCGTATACATACCAGTTTATTACCTTAAGATCAGTGCCTATACAAACCAGCTTATTACCAAAAGATCAGTGCCTAAACATACCAGTTTATTACCAAAAGATCAGTGCCTATACATACCAGGTTATTACCAAAAGATCAGTGCCTATACAAACCAGTTTATTACCAAGAGATCAGTGCCTATACATACCAGTTTATTACCAAAAGATCAGTGCCTATACAAATCAGCTTATTACCAAAAGATCAGTGCCTATACAAACCAGTTTATTACCAAAAGATCAGTGCCTATACAAACCAGCTTATTATCAAAAGATCAGTGCCTATACATACCAGTTTATTACCAAAAGATCAGTGCCTGTACAAACCAGTTTATTACCAAAAGATCAGTGCCTATACATACCAGTTTATTACCAAAAGATCAGTGCCTATACAAACCAGCTTATTATCAAAAGATCAGTGCCTATACATACCAGTTTATTACCAAAAGATCAGTGCCTGTACATACCAGTTTATTACCAAAAGATCAGTGCCTATACATACCAGTTTATTACCAAAAGATCAGTGCCTATACATACCAGTTCATTCCCAAAAGATTAGTGCCTATACAAACCAGCTTATTACCAAAAGATCAGTGCCTATACAAACCAGCTTATTACCAAAAGATCAGTGCCTATACATACCAGTATATTACCAAAAGATCAGAGCCTATACATACCAGCTTAATACCAAAAGATCAGTGCCGATACAAACCAGCTTATTACCAAAAGATCAGTGCCTATACATATCAGTTTATTACCAAAAGATCAGTGCCTATACATGGCAGCTTGTTAGCAAAAGATCAGTGCCTATACAAACCAGTTTATTACCAAACGATCAGTGCCGATACATACCAGTTTATTACCAAAAGATCAGTGCCTATACAAACCAGCTTATTACCAAAGGATCAGTGCCTATACAAACCAGTTTATTACGAAAAGATCAGTCCCTATACAAACCAGCTTATTACCAAAAGGTCAGTGCCTATACATACCATTTTATTACGAAAGGATTAGTGCCTATACATACCAGTTTATTACCAAAAGATCAATGCCTGTACAAACCAGCTTATTACCAAAAGATCAGTGCCTATACATACCAGTTTATTACCAAAAGATCAGTGCCTATACATACCAGTTTATTACCAAAAGATCAGTGCCTATACAAACCAGCTTATTACCAAATGATGAGTGCCTAGACAAACCAGTTTATTACCAAAAGATCAGTGCCTGTACAGACCAGCCTATTACCAAAAGATCAGTGCCTATACATATCAGCTTATTAACAAAAGATCAGTGCCTATACAAACCAGCTTATTACCAAAAGATCAGTGCCTATACATACAAGTTTATTACCAAAAGATCAGTGCCTATACAAACCAGCTAATTACCAAAAGATCAGTGCCTATACATACCAGTTTATTACCAAAAGATCAGTGCCTATACATACCATTTTATTACCAAAAGATCAGTGCCTATACATACCAGTTTATTACCAAGAGATCAGTGCCGAAACATACCAGTATATTACCAAAATATCAGTGCCTATACAAACCAGCTTATTACCAAGAGATCAGTGCCTATACATACCAGATTATTACCAAAAGATCAGTGCCTATACAAATCAGCTTATTACCAAAAGATCAGTGCCGATACAAACCAGCTTATTACCAAAAGATCAGTGCCTATACATACCAGTTTATTACCAAAAGATCAGTGCTTATACATAACAGTTTATTACCAAAAGATCAGTGCCTATACATACCAGCTTATTACCAAAAGATCAGTGCCTATACATACCAGTTTATTACCTTAAGATCAGTGCCTATACAAACCAGCTTATTACCAAAAGATCAGTGCCTAAACATACCAGTTTATTACCAAAAGATCAGTGCCTATGCAAATAGTGTATTACCAAAAGATCAGTGCCTATACATACCAGTTTATTACCAAAAGATCAGTGCCTATACAAACCAGTTTATTACCAAAAGATCAGTGCCTATAGAAACCAGCTTATTATCAAAAGATCAGTGCCTATACATACCAGTCTATTACCAAAAGATCAGTGCCTGTACAAACCAGCTTATTACCAAAAGATCAGTGCCTATACAAACCAGTTTATTACCAAAAGATCAGTGCCTATACATACTAGCTTATTACCAAAAGATCAGTGCCTATACATACCAGTTTATTACCAAAAGATCAGTGCCTATACATACCAGTTTATTACCAAAAGATCAGTGCCTATACAAACCAGCTTATTACCAAAAGATCAGTGCCTATACAAACCAGCTTATTACCAAAAGATCAGTGCCTATACATACCAGTATATTACCAAAAGATCAGAGCCTATACATACCAGCTTAATACCAAAAGATCAGTGCCGATACAAACCTGCTTATTCCCAAAAGATCAGTGCCTATACATATCAGTTTATTACCAAAAGATCAGTGCCTATACATACCAGCTTGTTAGCAAAAGATTAGTGCCTATACAAACCAGTTTATTACCAAACGATCAGTGCCTATACATACCAGTTTAATACCAAAAGATCAGTGCCTATACATACCAATTTATTACCAAAAGATCAGTGCCTATACATACCAGTTTATAACCAAAAAATCAGTGCCTATACAAACCAGCTTATTACCAAAAGATCAGTGCTTATACATACAAGTTTATTACCAAAAGATCAGTGCCTATACATACCAGTTTATTACCAAAAGATCAGTGCCTATACAAACCAGCTTATTACCAAAAGATCAGTGCCTATACATACCAGTTTATAACCAAAAGATCAGTGCCTATACATACCAGTATATTACCAAAAGATCAGAGCCTATACATACCAGCTTAATACCAAAAGATCAGTGCCGATACAAACCAGCTTATTACCAAAAGATCAGTGCCTATACATACCAGGTTATTACCAAAAGATCAGTGCCTCTCCAAACCAGTTTATTACCAAGAGATCAGTGCCTATACATACCAGCTTATTACCAAAAGATCAGTGCCTATACAAACCAGCTTATTACCAAAAGATCAGTGCCTATACATACCAGGTTATTACCAAAAGATCAGTGCCTATACAAACCAGTTTATTACCAAAAGATCAGTGCCGATACAAACCAGTTTATTGCCAAAAGATCAGTGCCTATACATACCAGTTTATTACCAAAAGATCAGTGCCTATACAAATCAGCTTATTACCAAAAGATCAGTGCCGATACAAACCAGCTTATTACCAAAATATCAGTGCCTATACATACCAGTTTATTACCAAAAGATCAGTGCTTATACATACCAGTTTATTACCTTAAGATCAGTGCCTATACAAACCAGCTTATTACCAAAAGATCAGTGCCTAAACATACCAGCTTATTATCAAAAGATCAGTGCCTATGCAAACCAGTGTATTACCAAAAGATCAGTGCCTGTACAAACCAGCTTATTACCAAAAGATCAGTGCCTATACAAACCAGTTTATTACCAAAAGATCAGTGCCTATACATACCAGCTTATTACCAAAAGATCAGTGCCTATACATACCAGTTTATTACCAAAAGATCAGTGCCTATACAAACCAGCTTATTACCAAAAGATCAGTGCCTATACAAACCAGCTTATTACCAAAAGATCAGTGCCTATACATACCAGTATATTACCAAAAGATCAGAGCCTATACATACCAGCTTAATACCAAAAGATCAGTGCCGATACAAACCAGCTTATTACCAAAAGATCAGTGCCTATACATATCAGTTTATTACCAAAAGATCAGTGCCTATACATGGCAGCTTGTTAGCAAAAGATCAGTGCCTATACAAACCAGTTTATTACCAAACGATCAGTGCCGATACATACCAGTTTATTACCAAAAGATCAGTGCCTATACAAACCAGCTTATTACCAAAGGATCAGTGCCTATACAAACCAGTTTATTACGAAAAGATCAGTCCCTATACAAACCAGCTTATTACCAAAAGGTCAGTGCCTATACATAACAGTTTATTACTAAAGGATTAGTGCCTATACATAACAGTTTATTACTAAAAGATCAGTCCCTATACATACCAGTTTATTACCAAAAGATCAGTGCCTATACATACCAGTTTATTACCAAAAGATCAGTGCCTATACATACCAGTTTATTACCAAAAGATCAGTGCCTATACAAACCAGCTTATTACCAAAAGATGAGTGCCTAGACAAACCAGTTTATTACCAAAAGATCAGTGCCTATACAGACCAGCCTATTACCAAAAGATCAGTGCCTATACATATCAGCTTATTACTAAAAGATCAGTGCCTATACAAACCAGCTTATTACCAAAAGATCAGTGCCTATACATACAAGTTTATTACCAAAAGATCAGTGCCTATACAAACCAGCTAATTACCAAAAGATCAGTGCCTATACATACCAGTTTATTACCAAAAGATCAGTGCCTATACATACCATTTTAATACCAAAAGATCAGTGCCTATACATACCAGTTTATTACCAAGAGATCAGTGCCTATACATACCAGTATATTACCAAAATATCAGTGCCTATACAAACCAGCTTATTACCAAGAGATCAGTGCCTATACATACCAGTTTATTACCAAAAGATCAGTGCCTATACATACCAGCTTATTACCAAAAGATCAGTGCCTATACATACCAGTTTATTACCTTAAGATCAGTGCCTATACAAACCAGCTTATTACCAAAAGATCAGTGCCTAAACATACCAGTTTATTACCAAAAGATCAGTGCCTATACAAATAGTGTATTACCAAAAGATCAGTGCCTATACATACCAGTTTATTACCAAAAGATCAGTGCCTATACAAACCAGTTTATTACCAAAAGATCAGTGCCTATACAAACCAGCTTATTATCAAAAGATCAGTGCCTATACATACCAGTTTATTACCAAAAGATCAGTGCCTGTACAAACCAGCTTATTACCAAAAGATCAGTGCCTATACAAACCAGTTTATTACCAAAAGATCAGTGCCTATACATACCAGCTTATTACCAAAAGATCAGTGCCTATACATACCAGTTTATTACCAAAAGATCAGTGCCTATACATACCAGTTTATTACCAAAAGATCAGTGCCTATACAAACCAGCTTATTACCAAAAGATCAGTGCCTATACAAACCAGCTTATTACCAAAAGATCAGTGCCTATACATACCAGTATATTACCAAAAGATCAGAGCCTATACATACCAGCTTAATACCAAAAGATCAGTGCCGATACAAACCAGCTTATTACCAAAAGATCGGTGCCTATACATATCAGTTTATTACCAAAAGATCAGTGCCTATACATACCAGCTTGTTAGCAAAAGATCAGTGCCTATACAAACCAGTTTATTACCAAACGATCAGTGCCTATACATACCAGTTTATTACCAAAAGATCAGTGCCTATACAAACCAGCTTATTACCAAAGGATCAGTGCCTATACAAACCAGTTTATTACGAAAAAATCAGTCGCTATACAAACCAGCTTATTACCAAAAGATCAGTGCCTATACATACCAGTTTATTACTAAAGGATTAGTGCCTATACATACCAGTTTATTACCAAAAGATCAATGCCTGTACAAACCAGCTTATTACCAAAAGATCAGTGCCTATACATACCAGTTTATTACCAAAAGATCAGTGCCTATACAAACCAGCTTATTACCAAAAGATGAGTGCCTAGACAAACCAGTTTATTACCAAAAGATCAGTGCCTATACAGACCAGCCTATTACCAAAAGATCAGTGCCAAGACATATCAGCTTATTACCAAAAGATCAGTGCCTATACAAACCAGCTTATTACCAAAAGATCAGTGCCTATACATACAAGTTTATTACCAAAAGATCAGTGCCTATACAAACCAGCTAATTACCAAAAGATCAGTGCCTATACATACCAGTTTATTACCAAAAGATCAGTGCCTATACATACCATTTTATTACCAAAAGATCAGTGCCTATACATACCAGTTTATTACCAAGAGATCAGTGCCTATACATACCAGTATATTACCAAAATATCAGTGCCTATACAAACCAGCTTATTATCAAAAGATTAGTGCCGATACATACCAGCTTATTACCAAAAGATCAGTGCCTATACATACCAGTTTATTACCAAAAGATCAGTGCCTCTACATACCAGTTTATTATCAAAAGATCAGTGCCCATACATACCAGCTTATTATCAAAAGATCAGTGCCCACACATACCAGCTTATTATCAAAAGATCAGTGCCTATACAAACCAGCTTATTACCGAAAGATCAGTGCCTCTACATACCAGCTTATTACCAAAAGATCAGTGCCTCTACATACCAGTTTATTATCAAAAGATCAGTGCCTCTACATACCAGTTTATTATCAAAAGATCAGTGCCTCTACATACCAGTTTATTATCAAAATATCAGTGCCTATACAAACCAGCTTATTACCAAAAGATCAGTGCCTCTACATACCAGTTTATTATCAAAAGATCACTGCCTATACAAACCAGCTTATTACCAAAAGATCAGTGCCTCTACATACCAGTTTATTATCAAAAGATCAGTGCCTCTACATACCAGTTTATTATCAAAAGATCAGTGCCTCTACATACCAGTTTATTATCAAAAGATCAGTGCCCATACATACCAGCTTATTACCAAAAGATCAGTGCCTCTACGTACCAGTTTATTACCAAAAGATCAGTGCCTCTACATACCAGCTTATTACCAAAAGATCAGTGCCCATACATACCAGCTTATTACCAAAAGATCAGTGCCTCAACATACCAGCTTATTACCAAAAGATCAGTGCCTCTACATACCAGTTTATTATCAAAAGATCAGTGCCTCTACATACCAGCTTATTACCAAAAGATCAGTGCCTCTACATACCAGTTTATTATCAAAAGATCAGTGCCTCTACATACCAGTTTATTATCAAAAGATCAGTGCCTCTACATACCAGTTTATTATCAAAAGATCAGTGCCTCTACATACCAGTTTATTACCAAAAGATCAGTGCCTCTACATACCAGTTTATTATCAAAAGATCAGTGCCTATACAAACCAGTTTATTACCAGAAGATCAGTGCCTATACATACCAGTTTATTACCAGAAGATCAGTGCCTATACATACCAGCTTATTAGCAAAAGATCAGTGCCTATACACACCAGTTTATTATCAAAAGATCAGTGCCTATACATACCAGTTTATTACCAGAAGATCAGTGCCTATACATACCAGTTTATTACCAAAAGATCAGTGCCTATACACACCAGTTTATTACCAAAATATCAGTGCCTATACAAACCAGCTTATTACCAAAAGATCAGTGCTTATACAAACCATTTTATTACCAAAAGATCAGTGCCTATACAAACCAGCTTATTACCAAAAGATCAGTGCTTATACAAACCATTTTATTACCAGAAGATCAGTGCCTATACAACCCAGCTTATTATCAAAAGATCAGTGCTTATACAAACCATTTTATTACCAAAAGATCAGTGTCTATACAAACCAGTTTATTACCAAACGATCAGTGCCTATACATACCAGTTTATTACCAAAAGATCAGTGCCTATACATACCAGTTTATTACCAAAAGATCAGTGCCTATACATACCAGTTTATTACCAAAAGATCAGTGCCTATACATACCAGTTTATTACCAAAAGATCAGTGCCTATACATACCAGTTTATTACCAAAAGATCAGTGCCTATACAAACCAGCTTATTACCAAAAGATCAGTGCTTATACAAACCATGTTATTACCAGAAGATCAGTGCCTATACAACCCAGCTTATTATCAAAAGATCAGTGCTTATACAAACCATTTTATTACCAAAAGATCAGTGCCTATACAAACCAGTTTATTACCAAAAGATCAGTGCCTATACATACCAGTTTATTACCAGAAGATCAGTGCCTATACAACCCAGCTTATTATCAAAAGATCAGTGCTTATACAAACCATTTTATTACCAAAAGATCAGTGCCTATACAAACCAGTTTATTACCAAAAGATCAGTGCCTATACAAACCATTTTATTACCAAAAGATCAGTGCCTTTACAAACCAGTTTATTATCAAAAGATCAGTGCCCATACATACCAGCTTATTATCAAAAGATCAGTGCCTATACAAACCAGCTTATTACCAAAAGATCAGTGCCTATACAAACCAGCTTATTACCAAAAGATCAGTGCCTATACAAACCAGCTTATTACCAAAAGATCAGTGCCTATACAAACCAGCTTATTACCAAAAGATCAGTGCCTATACAAACCAGTTTATTATCAAAAGATCAGTGCCTATACATACCAGCTTATTATCAAAAGATCAGTGCCCATACATACCAGCTTATTACCAAAAGATCAGTGCCTATACATACCAGTATATTACCAGAAGATCAGTGCCTATATAAACCAGCTTATTATCAAAAGATCAGTGCCCATACATACCAGCTTATTACCAAAAGATCAGTGCCTATACAAACCAGTTTATTATCAAAAGATCAGTGCCTATACAGACCAGTTTATTACCAGAAGATCAGTGCCTATACATACCAGCTTATTAGCAAAAGATCAGTGCCTCTACATACCAGCTTATTATCAAAAGATCAGTGCCCATACAAACCTGCTTATTACCAAAAGATCAGTGCCTATACAAACCAGTTTATTATCAAAAGATCAGTGCCTATACATACCAGTTTATTACCAGAAGATCAGTGCCTATACATACCAGTTTATTACCAAAAGATCAGTGCCTATACACACCAGTTTATTATCAAAAGATCAGTGCCTATACATACCAGCTTATTAGCAAAAGATCAGTGCCGAAACACACCAGTTTATTATCAAAAGATCAGTGCCTATACATACCAGCTTATTAGCAAAAGATCAGTGCCGAAACACACCAGTTTATTATCAAAAGATCAGTGCCTATACATACCAGTTTATTACCAGAAGATCAGTGCCTATACATACCAGTTTATTACAAAAAGATCAGTGGCTATACATACCAGTTTATTACCAGAAGATCAGTGCCCATACATACCAGCTTATTAGCAAAAGATCAGTGCCTATACACACCAGTTTATTACCAAAAGATCAGTGCCTATACATACCAGTTTATTGCCAGAAGATCAGTGCCTATACATACCAGTTTATTACCAAAAGATCAGTGCCTATACACACCAGTTTATTATCAAAAGATCAGTGCCTATACATACCAGCTTATTAGCAAAAGATCAGTGCCTATACACACCAGTTTATTATCAAAAGATCAGTGCCTATACATACCAGCTTATTAGCAAAAGATCAGTGCCTATACATACCAGTTTATTATCAAAAGATCAGTGCTTATACATACCAGCTTGTTACCAAAAGATCAGTGCCGATACAAACCATTTTATTACCAAAAGATCAGTGCCTATACAAACCAGTTTATTACCAAAAGATCAGTGCCTATACATACCAGTTTATTACCAAAAGATCAGTGCCGATACAAACCATTTTATTACCAAAAGATCAGTGCCTATACAAACCAGTTTATTATCAAAAGATCAGTGCCTATACATACCAGTTTATTACCAAAAGATCAGTGCCGATACAAACCAGCTTATTACCAAAAGATCAGTGCTTATACAAACCATTTTATTACCAGAAGATCAGTGCCTATACAACCCAGCTTATTATCAAAAGATCAGTGCTTATACAAACCATTTTATTACCAAAAGATCAGTGCCTATACAAACCAGTTTATTACCAAAAGATCAGTGCCTATACATACCAGTTTATTACCAAAAGATCAGTGCCGATACCAACCATTTTATTACCAAAAGATCAGTGCCTATACAAACCAGTTTATTATCAAAAGATCAGTGCCTATACAAACCATTTTATTACCAAGAGATCAGTGCCTAAACATACCAGCTTATTACCAACTCCAGGCGCGTATCCATTGTCTCTCGAGATAAGGAGGCCCAAAAGAAGAAGAAAGAAAAGTGCCTATACAAACCAGCTTATTACCAAAAGATCAGTGCCTATACATACCAGGTTATTACCAAAAGATCAGTGCCTATACAAACCAGTTTATTCCCAAAAGATCAGTGACGATACAAACCAGTTTATTGCCAAAAGATCAGTGCCTATACATACCAGTTTATTACCAAAAGATCAGTGCCTATACAAATCAGCTTATTACCAAAAGATCAGTGCCGATACAAACCAGCTTATTACCAAAAGATCAGTGCCTATACATACCAGTTTATTACCAAAAGATCAGTGCCTATACATACCAGTATATTACCAAAAGATCAGTGCCTATACAACCCAGTTTATTACCAAAAGATCAGTGCCTATACAAACCAGCTTATTATCAAAAGATCAGTGCCTATACATACCAGTTTATTACCAAAAGATCAGTGCCTGTACAAACCAGTTTATTACCAAAAGATCAGTGCCTATACATACCAGTTTATTACCAAAAGATCAGTGCCTATACATACCAGTTTATTACCAAAAGATCAGTGCCTATACAAACCAGCTTATTACCAAAAGATCAGTGCCTATACAAACCAGCTTATTACCAAAAGATCAGTGCCTATACATACCAGTATATTACCAAAAGATCAGTGCCTATACATGCCAGCTTATTACCAAAAGATCAGTGCCTATATATACCAGTATATTACCAAAAGATCAGTGCCTATACATGCCAGCCTATTACCAAAAGTTCAGTGCCTATACAAACCAGTTTATTACCAAAAGATCAGTGCCTATACATACCAGGTTATTACCAAAAGATCAGTGACTAAACATACCAGCTTATTACCAAAAGATCAGTGCCTATACATACCAGTTTATAACCAAAAGATCAGAGCCTATACATACCAGCTTAATACCAAAAGATCAGTGCCGATACAAACCAGTTTATTACCAAAAGATCAGTGCCTATACATATCAGTTTATTACCAAAAGATCAGTGCCTATACATACCAGCTTGTTAGCAAAAGATCAGTGCCGATACAAACCAGTTTATTACCAAACGATCAGTGCCTATACATACCAGTTTATTACCAAAAGATCAGTGCCTATACAAACCAGCTTATTACCAAAGGATCAGTGCCTATACAAACCAGTTTATTACGGAAAGATCAGTCCCTATACAAACCAGCTTATTACCAAAAGATCAGTGCCTATACATACCAGTTTATTACTAAAGGATTAGTGCCTATACATACCAGTTTATTACCAAAAGATCAATGCCTATACAAACCAGCTAATTACCAAAAGATCAGTGCCTATACATACCAGTTTATTACCAAAAGATCAGTGCCTCTTCATACCAGTTTATTACCAAAAGATCAGTGTCCATACAAACCAGCTTTTACCAAAAGATCAGTGCCTATACAGACCAGCCTATTACCAAAAGATCAGTGCCTATACATATCAGCTTATTACCAAAAGATCAGTGCCTATACAAACCAGCTTATTACCAAAAGATCAGTGCCTATACATACAGGTTTATTACCAAAAGATCAGTGCCTATACAAACCAGCTAATTACCAAAAGATCAGTGCCTATACATACCAGCTTATTACCAAAAGATCAGTGCCGATACCAACCATTTTATTACCAAAAGATCAGTGCCTATACAAACCAGCTTATTATCAAAAGATCAGTGCTTATACAAACCATTTTATTACCAAAAGATCAGTGCCTATACAAACCAGTTTATTACCAAATGATCAGTGCCTATACATACCAGTTTATTACCAAAAGATCAGTGCCGATACCAACCATTTTATTACCAAAAGATCAGTGCCTATACAAACCAGTTTATTATCAAAAGATCAGTGCCTATACATACCAGTTTATTACCAAAAGATCAGTGCCGATACAAACCATTTTATTACCAAAAGATCAGTGCCTATACAAACCAGTTTATTACCAAAAGATCAGTGCCTATACAAACCAGCTTATTACCAAAAGATCAGTGCCTATACATACCAGTTTATTACCAGAAGATCAGTGCCTATACATACCAGCTTATTAGCAAAAGATCAGTGCCTCTACAACCCAGCTTATTATCAAAAGATCAGTGCTTATACATACCAGTTTATTACCAAAAGATCAGTGCCAATACATACCAGGTTATTACCAAAAGATCAGTGCCTATACAAACCATTTTATTACCAAGAGATCAGTGCCTAAACATACCAGCTTATTACCAACTCCAGGCGCGTATCCATTGTCTCTCGAGATAAGGAGGCCCAAAAGAAGAAGAAAGAAAAGTGCCTATACAAACCAGCTTATTACCAAAAGATCAGTGCCTATACATACCAGGTTATTACCAAAAGATCAGTGCCTATACAAACCAGTTTATTCCCAAAAGATCAGTGACGATACAAACCAGTTTATTGCCAAAAGATCAGTGCCTATACATACCAGTTTATTACCAAAAGATCAGTGCCTATACAAATCAGCTTATTACCAAAAGATCAGTGCCGATACAAACCAGCTTATTACCAAAAGATCAGTGCCTATACATACCAGTTTATTACCAAAAGATCAGTGCCTATACATACCAGTATATTACCAAAAGATCAGTGCCTATACAACCCAGTTTATTACCAAAAGATCAGTGCCTATACAAACCAGCTTATTATCAAAAGATCAGTGCCTATACATACCAGTTTATTACCAAAAGATCAGTGCCTGTACAAACCAGTTTATTACCAAAAGATCAGTGCCTATACATACCAGCTTATTACCAAAAGATCAGTGCCTATACATACCAGTTTATTACCAAAAGATCAGTGCCTATACATACCAGTTTATTACCAAAAGATCAGTGCCTATACAAACCAGCTTATTACCAAAAGATCAGTGCCTATACAAACCAGCTTATTACCAAAAGATCAGTGCCTATACATACCAGTATATTACCAAAAGATCAGTGCCTATACATGCCAGCTTATTACCAAAAGATCAGTGCCTATATATACCAGTATATTACCAAAAGATCAGTGCCTATACATGCCAGCCTATTACCAAAAGTTCAGTGCCTATACAAACCAGTTTATTACCAAAAGATCAGTGCCTATACATACCAGGTTATTACCAAAAGATCAGTGACTAAACATACCAGCTTATTACCAAAAGATCAGTGCCTATACATACCAGTTTATAACCAAAAGATCAGAGCCTATACATACCAGCTTAATACCAAAAGATCAGTGCCGATACAAACCAGTTTATTACCAAAAGATCAGTGCCTATACATATCAGTTTATTACCAAAAGATCAGTGCCTATACATACCAGCTTGTTAGCAAAAGATCAGTGCCGATACAAACCAGTTTATTACCAAACGATCAGTGCCTATACATACCAGTTTATTACCAAAAGATCAGTGCCTATACAAACCAGCTTATTACCAAAGGATCAGTGCCTATACAAACCAGTTTATTACGGAAAGATCAGTCCCTATACAAACCAGCTTATTACCAAAAGATCAGTGCCTATACATACCAGTTTATTACTAAAGGATTAGTGCCTATACATACCAGTTTATTACCAAAAGATCAATGCCTGTACAAACCAGCTTATTACCAAAAGATCAGTGCCTATACATACCAGTTTATTACCAAAAGATCAGTGCCTCTTCATACCAGTTTATTACCAAAAGATCAGTGTCCATACAAACCAGCTTTTACCAAAAGATCAGTGCCTATACAGACCAGCCTATTACCAAAAGATCAGTGCCTATACATATCAGCTTATTGCCAAAAGATCAGTGCCTATACAAACCAGCTTATTACCAAAAGATCAGTGCCTATACATACAGGTTTATTACCAAAAGATCAGTGCCTATACAAACCAGCTAATTACCAAAAGATCAGTGCCTATACATACCAGCTTATTACCAAAAGATCAGTGCCGATACCAACCATTTTATTACCAAAAGATCAGTGCCTATACAAACCAGCTTATTATCAAAAGATCAGTGCTTATACAAACCATTTTATTACCAAAAGATCAGTGCCTATACAAACCAGTTTATTACCAAAAGATCAGTGCCTATACATACCAGTTTATTACCAAAAGATCAGTGCCGATACAAACCATTTTATTACCAAAAGATCAGTGCCTATACAAACCAGTTTATTATCAAAAGATCAGTGCCTATACATACCAGTTTATTACCAAAAGATCAGTGCCGATACAAACCAGCTTATCACCAAAAGATCAGTGATTATACAAACCATTTTATTACCAGAAGATCAGTGCCTATACAACCCAGCTTATTATCAAAAGATCAGTGCTTATACAAACCATTTTATTACCAAAAGATCAGTGCCTATACAAACCAGTTTATTACCAAAAGATCAGTGCCTATACATACCAGTTTATTACCAAAAGATCAGTGCCGATACCAACCATTTTATTACCAAAAGATCAGTGCCTATACAAACCAGTTTATTATCAAAAGATCAGTGCCTATACATACCAGTTTATTACCAAAAGATCAGTGCCGATACAAACCATTTTATTACCAAAAGATCAGTGCCTATACAAACCAGTTTATTACCAAAAGATCAGTGCCTATACAAACCAGCTTATTACCAAAAGATCAGTGCCTATACATACCAGTTTATTACCAGAAGATCAGTGCCTATACATACCAGCTTATTAGCAAAAGATCAGTGCCTCTACAACCCAGCTTATTATCAAAAGATCAGTGCTTATACATACCAGTTTATTACCAAAAGATCAGTGCCAATACATACCAGGTTATTACCAAAAGATCAGTGCCTATACAAACCATTTTATTACCAAGAGATCAGTGCCTAAACATACCAGCTTATTACCAACTCCAGGCGCGTATCCATTGTCTCTCGAGATAAGGAGGCCCAAAAGAAGAAGAAAGAAAAGTGCCTATACAAACCAGCTTATTACCAAAAGATCAGTGCCTATACATACCAGGTTATTACCAAAAGATCAGTGCCTATACAAACCAGTTTATTCCCAAAAGATCAGTGACGATACAAACCAGTTTATTGCCAAAAGATCAGTGCCTATACATACCAGTTTATTACCAAAAGATCAGTGCCTATACAAATCAGCTTATTACCAAAAGATCAGTGCCGATACAAACCAGCTTATTACCAAAAGATCAGTGCCTATACATACCAGTTTATTACCAAAAGATCAGTGCCGATACCAACCATTTTATTACCAAAAGATCAGTGCCTATACAAACCAGTTTATTACCAAAAGATCAGTGCCTATACATACCAGTTTATTACCAAAAGATCAGTGCCGATACCAACCATTTTATTACCAAAAGATCAGTGCCTATACAAACCAGTTTATTATCAAAAGATCAGTGCCTATACATACCAGTTTATTACCAAAAGATCAGTGCCGATACAAACCATTTTATTACCAAAAGATCAGTGCCTATACAAACCAGTTTATTACCAAAAGATCAGTGCCTATACAAACCAGCTTATTACCAAAAGATCAGTGCCTATACATACCAGTTTATTACCAGAAGATCAGTGCCTATACATACCAGCTTATTAGCAAAAGATCAGTGCCTCTACAACCCAGCTTATTATCAAAAGATCAGTGCTTATACATACCAGTTTATTACCAAAAGATCAGTGCCAATACATACCAGGTTATTACCAAAAGATCAGTGCCTATACAAACCATTTTATTACCAAGAGATCAGTGCCTAAACATACCAGCTTATTACCAACTCCAGGCGCGTATCCATTGTCTCTCGAGATAAGGAGGCCCAAAAGAAGAAGAAAGAAAAGTGCCTATACAAACCAGCTTATTACCAAAAGATCAGTGCCTATACATACCAGGTTATTACCAAAAGATCAGTGCCTATACAAACCAGTTTATTCCCAAAAGATCAGTGACGATACAAACCAGTTTATTGCCAAAAGATCAGTGCCTATACATACCAGTTTATTACCAAAAGATCAGTGCCTATACAAATCAGCTTATTACCAAAAGATCAGTGCCGATACAAACCAGCTTATTACCAAAAGATCAGTGCCTATACATACCAGTTTATTACCAAAAGATCAGTGCCTATACATACCAGTATATTACCAAAAGATCAGTGCCTATACAACCCAGTTTATTACCAAAAGATCAGTGCCTATACAAACCAGCTTATTATCAAAAGATCAGTGCCTATACATACCAGTTTATTACCAAAAGATCAGTGCCTGTACAAACCAGTTTATTACCAAAAGATCAGTGCCTATACATACCAGCTTATTACCAAAAGATCAGTGCCTATACATACCAGTTTATTACCAAAAGATCAGTGCCTATACATACCAGTTTATTACCAAAAGATCAGTGCCTATACAAACCAGCTTATTACCAAAAGATCAGTGCCTATACAAACCAGCTTATTACCAAAAGATCAGTGCCTATACATACCAGTATATTACCAAAAGATCAGTGCCTATACATGCCAGCTTATTACCAAAAGATCAGTGCCTATATATACCAGTATATTACCAAAAGATCAGTGCCTATACATGCCAGCCTATTACCAAAAGTTCAGTGCCTATACAAACCAGTTTATTACCAAAAGATCAGTGCCTATACATACCAGGTTATTACCAAAAGATCAGTGACTAAACATACCAGCTTATTACCAAAAGATCAGTGCCTATACATACCAGTTTATAACCAAAAGATCAGAGCCTATACATACCAGCTTAATACCAAAAGATCAGTGCCGATACAAACCAGTTTATTACCAAAAGATCAGTGCCTATACATATCAGTTTATTACCAAAAGATCAGTGCCTATACATACCAGCTTGTTAGCAAAAGATCAGTGCCGATACAAACCAGTTTATTACCAAACGATCAGTGCCTATACATACCAGTTTATTACCAAAAGATCAGTGCCTATACAAACCAGCTTATTACCAAAGGATCAGTGCCTATACAAACCAGTTTATTACGGAAAGATCAGTCCCTATACAAACCAGCTTATTACCACAAGATCAGTGCCTATACATACCAGTTTATTACTAAAGGATTAGTGCCTATACATACCAGTTTATTACCAAAAGATCAATGCCTGTACAAACCAGCTTATTACCAAAAGATCAGTGCCTATACATACCAGTTTATTACCAAAAGATCAGTGCCTCTTCATACCAGTTTATTACCAAAAGATCAGTGTCCATACAAACCAGCTTTTACCAAAAGATCAGTGCCTATACAGACCAGCCTATTACCAAAAGATCAGTGCCTATACATATCAGCTTATTACCAAAAGATCAGTGCCTATACAAACCAGCTTATTACCAAAAGATCAGTGCCTATACATACAGGTTTATTACCAAAAGATCAGTGCCTATACAAACCAGCTAATTACCAAAAGATCAGTGCCTATACATACCAGCTTATTACCAAAAGATCAGTGCCGATACCAACCATTTTATTACCAAAAGATCAGTGCCTATACAAACCAGCTTATTATCAAAAGATCAGTGCTTATACAAACCATTTTATTACCAAAAGATCAGTGCCTATACAAACCAGTTTATTATCAAAAGATCAGTGCCTATACATACCAGTTTATTACCAAAAGATCAGTGCCGATACAAACCATTTTATTACCAAAAGATCAGTGCCTATACAAACCAGTTTATTACCAAAAGATCAGTGCCTATACAAACCAGCTTATTACCAAAAGATCAGTGCCTATACATACCAGTTTATTACCAGAAGATCAGTGCCTATACATACCAGCTTATTAGCAAAAGATCAGTGCCTCTACAACCCAGCTTATTATCAAAAGATCAGTGCTTATACATACCAGTTTATTACCAAAAGATCAGTGCCAATACATACCAGGTTATTACCAAAAGATCAGTGCCTATACAAACCATTTTATTACCAAGAGATCAGTGCCTAAACATACCAGCTTATTACCAACTCCAGGCGCGTATCCATTGTCTCTCGAGATAAGGAGGCCCAAAAGAAGAAGAAAGAAAAGTGCCTATACAAACCAGCTTATTACCAAAAGATCAGTGCCTATACATACCAGGTTATTACCAAAAGATCAGTGCCTATACAAACCAGTTTATTCCCAAAAGATCAGTGACGATACAAACCAGTTTATTGCCAAAAGATCAGTGCCTATACATACCAGTTTATTACCAAAAGATCAGTGCCTATACAAATCAGCTTATTACCAAAAGATCAGTGCCGATACAAACCAGCTTATTACCAAAAGATCAGTGCCTATACATACCAGTTTATTACCAAAAGATCAGTGCCTATACATACCAGTATATTACCAAAAGATCAGTGCCTATACAACCCAGTTTATTACCAAAAGATCAGTGCCTATACAAACCAGCTTATTATCAAAAGATCAGTGCCTATACATACCAGTTTATTACCAAAAGATCAGTGCCTGTACAAACCAGTTTATTACCAAAAGATCAGTGCCTATACATACCAGCTTATTACCAAAAGATCAGTGCCTATACATACCAGTTTATTACCAAAAGATCAGTGCCTATACATACCAGTTTATTACCAAAAGATCAGTGCCTATACAAACCAGCTTATTACCAAAAGATCAGTGCCTATACAAACCAGCTTATTACCAAAAGATCAGTGCCTATACATACCAGTATATTACCAAAAGATCAGTGCCTATACATGCCAGCTTATTACCAAAAGATCAGTGCCTATATATACCAGTATATTACCAAAAGATCAGTGCCTATACATGCCAGCCTATTACCAAAAGTTCAGTGCCTATACAAACCAGTTTATTACCAAAAGATCAGTGCCTATACATACCAGGTTATTACCAAAAGATCAGTGACTAAACATACCAGCTTATTACCAAAAGATCAGTGCCTATACATACCAGTTTATAACCAAAAGATCAGAGCCTATACATACCAGCTTAATACCAAAAGATCAGTGCCGATACAAACCAGTTTATTACCAAAAGATCAGTGCCTATACATATCAGTTTATTACCAAAAGATCAGTGCCTATACATACCAGCTTGTTAGCAAAAGATCAGTGCCGATACAAACCAGTTTATTACCAAACGATCAGTGCCTATACATACCAGTTTATTACCAAAAGATCAGTGCCTATACAAACCAGCTTATTACCAAAGGATCAGTGCCTATACAAACCAGTTTATTACGGAAAGATCAGTCCCTATACAAACCAGCTTATTACCAAAAGATCAGTGCCTATACATACCAGTTTATTACTAAAGGATTAGTGCCTATACATACCAGTTTATTACCAAAAGATCAATGCCTGTACAAACCAGCTTATTACCAAAAGATCAGTGCCTATACATACCAGTTTATTACCAAAAGATCAGTGCCTCTTCATACCAGTTTATTACCAAAAGATCAGTGTCCATACAAACCAGCTTTTACCAAAAGATCAGTGCCTATACAGACCAGCCTATTACCAAAAGATCAGTGCCTATACATATCAGCTTATTACCAAAAGATCAGTGCCTATACAAACCAGCTTATTACCAAAAGATCAGTGCCTATACATACAGGTTTATTACCAAAAGATCAGTGCCTATACAAACCAGCTAATTACCAAAAGATCAGTGCCTATACATACCAGCTTATTACCAAAAGATCAGTGCCGATACCAACCATTTTATTACCAAAAGATCAGTGCCTATACAAACCAGCTTATTATCAAAAGATCAGTGCTTATACAAACCATTTTATTACCAAAAGATCAGTGCCTATACAAACCAGTTTATTACCAAAAGATCAGTGCCTATACATACCAGTTTATTACCAAAAGATCAGTGCCGATACAAACCATTTTATTACCAAAAGATCAGTGCCTATACAAACCAGTTTATTATCAAAAGATCAGTGCCTATACATACCAGTTTATTACCAAAAGATCAGTGCCGATACAAACCAGCTTATTACCAAAAGATCAGTGCTTATACAAACCATTTTATTACCAGAAGATCAGTGCCTATACAACCCAGCTTATTATCAAAAGATCAGTGCTTATACAAACCATTTTATTACCAAAAGATCAGTGCCTATACAAACCAGTTTATTACCAAAAGATCAGTGCCTATACATACCAGTTTATTACCAAAAGATCAGTGCCGATACCAACCATTTTATTACCAAAAGATCAGTGCCTATACAAACCAGTTTATTATCAAAAGATCAGTGCCTATACATACCAGTTTATTACCAAAAGATCAGTGCCGATACAAACCATTTTATTACCAAAAGATCAGTGCCTATACAAACCAGTTTATTACCAAAAGATCAGTGCCTATACAAACCAGCTTATTACCAAAAGATCAGTGCCTATACATACCAGTTTATTACCAGAAGATCAGTGCCTATACATACCAGCTTATTAGCAAAAGATCAGTGCCTCTACAACCCAGCTTATTATCAAAAGATCAGTGCTTATACATACCAGTTTATTACCAAAAGATCAGTGCCAATACATACCAGGTTATTACCAAAAGATCAGTGCCTATACAAACCATTTTATTACCAAGAGATCAGTGCCTAAACATACCAGCTTATTACCAACTCCAGGCGCGTATCCATTGTCTCTCGAGATAAGGAGGCCCAAAAGAAGAAGAAAGAAAAGTGCCTATACAAACCAGCTTATTACCAAAAGATCAGTGCCTATACATACCAGGTTATTACCAAAAGATCAGTGCCTATACAAACCAGTTTATTCCCAAAAGATCAGTGACGATACAAACCAGTTTATTGCCAAAAGATCAGTGCCTATACATACCAGTTTATTACCAAAAGATCAGTGCCTATACAAATCAGCTTATTACCAAAAGATCAGTGCCGATACAAACCAGCTTATTACCAAAAGATCAGTGCCTATACATACCAGTTTATTACCAAAAGATCAGTGCCTATACATACCAGTATATTACCAAAAGATCAGTGCCTATACAACCCAGTTCATTACCAAAAGATCAGTGCCTATACAAACCAGCTTATTATCAAAAGATCAGTGCCTATACATACCAGTTTATTACCAAAAGATCAGTGCCTGTACAAACCAGTTTATTACCAAAAGATCAGTGCCTATACATACCAGTTTATTACCAAAAGATCAGTGCCTATACATACCAGTTTATTACCAAAAGATCAGTGCCTATACAAACCAGCTTATTACCAAAAGATCAGTGCCTATACAAACCAGCTTATTACCAAAAGATCAGTGCCTATACATACCAGTATATTACCAAAAGATCAGTGCCTATACATGCCAGCTTATTACCAAAAGATCAGTGCCTATATATACCAGTATATTACCAAAAGATCAGTGCCTATACATGCCAGCCTATTACCAAAAGTTCAGTGCCTATACAAACCAGTTTATTACCAAAAGATCAGTGCCTATACATACCAGGTTATTACCAAAAGATCAGTGACTAAACATACCAGCTTATTACCAAAAGATCAGTGCCTATACATACCAGTTTATAACCAAAAGATCAGAGCCTATACATACCAGCTTAATACCAAAAGATCAGTGCCGATACAAACCAGTTTATTACCAAAAGATCAGTGCCTATACATATCAGTTTATTACCAAAAGATCAGTGCCTATACATACCAGCTTGTTAGCAAAAGATCAGTGCCGATACAAACCAGTTTATTACCAAACGATCAGTGCCTATACATACCAGTTTATTACCAAAAGATCAGTGCCTATACAAACCAGCTTATTACCAAAGGATCAGTGCCTATACAAACCAGTTTATTACGGAAAGATCAGTCCCTATACAAACCAGCTTATTACCAAAAGATCAGTGCCTATACATACCAGTTTATTACTAAAGGATTAGTGCCTATACATACCAGTTTATTACCAAAAGATCAATGCCTGTACAAACCAGCTTATTACCAAAAGATCAGTGCCTATACATACCAGTTTATTACCAAAAGATCAGTGCCTCTTCATACCAGTTTATTACCAAAAGATCAGTGTCCATACAAACCAGCTTTTACCAAAAGATCAGTGCCTATACAGACCAGCCTATTACCAAAAGATCAGTGCCTATACATATCAGCTTATTACCAAAAGATCAGTGCCTATACAAACCAGCTTATTACCAAAAGATCAGTGCCTATACATACAGGTTTATTACCAAAAGATCAGTGCCTATACAAACCAGCTAATTACCAAAAGATCAGTGCCTATACATACCAGCTTATTACCAAAAGATCAGTGCCGATACCAACCATTTTATTACCAAAAGATCAGTGCCTATACAAACCAGCTTATTATCAAAAGATCAGTGCTTATACAAACCATTTTATTACCAAAAGATCAGTGCCTATACAAACCAGTTTATTACCAAAAGATCAGTGCCTATACATACCAGTTTATTACCAAAAGATCAGTGCCGATACCAACCATTTTATTACCAAAAGATCAGTGCCTATACAAACCAGTTTATTATCAAAAGATCAGTGCCTATACATACCAGTTTATTACCAAAAGATCAGTGCCGATACAAACCATTTTATTACCAAAAGATCAGTGCCTATACAAACCAGTTTATTACCAAAAGATCAGTGCCTATACAAACCAGCTTATTACCAAAAGATCAGTGCCGATACATACCAGTTTATTACCAGAAGATCAGTGCCTATACATACCAGCTTATTAGCAAAAGATCAGTGCCTCTACAACCCAGCTTATTATCAAAAGATCAGTGCTTATACATACCAGTTTATTACCAAAAGATCAGTGCCAATACATACCAGGTTATTACCAAAAGATCAGTGCCTATACAAACCATTTTATTACCAAGAGATCAGTGCCTAAACATACCAGCTTATTACCAACTCCAGGCGCGTATCCATTGTCTCTCGAGATAAGGAGGCCCAAAAGAAGAAGAAAGAAAAGTGCCTATACAAACCAGCTTATTACCAAAAGATCAGTGCCTATACATACCAGGTTATTACCAAAAGATCAGTGCCTATACAAACCAGTTTATTCCCAAAAGATCAGTGACGATACAAACCAGTTTATTGCCAAAAGATCAGTGCCTATACATACCAGTTTATTACCAAAAGATCAGTGCCTATACAAATCAGCTTATTACCAAAAGATCAGTGCCGATACAAACCAGCTTATTACCAAAAGATCAGTGCCTATACATACCAGTTTATTACCAAAAGATCAGTGCCTATACATACCAGTATATTACCAAAAGATCAGTGCCTATACAACCCAGTTTATTACCAAAAGATCAGTGCCTATACAAACCAGCTTATTATCAAAAGATCAGTGCCTATACATACCAGTTTATTACCAAAAGATCAGTGCCTGTACAAACCAGTTTATTACCAAAAGATCAGTGCCTATACATACCAGCTTATTACCAAAAGATCAGTGCCTATACATACCAGTTTATTACCAAAAGATCAGTGCCTATACATACCAGTTTATTACCAAAAGATCAGTGCCTATACAAACCAGCTTATTACCAAAAGATCAGTGCCTATACAAACCAGCTTATTACCAAAAGATCAGTGCCTATACATACCAGTATATTACCAAAAGATCAGTGCCTATACATGCCAGCTTATTACCAAAAGATCAGTGCCTATATATACCAGTATATTACCAAAAGATCAGTGCCTATACATGCCAGCCTATTACCAAAAGTTCAGTGCCTATACAAACCAGTTTATTACCAAAAGATCAGTGCCTATACATACCAGGTTATTACCAAAAGATCAGTGACTAAACATACCAGCTTATTACCAAAAGATCAGTGCCTATACATACCAGTTTATAACCAAAAGATCAGAGCCTATACATACCAGCTTAATACCAAAAGATCAGTGCCGATACAAACCAGTTTATTACCAAAAGATCAGTGCCTATACATATCAGTTTATTACCAAAAGATCAGTGCCTATACATACCAGCTTGTTAGCAAAAGATCAGTGCCGATACAAACCAGTTTATTACCAAACGATCAGTGCCTATACATACCAGTTTATTACCAAAAGATCAGTGCCTATACAAACCAGCTTATTACCAAAGGATCAGTGCCTATACAAACCAGTTTATTACGGAAAGATCAGTCCCTATACAAACCAGCTTATTACCAAAAGATCAGTGCCTATACATACCAGTTTATTACTAAAGGATTAGTGCCTATACATACCAGTTTATTACCAAAAGATCAATGCCTGTACAAACCAGCTTATTACCAAAAGATCAGTGCCTATACATACCAGTTTATTACCAAAAGATCAGTGCCTCTTCATACCAGTTTATTACCAAAAGATCAGTGTCCATACAAACCAGCTTTTACCAAAAGATCAGTGCCTATACAGACCAGCCTATTACCAAAAGATCAGTGCCTATACATATCAGCTTATTACCAAAAGATCAGTGCCTATACAAACCAGCTTATTACCAAAAGATCAGTGCCTATACATACAGGTTTATTACCAAAAGATCAGTGCCTATACAAACCAGCTAATTACCAAAAGATCAGTGCCTATACATACCAGCTTATTACCAAAAGATCAGTGCCGATACCAACCATTTTATTACCAAAAGATCAGTGCCTATACAAACCAGCTTATTATCAAAAGATCAGTGCTTATACAAACCATTTTATTACCAAAAGATCAGTGCCTATACAAACCAGTTTATTACCAAAAGATCAGTGCCTATACATACCAGTTTATTACCAAAAGATCAGTGCCGATACCAACCATTTTATTACCAAAAGATCAGTGCCTATACAAACCAGTTTATTATCAAAAGATCAGTGCCTATACATACCAGTTTATTACCAAAAGATCAGTGCCGATACAAACCATTTTATTACCAAAAGATCAGTGCCTATACAAACCAGTTTATTACCAAAAGATCAGTGCCTATACAAACCAGCTTATTACCAAAAGATCAGTGCCTATACATACCAGTTTATTACCAGAAGATCAGTGCCTATACATACCAGCTTATTAGCAAAAGATCAGTGCCTCTACAACCCAGCTTATTATCAAAAGATCAGTGCTTATACATACCAGTTTATTACCAAAAGATCAGTGCCAATACATACCAGGTTATTACCAAAAGATCAGTGCCTATACAAACCATTTTATTACCAAGAGATCAGTGCCTAAACATACCAGCTTATTACCAACTCCAGGCGCGTATCCATTGTCTCTCGAGATAAGGAGGCCCAAAAGAAGAAGAAAGAAAAGTGCCTATACAAACCAGCTTATTACCAAAAGATCAGTGCCTATACATACCAGGTTATTACCAAAAGATCAGTGCCTATACAAACCAGTTTATTCCCAAAAGATCAGTGACGATACAAACCAGTTTATTGCCAAAAGATCAGTGCCTATACATACCAGTTTATTACCAAAAGATCAGTGCCTATACAAATCAGCTTATTACCAAAAGATCAGTGCCGATACAAACCAGCTTATTACCAAAAGATCAGTGCCTATACATACCAGTTTATTACCAAAAGATCAGTGCCTATACATACCAGTATATTACCAAAAGATCAGTGCCTATACAACCCAGTTTATTACCAAAAGATCAGTGCCTATACAAACCAGCTTATTATCAAAAGATCAGTGCCTATACATACCAGTTTATTACCAAAAGATCAGTGCCTGTACAAACCAGTTTATTACCAAAAGATCAGTGCCTATACATACCAGCTTATTACCAAAAGATCAGTGCCTATACATACCAGTTTATTACCAAAAGATCAGTGCCTATACATACCAGTTTATTACCAAAAGATCAGTGCCTATACAAACCAGCTTATTACCAAAAGATCAGTGCCTATACAAACCAGCTTATTACCAAAAGATCAGTGCCTATACATACCAGTATATTACCAAAAGATCAGTGCCTATACATGCCAGCTTATTACCAAAAGATCAGTGCCTATATATACCAGTATATTACCAAAAGATCAGTGCCTATACATGCCAGCCTATTACCAAAAGTTCAGTGCCTATACAAACCAGTTTATTACCAAAAGATCAGTGCCTATACATACCAGGTTATTACCAAAAGATCAGTGACTAAACATACCAGCTTATTACCAAAAGATCAGTGCCTATACATACCAGTTTATAACCAAAAGATCAGAGCCTATACATACCAGCTTAATACCAAAAGATCAGTGCCGATACAAACCAGTTTATTACCAAAAGATCAGTGCCTATACATATCAGTTTATTACCAAAAGATCAGTGCCTATACATACCAGCTTGTTAGCAAAAGATCAGTGCCGATACAAACCAGTTTATTACCAAACGATCAGTGCCTATACATACCAGTTTATTACCAAAAGATCAGTGCCTATACAAACCAGCTTATTACCAAAGGATCAGTGCCTATACAAACCAGTTTATTACGGAAAGATCAGTCCCTATACAAACCAGCTTATTACCAAAAGATCAGTGCCTATACATACCAGTTTATTACTAAAGGATTAGTGCCTATACATACCAGTTTATTACCAAAAGATCAATGCCTGTACAAACCAGCTTATTACCAAAAGATCAGTGCCTATACATACCAGTTTATTACCAAAAGATCAGTGCCTCTTCATACCAGTTTATTACCAAAAGATCAGTGTCCATACAAACCAGCTTTTACCAAAAGATCAGTGCCTATACAGACCAGCCTATTACCAAAAGATCAGTGCCTATACATATCAGCTTATTACCAAAAGATCAGTGCCTATACAAACCAGCTTATTACCAAAAGATCAGTGCCTATACATACAGGTTTATTACCAAAAGATCAGTGCCTATACAAACCAGCTAATTACCAAAAGATCAGTGCCTATACATACCAGCTTATTACCAAAAGATCAGTGCCGATACCAACCATTTTATTACCAAAAGATCAGTGCCTATACAAACCAGCTTATTATCAAAAGATCAGTGCTTATACAAACCATTTTATTACCAAAAGATCAGTGCCTATACAAACCAGTTTATTACCAAAAGATCAGTGCCTATACATACCAGTTTATTACCAAAAGATCAGTGCCGATACCAACCATTTTATTACCAAAAGATCAGTGCCTATACAAACCAGTTTATTATCAAAAGATCAGTGCCTATACATACCAGTTTATTACCAAAAGATCAGTGCCGATACAAACCATTTTATTACCAAAAGATCAGTGCCTATACAAACCAGTTTATTACCAAAAGATCAGTGCCTATACAAACCAGCTTATTACCAAAAGATCAGTGCCTATACATACCAGTTTATTACCAGAAGATCAGTGCCTATACATACCAGCTTATTAGCAAAAGATCAGTGCCTCTACAACCCAGCTTATTATCAAAAGATCAGTGCTTATACATACCAGTTTATTACCAAAAGATCAGTGCCAATACATACCAGGTTATTACCAAAAGATCAGTGCCTATACAAACCATTTTATTACCAAGAGATCAGTGCCTAAACATACCAGCTTATTACCAACTCCAGGCGCGTATCCATTGTCTCTCGAGATAAGGAGGCCCAAAAGAAGAAGAAAGAAAAGTGCCTATACAAACCAGCTTATTACCAAAAGATCAGTGCCTATACATACCAGGTTATTACCAAAAGATCAGTGCCTATACAAACCAGTTTATTCCCAAAAGATCAGTGACGATACAAACCAGTTTATTGCCAAAAGATCAGTGCCTATACATACCAGTTTATTACCAAAAGATCAGTGCCTATACAAATCAGCTTATTACCAAAAGATCAGTGCCGATACAAACCAGCTTATTACCAAAAGATCAGTGCCTATACATACCAGTTTATTACCAAAAGATCAGTGCCTATACATACCAGTATATTACCAAAAGATCAGTGCCTATACAACCCAGTTTATTACCAAAAGATCAGTGCCTATACAAACCAGCTTATTATCAAAAGATCAGTGCCTATACATACCAGTTTATTACCAAAAGATCAGTGCCTGTACAAACCAGTTTATTACCAAAAGATCAGTGCCTATACATACCAGCTTATTACCAAAAGATCAGTGCCTATACATACCAGTTTATTACCAAAAGATCAGTGCCTATACATACCAGTTTATTACCAAAAGATCAGTGCCTATACAAACCAGCTTATTACCAAAAGATCAGTGCCTATACAAACCAGCTTATTACCAAAAGATCAGTGCCTATACATACCAGTATATTACCAAAAGATCAGTGCCTATACATGCCAGCTTATTACCAAAAGATCAGTGCCTATATATACCAGTATATTACCAAAAGATCAGTGCCTATACATGCCAGCCTATTACCAAAAGTTCAGTGCCTATACAAACCAGTTTATTACCAAAAGATCAGTGCCTATACATACCAGGTTATTACCAAAAGATCAGTGACTAAACATACCAGCTTATTACCAAAAGATCAGTGCCTATACATACCAGTTTATAACCAAAAGATCAGAGCCTATACATACCAGCTTAATACCAAAAGATCAGTGCCGATACAAACCAGTTTATTACCAAAAGATCAGTGCCTATACATATCAGTTTATTACCAAAAGATCAGTGCCTATACATACCAGCTTGTTAGCAAAAGATCAGTGCCGATACAAACCAGTTTATTACCAAACGATCAGTGCCTATACATACCAGTTTATTACCAAAAGATCAGTGCCTATACAAACCAGCTTATTACCAAAGGATCAGTGCCTATACAAACCAGTTTATTACGGAAAGATCAGTCCCTATACAAACCAGCTTATTACCAAAAGATCAGTGCCTATACATACCAGTTTATTACTAAAGGATTAGTGCCTATACATACCAGTTTATTACCAAAAGATCAATGCCTGTACAAACCAGCTTATTACCAAAAGATCAGTGCCTATACATACCAGTTTATTACCAAAAGATCAGTGCCTCTTCATACCAGTTTATTACCAAAAGATCAGTGTCCATACAAACCAGCTTTTACCAAAAGATCAGTGCCTATACAGACCAGCCTATTACCAAAAGATCAGTGCCTATACATATCAGCTTATTACCAAAAGATCAGTGCCTATACAAACCAGCTTATTACCAAAAGATCAGTGCCTATACATACAGGTTTATTACCAAAAGATCAGTGCCTATACAAACCAGCTAATTACCAAAAGATCAGTGCCTATACATACCAGCTTATTACCAAAAGATCAGTGCCTATACATACCATTTTATTACCAAAAGATCAGTGCTTATACATACCAGTTTATTACCAAGAGATCAGTGCCTATACATACCAGTTTATTACCAAAATATCAGTGCCTATACAAACCAGCTTATTATCAAAAGATTAGTGCCGATACATCCCAGTTTATTACCAAAAGATCAGTGCCCATACATACCAGCTTATTACCAAAAGATCAGTGCCGAAACAAACCAGCTTATTACCAAAAGATCAGTGCTTATACATACCAGTTTATTACCAAAAGATCAGTGCCTATACAAACCAGTTTATTATCAAAAGATCAGTGCCAATACATACCAGTTTATTACCAAAAGATCAGTGCCTATATAAACCAGCTTATTATCAAAAGATCAGTGCCCATACATAAAAGGTTATTATCAAAAGATCAGTGCCCATACATACCAGCTTATTAGCAAAAGATCAGTGCATATACAACCCAGCTTATTATCAAAAGATCAGTGCTTATACATACCAGTTTATTACCAAAAGATCAGTGCCGATACAAACCATTTTATTACCAAAAGATCAGTGCCTATACAAACCAGTTTATTACCAAAAGATCAGTGCCTATACAAACCAGCTTATTACCAAAAGATCAGTGCCTATACATACCAGGTTATGACCAAAAGATCAGTGCCTATACAAACCAGTTTATTACCAAGAGATCAGTGCCTATACATACCAGCTTATTACCAAAAGATCAGTGCCTATACAAACCAGTTTATTACCAAAAGATCAGTGCCGATACCAACCAGTTTATTGCCAAAAGATCAGTGCCTATACATACCAGTTTATTACCAAAAGATCAGTGCCTATACAAACCAGCTTACTACCAAAAGATCAGTGCCGATACAAACCAGCTTATTACCAAAAGATCAGTGCCTATACATACCAGTTTATTACCAAAGGATCAGTGCTTATACATACCAGTTTATTACCAAACGATCAGTGCCTATACATACCAGCTTATTACCAAAAGATCAGTGCCTATACATACCAGTTCATTACCTTAAGATCAGTGCCTATACAAACCAGCTTATTACCAAAAGATCAGTGCTTATACATACCAGTTTATTACCAAAAGATCAGTGCCTATGCAAACCAGTGTATTACCAAAAGATCAGTGCCTATACATACCAGTTTATCACCAAAAGATCAGTGCCTATACAAACCAGCATATTACCAAAAGATCAGTGCCTATACATACCAGTTTATTACCAAAAGATCAGTGCCTATACAACCCAGTTTATTACCAAAAGATCAGTGCCTATACAAACCAGCTTATTATCAAAAGATCAGTGCCGATACAAACCAGTTTATTACCAAAAGATCAGTGCCTATACATACCAGCTTATTACCAAAAGATCAGTGCCTATACATACCAGTTTATTACCAAAAGATCAGTGCCTGTACAAACCAGCTTATTACCAAAAGATCAGTGCCTATACAAACCAGTTTATTACCAAAAGATCAGTGCCTATACATACCACCTGAATACCAAAAGATCAGTGCCTATACATACCAGTTTATTACCAAAAGATCAGTGCCTATACATACCAGTTTATTACCAAAAGATCAGTGCCTATACAAACCAGCTTATTACCAAAAGATCAGTGCCTATACAAACCAGCTTATTACCAAAAGATCAGTGCCTATACATACCAGTTTATTACCAAAAGATCAGTGCCTATATAAACCAGCTTATTATCAAAAGATCAGTGCCCATACATAAAAGGTTATTATCAAAAGGTCAGTGCCTATACAACCCAGCTTATTATCAAAAGATCAGTGCCTATACATACCAGTTTATTACCAAAAGATCAGTGCCGATACAAACCATTTTATTACCAAAAGATCAGTGCCTATACAAACCAGTTTATTACCAAAAGATCAGTGCCTATACAAACCAGCTTATTACCAAAAGATCAGTGCCTATACATACCAGGTTATTACCAAAAGATCAGTGCCTATACAAACCAGTTTATTACCAAGAGATCAGTGCCTATACATACCAGCTTATTACCAAAAAATCAGTGCCTATACAAACCAGCTTATTACCAAAAGATCAGTGCCTATACATACCAGGTTATTACCAAAAGATCAGTGCCTATACAAACCAGTTTATTACCAAAAGATCAGTGCCGATAACAACCAGTTTATTGCCAAAACATCAGTACCTATACATACCAGTTTATTACCAAAAGATCAGTGCCTATACAAACCAGCTTATTACCAAAAGATCAGTGCCGATACAAACCATCTTATTACCAAAGGATCAGTGCCTATACATACCAGTTTATTACCAAAAGATCAGTGCTTATACATACCAGTTTATTACCAAAAGATCAGTGCGTATACATACCAGCTTATTACCAAAAGATCAGTGCCTATACATACCAGTTTATTAGCTTCAGATCAGTGCCTATACAAACCAGCTTATTACCAAAAGATCAATGCCTATACATACCAGTTTATTACCAAAAGATCAGTGCCTTTACAAACCAGCTTATTACCAAAAGATCAGTGCCTATACAAACCAGTTTATTACCAAAAGATCAGTGCCTATACATACCAGGTTATTACCAAAAAATCAGTGACTATACATACCAGCTTATTACCAAAAGATCAGTGCCGATACATACCAGTTTATAACCAAAAGATCAGTGCCTATACATACCAGTATATTACCAAAAGATCAGAGCCTATACATACCAGCTTAATACCAAAAGATCAGTGCCGATACAAACCAGCTTATTACCAAAAGATCAGTGCCTATACATACCAGTTTATTACCAAAAGATCAGTGCCTATACATACCAGTTTATTACCAAAAGATCAGTGCCTATACAAACCAGCTTATTACCAAAAGATCAGTGCCTATACAGACCAGCCTATTACCAAAAGATCAGTGCCTGCACAAACCAGCTTATTACCAAAAGATCAGTGCCTATACATACCAGTTTATTACCAAAAGATCAGTGCCTATACATACCAGTTTATTACCAAAAGATCAGTGCCTATACATACCAGCTTATTACCAAAAGATCAGTGCCTATACAGACCAGCCTATTACCAAAAGATCAGTGCCGAGACATATCAGCTTATTACAAAAAGATCAATGCCTGCACAAACCAGCTTATTACCAAAAGATCAGTGCCTATACATACCAGTTTATTACCAAAAGATCAGTGCCTATACATACCAGCTTATTACCAAAAGATCAATGCCTGTACAAACCAGCTTATTACCTAAAGATCAGTGCCTATACATACCAGTATATTACCAAAAGATCAGAGCCTATACATACCAGCTTGTTAGCAAAAGATCAGTGCCTATACAAACCAGTTTATTACCAAACGATCAGTGCCTATACATACCAGTTTATTACCAAAAGATCAGTGCCTATACAAACCAGCTTATTACCAAAGGATCAGTGCCTATACAA
Organism: Heterodontus francisci; assembly: GCF_036365525.1. NCBI lineage: Eukaryota > Metazoa > Chordata > Chondrichthyes > Heterodontiformes > Heterodontidae > Heterodontus > Heterodontus francisci. The sequence continues at coordinate 71,263,310 of NC_090388.1, read as the reverse complement.
ACCAGTTTATTACGCAAAGATCAGTCCCTATACAAACCAGCTTATTACCAAAAGATCAGTGCCTATACATACCAGTTTATTACTAAAGGATTAGTGCCTATACATACCAGTTTATTACCAAAAGATCAATGCCTGTACAAACCAGCTTATTACCAAAAGATCAGTGCCTATACATACCAGTTTATTACCAAAAGATCAGTGCCTATACATACCAGTTTATTACCAAAAGATCAGTGCCTATACAAACCAGCTTATTACCAAAAGATCAGTGCCTATGCAGACCAGCCTATTACCAAAAGATCAGTGCCTATACATATCAGCTTATTACCAAAAGATCAGTGCCTATACAAACCAGCTTATTACCAAAAGATCAGTGCCTATACATACAGGTTTATTACCAAAAGATCAGTGCCTATACAAACCAGCTAATTACCAAAAGATCAGTGCCTATACATACCAGTTTATTACCAAAAGATCAGTGCCTATACATACCAGATTATTACCAAAAGATCAGTGCCGAGACAAACCAGTTTATTACCAAGAGATCAGTGCCTATACATACCAGCTTATTACCAAAAGATCAGTGCCTATACAAACCAGCTTATTACCAAAAGATCAGTGCCTATACATACCAGGTTATTACCAAAAGATCAGTGCCCATACAAACCAGTTTATTACCAAAAGATCAGTGCCGATACCAACCAGTTTATTGCCAAAACATCAGTGCCTATACATACCAGTTTATTACCAAAAGATCAGTGCCTATACAAACCAGCTTATTACCAAAAGATCAGTGCCGATACAAACCAGCTTATTACCAAAGGATCAGTGCCTATACATACAGGTTTATTACCAAAAGATCAGTGCCTATACAAACCAGCTAATTACCAAAAGATCAGTGCCTATACATACCAGTTTATTACCAAAAGATCAGTGCCTATACATACCATTTTATTACCAAAAGATCAGTGCCTATACATACCAGATTATTACCAAAAGATCAGTGCCGAGACAAACCAGTTTATTACCAAGAGATCAGTGCCTATACATACCAGCTTATTACCAAAAGATCAGTGCCTATACAAACCAGCTTATTACCAAAAGATCAGTGCCTATACATACCAGGTTATTACCAAAAGATCAGTGCCCATACAAACCAGTTTCTTACCAAAAGATCAGTGCCGATACCAACCAGTTTATTGCCAAAACATCAGTGCCTATACATACCAGTTTATTACCAAAAGATCAGTGCCTATACAAACCAGCTTATTACCAAAAGATCAGTGCCGATACAAACCAGCTTATTACCAAAGGATCAGTGCCTATACATACCAGTTTATTACCAAAAGATCAGTGCTTATACATACCAGTTTATTACCAAAAGATCAGTGCCTATACATACCAGCTTATTACCAAAAGATCAGTGCCTATACATACCAGTTTATTACCTTAAGATCAGTGCCTATACAAACCAGCTTATTACCAAAAGATCAGTGCCTATACATACCAGTTTATTACCAAAAGATCAGTGCCGATACAAACCAGTTTATTACCAAAAGATCAGTGCCTATACATACCAGTTTATTACCAAAAGATCAGTGACTATACATACCAGCTTATTACCAAAAGATCAGTGCCTATACATACCAGTTTATTACCAAAAGATCAGTGCCTATACATACCAGTATATTACCAAAAGATCAGAGCCTATACATACCAGCTTAATACCAAAAGATCAGTGCCGATACAAACCAGCTTATTACCAAAAGATCAGTGCCTATACATATCAGTTTATTACCAAAAGATCAGTGCCTATACATACCAGCTTGTTAGCAAAAGATCAGTGCCAAGACAAACCAGTTTATTACCAAACGATCAGTGCCTATACATACCAGTTTATTACCAAAAGATCAGTGCCTATACAAACCAGCTTATTACCAAAGGATCAGTGCCTATACAAACCAGTTTATTACGAAAAGATCAGTCCCTATACAAACCAGCTTATTACCAAAAGATCAGTGCCTATACATACCAGTTTATTACTAAAGGATGAGTGCCCATACATACCAGTTTATTACCAAAAGATCAATGCCTATACAAACCAGTTTATTACCAAAAGATCAGTGCCTATACATACCAGTTCATTACCAAAAGATCAGTGCCTATACAAACCAGTTCATTACCAAAAGATCAGTGCCTATACATACCAGTTTATTAACAAAAGATCAGTGCCTATATAAACAAGTTTATTACCAAAAGATCAGTGCCTATACATACCAGTTTATTAACAAAAGATCAGTGCCTATACAAACCAGCTTATCAGCAAAAGATCAGTGCTTATACATACCAGCTTATTACCAAAAGATCAGTGCCTATACATACCAGCTTATTACCAAAAGATCAGTGCCTATACATACCAGCTTATTACCAAAAGATCAGTGCCTATACATACCAGTTTGTTACCAAAAGATCAGTGCCTATACAAACCAGCTTATTACCAAAAGATCAGTGCCTATACATACCAGTTTATTACCAAAAGATCAGTGCCTATACATACCAGCTTGTTACCAAAAGATCAGTGCCTATACATACCAGTTTATTACCAAAAGATCAATGCCTGTACAAACCAGCTTATTACCAAAAGATCAGTGCCTATACATACCAGTTTAATACCAAAAGATCAGTGCCTATACATACCAGTTTATTACCAAAAGATCAGTGCCTATACAAACCAGCTTATTACCAAAAGATCAGTGCCTATACAGACCAGCCTATTACCAAAAGTTCAGTGCCTATACAAACCAGTTTATTACCAAAGGATCAGTGCCTATACATACCAGGTTATTACCAAAAGATCAGTGACTATACATACCAGCTTATTACCAAAAGATCAGTGCCTATACATACCAGTTTATAACCAAAAGATCAGTGCCTATACATACCAGTATATTACCAAAAGATCAGAGCCTATACATACCAGCTTAATACCAAAAGATCAGTGCCGATACAAACCAGCTTATTACCAAAAGATCAGTGCCTATACATATCAGTTTATTACCAAAAGATCAGTGCCTATACATACCAGCTTGTTAGCAAAAGATCAGTGCCTATACAAACCAGTTTATTACCAAACGATCAGTGCCTATACATACCAGTTTATTACCAAAAGATCAGTGCCTATACATACCAGCTTATTACCAAAGGATCAGTGCCTATACAAACCAGTTTATTACGAAAAGATCAGTCCCTATACAAACCAGCTTATTACCAAAAGATCAGTGCCTATACATACCAGTTTATTACTAAAGGATTAGTGCCTATACATACCAGTTTATTACCAAAAGATCAATGCCTGTACAAACCAGCTTATTACCAAAAGATCAGTGCCTATACATACCAGTTTATTACCAAAAGATCAGTGCCTATACATACCAGTTTATTACCAAAAGATCAGTGCCTATACAAACCAGCTTATTACCAAAAGATCAGTGCCTATACACACCAGCCTATTACCAAAAGATCAGTGCCTATACATATCAGCTTATTACCAAAAGATCAGTGCCTATACAAACCAGCTTATTACCAAAAGATCAGTGCCTATACATACAAGTTTATTACCAAAAGATCAGTGCCTATGCAAACCAGCTTATTACCAAAAGATCAGTGCCTATACATACCAGCTTATTACCAAAAGATCAGTGCATATACATACCAGTTTATTACCTTAAGATCAGTGCCTATACAAACCAGCTTATTACCAAAAGATCAGTGCCTATACATACCAGTTTATTACCAAAAGATCAGTGCCTATACATACCAGCTTATTACCAAAAATATCAGTGCCTATACATACCAGTTTATTACCAAATGATCAGTGCCTATACATACCAGTTTATTACCAAAAGATCAGTGCCTATACATACCAGCTTATTACCAAAAGATCTGTGCCTATACAAACCAGTTTATTACCAAATGATCAGTGCCGATACATACCAGTTTATTACCAAAAGATCAGTGCCTATACATACCAGTTTATTACCAAAAGATCAGTGCCTATACATACCAGCTTATTACCAAAAGATCAGTGCCTATACTTACCAGTTTATTACCAAAAGATCAGTGCCTATACATACCAAATTATTACCAAAAGATCAGTGCCTATACATACCAGTTTATTACCAAAAGATCAGTGCCTTTACATACCAGTTTATTACCAGAAGATCAGTGCCTATACATACCAGCTTATTACCAAAAGATCAGTGCCTATACAAACCAGCTTATTATCAAAAGATCAGTGCCTATACATACCAGCTTATTACCAAAAGATCAGTGCCTATACATACCAGTTTATTACCAAAAGATGAGTGCCTATACATACCGGTTTTTTACCAAAAGATGAGTGCCTATACAATCCAGCTTATTACCAAAAGATCAGTGCCTATACAAACCAATTTATTTCCAAAGGATCAGTGCCCATACATACCAGCATATTACCAAAAGATCAGTGCCCATACAAACCAGCTTATTACCAAAAGATCAGTGTCCATACATACCAGCTTATTACCAAAAGATCAGTGCCTATACAAACCAGCTTATTACCAAAAGATCAGTGCCTATACTTACCAGTTTATTACCAAAAGATCAGTGCCTATACATACCAGCTTATTACCAAAAGATCAGTGCCTTTACTTACCAGTTTATTCCCAAAAGATCAGTGCCTATACATACCAGCTTATTACCAAAAATATCAGTGCCTATACATACCAGTTTATTACCAAAAGATCAGTGCCTATACATACCAGCTTATTACCAAAAGATCAGTGCCTATACATACCAGTTTATTACCAAAAGATCAGTGCCTATACAAACCAGTTTATTACCAAATGATCAGTGCCTATACATACCAGTTTATTACCAAAAGATCAGTGCCTATACATACCAGTTTATTACCAAAAGATCAGTGCCTATACATACCAGTTTATTACCAAAAGATCAGTGCCTATACAAACCAGCTTATTATCAAAAGATCAGTGCCTATACATACCAGCTTATTACCAAAAGATCAGTGCCTATACATACCAGTTTATTCCCAAAAGATCAGAGCCTATACATACCAGTTTATTACCAAAAGATCAGTGCCTATACATACCAGTTTATTACCAAAAGATCAGTGCCTTTACATACCAGTTTATTACCAGAAGATCAGTGCCTATACATACCAGCTTATTAACAAAAGATCAGTGCATATACAAACCAGCTTATTATCAAAAGATCAGTGCCTATACATACCAGCTTATTACCAAAAGATCAGTGCCTATACATACCAGTTTATTACCAAAAGATCAGTGCCTATACATACCAGTTTATTACCAAAAGATCAGTGCCTATTCAAACCAGCTTATTACCAAAAGATCAGTGCCTATACAAACCAGCTTATTACCAAAAGATCAGTGCCTATACATACCAGTTTATTACCAAAAGATGAGTGCCTATACATACCAGTTTATTACCAAAAGATGAGTGCCTATACAATCCAGCTTATTACCAAAAGATCAGTGCCCATACAAACCAGTTTATTACCAAAGGATCAGTGCCCATACATACCAGCATATTACCAAAAGATCAGTGCCTATACAAACCAGCTTATTACCAAAAGATCAGTGCCTATACATACCAGCTTATTACCAAAAGATCAGTGCCTATACATACCAGCTTATTACCAAAAGATCAGTGTCTATACATACCAGCTTATTACCAAAAGATCAGTGCCTATAACAAGGGTAATGCAATAATCATGGAGGACTTTAACTTCATTTTTTGATATTACATCATACTATCTTCATAATGCAATTTTAAAAAATTTGTTCTTGGGATGTGAGTGTTGCTACCAAGGCCAGCGTTTATTGCCCATCCCTACTTGCGCTTGAGAACATAGTGGTGGGCCACCTTCTTGAACCACTGCATGTCTATGTGGTGTTAGGGAGGGAGTCCCGGGATTTTGACCCAGTGACAAATATAATTCCAAGTCAGGATGGTGTGTGACTTGGAGGGGAACTTGCAGGTGATGGTGTTCCATACATCTGCTGCCATTGTAGAGGTTGCAGGTTTGGAAAGTGCTGTCAAAGAAGGCTTGGCGAGTTGCTACAAAGCATCTTGTAGATGGTGCACATTGCTGCTACTGTGTGCCAATGGTGGAGGGATTGAATGTTTAAGGTGGTGGATGGGGGGCCGATCAAGCAGGCTGCTTTGTCTTGGTTGGTGTCAAGCTTCTTGAGTGTGTTGCAGCTGCACTCATGCAGGCAAGTGGACAGTATTCCATTGCACTCCTGCCTTGTAGATGGTGGAGTGGCTTTGGGGAGTCAGGAGGTGCCGCAGAATTCCCAGCCTCTGATCTGGTCTTGTAGTCATAGTGTTTATATGGCCTGTCCAGTTAAGTTTCTGGTCAATGGCAACCCTCAGAATGTTGGTGATGGTGGAATTCAGATATTGTAATGCCATTGAATGTCAAAGGGAGATGGTTAGATTCTTCCTTGTTGGAGATGGTCATTGCCTGGCATTTGTGTGGCATGAATGTTACTTGCCACTTATCAGCCCAAGCCTGAATGTTATTCAGGTCTTGCTGTATGCAGGCACAGACTGCTTCAGTATCTGAGGAGTTGCAAATGGTTCCGAACTCAGCAATCATCAGCGAACATCCCCACTTCTGACCTTATGTTGGAAAGAAGGTCATTCATGAAGCAGCTGAAGATGGATGAGCTGAGGACACTACCCTGGGGAACTCCTGCAACAATATCCTGGGGATGGGGTGATTGGCCCCCAGAACCACAACATCTTCCTTTGTGCAGGGTGTGCCTCCAGCCAGTGGAGAGATTTCCCTCTGATTCCCCCCATTGACTTCAAATTTGCTTGGAGTCCTTGGTACCACACTCAGTCAAATGCTGCCTTGTTCTCAAGGACAGTCACTCTCACCTCCCCTCTGGAATTCAGCTCTTTTCTCCATGTTTGGACCGAGGCTGTAACGAGGTCTGGAGCTGAGTGGTCCAGGCAGAACCCAAATTGAGCAGGTCGTTGCTGAGTAAGTGCTGCTTGATAGCTGTGTTGATGACACCTTCCATCACTTTGCTGATGATTGAGAGTAGACTAATGGGGTTGTAATTGGCCGGATTGGATTTGTCCTGCTTTTTGTGTACAGGACATACCTGGGCATTAGTCCACATTCTCACAAGATGGCTGCGGTGTGGGGTTGGGTTTTCCGCCGGAGTTTCAGCACCGCTCGGCTGCTGTCAGCTGCGGCTGGTGCCGAGGAGCACCAGGGGGCACGTTTGTGAAAGATCCTGAGCTTTGTTGTTGCTATTCCTGGTGTAAATATCTGTATGTTGAACTGCTACCTGAAGGCGCAGCATCACAGTCATGAGAGGCAAGAGTTTGTTCCTTATGAGCACCTCCGCATCAGGAGCAAACCATTCCCTTGGGGTGATGGGAAGCACACTTTCTTCCACAATCCCCATACCAATCCTCTGCCCACAGGCTGGGAAGATGCAGAGGAACACTGAAATTTTGGAGCAGAGAAGACTGGCCCTGAGCTTCTGGACCATTCCTTCAAGCCTAACAGTTGTGTAAATGCGTGCATTATTTTAAAAGATAAAGACAGAAGAATTATGAAACAAGTGTTCACCTTTAATGAGGTAACACCGTAATAAATATACTGTGAAAAATTTTTTTAAAAATTGTTGGATAGATGTCAATGTTGTAGCTGTACTGAAACAGCTTGGTTAAGGGCTTGGTTAATGTTGAACTCAATCATATTACGCTCGCTATAAGATAAATGTTCATGCACCCTTAGGCTCATTACTCATTATTAAATCTGGAATGGCCTGCCCCCTTGTTTGCCAAGATTATAACGCATTGTTTCGCAAAACTATCCTGAACACACTCAAGAAATTTGCTACCTTTCTGACATGAGTTTATCTGATTATCTCAATCTATGTGGAAGTTAAAATCCACCCCCCCCCCCCATTAAAACCACTCTGCCTTTACTACATGGTGGTCTAATCTCTGCACTAATACATTCTGCCACTTCTACCAGAGGGTTTTTACACAACTCCCACTACAATATTAAATCCTTTTCTATTGCTTAATTCGCCCAAAAAGTCTTTACTGCCTGGGTACCTCTCCTTATATCATCTCTTATCATAGAGGTAATTTAATCATTAGTCGTTAATGCTACTCCTCCCTCTCTGCCAGATTCCTTGTCCTTCCTGTGGACCTTATAACTTGGTAAATCCAGTTCCTAGTCCTGACTGACAGCAGCCATGTCTCAGTGGTGGTTATGATGTTATATCCTCCAAGTTCAATTTGTTCCTGCAATTCATTCAGTTTGTTCCTTATACTCCATGTTTTTGTATAAAGAATACATACTTGGGCCACACACCCTAACCTGTCTTTTTGCTTTAACGCTTTTCTCATACATTTCTCACTTTTCTGTCCTGATTTAATTACTTTACACATTTTAGTCTCCAGCTCACACTCCTGCTAAAAGACTCTGACCCAGAGAGATTTGAGGTGGTTACACCTACTGCAGATGTATTCGCTCAGTACAGTCTTGCTGTCCACAATCTCTCACATATTGCAGTCCAGATGTACAACCTGCTCTGCCATTTTTAAATCTACATTTATTTATAGTTATAGATAACATTTACTTATTGATTCTTTTTAACTTTAAGGCTATTTAACTGTTTAGCTAACACTAAACACAAGCACTAACAACTAAACAAAGAACACTTACTATTAAAAACATTAGCCAATAAACGTAATGCTTATCTGTAACATACCCACCTAGCTTTACACTATGAGCTGACTATGACATCTCTTTTTGAGCTTTTAACCTCTGTTGTCTGGTTTAAGCTACTCTGCTTCTCCTGATAGACTCTGCTGCTGTTTGCTCTTGCATGCTGTTTAAATCTTCTGCTCTACTTACTGCCTGAAGCTTATACATACCGCCAAAAGTGTTAAAGGCAAGAAGAAGCACTTTGTTCTCCCTCTGCATTGAATTTCTACACCCACCAAATTCTAAACTTCCTCCTCTGTTCCACGATGCACTGAGTTAATGTTGTGATTTGTGGTTACACTCTGGGGAAAAGTGATCATAATATGATAGAATTTCATATTGAGTTTGAGAGTGATGTGGTTAAGTCTGAAACTAAGGACCTAAATTGAAATAAAGCCGATTACGTAGGTACGAAGGGCGAGTTGGCTAAGATGGATTGGAAAATTAGATTAAAAGATATGATGGTAGATAAGCAGTGCTGAACATTTAAAGAAACAATCCATAATTCTCAATGAACATACATTCCCTTGAGGAATAAAACTCCTTGGGAAAAGTCGTCCAAACGTGGCTAACTAGAGATGTGAAGGACTATATTATAGTAAAGGAAAAGGGTGTAACTAGTAGGGTAGATAAAAGGAAAACCAGTATATTTGAATTTTCAAAAGGCATTTGATAAGGTGCCAGGTTGTTACACAAGATTAGTGTTTATGGGATTGGAGGTAATATGTTAGCTTGGATTGAGGATTTGCTAATGGAAAAAAAGTAGAGAGTAGGAATAAACAAGTCAGTTAAATTACAACTTAGCAAGTTGTAATTAGTATGGTGTCGCAAGGATCAATACTTGGGCCTCAGCTATTTACAATCTATATCAATGACTTAGAGGAGGGAACCAAGTGTAATGCATCCAAGTTTGCTGATGATACAAAGCTAGGTGGGAAATTAAGCTGTGAGTAGACATAATGGGACTGCAAAGGGATATAGATGGGTAAGTGCATGGGTAAGAATATGGCAGATGGAGCATAGTGTCTGGAAATGTGAAATTATTCCACTTCAGTAGGAAGAATAGAAAAGCAGAATTTTTTTTTTAAAGTTAAGAGATTAGTAAATGTTCATGTGCAGAGGGATTTGTGTCTCCTTGTACAAAAAACCCCATAAAGTTAACATATTGGTACAGCAAGCAATTAGGAAGGCAAATCGTAAGCTCACCTTTGATGCAGGGGGTTGCAATATAAGCGTAAGGAAGTCTTGCTGCAGTAATAACAGGGCTTTGGCGAAACCTCACCTGGGGTACAATGTACAGTTTGGTTCTACGTAAGGAAGGATATACTTGCCTTAGAGGGGTCGTAACGAGGATTCACTAGATTGATTTCTTTGACAAAAGGATTGACCTTTAAGGAGAAATTGAATAAAATGGGACTTTCATCTCTGGAGTTTGGAAGAATGAAAGGTGACCACATTGAAAAGGTTAGATGCCAAGAGGTCGGTTCCCCCGGCTGGAGAGTCAAGAACTAGGATCATACTCTCAGGCAAGGGGGTCAGCCATTTAGGACTGAGAATGAGAAAACATTTCTTCACACAGAGGTTGTGAATCTCTGGAATTCTCTCCCCAAGGGGCTGTGGATGCTCAGTCATTGGGCATATTCAAGATTGAGAGTGATAGATTTTGGACACCTAGGGAATCAAGGGATATGTGGATAGGATCGGAAAGTAGAATTGAAATAGAAAATCAGCCATAATCTTATTGAATGGCGGAGCAGGCTCAAGGAGCCATTTGGCCTATTTCCACTCCAAATTCTTATATTCTTATCTTCTGAATGTTGAACCTGGAAATTGGAATCTCCTGCCAAGAACACCCCTCATAAATATTTCTATAGGCACTAAAGGAAGCTTTACATTGGCAGAGTGCCATTGATGGCACATTCTCACTGCAGTATTCTGTATTCTGTCAACTAGTCTTCTGTATAAATGACTGGGAACTGCAGACACTTGATGGTATCAGAAGCCCATGGCATCATGGATCTTTTGCGCTACCATTGGGTCTCCAGTCAAAACTAAAAGTACAGAGGTGGATTCCTTTCCCTCTGGCTATGAGGCATTCTGCCAGATGCACATAAGGTAAATAAGGAAGAGCATGTTTGGAGATCAGGACCTTTCTTTGAGCTCCATCACTCGGTGAACCAATGTTAGAACATCAGAGTGCCGTTACACCGAGTGATGCTGCGGTTAGAATACAATGTTAGGGCCAATTTTAAACCCTTCTCCCAATTCCCACTGAGAATGTGACATGTGTGGGGCTGGGGTGGGGTGATTAAAATATTGGCAGTGTAGCACACACCTTCTCCATTCCTCTCGCATACTACGTTTCATTTTAACAGGGATGTTTTTGATACCATATTGGGCCATCGCTCCAAGCAGGCAAAGTCCTCATCAACATGCAGAAGTCATTGCCAGATGGTCACTTAAATCCCGATTTGATCTGAATGGAAATTGCGGCCTTCCTCATCAGTGAGCACAAAATTCACAGCTCACTTTTATTCTATTCTATTAGAAATAAATCCCACCATGTTCAAAGTCATGTTTTATTGGGAGCTAAATAAATGTCTTTAACATAGAAAGAAAGATAGAGTGAAATATGGTAATTTGATGGTGAAATTATATTGGATCTTCTTAATTTCCCAGTGTTTTGAATCTGTTTTCTCGCCTTTTCTAGGACATGATATGGCTCCTGATGGTTATGCAGTGTCTGAATAGTGATGCATAAGGTTTCATGACTGTCTTAATAGACCAGTTGATCTTTTCACATCTGGCATTTCCATATGCCCATTATGTTCCCTGAAGCTTCATTGTTAAGTTCACTGCCCAATGTGGAACTGACCGACCGACTAGAAAAGTGCCTGGTGTTCACTCAATGAATCTCATTCATTGTGGCAGTTGTAATTCTATAACTTGCATCAATGACCCAGGACTGCAGAGGGGAAAAAAATCTGCTGGGTTCCTCTGCTGTTGATCACTGAGAGCTTAGGAAAGTGCAGGCAGATTTGGTTAAGCTGTGATGCCCCCCACCTCCCCGCCACCATCCATGGTCGAATAGCTCAGCAACGTATGATGAGCAAGCTCCTACATTTGGAACCAGTTGGTAACTGGAAAACTGCTGGTATCTGTAAACTTGCTCTCAAGCAAGAGACAGGAGACGACAGAAGAAAGCTGGGGGTGTAAAGGAAGGGCTGGTGTCAACAGTAAAGACGCAGTAACCATAGGAGCTGAATATCATAATCTAGAGAGATACTTGAAATATGTAAATACTGAAACTTATCTGGGTAGAGTTCTGAGTTCAAGAAATAAGAGTTTGAAGCCGTCACGAGCCAGTAATTATCACAGAGGAGAGATCTTTGAAAGACAACTATCTGTGTCTGAGATGGTGACAGAAAGTTAAAAGCAGTAATCATGTGCAATTTGAGGGAAAGAGTAAAATCTTGTTTCGTGTGTTTGATGTTGGTGTCTGTGGTTGCTGCATTTCATGGTGGAGGTGGGTAGGGTGGGGTCATGGATGGTAGAGGAAAATATATACACCAATTCAGCTGTCATGTAAACTCTTAAGAGGGCAAAATTCCTTACAGAACCACCACTTTCTTTCTTGAATTTGCACTGTCCTTTTCAATATTTATAAGAAGATAGATTCCCATCTTTACATTTACATAGTAGATCCTTAGATTTAAAGGAACATACCATTAAAATTTGCCCTACTCATCAATGAAATTGGTAACAATCTTGAGTGAAATTCTGTGCAATGCTGAGGGAGTGCGGCACTGTTGGAGGTGCTGTCTTTCAGATGAGACTTTAAACTGAGGTCGTATTTTCCCTGTCTGTATAATTGCCCACAGCGCTATATGAAGAAGAACTGGACAGTTCTCTCCATGTCCTGGCCAATATTTATTCCTCAATCAACAAGACTAAAAGAGATTATCTGGTCATTTATTTCAGTGTTGTTTTTGGGAGCTTGACTGCCACGTCTCCTATATTACGACAGTGACTACACTTCAAACATTGGCTGTAAAAAGCTCTGGAGCATCATGAGGTTGTGAAGGCTGATATATAAATGCAAGTCCTACTTTTTTTTAAATCTCAAGGATTATTTTGGAGTGGCATCCTATAACCAATCTCCACCACCTCCCACCCCCAATTTTTGAAGCATAATTTTTAAACTGAAAATTTTGTTTAATTGTCAATTGTCTCTGCGAGTATAATTCCCTTTCCTCATAAAGACATTGACTGATTCTGGGCATCCAGTTCATTAGGCGTTGATCACACAGAAGTATCTCCTTTAGTTGCAAGCCTTGACAATGAGTATTAGCAGATCCTTTGACCATGGAGACATCACAGCTGAGCCTGTATTCATCCCACATTCATACAGCCAACAGGATTACTGGATAGTGATCAGCAGCTGGAACATTAGTCATTTATCTACTCTCTAAGCTAGGGTGACAAAGCCCATTGTAGAATCCCTTCTTGAGGTTCATCTGAAATGAGTTAACTCAGCATTGGCTGGAGATTGAATCAGGGACCTTTGTGTTCTGTATGGCTGTATAAATAGGGGAAAGCAATCAGGGGAACTTTCTTTGCTTTCTAAGTCTCTTAGCACTGGTCAAGTGAATATGTACACAAGCTGTTCCTTGGCCTCAGAAACCTGCAACTAGGTAGAACAACAAGGGTGGGCCACAGTAGCCATTTATTGATGTAAGTGTGACAGAGTCCTGAGGTGTTGGGATCGTCATAACGAAATCCAGTTGGAACCATAAAACCATTGATGTCTATAACACAGAATGAGGCCATTCAGTCTATTGTACCTGAACTGACTCTTTGCTATAGCAAGCTAAATCCAATCCCATTGTCGTAATCTTTCTTTGTACCCCTCTGCTTCAAGTATTTATCTAATTTATGTTAAAAGATGTAACAGTCTCTATCTCAATCACTCCCTGTGACAAATTATTCCATGCACCAACAATTTCTGCTGACTTTTCCCCTCACTCTCTTAGTGGCAATTTTAAATGAATTATCCTTCATCAATGACTCCTCAATAGAGGAAATAGGCATTTCCTCTTCACTTTATCAAAATTCTATATAATTAAAAAACATTTAAAATCTCCTCTTATCCTTGTGTGCTCAAGTGGAAATAGTCCTCTAATATTTTAAATCTTTCCTTACATATTTAGTTTCCTATCCCTGGGATCATCCTGGTGAACCTATGGTGTACACACTCTATGGCTTTAATATCCTTTCTACAATTATAGAGAAACAGAGGCACTCTTGTACTGATCATGCTCCATTGTCCATTGTCATCGTACTCCCATCATCAATGGCCTTCACAGGAGTGGAGAACACAGAGCTGTTTCCTACTGGCTGGCTGATGGGGCTAATGAGGACCTGGTAAATGTATGGAGCAGAATGATCCCAAAGCTCATGGGCCTTCACTTTAGTGCTGTTCTTCTCGAGCCCCAGACCCAAAGAGCAAACACAGCAGTGTAATAACAGCAGGTTCTCACATAAACAAATTCTCGTTGCCAGGAAACTTGTAGGGAAGACTGAAGGACCCCTCCAATGTTGGGTAAGGTGCCTATTTATATCCTGTCAGTACCAATATCTACCAGAGTATGTCTAGAAAGCAGAGTTTATCGGCTGGAATTATACCAAATCGAATCAAAGGGAGTCCGTGCTACAAAGTCTGCTTAGGACATTAGTCATTTTGATGCCAGTTATACATCGTAAAATACAATACAATGACTTTATGATACCACTGTATAAATATTTATTTTTATTTATTTAGAGATACAGCACTGAAACAGGCCCTTCGGCCCATCAAATCTGTGCCATCAACCACCCATTTATACTAATCCTACACTAATCCCATATTCCTACCAAACATCCCCGCCTGTCCCTATATTCCCCTACCACCTACCTATACTAGGGGCAATTCATAATGGCCAATTTACCTATCAACCTGCAAGTCTTTTGGTGGTGGGAAGAAACCGGAGCACCCGGCGAAAACCCACGCAGACACAGGGAGAACTTGCAAACTCCACACAGGCAGTACCCGGAATTGAACCCGGGTCGCTGGAGCTGTGAGGCTGCGGTGCTAACCACTGCGCCACTGTGCCACTCTGCCGCCCTAATATTTAATTCACCTGTCCATATTCCAGCACAGGTGCTAGCCCAATTAAAATAAACAGGTTATGCACTGTTAAAAGAGAGGAGCTAAAGGAATGACACTGAGCGAGCTAAGTGTTCATACGCTCACATTGCAAACGTTCATCGCTACGCTTTTGTATAAATCAAGGGTCTAATATAGTGACTTTAAGACCATCACAGCTCATGCTGGAGTAAAGGATGTTTAAACAATTAGAGTACATTCGGAGTACACGTTGTGTAGGTTCTGTTAATTCATCTACTCTTACATACAAAAAAGTATTTGGGTAGTCTCGATCATACTGATAAAGAAGCATGGCTCTCATTCATGACTTGCAACAAAGTAGTTTATATTTCTGGAATAGAAAGGTTCATATTTATATAACTACTTACCGTATCTCTCAGAATTACCTCAAAGAGCAATATATACAATATAATACCTAGAAGGGCAGTGATGTAATATGTGGGAAAATATGGCAGTCATCTTGTGTAGAGAAACAGCCACAAACAGCAATGAGATGACAGAGCAGTTAATTTGTTTTGTTGTTGCTAGCTGAGGGAGGAATGTTGGCTCAGGACAAGCCATAACCTTCTGGAAGAGAGATGATAATTCTCTTTGTATTTGTGGGTTACAGTGATTGAACTGGCCTGTGAATCTAACAGACCACTTTTGCAAAGCTGTTCTCACTGGGCCGTCCATAGATTCTCAGTTATTGTTTACAAAGTAATGTATGCATGCAGATCAAATTGATGCAGATGCATATACTGAATGAGGTTTGGTTTTCTGACAAAGACAATAATCCTGCACAAAATTCATTACTTTTGGAAAAGTTTCACAAATAAATGAAAGTCAGCATGATTTGTTAAAGGTAAATCATGCCTGACTAACTTAATTAAGTGTTTTGATGAAGTAACAGAAGTGATAAGGGTAGTGCGGTTGATGTTGTGCATATGGACTTCCAAAAAACGTTTCATAAAGTACCAAATAATAGACTTGTTAGCAAAGTTAAAGCTCATGGGATTAAAGGGACAATTACAACATGGATATAAAATTGGTTAAAGGAACAGAAAGCAGAGAGTAGTGGACTGTTGTTTTTCAGGCTGGAGGGAGGCATACAGTGGTGTTCCCCAGGGATCAGTATTAAGACCACTGCATTTTTGATATATATTAATGACTTGGACTTGGGTATACAGGGCATAGTTTCAACGTTTGGAAGCACAAGGAGGATAGCAACAGACTTCAGGAGGATATGGATGGACTGGTGAAATGCACAGACACATGGCAGATGAAATTTAATGCAGAGTGAATTGAAGTATTTTGGCAGGAAGAATGAGGAGGCAATATGAACTGAATGACACAATTTTAAAGGGAATGCAGGAACAGAGAGCTTGTGGTATATGGATACAAATCTTTGAAGGTGACAGGACAAGTTGAAAAGGCTGTTAAAAAATACGCGATCCTTGGCTTTATTGTAGAGGAATATAGGACAAAAACAAGGAAGTTACGCTAAACCTTTATAAAACACAGGTTAGGCCCCAACTGGAATATTGTATTCAATTCTGGGCACCACACTTTAGGTGGATGCCAAAGCCTTAGAGAGGATGCAGAGAGATTTATTAGAACAGTACCAGGGATGAGTGACTTTAGTTATGTAGAGAGACTGGAGAATTTGGGGTTGTTTTCCTTAAAGCAGTGAAGGGTAACAGAAGATTTGATAGAGGTGTTCAAAATCATTAACGATTTTGTTAGAGTCAGTAAGCAGAAACTGTTTTTAGTGGCAGAATGTTCAGTACCAGAGGACACAGATTTAAGACGATTGACAAAAGAACTAGAGGCGACATAAGGAAACATTTTTTTACACAGTGAGCTCTTGTGATCAGCAATTCTTCCACCACCCTTTCAGGCAGTGGAGTGGAAGCCGATTCAATAGTAACATTCAAAAGAGATTGGATAAATATTTGAAGGGGAAAAAAATTACAGGGCTATGGGAAAAGAGCAAAGGAGTGTTACTAATTGGATAGCTGTACCAAAGATCGGCACAGGCACGATGGGCCAAATGGCCTCCTTCTGTGCCGTATCAGTTCATGATTCTATGGTACTCCAGTGCAGTACCAAGGGAGTGTTAGAGGTTTAATACATTAAACCAAGGCCCTGTGTGCCCTTTCAGGTAAATATAAAAAAATTCCATGGCACTATTTTAAAGAAGTGCAGAGGAGTTCTCCCTCGTGTCCTGGCCAATATTTATCCCGCAACCAACATTACTAAAATAGATTATCATCACATTGCTGCTTATGGGAGCTTGCTTTATAAAACTGACTGCTGCATTTCCAACATTACCACAGTGATTACACTTCAAAAAGCACTTCGTTGAGGCTGAAGTGCTTTGGGAGAGCCGAAGGTCCTGAAAGGTGCTGTATCAATGCAAATTATTTCTTTCATTCATTATAAACGTACGTCTTTCTTTCTTTAAATAAAAAAAATTAGGACTAGTAAGTAGGCTTGTTGGGTCCATATGTAGTCTGGTGGGAAGCGAAGCCATTCATACTCCACAGCTCCCAGGATTAATTCTTAGCCAATGGCAGTGTGATCACTTCAGCTGGCCTCAGTGCTCCACTTTTGTGACCAAAGGAGGAGGCATCACGGGTCAGAGTTTCTTTGGTCCATTTGTGACAGTAAGCAGATTTCTTCTTCAGAATTATTTTATATTTTTGATAGTAAAGAGCACACAGAGGAAATGTTCCTGTTTTGAGTACAATATTACTTCCACATGTGATCAGAAGAAAGGTTCATACTGTGAATGTTCATTCTGTGATTACAATATTACTAAAACATCAAGACTGGAGTAAATGCCCATACTGTGATTAGAAAATAACTTAAAAGTAACAACCAAAGAAAATGTTCATACTGTAACTACAATATCACTTACACATAGTGACCAGAGCAAATGTCATAGGAACATTGGAACATGAGAAGGCCATTTAGCCCCTCAAGCCTGTTCTGCCAATCAATGAGATCATGGCTGATCTGCGGCCTAACTTCATATACTCACCTTTGCTCCATATCCCTAAATATCTTTGGTTAACAAATATCTATCAGTCTCAGTTTTAAACTTAACACTTGATCCAGCATCAATTGTCATTTGCAGAAGAGAGTTCCAAACTTCTACCACCCTTTGCTTAAAGAAATATTTAAATAGTCATTTGGTAGTACAGAACTTGAGAATTGCTGAAAATAGAGACATTTTGTTGAAGCTTTTCATCTTGCACTCATCAGGACAATATGCAAGAATAACCAATGTAAGGGAAAACAACTTATACTGCATGAGAAGAGAGTGCTGATTGGTTGGCAAGTGAACTCTGATTGGTAGAGGTGTTGCCATGGAGAATGCACCATTCTACGGTGACTGACAGTTAACTGCCAAACTTTGTTTGAAATTTAAACCAGGCAGCGTGACTGTGATTGGTCAAGGCATTGCCCCGAGGAATAAACCAGCGAATGGCTGTCACTTATTGCGTTCAGCTGAAACAGGTGCAATGTGTGTACATGTTCTTTCTGTCTGCAAAGAACAAGGCCCTGTGTATTAATATATGTAGCTTCCAGTACACGCAAATGCGCCACGCTGCGAGCCCTACTGACAATCTTAATTTGGTTGTCAGCTTAATTCTTAGCACACTGCGGATTATTTAGCAAATGTTGTCCAATTGCAGAATCACATCTAATGTTGGACACTGTGTTTTGAGTTTTGCAAGCATGGGCCAGTTGGGTATGGCCTGTACCTTACCCATTGCGAACAGCGGAAGGGACATGTTGTTTGCTACATATATCAATACAAAGGGCTGGCACATTGCAACCAGAGAAAATATTCATATTGTGTTTACAATATTGCAAAAACATAGAAACCAGACAAATGTTCATGCAGTGTGTTTAATATCGCTGGCACATAGCAACCAGAGGAAAAGCTCATACTGTGACTACAACATCACTAACACATAGCAACCAAAGGAAATGTTCAGACTGTAATTACAATATCACTATTTCACTAACCCATAGCAACCAAAGGAAATGTTCAGACTGTAATTACAATATCACTATTTCACTAACCCATAGCAACCAAAGGAAATGTTCAGACTGTAATTACAATATCACTATTTCACTAACCCATAGCAACCACAGGAAATGTTCATACTGTGATTACACTATCACTCAGATAGCATATTGAGACCAGAGGAAATGTTCAGATTGTGTTTCCAATAACTCACATGGAAACCAGAGGATTTTTTTGTACTATGATTACAACATCGTGAACACACAGCAACCAGAGAAAATGCTCATACTGTGATTATAATGACACAAGCACATAGCAAAAACCCAAAAGGTTCCGATTCGAATTTCACTAATGCATGGTAACCACAGGGAGTATACAGTTTTTACAGTATCATTAACACAAAGCAATCAAAGCAAATATTCACAGAGTGTGTTCAATATCACTGGCACACAGCAACCAGCGGAAATGTTCACATAGTGGGCTGGATTTTAAGTGCCCGCCGCCGCAATGGCGGCCCGCACATTCAAGCTGCGTGCCCCGTGCTGCTGCGATTTATTGCATGGCTCATTTGCATGCGGAATTCAGACCGCACCGCCCCCACCCCCCACCAATCGTGTGGAGGGGGCGGGCTCTCTGATGCCGGGAACGGCATCAGCTGATTAGCAAGCAGGTGCTGGCACCATCTTTAAAAGGCAGCCAGCCCCGTATGAAAGCTTTTCCTACTTTTCTCTCGTGCTGCTGGAGCTGATCAGCCAGGAGTGCCTGCAGCACAGCCCCAAGTCTGAAGGAGTACCTCCTGGAAGGCAGCTGCGAATGGCGGAAGAACGATGGCTTGCTTGGACAGGTGGGAGGACCTCTTCTTGCCATCACTGGGGAAAAGGACCTCCCGCCTTTCCCTTGCAGCCTGGAGGGAGCTTGCAGAGGAGGTAAGCTGCCATGGGGGTCATCTGACGAGACTAGGTGCAGAACAATCTCATGCGCTCGGCAAAAGTAAATGGAATTTGCAGAACGGCTCCGTTTGACCTGGATGTCCCCATGGCTCATGGGTGCCAGGTCAAAGATAGGGAGGTCAGGCAGAGAACACTGATGCCACATGAATGGCTGCATGTGCGAATCAACTCACTCTTGTTTGCACTTCAGAGCATGGCACATCCAAGACAGGGTGAGTTCGTATACCAGACTATGCTTCTCCCACCTGTTGCTGGAGCACCCCTGTAGTAACATGCGTTATGTTGATGTTTGTCAACATTCAATATCTGCATCCTTGCTTTTCCAGGTGAAGAGGGCCCACAATCGTCGAGAGACATGCAGGACCAGTAGCGGGGTGCCAGACCTGAGGCCGTTCACGTGAGACGAGGAAGAGGCACTGGAGCTAGCTGGCATTCAGGGAGCATGTGCCATTTCGGATGTGGAGTTTGGGGTCCCAGGTGAACAGACTGCTTTTTGACAAACATAACATTTAACTCACAACATTTCATATTTGGAGACTATGCTGTCATCATTGCGACATTTGTACCAAAATACCTAAATGTATGCTCTTCACGTTGTATCTTGCAGGGCAGCGCTCCAAGTCGACATTGGCAGTCCTGGAGACTTCCACCAGCTGTGAGGAAGAGACATCCTCAGAGGACGCAGCGTCCCATGACACTGCCGCACTCTCCACCAGCGCAGATACACTCACCTCGGTGGAATCTGCTCAGCTTTAGAATCTGGGTGACCAGCTGGTGAGAGCACCACTCACTCACCTGAACAGCTGGCTGAGGCTGAGAAAGGCAATACCTCTGGCAGTTGGAGGACTGAGGGTGGTCAGGCCCATGCTGAGCCCCAGGCTGCTGCTGATCCTCTGGTGTTGACAGCACAGGGCATGCTGGATTTGCAGGGAGAGTTAAGTCAACATCTGGCGGAGATGCCAGATGCCATGCACAACCTTGAGCGGATGGTGGGGCAGTCCATCCAGGCCATGACAGCTGCCATGTCCAAGGCATGTGAGCACATGGCTTCATCCATGGAGAAGTTGGCGATCCTCATGGAGAGCCAGATTCCACTGAAATGCGCCGACCTGCAAACCATCATCGTGGCCATGAGCTCGATTCAACAGTGGTCCTTCTCGGGAGAGCAGTGAGGTTCCTACAAGCCTTGAGAGGGAGCAGGTGAGTCTGCGCTCCACATCTGGGGTCCCCACTCAGGGTGATTCCAGTGTGGACACATGCTCCTCAGCCCCTCTGCCAGTGAGGCCAGCTCCCTCCAGGCCTCAGGCGCCCAGAGGACGACAGTCAAAGTCATCCAAAGCCAAAGGGATTCCCATTCTCAGCGATGGGGGAGCCCAGCATGTGAGTGCAAAAGAAAAGGCTGAAACATTTGCAACCACCTTCAGTCAGAAGTGCTGAATGGGTGATCCACCTTGGCCTCCTCCTGAGGTCTACATCTCACAGATGACAGACTTCAGCCAATTCAATTCACCCAACATCATATCAAGAAACAACTGAGCTCACTGGATACAGCTAAGGCTCTAATTCTCAACAGCATCCTGACTGCAGTGCTGAAGACTTGTGTTCCAGAACTAGATATGCCTCTAGCTAATCTGTTCCAGTACAGCTACAACATTGGCATCTACCTGAAAACATGAACAATTGGCCAGTTATGTCCTGTCCACAAAAAGCAGGACAGATCCAATCCAGCCAATTACTGCCATATCAGTTACTCTCAATCATCAGCAAAGTGATACGAACATACGACATACAATTGTCAAACAGGTTTGAGGTGTTCTCAACCTGTGCAGACAAAGTGAGGTCTGCAAGGTGGATGAGCAGACTGGTCATGGCGTTGTGGTACAGGAAGCCATTCAAGTGGGGGGGGCGGGGAACAAAAAGGAATGGAGTGGCAGTAGGGGATAGTATAGTGAGGGGGATTGACACTGTTCTGTGCAGCCGAGAGCGTGAGTCTAGAAGGCTGTGTTGCCTACCTGGTGCCAGGGTTCAGGACATCTGCTCAGAGCTGGACAGGAAGTTGGAGTGGGAGGGGGAGGATCCAGTTGTCATAGTCTATGTAGGTACCAATGACATAGGTAGGACTAGGAAAGAGGTTCTGCTTAGACAGTATGAGGAGATAGGTACCAAATTGAAGAGCAGAACATCAAGGGTAATAATTTCTGCATTATTACCTGAGCCACATGCCAGTTGGCAGTGGGCACATAAGATTAGTGACTCAAAGTGTGGAAGAAGTGTGTTTCAGTTTGTTGGGCACTGGCACCAGTACTGGCGAAAGTGGGGGCTGTACCGTTGGGACAGTCTACACCTGAACCGTGCTGGGACCAGAGCTCCAGCAAACCCGTATAACTAGGGAAGTAGAGAGGGCTTTAAACTAAACAAGGGGGGAGAGGGGTCAAGCCTGGGTAGATGTAGCAAATCAAGGGGTACAGTCAAGGCAGGAGAGCAGACTAGTAATGTGGGTAATCAAGGTCAGAGAATGGCAGAAAGGGACAGGGAGAAACAACCTAAGAGAACATGTGATATTAGACTTGGTATTAGACTTAGTATGCGACAGGATTAATTAATTGATGACCACAGAATAAAGGCACCTCTAGGTAGCAGTGACAACAATATGACTGAATTTTCCATCTAGTTTGAAAGAGAAAAGAGTGGGTCTAAACAGGTATTTTAAACTTGAATAAGGGCAACTGTGTGGGCATGAAAGCTAAGTGAGCTGATGTAAACTGGGTTACTAGGCTTGAAGATAGATCAATAGAGAAGCAGTGGCAGACATATATGGGGATCTTTCAGAATACTCAGAATAAGTATATTCCTCCTATAAAGAAAAATTCGAAGGGAAGGACCACATCCGTGGTTAACTAAAGAAGGAAAGCATCAAACTTAAGGAAAAGGCATATAACCGCACAAAGATCACATAATCACAGAATCATTACAGTGCAGAAGAAGGCCATTCGGCCCATCGTGTCCACACCAGCTCTCCGAAAGAGCAATTCCCTCAGTTCCATTCCCCTGCCTTCTCCCCGTAATCCTGCACATTCTTCCTCTTCATATAACTGTCTCATTCCCTTTTGAATGCTTCAATTGAATCTGCCTCCACCATATTCTCAGGCAGCGCATTCCAGACCTTAACCACTCGCTGCATGAAAAAGCTTTTCCTCATGTCACTTCTGCTTCTCTTACCAAATGCTTTAAATCTGTGCCCTCTCATTCTCGATCCTTTCGCGAGTGGGAACAGTTTCTCTCTATCCAGTCTGTCCAGACCCTTCATGATTTTGAATACCTCTATCAAATCACCTCTCAGCCTTCTCTTCTCCAAGGAAAACAATTCTAACTTCCCCAATTGATCTTTATAACTGAAATTCCTCATTCCTGGAACCATTCTCGTGAATCTTTTCTGTACTCTCTCCAATGCCCTCACGTCTTTCCTAAAGTGCGGCGCCCAGAATTGGATGCAATACTCCAGCTGAGGCCGAACTAGTGTCTTACACAAGTTCAACATAACCTCCTTGCTCTTGTACTCTATGCCCCTATTAATAAAGCCTAGGATACTGTATGCTTTATTAACCGCTCTCTCAACCTGTCCTGCCACCTTCAATGACTTATGCACATATACACTCAGGTCCCTTTGCTCCTGCACCCCCTTTAGAATTGTACCCTTTATCCTATATTGTCTCTCCATTTTCTTCCTACCAAAATGAATCATTTCACATTTCTCTGCATTGAATTTCATCTACCAGTTGGCAGTTCAGATGATTGGTCAGAATATAAAGAATGGTAGAGAATGACTGAAAGGTTAATCAGGAGAAAGAAATTAGAGTATGAGAGGAAGCTAGCTAGAAATGTAAAAATAGATAGCAAGAGGTTCTACAAGTATTTAAAAAGGAAAAGAGTAAGTAAAGTGAGTGCTGGTCCTCTGGAGAGTGAGAATGGGGAGCTAATAGTAGATAATAAGGAAATGGCGGATGCAAAGAACAAATATTTTGCTTCTGTCTTCACTATAGAGGATACAAAAAACATTCCGGAAATAGCTACAGATCAGGAGGTGGAAGGAAGAGAGGAATTTGGTGAAATCACAGTCACTAGGGAAGCGGTTCTGACCAAACTGATGGAGCTATGTGCTGACAAGTCCCCGGGTCCTAATGGGCTTCATCCTAGGGTCGTAAAAGAGGTGGCTAATGAGGTAGTAGATGCATTGGTATTAATTTTTCAAAATTCACTATATTCTGGAAAGGTTTCATCAGACTGGAAAGTAGTAAATAGAACCCCTCTATTCAAGAAGGGTGGGAGGCAGAAAACAGGTAACTATAGGTCAGTTAGCTTGTCGTCTGTCGTGGGGAAGGGGTTAGAATCGATCATTAAGGCGGCTGTAGCTCGGCACTTAGAGAAACTCAAGGTAATCGGGAATAGTCAGCATGGTTTTGTGAAAGGGAAATCATGTTTAACCAATTTATTGGAGTTCTTTGAAGGAGTAACATGTGCTGTGGATATAGGGGAGCCTGTTGACATATTGTATTTGGATTTCCAGAAGCTATTTGACAAAGTGCCACGTAAAACATTATTGCGCAAAGTAGGAACTCATGGTGTAGAGGGCAGCATATTAGCATGGATAGAAGATTGGCTGGCTGGCAGAAAACAGAGAGTATGTATAAATGGGTCCAAATCTGATTGGCAGGATGTGATGAATGGAGTCCTGCAGGGGTCAGTGCTGGGGCCTCAACTTTTTACAATTTATACTAGACTAATACCTGGAACTGGGAGGAAAGATTAGACAGACTAGGCTTGTATCCACTGGAATTTAGAAGAGTAAGAGGCAACTTGATTGAAACATATAAGATCCTGAGGGGTCTTGACAGGGTGGATGTGGAAAGGATGTTTCCCCTTGTGGGAGTATCAAGAACTAGGGATCACTGCTTAAAAATAAGGGGCCGTCCATTTAAGACAGAGATGAGGAGAATTTTTTTCTCACAGAGGGTCATGAGTCTTTGGAATTCGCTTCCTCAAAAGACGATGGAAGCAGAGTCTTTGAATATTTTTAAGGCAAAGGTAGATAGATTCTTGATAAGCAAGGGAGTGAAAGGTTATTGGGAGTAGGTGGAAATGTGGAGTAATCAGTTCAGCCATGAACTTAATGAATGGCGGAGCAGGCTCGAAGGGCCAAGTGGCCTACTCTGCTCCTAATTCATATATTCGTATGTCAATGACTTAGATGAGGGGAGCAATGGCGTGGTAGCTAAATTTGCAGATGACACAAAGATAGAACCATAGATAAATAATGGCACAGAAGGAGGCCATTCAACTCGTCATGTCCGTGCCAGCCAGAAAAACAAGCTGCCCAATCGAATTCCACCTTCCAGCATCTGGTCCATAGCCTTGCCGGTTACAGCATTTCAGGTGCATGTCCAGGTACTTTTTAAAAGAATTGAGGGTTTCTGCCTCCACCACCGTTCCTGGCAGTGAATTCCAGACCCCCAACACCCTCTGGGTGAAAAAGTTTTTCCTCATATCACCTCCAATCCTTCTACCAATCACCTTAAATCTGTGCCCCCTGGTAATTGACCTCTCTGCTAGGGGAAACAGGTCCTTCCTGTCTACTCTGTCTAGGCCCCTCATAATTTTGTACACCTCAATTAAGTCACTCCTCAGCCTCCTCTGTTCTAAGGAAAAAACCCTAGCCGAACTTTCCTCATAGCTGCATCTTTCGAGCTCTGGCAACATTCTTGTAAATCTCCTCTATACTCTCTCCAGGGTGATTATGTCCTTTCTGTAATGTGGTGACCAGAACTGTACACAATACTCCAGCTGTGGCCTAACCAGCATTTTATACAGTTCTAGCATTACATCCCTGCTTTTGTATTCTATACCTTGGCCAATAAAAGGAAAGCATTCCATATGCCTTCTTCACCAATCTATCTACCTGTCCTGCCACCTTCAGGGACCTGTGGACATGCACTCCAATGGTCTCTCACTTCTTCTACCCCTCTCAATATCCTCCCGGTTATTGTATATTCCCTCGCTTTATTTGCCTTCCCCAAATGCATTACCTCACACTTATCTGGATTGAATTCCATTTGCCACTTTTCCGCCCACTCAACCAAACCACTGATATCTTTCTGGAGTCTACGGCTATCCTCTTCACTATCAACTACACGGCCAATTTTTGTGTCATCAGCAAATTTCCCAATCATGCCTCCCACATTTAAGTCCAAATCATTAATATATACCACAAACAGCAAGGGACCCAACACTGAGCCCTGTGGAACGCCACTGGAAACAGCTTTCCATTCACTAAAACATCTATCGACTACTACCCTTTGTTTCCTGGCCCTGAGCCAATTCTAGATCCAACCTGCCACATTTCCCTGTATCCCATGGGCTTTCATTTTACTGACCAGTCTGCCATGTGGAACCTTGTCAAATGCCTTACTAAAATCTATATAAACCACATCCACTGCACCACCCTCATCAATCCTTCTTGTTAATTCCTCAAAAAACTCAATCAGGTTAGCAAGACATGACCTTCCCTTAACAAATCCATGCTGATTATCCCTGATTAATCCGTGCCTTTCTAAGTGGCAGTTTATCCTGTCCCTCAGAATAGATTCTAACAATTTACCCACCACCGAAGTCAGTCCAACCGGCCTATAATTATTTGGCCTATCCCTCGCACCCTTTTTAAACAATGGTATAATGTTCCCAGACCTCCAATCGTCTGTTACCTCGCCTATATCTAGTGAGGATTTGAAGATGATCCTCAGCGCATCTGCTATTTCCTCTCTGGCTTCCTTTAACAACCTGGGATGCAATCCATCCAGTCCTGGTGATTTATCCACTTTCAAGGATGTCAGACCATCTAGTACTTCCTCTCTCATTATGCTTATCGTATCTAATATTTCACACTCCTCCTCTAACTACAATGTCTACATCAAGCTTAGATTATGCAACCTGGCCTCATAATTTAACCCTTTTAGGCTTGTTTTCATTCTGGTTAACCTGTGCTACATGCCCTCCAAGGCCAATATATCCTTCCTGAGGTGCAGTGCCCAGAATCTA
This sequence comes from Heterodontus francisci, assembly GCF_036365525.1. Classification (NCBI taxonomy): domain Eukaryota; kingdom Metazoa; phylum Chordata; class Chondrichthyes; order Heterodontiformes; family Heterodontidae; genus Heterodontus; species Heterodontus francisci. Next base: position 71,236,218 of record NC_090388.1, on the reverse strand, counting down.
ATCGGTACTCCAGATGTGATTACGTTATCTTTCACATAATTGAGGAGGCAGATAGGATCTCTGTTGAAAGTCTCATTCAAAAGAGGACATCTCCGACAGTTCAGCACTCCCTCAGTACGGCACTGAAATGTCAGCTGACATGATGTGATCAATTCTCTAGATTGGGACTTGAACTCAAGACCTCCAGAGGCAAGGATGCAACTACACAGCCACGGCTGACCCCCCCACTATTATTACAGTATCATTAACACATAGAAACCAGAGGAAATGTTTCCACCCAGATGAGGAAATTTTCAAGCTGAGCTCTGTGTCATCGCATGGTCAAATTGCCTCTTGATGTTAATTGTCCAGGTTTTAGAGATGTGGGATGGGCAGTTTGATGAGGTACCAGAAAACTGGTAATGCTTTTCATGGAAGCATGAGCCAACAACCTCGGGAGGGAGCGGGGAGGGGACAGAAAAAATGTGGAAGAGAGAAAGGGAACTGTTGGCAATTGTACTTTACATGAAAACAATATTTGTCCCTTTAATGGGCAACAAGCATTTAATCTGATCTGCAATATTCAAAATGGGAAAGACATGACAGACACAATAAAATACCTTACATATCCATTCATGTTTCTCTGAACAACTGACTTTGCGATGTTAGTATCTACAGCTTAAGAAGGATCACAACCATTTACTTCGCTATTCCAATAGCAAACTCAAATTCAAAACTCCTCTAAACTTGTCCTGTTAGAAGTTTAAGACTGCAGCTCAGAAAAGGTCAGGCCTCACAATCATACTGTATAATTGGGATTTAGTATTTGTCTGTAAACATTCCCTGGTTATTCTCAACACAGAGCTTAAGCTTAATATCATCTTTCAAAGTATTTCTATTCCTAATTTATTTTAAAAAAATATCAGGTAGAAACATGATTCACTTCTGTAGCAATGTAAAGAAATGCATGGGGCAGTTTTGTCTACTGTTTAAAATCGTTGAAGTCAATGGGAATAAAAATGGGGAGAGATATAAAATAGGCTGCTGATCTGCTATTATCTCCTTTACACTCTTACATTATGTCCGAGATAGATTTGAAGCAGGTTGCACTGTAAATGGAGACTAGCCTCCAAATGACCAAAACAACTAATTTTGGAAAGCAACTAGTCGTGCAACTTGCTCAATAACAGCAGATTTGCAGCATTGCGTATGCTATTGTGGAACAATATAGTATTACACTGCGACTAAATTAGGCAGCTTTACTTCAAAGGTCCTTTAAATTATTGAGGAGAGAAGTTTTGCTGATATTTAATTTATTTATTACTTTTATTATATTATATATTGATATATAATAAATATAATATATTTGATATATATTCACACTGATTTATTTATTTATAAAGACCTAGCTGGCTCATGCACTCGTCTCCATCTTCCACAATGCTGACTGGTGTAATATATATTACATATAAATTGTTAGTTGTTCAGCCTGTGCTCTACTTGGCTCTGTACTTGCAATAGATACTTAAACTCATTGTTGGATTATTCAGCCCAGCTATTCATCTTGCTGTAGGGTGATCTAAAAGAGGTTGACTGTAGCAAGATACTAATTTCTTTGGCCCGACTTTGCATTCTTAGTCTCTGCCACTGTTTGAGCAACTTGTCTTGTTTGATTTGAATTGTTTTTGTAGCTTTCAAGAATTGCTGTCAGAAACTAACTGAGAGCTTGGAGTGCTGCACTGAAACAGGAGACGGTGAGTTCTGGCAGGCTGTTAATCAGTAAGGTCAGTACTGATACATCTAATCATATCCTTCTCCTGAATCTGCAAGTGTGCACTTTCTGCGAGACAGATTGGTGAAGAGCACTGAACAATGCTCAGAAGCCGGATTCCTTGCTTGATCATTTTTTCCTGCCTAATCCAGGGTACTGAGGACAACTGTAGCAACCCCAATGCTAATAACCATCCACAACTGAGTCTCTGATTCTGGATTTCAGGTTCATACTGCTGGATACTGCATGGTACACTCCCCGACTGAGCTATTCAGCATACTCAATAGAGCCTATTTCACCATATTTCTCTAAGCACTTTTCTCCCTTCCCTCCACTCCAAATGCATTGACTGCACATTAGGGAACTGTTCCACAAGTGCCCATAACCCTTCGCCATCTCTCATAAGTGGCCATTATGCATGTGAAAGCCTCCAAAGTTGGCTATTTCACCACGGAAGGCATTCAGTGCCAATCAACCACTCCTTCCATATTGACAGCTTTATACTTTCCAGTAAGGATCATTGGACAACAATTTAGATGGGAACCTGGGCTTAATTTTCCTTTTTGTAACCGAGGTGACTTGTGCTGGCCTGGCAGAGCTCAGATAACTCAACAACAACAACAACAATTTATATTTATATAGTGCCTTTAATGCAATAAAAAGTCCCAAGGCACTTTATAGGAGCATTATAAAACAAAGTATGACACTGAGCCACAAAAGGAGATATTAGGTCAGATGACCAAAAGCTTGGTCAAAGAGGTAGGTTTTAATGAGTGTCTTAAAGGAGGAAAGCAAGGTGGAGGCAACTGAAGACGCAGCCACCAATGGTGGAGCGATTAAAATTAGGGATGCACAAGAGGCCAGAATTAGAGGAGCGCAGGTATCTTGGAGGGTTGTGGGGCTGGAGGAGATTACAGAGACAGGGAGGGGCGAGGCCATGGAGAGATTTAAAAACAAAGATGAAAATTTTAAAATCAAGACATTGCTCGACCGGGAGCCAATGTAGGTCAGCGAGCACAGGGGTGACAGGTGAACGGGACTTGGTGCAAGTTAAGACACAGGCAGCGGAGTTTTGGATGACCTCAAGTTTACAAAGAGTAGAATGTGGGAGACCAGCCAGGAGTGCATTGGAATAGTCAAGTCTAGAGGTAACGAAGACATGAATGAAGCTTTCAGCAGTAGATGAGCTGAGGCAGGGGTGAAGTCGGGCGATGTTATGGAGGTGGAACTAGGCTATCTTAGTGATGGTTCGAATATGAGGTCAGAGGCTCGTTTTGGAGCTAAATGTGACGCCAAGTTTGCGAACTGAGTGGTTTAATCTCAGACTGTTGCCAGGGAGAGAAATAGAGTCAGTAGCTAGGGAACAAAGTTTGGAGGGGGGACCGAAAACAATGGCTTCAGTCTTCTCAATATTTAAGTGGAGGAAATTTCTGCTCATCCAGTACTGGATGTTGAATAAGCAGTCTGATAATTAAGCTATAGTGGAGCAACTCAATAGTGACTGGAAATTGAACTGGACACTTTCCTGGTCTATATGGAAACATATCCAGCAAGGATTCAAACCTTCACAAGAAGATTGGAAAGGGGAATACTGGTGAGATTAAGACAATGTTTAACCTAGAACCATCAGCATTCAAAGCTCATCCCAACAGTGTAATATTTGTTTTGTTTAAATCGTGGTTAACTCTTTCTGGGAAGTGGGTTGTGAGATTATCTTCAGTGTTCGATTGTTTTCATCTTATAATTTAAACAGGAAGAGCATTGTGAGCACACCAAACAAATCTCAAACAGTCTCTTTGAAATTGGTTTATCAAAGAGAGGCCAACACCACAATGCACTGTTAACTGATGTGTTTGGTTCCAGGCAAACAGTTCACCTTTGTTATCATTTAGCCTTATTGTGTACACTCCTTGTTAAATAGACTATCTGCTCCAAAGCATTGTCAATAACACACCTGTAAGCAGTATATCATTCCTGTTTATGTGGGTGTGGGCCTTTTACTGTGCCCCACAGTAGCCCAATCAGATTTTTACGTGCCCTCTACTCACTGTCGGCTAATCATCGAATTTACAATTGCCAAAAATCACTCAGGCACCTCCATTGCAATACACTCCCTCTCACTTACCTTCTCACTTACTCATTTGGGACAGAATTTGCTGTCAAAATAAGGGCAAGGCTAATGCCGCTCACTGTTATTTGTGAGTAAATGGCACAGCATCAGACAAGGAACCGATGCGTGGTTAAATATGAATATCCAAAAGTTGCTGTTTATGTTGTGCCATTCAGTTGTAGCCTATACTTAGCCTCTGCACTTTTTTTTAGGAACTTACTATATTTGCCCATTGATTGTTTAATAAATATGCCACAAAAAGGTTAAGTCTTGCCATTACAAGTATACGCACTCTATTACCGATGTGATATGTTAATTACTGCCAATCAACCTTTCTGGCACTAAAAATTAACTATTACATGTATGGAGTCTCACTCCTCTAGGTTTTTAATTTTTTGGAAAGAGTTAAAAAATGCCAGTTTTTTTTCTTACTTTTCCTTTCTGCCTTTCTTTCTCTATTTCTCTTTCTGTATTTGAATTCACCCATTTTAATTCACCCTCCTTCCCAGTCTTTCCTGTGTTTATTTCCCAATCCTTATTGGTTAAGGAGATACTCTACAGTTTGCCCTATTCACTGAGCTCCAAGATATCTGTTTTCCTCGTTGCACTGTTGTCAGCTCACACTTTCAGCAACTTTGTGAACAACATTTTTTTAAACTGATGCTGGTAGATGCCCTGTTACAGCAAATTCTGTCCTATTCTGTCTCTCACTTACTCTCTCACTCTTATTCTCTTTTCCATTCACTCTCAATCAAACTCTCACTCTTTCTAACTCAGTTAGTCACTTACTCTTCCATCACTCATTCACTTTCTCTCTCTCATTCATTCACACTCACCTTCTTCTCATTCACTCACATTCTCCCTCATTGTCATTCATTCTCGCTCTCACTCACATACTGACCCTACCTGACTCACTCTCACTATCTCACATGCCCTCTCTATCAGTCACTGTCTGACACGCTCACTCGTTCTCAGCTCAATCATTCACACTCTTACTGACCTCTGTATGGAGGGCCAGATAAAGACAAATTGAAACAATGTCAGAAGTAAAAAGGGCCCTTTTTAAAATCTAACCCAATATTGGATCAGATACAGAGCAGACAAAACAGAATACAGTTTTGTATATTTTAGCACTGTGAAGCTAAACAATCCATGTGGCGCCAATTTTAGAAATTATTTATATATCGAATTGTTTTAATTCTTGTTAATGTCAACATTTGGATATAAAATAGCTGCAAGGGCTACCAGTTAAATGATGCATTGCCAGAAATGTATCCGCTTTTTACAAAGGGTCTTCAGCATTCATGTAGATACAACTGGATTTATGAAAGAGTGAGTTGATTTAAAGAAAAGGTAACATCACCTGAGGAAAATTCCTTTATTACTTCCATCATAAGAAACCAGAACATTCAAAGCAAAGTACTAACTTCTCTGGATGGTCTCAACGTATTTGATTATAAAATTAATTAAATGAAGGCGATCCAATTTTCCCACTTTACATCTGCCTTTTCCAACGACAAATAAACAACCCTGAATGCCTTCTTAGCTCAGTTGCTAGCACTTCCACCTTTGAGTCAAATAGCTGTTGGTTGATGGTTCAAACCCAACTCCAAGGATTTGAGCATACAACCTAGGCCTGACAGAACTGCATTGTAAGAGATCCTATGCCACAATTCAAAAAGCAGCATATTGTCCAGGTCAACATTCCTCCCTCAACCACCATAAGCAAACTAAATGGATATTATTTTTTGGATCATGCTGTGCATCAAATGGTTGCTAAATTTACTTACATGACAACAGTCAAAATGCTTTGAGATGTTGCGAGCGATATGGTAAAGTGTTTAAATGTGAGATCTTTCTTCTATGGCATTGCAACAGACAGTACTTTGTCAAACAGACAAGGAGGTGGTTGAAGAGGTGCCACAGTTGATTCAACACTCTCAATTAGAGGATGAAACAATCAGCTCCTGCTCGCTTTACACAGACCCCTGTTGCAAAATACTTGCGTATCTTGACTTGGCTTGCTTGCCTGTGATACCCTCTGTGATGGAATAGCCTATTGTTCCTCATTATCTAAGTTCACACATAAATTCTGGCTACTTTGACCACAGGGGTGGTGAGGGCATTTTGTCATTCTTAAGTTTTTTTTTGTCATGTGTTACGTGCCCTCTACTCACTGTCCCAGATCCTGGAATTGCAACCCCACCTAACCTGCTGTACATTAGTGTACAGGTGCAAATGCAACCATATTATAGCAAGTGTCTGCACCTACAGTAGAGAAAGGGGACGTACTGCCAGGATGGTTTAATTTGTGAACTCTTAAGGAATTATGCACTGCCTGAACAGGTGGTGGAAACAGATTTAGTAATAACTTTTACAAGGTAATTCAATTTATACTTGAAAAGGAAAAAGATTGTGGCTATGTGGAAAGAACAGGGGAGTGGGACTAATTAGATGGCTCTTTCAAAGATCTTGTACAGGTAGAATGGGCCAAATGGCTTTCTTCAGTGCTGTAATGAAGAATGAAATCCTTGAGGATTGTCTAATATCAACGCTTCAACATTTTGGAATTGTGTGACATTCATCCATATCCTAACTATAATTTGGTGCAAAATGCTTATGTTACAAAACTGGAGCATTTTCAAGTTGCATAGTTAAGAACATTGCACAATGAGTAAGGAAATGCAGCAGAAAATTTGCACACAGCAAGATCCCACAAACAACAATTAAATAAATGACCAGATAATCTTTTTAGGTGCTAATTGAGGGATATATTTTGGTCAGGTCACCAGGAGAACTCCCCTGCGAATTGTGGCATGGGATCTTTTACATTCACCTGTGAGGGTGCATGGGGCTTCAGTTTAATATCTCATCCAAAATAGTTCAGTACTCCCTCAGTACCGCCTTGAAGTGCCAGCATATATTGGCTGGAATTTTACACCACCCCAGCAAGCCGGATGATGGCAGGGGGTGGCGTGAAATTGAGCGGGAGGCTCTGGGAGGCCTTCCCAACCCGCTCCCGCCTCCGCTCCACTTTATGTGGACCGGGGTGGGGAGGGGGTAGAAAACGGGCCGCCCGCCCCAGGCCAATCAAGGCCCTTAAGTGGCCACTTAATTTTACCCATGGCAAGCGGGCATCTGGGAGACGTGAAAGGTTGCCCAGTGAAACTTGGCGGCCTGTCGGCATGCTGCGGGGGGGAGGGGGGCTGCCGGACAAATGGGCACTGCGTGCCTGATTGAGGGCTGCCCCCACTTCCCCAAACACCCCCAGGACCTGAGATGCCACCCCCCCCCTTGCCCCCAAACGACCATCATTGCCTCACCGGGGTGCGACCAATTAGCCCGGCGAGGCAACCCTAACTTACCTGGACTCCAGGCACCATGTCCTCGGCTGTGCTGCAGTCCCAGCAGTGGCCACCGCTTCTGGTGACGCTGCTGGGACTAAGAGCTGCCGGCCCGATGATTGGCTGGCAGCTCAATAAGGCGGGACTTCCTCCCTCACAGCGGGTGGAAGTCCTGCCTCGGAACAGTTAAAGCCCGGGCACCCATAAAATACGGGTCGTATCCCCGGGCCAGGCGGAAGCGGGTTCGCCACCGACTGTTACGTCGGTGGCCAGCTCCTGTCCGCCTGATGTAAAATCCAGCCCATTATGTGCTCAAGTCTCTGGAAAGGCTTAAACACGGGACCTGCTGTTTCAGAGGTGTGAATACTAACACTGAGCCAAGGTTGACTGAAATAATAGACTTTACCCCAGACCTCTGCTGAATTGTTGTTTATTCGACTCATAAAACAGCATTTGAATACCATCCACTACTGCGACCACAGTTAGTATCTGATGTACGGAGCTCCTAGATCACAGAGGCATGCTACTTTCCAGCAGGCTGTGCCTACTTGAGTCAATGACCTGTAGAGGGCCATGTCTTGAACACTCATCCCAATTCAGCAGGGTAACCCAATTCCAGAGGCTGTAAATAAAGAAAAGGAAGAGCAGCATTTATCTAGTGCCTTTGACAACCTCAGGACATCCCAAAGCGCTTTACAGCCAATAGATTATTTTTGAAGTTGTAGTCACTATTGTCATGTAGAAAACATGGGTAAAGCAAGCTCCTACTAACAGTATTGTGATTACTACCAGATTATCTGTTTTATTGTATGATGTTGATTGAGGGATAGATATTGGCCAGGCGACTGGGAATAACTCCCCTGCTCTTCTTCAAAATGTAACTTTAGTCATAGAGTCATACAGTTATATAGCACAGAAACAGGCCCTTCGGCCCACTGTGGCATAAGAACTATTGTTAGTCTGGGTGATGGTTGGTATAGAACCATAGAAAGATTATGGCACAGAAGGAGGCCATTTGGTCCGTTGTGTCCCTGCTGGTATCTGCTATTCTAACAACTCGTCCACACTTAAATGCATATCACCAAAGATCTGTGCTCTCATTTCATGCCAGTTTCACTTGAAATGACATATTTGCTAACCCAAGCTGAGGTGGATCAATCATGTTGCTCTGTGTTTCTGTAATACCCAATACTGTGGCCCATCTTTTCTGGGTGTGATAGAAGTGGTTCTCAGGGAAGAGCACTGTTTTCTGAGCTCAGTTATGGAGATACCCCCAATGACCTGGTATAACTTGACCCATTTAGTAACCTCTTCTAAGGCATCGAACTAAAGTGTTGTTATTTTTGTGGGACAGAGACCCGTAGGCTCCACTCTCCCAATTTTACATTTGGAGCAGGGAACTATTTACCTATGTCTAAGATACGTGCAACCTGGGCCTCATTATACAATTGAATGGAACTAAGAGGGAAACCTGCAGACCTCAAGTTCTTAAAGTAAAAGCATCTGCTAAACACATCGTGCACAGAAAGGATTCTTGAAGTGTCCCCAGTAGTAATGGGCTTTCAGCATTCTCAAGTTGTGAGAACCATCCATTTTAAAACAGCAGAGGCAGGTAGTCAATTGACATCTTGTGAGCTGCATGTGGATCTTCAGAACCTCACATCTAACCATAGCTTCCTTCTACTTGACGTAAAGTGGCTTGTGCCCATGGAAACAATGGCATGGTTGGTGCCAAGTTCAGCAGGAACCTATCTGATGAGGCTTTTGGCTACAGGATGAGTGTGATACTATACCCACTGAGGATTTAAAGCGCAGCTGTACATAAATTGACAAGAAAAATAGTCTAAAAATAAAATTCCAAAGTGAAGTAAAAAACACAAAACAGAAAATTGAATCAGGTGCAGCAAATAAATGCATAGCAACTAAACATTTCCTTCTCAGTTAGCAAATGGTCAGTATGCATAGATTTAAATCATAGATTTAAAGTAATTGGCAAAAGATCTAGAGGGAAATGAAGAGAAATGTTTTCTTACTGAGGATTTTTATGATCTGGAACGCACTACCTGAAAGGATCGTGGAATCATATTCCATAGGGGCTTTCAAAAGCCATTTGGGCATGTACTTAAAGAGGATTAATTTGCAGGGTTATGGGGATAACTCTGGGGTGTGGGAGCGAATTGGACAACTATTTGAGAGAGGCATGGTAGGCCAAATGGTGTCCTTCTGTGAAATAAAAGATAGTTAAGAGAAAGGTAAATAACATTTCTTACGATGTTTCAGTTGGAATAATATTCAGTGGCAATGAAGTTGAATTAACATCCCATGGGAAGACAGAAAATGAAAGTCTAGCGTGAATTGACAAGCATGCATAGGGTAGGATTAATAATCAGAGTCTGTCACAAACCCACAGGGCAGGATAAGGGGAAAGATAAAATGTTCTATGACAAATAAGGAGTGTATCTACTGACAATAATGAGACAATCATGACTGATTTCACTCAACTCAACATAAACTGGGAATATACAAACAGAAGTGGGGCATCTACTGTATTCTTACAATAGAAGTGGTTATTAAGGAGCAGATGCCAGGGACTGAATCGTTGGAGACATCTAAGTGAGTGCCCAAGGAAGAGCCAAAACCAAATCCATAAAAATGTTACCTTTCAGATGAATGCAGGAAAGTAACATTTCTGTAAATAGGTTCTGGTCATCTAGCAGATGTTATTCAAAAGCAGTTCCTTAGAACTTTGATTGGGTTTTTACTGGTTCTCGAATTAAGCTGAACGGCCCGGACACGGCTCAAACCAAGTCACTGGGATATTACCATGACCCAGTCATCGTACCGTTTGCAAATTGGCTGACATAGTTGCCTAGGTACATGACTGCACTTCAACAGAATCACAGAATCACAGAAGTTACAGTGCAGAAGGAGGCCATTTGGCCCATCGTGTCCACACTGGCTCTCTGAAAGAGCAATTCATTCTGTTCCATTCCCCTGCCTTCTCCCCGTAACCCTGCACATTCTTACTTTTCATATAACTGTCTAATTCCCTTTTAAATGCTTCAATTGAACCTGCCTCCACCACACTCTTAGGCAGCGCATTCCAGACCTTAACCACTCACTGTGTGAAAAAGTTTTTCCTCATGTCACTTTTGCTTCTCTTACCAAATGCTTTAAATCTGTGCCCTCTCATTCTCGATCCTTTCATGTGTGGAACAGTTTCTCTCTATCTACTCTGTCCAGATCCCTCATGATTTTGAATACCGCTATCAAATCACCTCAGTCTTCTCAAGAATTCATCTCAAGAATAACTAATTTCTTTAGGATCACTTTGGAATGCTCTGAGAACATGATAGAGTGCTATATAAATAAAAGCTCTTCCTTATCGCTAAATGGAATGTGTCAAACCTGGAGCTTCAGTGGTGATGCAGCCTTCCCCATCAGTGGTATTCTATTAATCTTTTGCAAGGTTAGCCATCTATGAGGTTTGAGAGTGATGCAGTAATTGGTCATGTATCTACGAATAGCTTGGCAGGTCCTTTGCTTCTTACTTTCGTTGCTCAATATTGCTGGGAAAGTTTGGAGCACCAGCTGGTTAACTTCTTTGTCTTAATTAAGACACTGGCCTTGAGCCAAAGTCCACTGCCAAGGCAGCATGGCTGATAGCCAATGTGCTCAGCCACAAGGCAAATATTGCTGACTAGGTCTTTGTGACTGTTAATAGAGATGATGTGGCCAATGATTTCCTGTCTTTGCATCATAAGCAACCTAAGGTTGCAGCCTGCTTGCTGCTCATCTACTAAGCAGGGTTATGTTAGGGTAGCTGTGTAAAAAAGATCTGAGAGTTGAAAACAAGAGACCCTTGAGACAATCAAAAGCCACTGCCAAGGTATGATTATGATGCCATAAATTGTGAGGCTAAGACAGTAATTTGTGATGAGTAGGATCAATGGGCTGAGATCATCCTTGCAATTACAGAAAAATTCTCCCAAATCATATTTCCATTGTCTAAGTCTTTTGTCAATCATGGTTGAAAGGATTGCTCCAGGCTAGTGCCAGTTACTGATAGAGCTAGTGCTTTTTGACAAACCCGCTGAGGGGTCTGGAGAGACCGTTTTACTAAGTAGACATCAGTCTTGACTGGTTGTATTGGTGGGATCCATCTACTGTGAAAGTATCTGGTTCCAGACATGAGACTATGATGCTGGTCAGCTGATGGTTCTTGTTAGAAATGAATGAAGCATTGGTTCCAAAACAACAGGAAGTGACTGTTCAATAATCAAACATGCCCCACTGGTGCATGGCTTATGAGCTCCCAACAAACATGAAACATTCCAAAAAGAACACTTAATGGTAGCTGCAGTATGTGTAACTAATTAACAAGCTGACTCACAACTTATTTGTTAACTCTTGTTTGAGTTTCTGAGTAATATTTCAATCTAGGATGTGCAAAAGCAGATGGAGGCATTTGTCAAAATGACTTCAAACATGTGTGTGCTTTAAAAAGGTACAATGGGATAGAATCTAATCCATATCAGTACCTTCCTCCTGCATTGTGCACTGTGAAAGTTCAGTGCATTCAATGGTGATATATAGCCAGTTTGGCTGATAGCGCTGGGAGACAAAAGCTCAACTGGCATAGATCAAAATACATTGTCTTTGCTCAGCTGACCATATTGTATGGCAGGAATCTCATTGCACCTTGTTCAATGAACAGTGAACAATGCTGGAGGTGGCCATTGACACAGACTATGTTCTATTTCTGTCCCGCCAAGGTACAGACTTTTGCTGGAGTATAGTACTATAGGTGCAGGTAGCCGGCCAAGGCACGCATGTCAGGAACCAGAGGTAGAAACACCCCACTGGAGCCAGTATAATAATAGCAACAATAACTTTCATTGGGATAGCATTTATAACAAAGTAAAACGTCTGAAGGCTCTTTACAGGAGCGTTATCAATAAAAGATTTGACACTGAGCCACAAATAAAGATATTAAAAATCAAAACCTTGAGAAACAGACAGCACTTTTCATGGCCACAGAATTTCTCAAAGCACTTTACAGCCAATTAAGTATTTTTGAAGTTTAGTTACTGTTGTAATGTCAGAAACACAGCATCCAATTTTTGTGATGTTGATTGAGGGATAAATATTTGACAGGACACCAAGGATAACACCCCTGCTCTTCATTGAAATAGTGTCATGGGATCTTTTACATCCACCTCAGAGAGCAGATAGGGCCTTAATTAAGCATCTCATCTGAAGGACAGCACCACCAACAATGCAGCACTCCCTCAGTACTGTACTGGAGTATCTGCCTTCATTTTTACACTTTCAGGTCCTGGAGTGGGAATTGAACTCATAACTTACAACTCAGAGGCAAGAGTGTTACCAACTGAGCCATGGCTGACACAGCTTGGTCAAAGGTTTTAAGGATCATCTTTAAGGAGGAAAGTGGGATAGTGTGGCAGAGTGGTTCAGGGAAGGGCTTCCAGAGCTTACAGCCTAGCCAGCAAAAAGCATGGCCGCCAATGGTGGACTGATTAAAATCGGGGATGTGCAAGAGATCAGATTTGGAGCATTGCAGAGATCTCGGAGGGTTGTAGGGCTGGAGGAAGTTACAGAGATAGGGAGCGGCAAAGCCATGGATGGATATGAAAACAAGGATGAGAATTTTAAAATTGAGACGTTGCTTAACCGGAAGCCAGTGTAGGTCACTGAGCACAGGGTTAATAGGTGAACAGGATTGGTGGAATTTAAGATATGGATAGCAGAGTTTTGATGGCCTTAAGTTTCTGGAGGATGAAAAGTGGGATAATGAAAGCAATTCAACTCTAGAGACGATAAAGGCACGGATGACAATTTCAGCAGCAGATGAGCTAAGACAACAAGGGAATCGGAAAATGTTATGGAGGTGGAAGTAGATGGTGTTATTGGTGGTGCCGATATGTGGTTGGAAGCTCTCCTCTCGGGGTCAAATATAACACTAAGGTTGAGAGCAGTCCAGTTCAGCCTCAGGCACCTGCCAAGGGGAGGGATGGAGTCATAGGATCAGAGGAAATAGGAGCAGGAGTAGGCCATTTGGCCCACCAAGTCTGCTTCATCATTCGAACAGATCATGGCGGATCATCTATCTCTACACCACTTTTCCTCACTATCCCCATATCCCTTGATGTCATTAGAATCCAGAAATCTATTGATTTCTGTCTTTAACAGGCTCATTGATCGAGCTTCCATAGCCCTCTGGGTAGAGAATTCCACAGATTCACCACCCTCTGAGTAAAGATATTCCTCCTCATCTCAGTTGTAAATGGCCTGACCCTTATTCTGAGACTGTGTCCCCTGGTTCTAGACTCACCAACCACAGAAAACATCCTATCCACATCTACCCTGTCATGCCCTGTAAGAATTTTACAAGTTTCAATGAGATCACCTCTCATTCTTTGAAACTCTAGAGAATACAGACCCAGTTTCTGCTATCTCTCCTCATAAGACAATCCAGCCATTCCAAGGATCAGTCTGGTGAACCTCAGTCGCACTCCCTCTATGGCAATTATATCCTTCCTTAGATAAGGAGGCCAAAACTGTCTCACCAAGGCTTTATGCAATTGCAGCAAGACATCTTTACCCCTGTACTCAAATCCCCTTGCAATGAAAACAGCATACCATTTGCCTTGCTTGCTGTACCTGCATACTAGTTTTTAGTGACTCATTAACAAGGTCCTTTTGGAAATCAACACCTCCCAACCTCTCACCATTTAAGAAATACTCTGCCTTTCTATTTTTTTCGACCAAAGTGGATGGTCGGTGGCGAAGAAATGGAGGTAGCAGGGACTGAAGACAATGGCTTTGGTCTTTCCAATATTCAGCTGGAGGAAATTTCTATATAAATAAAAAGAACTTCACTGTTTAGGCTATGAGGCTGGAGCTGTACACCAGCCCAAGTCACTGAATTGAGGGGTAGGGTGTGGGGGCAAGACAAGAGTTAATTAGCAAAGGAGCCACAGTCATCAGGGGGTGAGAATGAAAACCTCTGCTCATTTATATCTCAGCATTTCAATTTTGAGCATGGAACCCTTTGGCTCTTACAGAGAGAGATGCAAGAATTATGGAGTAGTTATAATGTGGGACTTTAATTATTCAAATATAGACTGGGAAGGTAGTATCGTAAAGGGCAGAGAGGGACAAGAGTTCCTAGAGTGTGTTCAGGAAAATTTTCTACAGCTCTATGTTTCCAATCCAACGAGAAGGGAGGCACTGCTGGACCTGCTTCTTGGGAATGAGGTGGGCCAAGTGGAGAACATTTAGGGGAAAGTGATCATTGTATCATAAGGTTTAGGTTGGTTATGGAAAAGGACAAAGAACAATCTAGCATAAGACTAATTAATTGGGGGAAGCCAACTTCAATGGGATAAGATGGATCTGGGCAGAATAAATTGGAATCAAAGGTTGGCAGGAAAAACAGTAGCTGAACAATGGGCTATCTTCAAAGAAGAGATAGTTTAGGCACAGTCAAGGTATAGTCCCTCGAAAGGGAAAGGTAGGGCAAACAAATCCAGAGCACTCTGGATGACAAAAGAGATGAAGATGAAGCAGAAAAAGTGTGCTTATGACAGATGTCAGGTAGATCATACAACGGAGAACACGCTGAATATAGGAGGTTCAGAAAGGAAGTGCAAAAGGCAAATAAGAGAAGCAGAGATACAGTATGAAAAGAGACTGGCAGCTAACATGAAAGGGAATCCCAAAGTCTTCTATAGGCATATAAATATTAAAAAGGTGGTAAAAGGTTGAGTAGGGCTGATTACAGACCAAAAGGGGGATTTACGCATGGAGGCAGGGGGAATAGCTGAGGTATTAAATGAATACTTTGCATCTGTCTTTACCAAGGAAGAAGACGCAACCCAGGCCACAGTGAAAGAAGAGGTAATTAATACACTAGAAGGATTTAAAATTGATAAGGAGGAGGTATTAGATAGGCTGTCTATACTTAAAATTGATAAAGCACCAGTGCCGGATGAGATGCATCAAAAGATACTGAGGAAGTGAGAGTGGAAATTGTGGAGGCACTGGCCTTAATTTTCCAGTCTTCCTTAGACTTGGGGTGGTGCCAGAGGACTGGAGAATTACAAATTTTACATCCTTGGTCAAAAAAGGATGTAAAGAAAAGCCCAGCAACTACAGGCCAGTCAGTTTAACTTCAGTGGTGGGAAACTTCTAGAAAGAATAACTTGAAACCAAATTAACAGTCACATGGACAAATGCAGATTCATTAAGAAAAGCCAGCACGGATTTCTTAATGGATTTCCTAGGCCCAACCATCTTCAGCTATTTCATCAAGGACCTTCCATGGTATTTATATGGCTATTCCAGTTCAGTTTCTGGTTAATGATAGCCCCTAGGTTGCTGATAATGGGGTATTCAGTGATGGTAATGCCATTGAATGTCAAAGGGAGATGCTTAGATTCTCTCTTGTTGGATATGGTCATTGTCTGGCACATGTGTGGTGCGAATGTTACTTGCCACTTATCAGCCCAAGCCTGGATATTTTCCAGGCCTTGCTGCATTCTACACGGACTGCTTCAGTATTTGAGGAGTAGCGAATGGTGCTGAACATTGCACAATCATCAACGAACATTCCCACATCTGACCTTATGATTGAAGGAAGATCATTGATGAACAGCTGAAGATGGTTGGGCCTAGGACACTATCCTGAGAACTCCTGCAGTGATGTCCTGGAGCTCAAATGATTGACCTCCAACAACCACAGCCATTTTCCTTTGTGCTGGGTATGACTCCAACCAGCAAAGAGTTTTTCCCCTGATTCCCATTGACCTTAGTTTTGCTAGGGCTCCGTGATGCCATACTCAGTCAAATTCTGCCTTGATGTCAAGGGCAGTCACTCTCACCTCACCTCTTGAGTTCAGCTCTTTTGTCCATGTTTGAACCAAGGCTGTAATGAGGTCAGGTGCTGAGTGGCCCTGTTGGAACCCAAACTGGGTATCACTGAGCAGGTTATTGCTAAGCAAGTGCTGCTTGATGGCACTGTTGATGACACCTTCCATCACGGATGATTGAGAATAGACTGATGGGGCGGTAATTGGCTGGGTTGGACTTGACCTGCTTTTTGCGTACAGGACATACTGGGCAATTTTCCACATTGCCGGGTAAATGCTAGTGTTGTAGCTATACTGGAACAGCTTGGCTAGGGGTGCGGCAAGTCTTCAGTACTATTGCCGGAATATTGTCAGGACCCATAGCCTTTGCAGTATCCAGTGCCTTCAGTCGTTTCTTGATATCACGCGGAGTGAATCGAAGTTGGATGGGTTGCACCTGAACCGGAACGGGAGCAACATCCTTGCTGGGAGGTTTGCTAATGCTGTTGGGGGGAGTTTAAACTAATTTGGCAGGGGGAGGGGATACAGAGTGGAGGTATAGTAAGGGGTGATGCACAGTCAAATATAGCAGAGAAACTGAGTCAGTCTGGAAGGCAGAGCAAATATAGACCTGTTGAGGCACAAGTGAAAAATGCAAGGCTGGATTGCATCTATTTTAATGCAAGGAGTCTTACAAGTAAGACAGATGAATTGAAGGCATTGATTAGAACATGGGACTATGATATTATTGCTATCACAGAGACATGGTTGAGGGAGGGGCAGGACTGGCAGCTCAATATTCCAGGGTATAGAGTATAGAATCTTCAGGCATGAAGGGGGGTAAAAGAGGAGGTAGTATTGCACTGTTACAAGGAGTCAATTACTGCAGTAAGGAGGGATGATATCTTAGAAGGTTCCTCAAATGAGGCCATATGGGTAGAACTTAAAAACAAAAAGGGGGCAATTACTTGGCTGGGAGTGTACTACAGGCCTCCAAACAGTCAGGGAGAGATAGAGGAGCAGATATGTAGGCAAATCTCAGAGAGGTGTAAAAATAATAGGGCAATAATAGTAGGGGATTTCAACTTCCCCAATATCAACTGGGATAGTCTTAGTGCAAAAGGCTTAAAGGGGGCGGAATTCTTAAAATGCATACAGGAGAGCTTTTTGAGCCAGTACGTAGAAAGTCCTACAAGAGAAGGAGAAGTATTGGACCTAATCCTAGGGGATGAAGCTGGACAAGTGGTAGAAGTGTCAGTGGGGGAGCATTTCGGGGATAGTGACCATAACACTGTAAGATTTAAGGTAGTTATGGAAAAGGACAATGATGGACCAGAAATAAAGATACTAAATTGGGGGAAGGCCAATTTCAGTTTGATAAAACAGGATCTGGCCAATGGACCGGGAGCAGCTACTTGTAGGAAAGTCTACATCAGACCAGTGGGAGTCATTCAAAGAGGAAATAGTGAGAGTTCAGAGCCAACATGTACCCGTTAAGATGAAGGATAGGACCAACAAGTCCAGGGAACCCTGGATGTCAAGGGATATAGAGGATTGGATCAGGACAAAAAGGAGGCTAATGGCAGATTCAGAGCACTGAAAACAGTGGAGGCCCTGGAGGAATTTCGAAAGTGTAGGGGGGAGGGTACTTAAAAAAATAATTAGGAGAGCAAAGAATGGACATGAAAAAACACTGGCGGGCAAGATAAAGGAAAATCCTAAGGCGTTTTATAAGTATATTAAGGGCAAGAGGATAAGCAGGAAAAGAGTGGGGCCCATTAGGGACCAAAGTGGCAATCTGTGTGTGGAGCCGGAGGACGTAAGTGAGGTTTTAAATGATTACTTTTCATCTGTGTTCACTATGGGGAAGGACGAGATAGGTGTAGAGATCAGGGAGGGGGATTGCGATATACTTGAACAAATTAGTATTGAAAGGGAGGAAGTATTAGCTGTTTTATCGGGCTTAAAAGTGAATAAATCCCCAAGCCCAGATGAGATGTATCCCAGGCTGTTATATGAGGTAAGGGAGGCGATAGCAGGGTTCTGACACAAATTTTCAAATCCTCTCTGGCCACAGGAGCGGTACCAGAAGACTGGAGGACAGCGAATGTGGTACCATTATTCAAGTGGGGTAGCAAGGATAAATCAGGTAATTACAGGCCAGTGAGTCTAACATCAGTGGTTAGGAAACTTTTGGAAAATATTCTGAGGGACAGCATTAATCTCCACTTAGAGAGGCAGGGATTAATCAGGGATAGTCAGCATGCTTGTTCAGGGGGAGATCATGCCTAACTAACTTGATTGAATTTTTCAAGGAGGTGACTAGATGTGTAGATGAGGGTAAAGCAGTTGATGTAGTCTACATGGACTTCAGTAAGGCTTTTGATAAGGTCCCGCATAGGAGATTGGTTAAGAAGGTAAGAGTCCATGGGATCCAGGGCAATTTGGCAAATTGGATCCAAAATTGGCTTAGTGGCAGGAGGCAGAAGGTGATGGTCGAGGGTTGTTTCTGTGAGTGGAAGCCTGTGACCAGTGGTGTACCGCAGGGATCGGTGCTGGGACCCTTGCTGTTTGTGGTGTACATTAATGATTTAGATGTGAATATAGGAGGTATGATCAGTAAGTTTGCAGATGACATGAAAATTGGTGGTGTTCTAAATAGTAAGGAAGAAAGCCTTAGATTACAGGACGATATAGATGGGCTGGTAAGATGGGCGGAGCTGTGGCAAATGGAATTTAATCCTGAGAAGTGTGAAGTGATGCATTTTGGGAGGACTAACAGGCAAGGGAATACACAATGGATGGTAGGACCCTAGGAAGTACAGAAGGTCAGAGAGACCTTGGTATACTTGTCCATAGATCACTGAAGGCAGCAGCACAGATAGATAAGTTGGTTAGGAAGGCATATGGGATACTTGCCTTTATTAGCCAAGGCATAGAATACAAGAGCAGGGAGGTTATGATGAAGTTATATAAAACACTAATTAGGCCACAGCTGAAGTACTGTGTACAGTTCTGGGCACCACACTATAAGAAGGATGTGATTGCACTGGAGATGGTGCAGAGGAGATTCACCAGGATGTTGCCTGGGTTGGAGTGTTTCAGCTATGCAGAGAGACTGAAAAGGCTAGGGTTGTTTTCCTTAGAGCAGAGAAGGCTGAGGGGGGACATGATTGAGGTATACAAAATTATGTGTGGCATTGATAGATTAGATCGGAAGAAACTTTTTCCCTTAGCGGAGGGGTCAATAACCAAGGGGCATAGATTTAAGATAAGAGACAGGAGGTTTGGAGAGGATTTGAGGAAAAATGTTTTCACCCAGAGGGTGGTTGGAATCTGGAACGCACTGCCTGAAGAGGTGGTCGAGGCAGGAACCTTCACAACATTTAAGAAGTATTTAGATGAGCACTTGAAATGCCATAGCATACAAGGCTACGGGCCAAGAGCTGGAAAATGGGATTAGACTCAGCAGGTGCTTGATGGCCGGCAGACACACGACGGGCCGAAGGGCCTGTTTCTGTGCTGTATGACTCTATGACTCTACAAGGCACAAGTCAGGAGTGTGATGGAATACTCTCCACTTGCCTGGATGGGTGCAGCTCCAACAACACTCAAGAAGCTCAACACCATCCAGGACAAAGCAGCCCGCTTGATTGGCGCCCCATCCACAAACATTCACTCCCTCCACCACCGACGCACAGTGGCAGCAGTTTGTACCATCTACAGGATGCACTGCAGCAATGCACCAAGGCTCCTTAGACAGCACCTTCCAAACCAGACCGCTACCAACTAGATGGACAAAGGCAGCAAATGCATGGGAACCCCACCACCTGCAAGTTCCCCTCCAAGTCACACACCATCCTGATTTGGAACTATATCACCGTTCCTTCACTGTCGCTGGGTCAAAATCCTGGAACGCCCTTCCTAACAGCACTGTGGGTATACCTACCCCACATAGACTGCAGCTGTTCAAGAAGGCAGCTCACCACCACCTTCTCAAGGGCAGTTAGGGACGGGCAATAAATGCTGGCTTGGCCAGTGACGCCCACATCCCATGAATGAACAAAAAAAAAATCATGTTTAACTAACTTGCTGGAGTTTTTTGAGGTGCTAACAGAGAGGGTTGATGAGGGCAATGCTGTTGATGTGATGTACATGGACTTCCAAAAGGCATCTGATACAATGCCGCACAAAAGACTTGGGAGCAAAATTATAGCTCATGAAATAAAAGGGACGGTAGCAACATGGATATGAAATTGGCTGAGTGACGGGAACCAGAGAGTAGTGGTTGATGGATATTTTTTGGGCTGGAGGAAGGTTTGTAGTGGAGTTCCCCAGGGGTCAGTGTTGAGACCCTTGCTCTTCCTGATATGTATTAATGACCTCGGCGTTGGCATACAAGGCACAATTTCAAAATTTGCGGATGATACGAAGCTTTGATGCATTGTGAACTGTGAGGACGATAGTATAGAACTTCAAAAGGACAGAGACAAGTTAGAGGAATGGGCGGACAAGAGGCGGATGAAGATCAATGCAGAGAAATTTGGTGATTCATCTTGATAGGGAGAACATGGAGAGACAATATAACATAAAGGGTACAACTCTAAAGGGGATACAAGAGCAGAGGGACTTGGGGGTATACGTGCATAAGTCATTGAAGGTGGCAGGACAGGTTGAGAGAGTGGTCAATAAAGCAAACAGTATCCTGAGCTTTATTAATAGGGGCATAGAGTGCAATAGCAAGGAGGATATATTGAACTTGTATAAGACACTAGTTTGGCCTCAGCTGGAGTATTGTGTCCAGTTCTGGGTGCTGCACTTTAGGAAAGATGTGAAGGCATTTGAGAGAGTACAGAAAAGATTCACGAGAATAGTTCCAGGGATGAGGAATTTCAGTTACAAAGATAGTTTGGAGAAGTTGGAACTGTTTTCCTTGGAAAAGAGAAGGCTGAGAGGAGATTTGATAGAGGTATTCAAAATTATGAGGGGTCTGGAGAGTGGACAGGGAAAAACTGTTCCCACTCGTGAAAGGATCAAGAACGAGAGGGCACAGATTTAAAGTATTTGGCAAAAGAAGCAAAAGCGACATGAGGAGAAACTTCTTCACGCAGCGAGTGGTTAGGATCTGGAATGTACTGCCTGAGCATGGTGGAGGCAGGTTCAACTGAGGCTTCGAAAGGGAATTAGACTGCTATCTGAAAAGGAAAAATGTGCACGGTTATGAGGAGAGGGCAGGGGAATGTCACTGGGTGAATTGCTCATTCAGAGAGTTGATGCAGATATGATGGGCCGAATGGCCTCCTTCTGCACTGTAACAATTCTGTGATTCTGGTCTGTAAAGAAAAGCAAAAAAGGCTTTCAGTTAAATAGTGCTTTTCTCAACCAACAGATGTCTCAAAGCACTTTACAGCCAATGCAGGAGAGCAGTCACTGTTGTAATGTACGAAACCCATGGCAGCCAATTTGTGCACAGCCAGCTCCCATCAACAGTAATGTAATAATGACCAGCTCATCAGTTTTTTTTCTGATGTTGATTGAGGAATAAATATTGGTCCGGACACCAGGGACAACTCTCCTGTTCTTCAAAATATTGCCATGGGATCTTTTACCTCCACCTGAGAGGGCAGATGGGGCCTCAGTTGAATGTCACATACAAAAGGCAGCACCTCTGACAGTGCAGAGTGTCAGCTTTGATTATTGCACTCAAGACATGGAGCTGAATTCTACTCGGGAGCTGTGCTTCGCGGCGGCGCCTTTTGAACTTGGCAGGGTGCCCGCATTCAGCGGTCACCTTCAGCGGAGCCCCCGCCCAATGATGTGTAGGGGCGGCCTCCGCATCCCCGGCAACAACGTCCAACGTCACCATGTAGGCGCCGGTGCCATTTTTAAAGGGCTTTAACCCCTACAATTAATTTCAATTTTTAAAGTGAAAACACAAGTGATTTGTATTAAACAGAAAGGTAAGTAATGGAGGTCCTTCTCCAACCCCCACAATGGTCATTTCATTGTTTGAAATGACCATCCATTGACTTCTCAAATCCCCGAACTTTCCCCCCCAACCTTCTAACATTTGGCCTCTAACCACTTCCCACCATTCACACAACCAATTACATTTGTTTTCACTGCTTCCCAACCCTCCGGCCCTGTAGTTTTTATTACACCCCCTCCCCACCAGATTCTCGCTTCGCAACTCTGTGCAGAGTTCTGAAGGTGCGCGAAGGCCAAACGTAGGCCGCAAAATCGGCATGGGATGGCAAGTAAGCTATTTTGCATACATTTAGTACTGATCTGCAAATGGAGATGAAAGTCCCGCCACCAGGCGCCGGGGTGGTGGTGGGGGGTGGTGGTGGGCCGCACCGAGGTCTCCCCTCCACTGGTAATATGCGGCGGGCCTTTCTCAATGTCTTGGCTCGAGGCGGGCCTCTCCCCACAGCATTTACCGGCCCTTGCGCCATGACCTGTGGCGTCGAGGGGCCGGTACAATTCAGCCCTTGGAGTGAGACTTGAACTTAGTGTCATGCAGGCCCCCACCTGCCAAAAATGAGGCATATTAATTTTGTCATATGACTATTGATTTTAAACTTGCTGGGAAGAAAAGAAGGCCTGTTACAAGGGCTGCCAGACACTTTAGATTAGATTAGATTAGAGATACAGCACTGAAACAGGCCCTTCGGCCCACCGAGTCTGTGTCGACCATCAACCACCCATTTATACTAATCCTACACTAATTCCATATTCCTACCACATCCCCACCTGTCCCTAAATTTCCTTACCACCTACCTATACTAGGGGCAATTTATAATGGCCAATTAACCTATCAACCTGCAAGTCTTGTGGCATGTGGGAGGAAACTGGAGCACCCAGAGGAAACCCACACAGACACAGGGAGAACTTGCAAACTCCACACAGGCAGTACCCAGAATTAGTTGAAAAACATTTGCATACTAACAGACAGTGCTTGTGGAGACAAAAGGACCATTCCCTGACACATTCAACCCACAATGGATTTTGATCACCAGACATTGAAGGTGTAAGGAAGAGCATTCCAGAGATTGCTAAGGGGATACAATCCACAAAAGCCTGGACTGGTTAAACCAGCTGGTCACATGATTAACTGGCTGTTCCAGGGTTTTTTGATTTAGCCACAGAGTTTTTGAACTCTGAAGAAATACTATTTGCTCTTGGAGTGAGAAGGCCTCACCTGTTTGTTCCCATCTCTATCTCACAAACCTCTGGGCCCATTGAGGACACATGAACTTCAAGAGAGAAAAGTCTCCGACATCGAACAAGGTTTAAGAAGAATACTGGGCCCCAACGAAAAGCAAGACCTACTTACAATCAAGGACTTTACAGCGAGCTCGAAGAACAGTAACCAAAACACTGTTCAGATATTGCCTCAAACTTTTCCACTTTATTTCTTCTGCTCTTTTCTGTCTCTATATGCATGTGTGTATCGCATATGCATGCTAGCGTGGGCGCATCACGTATCCATAGGCGATAACCAAATTCGAGTTTAAATTTAATAAAGTTCAACCTTTTTTCTTTAAACCTAAGAAAATTTGTTTGGCTAGTTTCTTTGCCTTATAATTGGAAATTAGTAAACAAGGATTCACTAAGAGGGAGCTACAAAAAAAAGGCATGCTTAAAATTAAACCCTGTTACAGTAAGACCAAGTGAAGGCTGAGAGGGAACCCTAGACCCCTTTCTCACCTCGTTGTAACAGAAATTTGGGGGCTGCCATCCTGGATTTTACCCACAGACATATGA
This sequence comes from Heterodontus francisci, assembly GCF_036365525.1. Lineage (NCBI taxonomy): Eukaryota > Metazoa > Chordata > Chondrichthyes > Heterodontiformes > Heterodontidae > Heterodontus > Heterodontus francisci. The sequence goes on along the minus strand of NC_090388.1, from coordinate 71,212,374 downwards.
GAGAAATTGGAAGTGGGAAACCAAATTGTTCCCAATCAAAAAAACAGCAATATTTCAATACAGGTTTTCTTGTAGATGTGTGAGCTTGAATAATAACATGTCTGCAACTGAAGCTGGTAGCTCTCCAAGCCAGGTTGAAGTTACTTGGGATAAGTTAAAAGCACTGTCAAGGGAGGAGCTAAGAAAAATGGCTGAGCAGTGTGGGATCACTGTCTGTGCCAAGGCTAGAAAGTTTGAACTCTTAAGACTAGTGGCCAACCATTTTTCCTGTGAATCTGAAGAAGCAGAAACAGGGTTAGAAGCAGACACTGACAGGGTATTGTTAGCAAAGATATAATTAGGACAGAGGAAACTTGAATTAGAAGAGAAAGAGAGACAGGAGAGGGAGAAAGAAAGAGCCTTCTAGAAGGAACGTGAAGAAAATAAAAGGCAGGAGAGGGAGAGAGAAAGAATATACCGGAAGGAATACAAAGAGAGACAGCTGGGGCATCTTGATTTAACTAGGGGGTGACAGAGTAACCCCAGTGAAAGCATGGCCAATATGGAGGAGCTTAATTCAGCACTGGGTGCAGAATTGTTAAAACTATCTCAAATAACCCCACAATTCAATGAGGAAGATGTGGAAGCATTTTTTGTGTCTTTTGAAAAACTGGCAAGGCAGCTAAAATGGCCAGCTGAGACCTGGCCTCTTTTATTGCAAAGCAAGCTAACTGGAAAAGCCCATGAGGTTTATTCCCTGTTGCCAGATCAGAGCTCATCAAACTATGAACTAACCAAAAATGCTATCACCGGTGCATATGAATTAGCACCAGAAGCCTATCACCAAAAGTTTAGAACCCTCAAGAAGCAAGCTCTTCAAACTTAACTGGAGTTTGAAAGAAGTAAGCAGCTGGCTGAGGGCTCTTAAAGTACAGCTCAGCTATTAGAATCTCAAAGAGGTAATTCTGTTAGAGGAATTTAAACATTCTCTCCCATTCTCCATAAAGACCCATGTGGGCGAGCAGCAAGTTCAGAGAGCCTGGCAAGCAGCCATTCTGGTTAATGAGTTTGCTTTAATTTATAAGTCGTTTTTCCAGGGGAAAACCTTTCCTAGTCACCCCCACAAATCCGAAAAGGATAAAGGGTGGGAAGGTCATAGGAGCCCAAGCAGTCCTGGGAGAGAAAGGAAAGCAGGAGACACAGAGGACCCTCCTCTGGCCAAAAAGGAAGGTCCAATGACCAAGAGTGAGACCTGGAGACTTGTGTGCTTCCATTGTAATAAGGCAGGTCATCTAAGAGCTGACTGCTGAAAACTAAAGGGAAAACCTGTAGTGTTAATCAGGGCACACCCGCTCAGTGAAGAAGAGACCCTGGTGGAAAGCACAGCAGGACAAGCTGTGGCTTTAACTGCAGTAAGAGTGAGACCCAGGAGGCTTACTACTACAAGTGCAGGAAAATTTAATAGGATTCCTGAAGGTTATCAAGGTTTTGTGTCTGAAGGGAAAGTAACCCCATACCCCTCGAGTGGGACCAGCAAGCCCATAGTAATTCTCAGGGACACAGGGGCCACTAGATCCCTTTTACTGGGAAAAAGCCTGATTGTTCCCCCAGAGAGTGCAGTGAACACCAGAATGGTGGTGAATGGTATTGGAGGGCAGTGTATGCCTGTACCTGTACACCCGGTGCACCTGGAGTGTGACCTAGTTTCAGGACGGTGACCATAGGGATTGTCCCTAGTTTGCCTGTGGATGAGTTGACCTGCTCCTAAGTAATGATCTGATGGGGGTGAAGGTAGTGGCCCCCCCCTCAGTAGTGAAAGAAAGACTGCAGGAGGTCAGAGAGGCAGGGCAATAGCAGGAGACAGTCCCCTGCAGTTTCCCTGAATGTGTAATGAATCAGGCCTTGATCAAACCAGCTCCCCCAGAGGAGACTGCATTGGCACTGCGGCCAGATGACCATGAGGTCTGTCTGTCCGAAACTTTCTTTGGAAAGTTAGAAGTCCCAGAGAATGAGTTAAAAAGATCTTCCCTAGCTGAGGTTCAGTGAGGTGACCCAGTATTGAGAGAGTTAGCACAGGCTGCCCAGTCTGAAATTGAGGCAGAGGGAGTCCCTGATTGCTACTACTTAATGAATGAGGTACTAATGAGGAAATGGAGTTCTCCTCACAGACCTGAGAGCAAGGAGTGGACAGTAGTTCACCAGTTAGTGGTTCTGCAGAGTTACCAGAGAAAAATAGTAAGAATGGTCCATGAGATTGCAGTAGCTGTACATGCCAGTATACAAAAGACCAAAGCCCACATAAGACAGCAGTTTGACTGGCCAAAACTCCACAAAGATGTGGTGGAGTACTGCAGGAGTTGTCACTTGTGCCAGGTTGAGGGGAAACCCCAACCTACAGTGAAGTCTAGACCCCCTAAGTCCTATACCGGTGTTAGGAGGACCCTCCAGCAGAGGGCTGGTAAACTGTAAGGGACCTCTGCCAAGAAAAAAAGGGGACAGGTAGGCACAAGGCTGGCAAAAGGTTAGAAAGGGAAGGGGAAAAGGCGACCAAGAGGGAAGGTTAAAGGATGTCTGGGAGGAATTCAGGAATCCTGAAAATCCATACTGTTCGGTCAGCCAACCCCAAAAAATGTGAAAATTTGGACCCCACATTCTCCTATGTAAATGCAAACAGTAGAAACACCCCACCAGAGTTGCTAACAGCATTTACAGGAACCTACAGAGACAAAGGAAAACCTCTAGGAGGCAGAGAAACCATGAGTGTGATGCTTCACCTAGTCGAAGTGCCACAGGGGCATGCAGTAGAGTCTGCACAAATACCTGCAGGCAGGAGTGCCCCAGAGAACAAAGGAGATTAGCAAAGAATCTTCCCCCACACTCCGAAAAAAAGAGAACCACCCATACCCTGAAGTCAAAAGTCTTTGCATGACTCAGCAAAGCACTGAAAGAGCATTCAGGATAGACCCACCCATAACTGACTTTCCTGAGTAAAAAAATTTACAACTCAGGGCTAATTAAACCTAATCATCTCAAAGACACCCTAGGCAGTCATGGAAATGGGCAGACTGAAGAAAAACCTCCCCAGAGAACCACAGGTTTATTGGGATGCCAAAAAAAAGGGCAGTTTAAAGTAACACTGCTACCAACAAAAGACAGCTTGTTAGAAGTCTTAGGATTTATGAATGAATATGAATGACTGAGAGAGAGAGACGCATGCTTTTTCCTGTATCTTATATTTTGTCTCTCGACACTTTTTAATGAAATGCGCTTTTCTCAAAGCGCATTTCAGTCGGCTGGGTGTGGAGGTGTCATGTAGGCCCCCACCTGCCAAGAATGAGGCATATTAATTTTGTCATATGAACACTGATTTTAAACTTGCTGGGAAGAAGAGAAGGTCTATTACAAGGACTGCCAGACACTTAGCTGAAAAACATTTGCATACTAACAGACAGTGCTTGTGGAGACAAAAGAACCATTCCCTGACACATTCAACACACAATGGATTTTCATCACCAGACATCGAGGGTGCAATTTTACCGGCCCCTCGACGCCGTGGGCCGTGGTGCAGGGGTGAGTAAAATGCTGCGGGGAGAGGCCTGCATCGACCCGCGATGCCGAGAAGGGTCCGCTGCATATTACCCGGGGAGGCAGGACCTCGGTGCGGCCTCCCTCCCCCCCCGCCACCACCGCCTGGCAGCGGGCCCTTCATCAGTATATGGAAATGAACACTTTAAGTATGCAAATAAACTTATCTGCAGGCGGCAGCCATCCCACTCCGATATTACGGCCGCCATTCAGCCTTCGTGCGCCTTCGGAACGCCATATATAGAATTCTGGGCAATGGCAGGGAAACCAATGTTTATTGGATGTGGGGATGGTGGGAAGGGGTTGAAGGGCAGAAGATTGAAAGTTGTGGGGAAAAGTTTGGGTATGTGAACAATCAACTGATGATCATTTCATTGCCCGAAATTACCAATATGGGGGTGGGGGGGGTTTGGGGAAGGGCCTCCATCATTTATTTTTAAATGTATTAAAAATCGTTCATGTTTAGCCTTTAACGTTCAAACTTAGTTGTGTGATTTTAAAGCCCTTTAAAAATGGCGCAGGCGCCTGTGCGGTGACGTTGGATGTCATTGTCGGGGATGCGGAGACTGCCCCCCTACGTCATCGGGGGCGGCTGCTCTGCCCCCTCTATTTAAATGAGCCCCCGCATGTAATTCCGTGGGGGCTCAGGGACAATGCATTCGCACGGGATGCAAGTGGTTCTTAGAGTGCGCTGCCGCGAAGTGCGGCTCACATAAAATTCAACTCTGAAGGTGTAATGAAGGGCAGTCCAGAAAAACAGTGTGTTTAAAATTAAACCCTGTTATGTTAAGACCAGGTGAAGACTGAGAGGGAACCCGAGACTCCTTTCTCACCTGGTCGTATCATTAGAAACTCAGAGGCCAGAGTTCTGCCAATTGCACCACAGTATACTACAGTGCTTTTAACATAAGGTAATAAAAAATAGGAGCAGGAATAGGCCATTCGGCCCCTCGAGCCCCTCCAACATTCAATAAGATCATGGCTGATCTGATTGTGGCCTTAACTCCACTTTCCTGCCCATAAACCTTGACTCTCTTGCAGATCAAAAATCTGTCTAACTCAGCCTTGAATGTATTCAATGACCCAGCCTCCACTACACTCTGGGGAAGAGAATTCCAAAGATTAATGACTCTCTGAGAGAAGAAATTCCTCCTCATCTCCATCTTAAAAGGGAGACCCCTTATTTTGAAACTATGCTCCGTAGTTCTAGATTCCCCCAAGAGAGGAAACATTCTCTCAGCATCTACCCTGTCAAGCCCCCAACAGAATCTTACATGTTTCAATAAGATTACCTCTCATTCTTCTGTACTCCAATGAGTATAGGCCCAACCTGCTCAACCTTTCCTCATAAGGCAATTCCTTCTTCCAAGGAATCAGCCTAGTGAACCTTCTCTGAACTGCTTCCAATGCAAGTATATCCATCCTTAAATAAGGAGACCAAAACTGTACACAGTATTCTAGGTGTAGTCTTACCTGTACAGTTGCAGCAAGACTTCTCTACTTTTATACTTCATCCTCCTTGCAATAAAGGCTAACATTCCATTTGCCTTCCTAATTATTTGCTGTACCTGTACCACAGGACATGCGCGATGCCAATATCATCACCCTCTATAAGAACAAGGGTGACCGTGGTGATTGCAACCACTACTGTGGAATCTCCCTGCTCAACATAGTGGGGAAAGTCTTCGCTCGAGTCATTTTAAACAGACTCCAGAAGCTGGCTGAGCATGTCTACCCTGAGGCACAGTGCAGCTTTTGAATAGAGAGATCCCCTATTGACATGCTGTTCTCCCTTCGCCAGCTACAGGAGAAATGCCGCGAACAACAGATGCCCCTCTACATTGCTTTCATTGATCTCACCAAAGCCTTTGGCCTCGTCAGCAGATGTGGTCTCTTCAGACTACTAGCAAAGATCGGATGTCCACCAAAGCTACTAAGTATCATCACCTCATTCCATAACAATATGAAAGGCACAATTCAGCATGGCGGTGCCTCATCAGACCCCTTTCCTATCCTGAGTGGTGTGAAACAGGGCTGTGTTCTCGCACCTACGCTGTTTGGTATCTTCTTCTCACTGCTGCTCTCCCATGCGTTCAAGTCTTCAGAAGAAGGAATTTTACTCCACACAAGATCAGATGGCAGGTTGTTCAACCTTGCCCGTCTTAGAGCGAAGACCAAAGTACGAAAGGTCCTCATCAGGGAACTCCTCTTTGCTGACGATGCTGCATTAACATCCCACACAGAAGAATGTCTGCAGAGACTCATCGACAGGATTGTGGCTGCCTGCAATGAATTTGGCCTAACCATCAGCCTCAAGAAAATGAACATCATGGGACAGGACGTCAGAAATGCTCCATCCATCAATATCAGCGACCATGCTCGGAAGTGGTTCAAGATTTGACCTATCTAGGCTCAACTATCACCAGTAACCTGTCTCTCAATGCAGAAATCAACAAGCACATGGAAAAGGCGTCTGCTGCTATGTCCAGACTGGCCAAGAGTGTGGGAAAATGGCGCACTGACACGGAACACAAAAGTCCAAGTGTAGCAAGCCTGTGTCCTCAGTACCTTGCTCTACGGCAGCGAGGCCTGGACAACGGATGTCAGCCAAGAGCGACATCTCAACTCATTCCATCTTCGCTGCCTCCAGAGAATCCTTGGCATCAGGTGGCAGGACTGTATCTCCATTGCAGAAGTCCTCGAGGCGGCCAACTTCCCTACGGAGCCAGCGGCGCTTGAGATGGCCTGGCCATGTGAGCCGCATGGAAGATGGCAGGATCCCCAAGGACACATTGTACAGCGAGCTCGTCACTGGTATCAGACCCACCAGCCGTCCATGTCTCCGCTTTAAAGATGTCTGCAAACGCGACATGAAGTCCTGTGACATTGACCACAAGTCGTGGGAGTCAGTTGCCAGTGATCGCCAGAGCTGGTGGGCAGTCATAAAGGCGGGGCTAAAGACTGGTGAGCCGAAGAGACAGCAGTTGACAGGAGAAAAAACAGAAGCGCAAGGAGAGAGCCAACTGTGTAACAGCCCCGACAGCCAATTTTATTTGCAGTGCCTGTGGAAGAGTCTGTCACTCTAGAATTGGCCTTTATAGCCACTCCAGATGCTGCTTCACAAACCCTGACCACCTCTGGGCACTTACCCATTGTCTCTCGAGAAAAGGAGGCCAAAGAAGAGGAAGCAGATGCTGACTTTTGTGATTCATGTACGAGGACACCCAGATCCCTCTATACTGCAGCATTTTGTAGTCTCCCTCCATTTAAATGATATTCTGCTTTTTTATTCTTCCTGCCAAAGTGGACAACCTCAGTTGAAATTGTAATATTATTATAAGATGAGGCTTGATAAGTTGCATACTTGCCATCTGCCCACATCGAGGTTTTTGACTTCAGAGAAGCGACTGGATGCTACAATTGGCCTCATCTTTCCTGGGCTAGTCAGTTCTCATTTTTGCTCCTGCTCACTATCCAGTGCCCTCGCTGTAAGAAGGTGGTGATGGCATTGCATGAGTTCAATATCCCACTAAGGCCGCTGGGAAATTTAAGTTTAGTCAGTAAATCTGGAACTAAGAAGCTAATATCAGTAATGGTGACTATGGAACTGCCAGATTTTTGTAAAAACCTGTCTGATTTTCTAGTGTCCTATAGGGAAGGAAATCTGCTGATCTTACCCAGTCTGGTCTATCTGTGACTCCAGATCCACAGCAATGGCCCTTTGAAATCGTCTAGCATGTCACTAAGTTATGGGCAATAAATGTTTACTGTACCAATGATGCCCACATACTGCGAATGAATAAAAAAAACTTACTTCATGTAAAACTGTTACAGCCAGCTGGCTTTCATTGCATCAGTTTGAGCTGGTATTAGAACCCTGGTCCCACTAACTACTAACCGACTGCTCTGCCCAGTACAAGCACTCACTCTCAAGGCTCACACACGAATGATGGTCACTTGCTTGAGATACAGGAGGGTGCCTGTGGAACTGAGGGCTAGAAATTTTGGGCATGGGGGTCGAGATTTGAGATTTGCCTGAGCCTCTTACTGTGGAGGTGTGAAGCATACAAATTTCGTGCTGTCTCCTCATTTAAATGATTGCAGTGTTGGTCCAAGTGGGAACTCTGCTTCTGGCTGCCTGAGCTTTCATCAAGGGGCCGAGCAGCATTTGCAGAGAGCACATGGTGCAGACAGCCTGCTACTCTTAAAGGCAGTGTATCCCTCTCAAAGGTAAGATGTACTGAATCACAGGAGGCTGCTGCTGAATGCTATTGCTGCAATTCTAAACAAGGAAAATGGAGCCCCAGGGCAGAGAGAGGGCTCCCAGGTTCATGGACGGAGCCCTTAGTGATGGAGGTGGACAGGAGGAGCAAGTCCATGGCCAGGAATTTGTGAGCCCCCCTGAGGTGGGATCGGAAGCAGGGGGGCACAGTATCGCGATGGGTGGTGTGGGGCAGAGGGCCCATCGCCTCCCCGTCGCCCAGTGATCTTCCTGGGGGGAATAGGCTGACGACAGCCTTCCCGTCCAAAGGCCAATTGAGGCCCTTAAGTGACCTACTAATGACTACCTAAGGGCCTCTTCCTGCCACCCACCGGTGGGATCTTATCAGCAGCAGTCGGGGGTGGGGGGCCGCCATCGTGTGGGGAGGACACCTTGTAAAACTGAAATTTCTAAGACTGGGAATCATCATTATGACATGTTGTGCAGTCTCCAGTGCTTGAATGTGTCCTGGTGATCAGAGCTGGAAACAGTACTCAGGGTGTGATTTGACCACAGCACTGTACAGTTTGACCATCCTCTGGCTTGCTTTCTACTGCTTTGGCTATATAGAGTCAACATTGTATTGATTTTGTCGATTGCTGCTGCGTGTTGGTTGGACATGATATACGTCAAATCTACTCAGGCTCCTTGGTCTTTTTCGACTCCATCGCCAGCTTTTTCAACACTATTCATTTGCTCATGGAGTATGTGTTTTTTTTAATTTCCAAAATATACTTTATTCATAAAAATCTGTAAAAAAATACATTACCAAACAGTTTCAAACAGCACCAAGTCAAAAAATACAAACTGTGCCAGGGAGATCAGTTTCCTTCAATACAATCAAGAGTTGCCTCACAACCCTTCCATTTCATTTGTCATGCCATATACATTTTTACATTTTACAGCAAATGAAAATTTTCCCAATACAGTTCGAGGGGTTTCCCATGGATCCAGCCCCTCAGTTCAGCTTGGTGGGGGGACCTTACACTGTGATCTTTCCCCATTGAGCCTTTGCTGCGGCTGCCCCCAGCTTTAGTGCGTCCCTCATGGAGTATATGTGTTGCTCATTTCCCTTCCTATGTGTTGTACTTTGCATTCGCCTCTATTAAATTTTATCTGTTATATGCCAGAATGAGTCAACATCTTGAGGAAAGGAACGAGACGAAAATAAAATGGTCTATTATAGACTGCAGTATAACCCAATCAGCATTGTATGTTTGTATTGAGTGGAACTGCAGGGGGTCCTGACCCTCCAGCAGAACATCTGAAGATGTGGTCTATTCACTGATGTTTACATGGAACATTTTACTGTGGACTGGAAGCTGCCTTGCATCCTCTCTGCAGCAAAACTTTGTGTGTAAATGAGGCTTAAATAAAGAGATTGGAATGTACCTGACCAAACATGTTTGTGTCTGCCTGTCAGCAATAACTAACCAACAATTGGTTGACTGAAGTGGAAAACAAGGTTGGGGGCAGGGGGACAGGGGGATGGTAGAGAGCAATGATACTGCTGCCCCCCACCCACCTGCTGAGTGAGAATATCTGAGGATAACCAAAGGTTAAATGACAGGAGCATCTTTGGTTTCCCTGCATGATGATCTGATCCAGCCTGGAATGCAAGCAATGCATCAGTTTCCAAGCCAGCACTTACAGTTATCTTTCACTGTCTGCAGCCATACCTGTCAGCCGAGTTTGTAGATTTCTGTTAGGAAGTGTCAGGGTATTTCTAATCTCATTGTATCTTGGTTTTATTTTGGAGGGGTTATATCTTTTCAGTTAAGGGATGTCTGTGGTGGGAAATGGAACACTAATCCATTTGAACCTATTAGTAGCATCAAGCTACACTTTCATGTCTGGTACAGAATGGGGCAGAGTAAAATCTTTTTGAACCAATGATGCTTTCAATTGGATTGCTGGGGTTGCAATCTGTGGCCTAGCTCCCAGTATTTATTCTGCTATATATGGGAGTCTTTTCTTTTCAGCAGACATGTAGACCCACAAAAAATGGTTCTAAGAGTCTTAGGGATGACAGAGACCAATTTAGAGCTAGCTCATGGGCTAAAATAGAGACAGTATAAAACAGGCCTTAACCCGAGACTTAGAAAAGCAGCTCCTCATGCCATTATGATGCTTCCTTTATCATTACCCATATCAGTCCTGTCTTGCCTTCCTTATAAGACACTGGTTCTGAGGTCGGATCAAGTTCCCCCTTACAGAAAAGGAGCAGACTGTTTGCTGTGCAACTCCTGACAAGTTGCACAGCAGAAAATAATGTAAGTGACCAACTTCAAGCAGAATCAGCCCAGGCCACTGGTTTACAGGGGAAAACAAAGTGAATTGTTAAACGTGATTCCTGAAACACGAAGGAAAAACATCCCACAATCAATATCATAAAAATAACAGTTGACTTATTCAGTCATTGTAGATCAATGCCCCTGACCTCGGCCTTGTAGTAAGATTGTGGCTTCAGATTATCCAGAGATTGTTAAAAATTTTAAAAGAAATATATAATACAGGTATCTTAATGATCCTTGGCTGATATCACAGGCAGAACAATAAGTTAGCTGAATAATGCACTGTTGACAGGAAGTACTTTACTTTGTAAACCAGTGAAAAGATTGCAAAATAGTTGAAATTAATATGCTTTGTTCATTTTTTGCAGCTTGATACACACAAAGATAATTAGATTTTATTCATTGTCAAATAAATAAATAGATATGACACGATAGGAAAGCATTCATTATCCTCCATAATTTTGGATGAGCTACATTATGACCTGAAGGCCTTCAATATTCCCACTGTATGTTGTTTTTTTTTGTGGCGAATGGTTCTCCAGCCATTGAGTGCCTTCTGTGATCTTGCCCAAGTCTGTTCCTCAATTGCAAGCCCAGTCAGCTTTAATTTATTATTTTACACACATTTAGTGCTTGGGGCAAAACGTAACTGTATTGGGGCCTTAAGGAGCGGACTGGGAGGCGGCGGGGACAGAGCCTATCACCTTCCCGCTGTCATGGCATTTTGCCAGCGGCGGGGAAGGTGGCAGATGGCCCTCCTGCCCAGAGCCAAACTAAGACCCTTACGTCGCCAATTAAGGGCCTCTTCCCACCGCCGCTAGTCCTCCATGTGGGAAGACTGCCAGGCAAACACTGACGGCCTCCGTGCAAGCTCAAGGTGAGAGGGGGCCCTCCTGATTGGGCATAATGTGGCCCACAGAGGGCTCCAGTAGTGGCAATAGCTACCCGCAGGGCAACATCCCCCCACCCCCCCCCCCCCACCACTGCCCACTGTTTAACACAACAAATTCCTTATCCTCAAGAACCTGTAGATCATCAGTTCAAATCTACCCATGGAATGTAGAAATGGTGAGTAGCTTATTCCTAATGTTTGCAAAATGGAGCCAAAAATCAACCTTTTTTTTGAAAAAAGGTGGCAAGAGATAAGTTTGGGACCATGCTATATTTTTCCAGTGTTTCTTTGAGCTGAGGAGATTATGTGGATGTCACAAGTTAAGTGGTTTGGATTTAAATGTGGGCTGCTGCCCCATCCCTTTTTCTTAAACAAGCCAGTTTTGCTGACCTGTTTGGCCAGGATGCAATATCAGATGGCTTGAACTGAACTCTGTTTAAAAAAAAATTATAAATGAGATTTGAATCACAGAATTGCTACAGCGCAGAAGGAGGCCATTTGGTCCATCGTGTCTGCACTGCCTCTCTGAATGAGCAATTTACCTAATACCATTCCCCTGACTTTTCCCTGTAACCCTGGAATGCTCTTCATTTCTATATTCCATGGGCAGACTTAAACTGATGTTCTACAGTTGCCAGTAGTGCACAGGTTCTTGATGAAATGACTGCAATTTGTGTGCAAACTTGGTGCTTTCCTTCACGGTTAATTTGTGTGCAGATATTTCAATTGGCAAAAGTTATGTTTTAGGGATTCTCAAAGAAAAAATTTTGATGAGATAAATGATTTTTTTCTCACCAGAAATCCTGCTGGATATAGTAATTATTTGAATGATTGACTTATGCACTATATTTGGAAGATTATCAAATGTTGATTTTGATTAACAATTAGAGTTGCCAACCCTCTCTGCATTGCCCAGGACTTTCCTGGATAATGTGATGTGGTTATACCGGGTGCTGTTGCTTTACTTTTCCACCTATAGCAGTGCTGACACCCAAACCACAATCTCCAGCTCTGTTATATCAGTGGCCACTGCTTGCAGAGCGCTCCAGTTCTGTGATGTCACCCGTTCCCCTGCACTGTAGAGAATCAGCCCTAGCTTAGGTGTGAGCAGAAACAGGGACATCCAACAGGGGGAGAGAAATGGGAGTTCAGTGGTACGAGACCAGGAGGCTCGGGTTTGGGGCTCTGAGGAGCAGGAGGCAGGGAGTCGGGGTGGGGGGAGGGAGAGGGAGATTAAGGAATGAAGAGAGGTGGAATGGGGGGTCACGAGATCAGGGACCGGCGGTCAGGAGAAAGGGGTTTGGGGAAGAGAGGGAGATGGGAATGGGGATTGGGGAATGGGGATTGGGGACAAGGGGCTGGAGGTTGGGTGATGGTGGAGAGAAGGAAATTGGTTAATGATATTTGGTAGAAAAGGGAGTAGGGGTTGGGGGGATGGAGAGAGAGGGAGACTGGGGAAAGGGGGTCAGGAGATAAGGGACTGGGGGATGGGTGAGAGGGATTAGGGAATGGGGATCGGGAAACAAGGATTTGGGTAGGGGGAGAGAGAGAGACTGGGGAAATGGGGGTCTGGGATGGGAATGGGGATTGTAGAGGGAGACTGAGGAATGGAGTTCGGGGAATGGGAATCTGGGATGGAACTGGGACAGGGACAGTGGGAGATTGAGGAATGGGGATGAGAGTTTGGGGTCAGGCAGGGAGAGAAAGAGACACTGTGACTGATGGTCAAGGGATTGGGGCTCTGGTGGGTGGTTGAGAGGAAGACTGGAGAATAGGCGGGGTTACGGGTCCAACATTTTGTGCAGAGCTGGGAAGAGCAGCAGCAACAATGTACTGACTGGAAGTGATACTGAGAGAGCAGCAGCCAGTAAAGGGGTGAGTGATACCTAGGGACATAACTGTGTGGAATTACTGAAAGATTGCTTCTGCTGGATGGGAAATTAGGGGATCGAAACCAAGGATTCACACTGAAAAATCCTTTGTGAAGGGAGAGGGAAGATTTTTGAACTTGTACTCTGGGTCCATGGGATGCTTCGTCACATATGGCCATTGAGGCAGAGTCTAGAACATCACTTAAATGGGATTGGGATAAGTATTTGAAAAGGAGGATTATAAATTATCTGGGGAAAATGGGGTCATAGGAAAGAGTGCCAGCACCAGAGGACTGAAAGACCTCCTTCTGTTCTGTAATTTCTAGTATTTCTATCTTTCTATGAAAACTCTCCTTTATTGAGTCTGAACCCAGAGAGTGGTTTAGAAATGTTGGCACTGAGTTGAGTTTAGGACGATGTTCCCTGTGAGAAATTCCCCAAACATCGAGGCTACTTGGGAGAGTGAGGAGTACCACAAGATTCATAATTCACAACAAACATACTTTCCTTTAAGGAAAAGTGGTCCAACCGTGGCTCACAAGAGAAGTTAAAGATAATATTAGATTACTGGAAGAGGCTTATAATGTTGTTAAAAAGAATTGACAACCTGAAAATTGGAAGGATTTTAAAATTCAAAAAATTATGACCAAGAAATTGATAAAGCAAGAGAAAACAGTAAGCTAACTAGAGACATAAAAACAGATTGTAAATGCTTCTATAGGTATGTAAAAAGGAAGAGATTTGTGAGAGTAAATGTGGCCTCTTAGAGGCAGAGACAGGAGAAATTATAATGGAGAATAAGGAAATGCGAGAGACAGTAAACAAATCTGTCTTCATGGTAGAAGACAATTACTTCTTTAAATGTTTGCCATTACCCTTCTACTGTTATATCTTTTAATCTAGTTTCCCAAGTTACATTAGCAAACGCATCCCTCATAGCTACATGGTTTGCTTTGTTCATATTTAAGAACCAAGTTTTGGATTTAACTAAATCACTCTCAAACGTAACATAAAATTCTATCATATTATGATCACTCTCCCCAGAAGCTCCTTTACTCCAAGGTTTTAATTAACCCTGTCTCACTGCACAATACTAGATCTAAGATAGCCTGTTCCCTAGTTGGTTTCTTGCCATACTGATTTAGAAAACTATCTTGAATGCATTTCTTGAACTCGTCCGCCACACTATTACTGCAAACTCGGTTTGCCCAGTCTAAATGAAGATCAAAGTCCCCATGATTACTGTATTACCCTTGTTACATGCACCTCTAATTTCCTAATTTATAGTCTGCCCTGCACTACAACTACTGTTAGGGGGCCGATAAACAACTCCCACCAATGTTTTCTACCCCTTGCTGTTTCTTAGCTCGACCCAAACTGATTCTACATCTTGATTTTCTGAGCTAAGTTCCTTTCTTTCTATTGTCTTTATTCCATCCTTTATTATCAGCACTACCTCTCCTTTTTTATTTTGCCTACCTCTTCTAAAAGTCAAGTACCCCAGAATATAAATAGCAGGGAACCAAGAATTTAGTGAAAATGAGGAATTTAAGGATATTAGAATTCATAAAGTAATTGTACTGGAGAAATTAATGGGACTAAAAGCCAACAAATCACTGGATCTGATGCCCTGCAGCCTACGGTTTTAAAAGAGGTGGCTGCAGAGCTAGTGGATGCATTGGTTTTCATCTTCCAATATTTCCAAGATTCTAAAATGTTGCCATGGATTGAAAGGTAGTAAACGTAACCCCATTATTTGAGAAAGAAGGGAGAAAGCAAACAGGGAACTATAGACCAGTTAGTCTGACATCAGTAGTAGGGAAAATGCGAGAATATATTATTAGGGACATGATAACAGGGCTCTTAAACGTCATGACTGGACAGAGTCAACACAAATTTATGAAAGGGAAATTGTGTTCGACAAATCTGTTAAAGTTTTTTGAAGTTGTAACTAGTAAGGTGGATAAAGGGGGACCAGTGGATGTAGTATATTTGAATTTTCACAAAGCATGCGACAAAGTGCTACACAAGAGGTTATTAAACAAAATTAGGTCTCATGGTATTGGGGGTAATATTGAGGATTGGTTAACAGACAGAAAATAGAGAGTAGGAATAAAAGGGCCATTTTCGGGTTGGCAGGCTGTTACTCACAGGATACCGCAACAATCAGTACTTGGACCTCAGCTACTTACAATCTATTTCAATGACTTAAATGAGAGGCTTGAGATTAATATTTTCAAGTTTGCTGATGATACAAAATTAGGTGGCAAAATAAGCTGTGTGGGGGATGCAAAGTAGCTGCAAAAGGATTTTGATAGATTAAGTGAGTGAGCAAGAATGTAGCAGATGGAACACAATGCAGAGAAATATGAAGTTATCCACATTGATAGGAAAAACAGAAAAGCTGAATGTTTTTAAAATGGTGAGACTGGGAAATGTTGGTATTCAGAGATCTGAGTGCCCTTCTACAATAATCACTGAAAGTTAACATGCAGATACAGCAAGCAATTAAGAAAGCAAATAGTATGTTAGCCTTTGTTACAAAGGGATTGGAGTATAAGAGTAAATAACTATTATTGTAATTATATAGGTCCTTTGTGACACCACACCTGGAGTACTTTGTACAGTTTTGGTCTCCTTCCCTAAGGAAGGATATACTTGTCTCAGAGGGAGTGCAACAAAAGTTCACCAGACTGATTCCTGGGAAGAGAGGATTATCCTATGAGGAGAGATTGCGTAGACTAGGCCTATATTCCCTAGAGTTTAGAAGAATATGAAGCAATCTCATTGAACATAAAATTCTTCAGGGACTTGACAGTGGTACTATACACCAAACAAAACGAGGATAAAACTGGGAGAAAGGGATTATATTATGATCAGTTTTTTTGTTCAGCTCTAGTGCCTTGGAGTTATATTTTTATATAATTATACACTATACATGTATATAGTTCCGCGACTGCAGATTGACAGGTTTCCAATTCTGGGCTATCAGATGAACCTATCTGGAGCTCTTGTGAGTTATGACATGGATGGCAGAGATATAGCCAAGAATATGCCACAATACCTACCTCTTTATTTCATAATACAGTACAAATGGTGGGAAATATACTGTATACACCATAGCCACATTCTCTCTTATGAATATATCTGAAATCACACATCGTCTTGACTTCCAGTGCAGGCTGTTCATGTGTTCCTCCTCTCCATCTCTGGTTTGCAGAGATTTTAGCCATCAAACCCCTGCACTGCAGTTCCTTTTCCAGGTTCCTTGCACTCCCCCCCCACCCCTCTCTCTTTCCAACTTCAAAAACCTCCTCGAAACTTCTCTCTTCAAACACACCTTCAGTCAGCTCCCCAAAAAAACTCCAAGCTGACTTCCAGGAAGTGTCTGCTCTACTGCCCACTGTGAAGTGCCTCAGAAATAAAAACAGTAAAAACTGTGAACTGATCTGCTGAAAGGTCACAGACTTGAAACTTTTATTTTGTTTCTCTTTTCACAGATGCTGCCAGACTTGCTGAACATTTCAAGCATTTTCTCTTTTTATTTCAGATTTATAGCATCTGCAGTATTTTGCTATATTACAAAACATGCTCTGGCCAAATTTTAAGCTGGATGGGTAGGGGATGAAAATCAGGCTGTGAGCCATTCTGTTAGCATCCTGCCACCAGACATCACTTTTCCAGTGGAACCATTGCTGAGAGTAAAATGCTATGGCATCTTATAATATGTGAATAAGCAAATAACATCATGCAACATGTACCTTAGTAAAACTGGGTACAACCTGGCATCCAGTGTTGCTTGAGCCACAGGTGATGTTTAAACCAAGGTTGTCCAAACTGTTCGCGTAGGGGGGGCCACATTACAATTTTTGTCTTACATGGAAGGACAGGGAGACAATTTCAGAAAGATAAATGCATTAAAAATGTATCTTACTATTAATCAAAACCGCAACAAATGTACATTTTCATGAAGAAGCTTTAAATGCGAAGACTAATTGATTGACTTATTTTCTTGATCTCTTGCTCTCACTCTGTATCTCCCTCTTTCTCTCTGCCCCTCCCTCTCTCTCTCTTTCTCCTTCCCTGTCTCCCCCTCCCTCTGTCCCCCCTCCCTCCCTGTCCCCCTCCCTCCCTCTGCCCCCCTCCCTCCCTCTCACTGTCCCCTCCCTCGCTCTCTGTCCCCCTTTATCTCTCTGTTCCCCTTCCCCCTCCCTCCCCCTCTCTCTCCCTCTCTGTCCCCCTTTCTCTCTCTGTCCTCCTTTCCCCATCCCTCCTTCTCTCGCTGTGTCCCCCTCTATCTCTCTCTCTGTCCCCCTTTCTCTGTCTCCTTTCCCCCTCCCTCCCTCTCTCTCTGTCCCCCTCTCTCTCCAGCTCCATCTCTCTATCCCTCCCTCCCTCTCTTTCTGTCCCCCTTTCTCTCTCTCTCTCTCTCTGACAGTTGCAGAGAGCGGGAATGCTCAGCAGATGGTTGATCAGTATTGTTTTTTTAAAAACATCGCGTCAGTTTCACAACTGACAGTTGGTGACAGTGGGAACAGCCGTTCCCCAACTTTGGACAGATTCGGGGTTTTCTGGAGGGCTTTTAAAAAATTCCCGAATCTGTCCTAAGTTGGGGAACAACTGTTCTTGCTGTCAGCAACTGTCAGCTGTGAAACTGACTTGTGATGTTTTTAAAAAGGCCACTCTGCAAGAAGAAGACAAATGGAAATTTCTAATCTCTAGTCATGGAATGCTGGCGAGGTTGAGGAATGGCCCTGGGTGCAGTTTACATCCGTGGCCCGGATGGACACCTTTGGCGGGCCAGATCCTGGCTGCAGGCCATACATTGGACAACCCCTGGTTTAAACTTTACAGGGCTGCTTTGCTTAATGCAGGGAAGAGAGAAATACTTGCATTTATATAGCACTTGCATGACCTCAGGGCATTCCAAGGCAGTTTAAAGCCAATTAAGTACTTTTGAAGTGTAGTCACTGTTGTAACACTGGAAAAACAGCAGAAAATTCATGAGCAGCAAGCTACGACAAATAGAAATAATGAACAGACATTTTTCGTAATGTTGGCTGAGGGATAAATATTTGCTAGGCCACTGGTAAGAACTCCCTTGCTCTTCTTCGAAAAGTGCCATGTGATCTCTTCATCTGAGAGGGCAGTTTAACATTTCGTCTGATAATTAGCATCTCTGACAGAACTGCATTTCTCTGTACTGCACTGGAGTGTCAGCCTAGATTTTGTGCTCAGGACCCTGGCGTGGGGTTTTAACGCAGATCCTTCTGACTGATATGAGTGTGCTACCACTGAGACAGACTGATTGAGATAAATTGTTTGCAGATTGTCCAGGTGTCTAATTCAAAATGCAACAAAAAAAAAATTGGCTCTTCAGCTTGCCCTGTTGTCATCATGGCAAAGAAGAAAATTTGCCTTACCGTACCGGTGGTGCAAGTGGTCATCAAAGAAGGGCCGAGGCACGTTGGGCAGGCTGCCGCTAAGACGGAGCTTGCCTGATGGCCCAGTTGGTTAAACTGAGGCACTCAGACCGCCTGTTAGTTAGCTGATCTGTGAAGCAGTGGTGGAGGCACTTTAACTGGTCTCACCTTTATGTTTATGTTTAGAGATACAGCACTGAAACAGGCCCTTCGGCCCACCGAGTCTGTGCTGACCATCAACCACCCATTTATACTAATCCTACACTAATCCCATATTCCTACCACATCCCCACCTGTCCCTATATTTCCCTACCACCTACCTATACTAGGGGCAATTTATAATGGCCAATTTACCTACCAACCTGCAAGTCTTTTGGCTTGTGGGAGGAAACCGGAGCACCCGGAGGAAACCCACGCAGACACAGGGAGAACTTGCAAACTCCACACAGGCAGTACCCAGAATTGAACCCGGGTTGCTGGAGCTGTGAGGCTGCAGTGCTAACCACTGCGCCACTGTGCCGCCCTATGTGTTTTTCCTCAAATCGCATTTCATTGCCCTGGGTGTGGATGTGTCAGGCAAACCCTCCACCTGCCAAGACTGAGGCACACAGTATTTCGCCACATGAACAGTAAAACTTAAAATTGCAAGCCCCTGACTGGAAAGACATTTGTAGGGATGGGAAAATAGGCTATAATTTCTTCTCTTCGTTGCTATCCAGTGATACTTGCTGGAAGAGTGCGTGTGGATATGATGTTTTTTGAGGTCATGATTAGGTGTTCCAGGAACTGTCAAACAGACTGCTGGCACTCACTGCCACACAAAAAGTACTTGAGTTTGAGTAATGCTTAGCACCACTTTTTGGGGGAAAAGAGCAAAAAGTAGCTAAAAAAATAAACAGTACTCAGCAGTTTAGAATAAAAGGCATGTGAACAACATGCGAAAAATTACTACAGAATGCTAAAAAGTAATTTTCCTAAGTATGACTCTTGTAATGTCTGGTGGAGCATAACTACACATTGAACACAGCTACTTAGCTGTTCTAATATTTGATTCAAAAATACAGCTGCTTTTCCAAATAATTTCAGTAAGACTTGGGTGTCCATTAATCCTTTGAGAGTTGTAACTTGTCACTGTGTGAATGGGAAACATAAAGGCTCCAGCTACCTTCCCAGCACATTTTTTACACAACTCGTGTTCCTTTGCCAAGGGTGCCCCCTGCTGACTGCAATCTCCCCTCTCAAGAGCAGTGATTTCAAAACAATATTCAGGTACGATGAGTATACTCGCTCTGCCAACTCAGCTTATGGGCACTGATCACCATTTGCCTTCCTCCCCCTTGTCAAAAAACAAAACTTTGACTGCAGTCCACATGGATAGGCCCTCAAAGAAAAAAAATGTGACTATTGCTATTCAATCAATCACACTTAAATCTACCTCTCTTGACAAAGAAGGGAAACTCATTGGAGCGGAGCAGACTGGAAGAAAAGACCAACAACATGTTTGAAGTCACTGCTGCGGAAAGCAATAATTTATTATCCTGCACCCCTGAACTATGCAATTAAATACGGCCCCCACCAGCCACCTCATGCTGGCTACTTTTAAAATGACCTCAGTATAAGCAAGTAATTTATAGCTTCAATTCCAGCTGCTCCTTATCTGAAATTGAAATAAAGCAGCATTCCCTATAGCACTGTGAATGAATGCATAAAAGATTAGGGAAGACTGTAACCCTGCCCACCATCCCACCCTGAACCCCCAACCCCACAAAGAAAAACAAGTGCTAAATTTAAAAAGAATAACAATCCAAGTATTTTAGTCCCATCCTGTTTGGGGTTACTTACAAGGCAACTTTACTATTTATTAATGTCACGGTCATCAGGGTGACTTTGTGTCTTGTTTGAAAAGGTTTACATTACAAGTCTGCCTTCTTATATTGTGCATGTTTGCAGTGGTGCAAGGGTAGCCACTGACAATTTTACCCATAATTAAACATGGTTTTTCAACTGAAAAGCTAAATAGTGAGGCTGATTATGACCTACCCATTCCTGACTCCTGAGAGGTTCTACTCTTCTATGAATATCTGAAGTAAATTAATAATACGGGCAGAAGTGTATAGCACTTCCTCTTACTGAAATAGTCCCTCTCTTTGCTACCTGCGAATATGCCTAAAACATGGATTTTGTTCACCTCTTTAGTTGATTTTGGCATTCTTCAAATACTATGGTGCCATGAGCAGTCTACAGTACATGAAGCAGACATGTTTTACAGAAGTCAATCATTGCAGTCACACAATATGTAATTGGACAGCAAAGATTCACATTTCACATACTACACTTCCTTTGCAAATTCCTTGCCAATTGCATGTATCATGAGGTTTGCCATTTGTTGCCCTGTTCCTTAGCATTAAGCTAACAGTTGTCTGGCCCAACTTGTTCCTCCCAGACCTCCACACACCTACTTCTTGTGGGTTTGGTTTTCTCTGTGCCTTCTATCCTACCTCCTCACATTGCTGCTGACTCATGCAGGCTGGTGCCTCGCAAGATCACTTTGGAGGTGACCTAGGCATTCGGGGTGCCAGTATGTGGTGCTGTGACATTGGCACATTGATGTATTTGGTGTGTGCCAATGTAGGCCAATACTTTGGAGAGTCGGCTCTTACACAGCTGAGACCTTCAGTGTGATGCAGTCATGTGGAGTGCCTCCACTTCTCATGGGTACTGCCTGCTTTAGATGTATCTTGGCACAGATGCACATCTTCTGCCAAATGGTGAAGGAATGACAGATGTTGCGTCTGTCACTTTCCTTGTTCAGATACTAGAGCTATGAAAGGAAAAGAGTGAGGCTGAGGGTAAAAAGACAAGTGATATGCCGAATGTAGACGTGGTCCTGGTTCAGAAAAAAGGCAATGAAGATGTTAAAGTTCTAAAAAATATAATGAAAAGCAACAAAAAACTAAGGTACCCCTGTTTGTCATTACAGTAATTCAAGTTTGAAATTGTAGTCTATAAAGGTTGCTTCACTGCACCTATGTCTGATGGCTTATTGTCTATAAGAGATGTTTGTGGCTTTATCCATTAAGAAAGCACATACTGAGGTAGATGAAGACAGACCTTTGCTTCATGTGCTGCAAAAGCAGTTTGGGAGGTCCTGAGGTTGTGAAAGATGATATATAAATGCAAGTCTTTTTTGCTATCTCACCAACTGACTGTAAAGAGGTACCTTAAACCTAACCAGTCAGGTGGGCTCAGGTGGTTTAGGTAAGGTTCCTGTTTTACAACCTGCCTCATTTTACTTTCCATTGTCTTTGGTTGGGGTGTAAAATGGGTGCCAAGCCAAAACCGTCTGTTTCTCACCAGGCGATTTAGGCTAATACTCTGGACAGGTGGGTGATGGCGTGGCTTATTTCCACTTTTCACCTCCCACTGACAACAAAGTGTTTTTGTATTACTAATGTTTCAGCCCCCTGTGTTTTGTTTGCCAAACAAACAAAGTGACAGGTTTTCTCATAGGTTTAAAACAGATTAAATATTTATTGAACAATATTCATCACCTGAAATGTTTGAAACACCACTCACACATGCATTAAGTCTCACATGTACACACAAGAGAAGATAGATAGGGTAAGAGGTATTATGAGTGTTAGGTGTTGTTTCAGGAAAACCTGTGGGATCCTCTTGGAAGGTGAGTTTAAAGTTGCAGGTCTGTTTCCTGATTGTCTTGTATTCGCTGGGCTGCTGAAAACTTCTGGAGGTTCACTTCAGTTTGAAGAAGGTGCTGATACTCTTAGTTCAGTTTTCACAGGTGGAGGTGTTGTTTCAAAGGGCACTCTCTTTTCTCTGCTGCAGTTGGCTTTTCACTTGTCTCAGCATGGTTCAACAGTGTTAGCTGGAGCTGCTCTCTCTTTTTCTCTCTTTCTCAGGCTTGTGCTAGAATTCAAGATGGCTTTCGATGCTGTCCGTGTGGCTGTAGAGCCCAGACTGAATTGATGACTGATGTTCTGAACTGGAAAGACCCCTTTGTTCTTCAAAATGATTACCTTTAAAGGTGAACTTATAAGTGTTAATTTAGTCCATGTGACTTTAGGTTTCAGTTCTTGATGGGTTGGCAAAATAGCTTTTGATGGCCCTATTTTGACAATATGATGGCTTTCACACTCTATTGTGGTGAAGGGTAGCTGGAGACATAGATTCTGGGGAGTGCCTTTGTCTTAGTTCATTTTGTGTATAGCTCAGATCCATGCGTGATAAGCTGACTCATTTCCACGCAGAGGGGATTAATTGGTTTCAGTTCTAGAAGACATGGATGTGGATTTTAGTGCAGGAGTTGGCATGGGTCATGTGACTTGTCCTCCATTTTGTTGACAGCAAATGTACCAGTCTTTTAAAACTGTTCTAATTTTTTATACCTCTTAAGTTTGTTTCTGTATTTTCATTGCTACACTTCCCATGAGCATAACACTAAGTTTGCCCCCGAATGTCAGCAAGCCACTTGACCATGGGAGGGCGTGACAGCTGAATGGAGTCACAAGATGCCAATCAAGAGCAAGAGCTCCAGCTAAATTTTATCCTACCTAGTCCAGGGGAACAAAGAGCATGAACCTTCCATGATATTCTGAAGTTCTTCACCATCAATTTTTAAGCGCAATTGCTTGTCGACAAGTATAGCAGCCAATCTGCACACAGCAAGGTCCCACAAACAACAATGAGATAAATAATAAGTTAATCTGTTTTGGGGGTGTTAGTTGAGGGATGAATATTGTCTGGGTTATCGTGCGTACTGCCCAGTCTTCTGTGGAAAAGTGCCATGGAATTTTTCAGGCGAGTAGTCAGACGGGGTCCCAGTCTAAATTCTCATCAGAAAGACAGCACTTCCAAAAATTGAGCTCTCCCTCAGAACCACACTGAAGTGTCAGCCAAGATTCTGTGCTCCTATCCTCTTGACTTGCTGGCGAGAGAGCTTTCGTTGAGCCACTTTGGTACTCTGAGCTACAATAACTAACTATCGTTTTACCTGATGCACCATTGATGGCGAGCTACAAAAAAATGTGAAAAAAATTATTTTGCTTTTTATATATGAGACTATGGAACTTATGGATTGAGTTTAATCAATAACCAGACTTAATTCCTAATTGAAAAGGTTGTCATGTTCACCACTTGAGATAAAGATGTTTGTAATTGTTCTCTCCTTTTGTAAGTACAGTGCTGCATTCTTTTAGTCATACTGCTTGGCCTGTAAGCACAGAATTTGACTTGTTTTGAAGGGGCCCCAATCACCAGTCACCTGGAGTTAAAATATCCATCTCATAGACGTACAGCACTTATTCATCTTCCCTTCAATGCACAATATGTCTTTTGCTAGCTAAAAGACTCCACTGTACTGTGGCTAAGTGACTACCAGATCCCCAGCACCAGTGAGAAAAGGTAATGCTATTCTTATTATAGCTCACTTGGCAAGGCTCTTTTACATTTCACAGGATATTATCCTGCCAAAATGTTTAAGATACATTGACAGAACAAAGAAGGCTCCTGTGATTAATTACATTAGACACATAAACACGCACTCTGCACATCAAATTCCAGAACACAAAGCCAACTCAGCAAGCAGATTGGTGCAGTTCAGTATTTACAGCTGTGGATCATTGTTACAATGCTGCACAAACATTATTGTGGTTTGAAAGTGCGCCTCTTCAGATAACTGTTGCCCAGCTCTGTTGTACCACAGTTTGTGAGAGCTCATGGTACTCAGTGACAGATCTAGAAAACCCCTGCTTGACATCTCCAGTACTGCAGGATATTCAACAACAACAACTTGTATTTATATATCACCTTTAATGTAGTGAAACATCCCAAACATACTCAGATAAAAATTGACTATAAGCTATGGGTGACTAAAAGCTTGGTGACAGAGGTAGGTTATAAGGAGGAGAGAGGTGGAGAGGTTTAAGGAGGGAATTCCAGAGCTTAGGATCTACAAAACTGAAGGTACGGCTGTCAATGATGGGGCAAAAGAATTGGAAGCTGCTCAAGTGGCCAGAGTTAGAGGAACGCAGAGGACTGTAGGGTTGGAGGAAGTTACAGAGATAGGGAAGGGGCAAGGGCATTGAGGGATTTGAGCACAAGTTGCTAATGCCATATCCAAAGTGTAAGCCTAGATAATGTTAGCTCTCAGCCATTGTTCAGTAGTGTTGCTGAATCTCAGACAGGGCAATAGCTGGGTGCTACAACTAAGTCAGGGATAGAGGTAAAAAAACAGCCTTATCTTAAGGGAGAATATCAAAGCCTGTGTCATAAAGATACGGCACAATTTGCAGGTCTAAGTTTTTATACACACCAAAATATGCAACAGCTTCAATACATTTTATGCCCTTTTCTGCAAACTAAAGCAACGTACGATAATGGTAACAGTAAAAACTGCAGTGTCTCAAAATTAACTTATTGACAAGTCTAACTCTGACTACTACTACTTTGTCTCTCACCACCTATGTGTCTCAGCCTGCCTCCAAATCCACCACCCTCATGTCTACCATTGGAAGATACACCTCCTCACCAATTCATTCTTTAACTCTCAACTCCCTTTCCTCTGCCAATTCACTTTCTAAGTCCGAACATTCCTGCCCCCACCACAATCAACTCATTTATTAACTCCAACTCTCCTGCCTCAGTATCTCCATCCACACTGTCATTGTTGACCTACTAACTAGTTTCCCCACCTCAACTTCAAAGCTGTTGTCTGCACCAAGTCACTCTCTGTCCCCCACCCTCATCCTTCCCGTGGTACAGCTCCCAATTCTCCATTATAAACTCTGACGGCTTTTCTATCTCATCATTGCTATTGTTCACTGGAAAATCTGTCATGCTAGTCAGTAAAGGCCTGCTACCCGACCTGAACACGATGGGAGCCAACGACATGTGTCGGGTTCGGGTCGGGTCTGGTCGCTCTTCCGGGTCCGGCTTTCGGGTTCAGTTTGGGTCAGGCCGGGTCTGGGTCGGACACACACAGTAAGTATTGCATTTTGCTTTGCTGGTAAGTGCCAAAAGTTGAAAAGCCTACCTAAGCTGGGAGTCCGGGACATCAAGGAGGGAAACTCTGAGTCTGCTCAGTGAGCGAGTGAGCGTCTCTATGACATCATCATGCTCATGCTGCAGCTTCCTGCAGATTGGGAGTCGGAAGGTAGAGTCGGAAGGTAAAGTGAACATTCCAGTGGTTGGGTTGGGTTGGGCTTGGGTCAGGTCGGGCTCGAATTGGTTTGGGCATGGGAAAAAATGGAGGGACTTGGGTCGGGTCAGGCTTGGGTCCGATGTGGATCTGTTGGGTTCGGGATGGGTTTTTTTCCCTGACCTGAGGAGGCCTTTACTAGTCAGGCAATATTGCATCTCTCTCCCATCCCAAATTCTTCTCCTATTCCTTAATCATTTTAAAACTGTTACTATCTTAAAAAATCTTACCCTTAACTCCTTTTTAAGCTGCAATTTTTCTCCAAGGTCTCTGAATGTGCTGTCACCTCCCAGATCCCTGCTCATGTCTCCAACAACTCCTTGCCTCCTTGCTCAAATTAATTTACGTCTGGTTTCTGCCCAAGTGCACCCTAGTTAAATGACGTTGACATCCTTTGTGACTACAATGCTTATGTGTCAACCACTCCACTTCCCACTGCCTTTTGATATTTTGAATTCTGCCATCCTGCCCCATTAAAGGCCTGTTCGGGTCTGCAAATGAAACCTGACCCGAGCCCGACAGAACCACATCTGAAACGAGCCCAACCCAGCCCAAGTCCTTTCATTTTTTCCCGCACCCAACCCAACCCGACTCGACCACTGGGATAAAGTTGATTATATTAAAGAGGTTGTGCTCAATCCTGGATGGAATCGCTCACTGCAGACTAGTGCAGAGTGTTTCCTGCCTTGATGTCCTGGCTGTCACTCTGTCCGACCTGGCCCGACGTGACCCAAGCCCGAATGCCGGACCCGGAAGAGCGACCTGATCCAACCCGAACCCGACACATGTCGTTGGGTCCTGTCGGGTTCGGGTCGGGTAGCCATGCTATATCTCCCATTGCCTCTCCTCTGTGGGACTGTCTTTGCATGGTTCCAACTCCTACCTATCCCAACAAATCCATGCTTCTCCAACAATGTCTTCTCCTCCCACCCTGCATGCTCACCTCTGGCATTCCCCACGGAGTCATCTCCCCCACCCCTTCTTTCTTCCTCCTCCACATGCTGTCCCTCAGTGACATTATCTGTAGGCAAGAGTCCAGCTTCTACGTATGCATTCTGTGAATAAGGTATGTATGAGTCCAAATTTCCTCCAATTTAATTGAATACCCCAGTAAAAAATGCACACCCTTGCCACAGACTCCTCCCTCGCTGAACTAAACTGTGTCAAACTTAGGTGTTCTTTTCAGCCTCCAGAGTTCAGCTTCAAAACCAGATCTAGTATTGGGAAATGAACCAGAGCAGATAAAGGAAGTAAGCCTAGGGGTACATCTGGGCAATAGCAATCCTAACATAATAAAGTTTAAAATAATGACTGAGAAAGACATAAGTAAGACAAAGATCAAAGTAACAGAAAAAGAGCTAATTTTGATGGAACTAGGGAAGGTATCTTGGAAAAAGGTTGACAGAAAAAGAGATAGAATAGCAGTATTTAAACTGGTGAATAGAGATCAGGAGAATATATTCCGCTAAAAACCAAGAACAAACTAGTCAATAACGAAACACCATAGCTAAGTAAAGAGATAAGGGTAAAAATAAAACTAAAGAAAAAGGTCTACACTAAGGTCATTGACAATAAAGGAGAGGATGATAAAAGGAAATATGAAGAGGTTAGAAAAGAAGTGGAAAAGACAATTAGGAATGCAAAAAGGAACAGCAAAATTAAATTATCGAGGCATATAAAATGTATAGTATTCTGCAGATACATAAACAACAGAAGAAAAATCAAGATAGGTATGGGGAGTAATAAAGGATGCACAAGATAAACTCATAGTTAATGACAGTGAAACAGCAGAAATATTAAATCATTGCTTTGCCTTAGTATTTACCAAAAGGACTAACAAGGTGTGCATGACTTTAGAAGAGATCAAAACACATTTTAGATAGAATGGAGGAAAATAATTGATAAATTAATCAAACTTAGATACATAAAACAATTTATTAGAAAAGGGAATAGTGCCAGAGGACTAGTTATTCCTATATTTTACAAGTGATATAGAACAATTCCAGGGATCTATAGACCAGCTAGCTTAACATCAGAGGTAGGAAAGAGAATAATCTTTACACAAAGATGTAACAGAAAAACATCTGGAAACTGAAAATATAATAAAGAGAAATCAGCATGGATTTCAAAAGGGAAGGTTTGACCAACCTAATTGAATTCTTAAGAAATAACAGAAAGAGTGGACAAGGGAAATGTAGTAGATGCAATATATTTGGATTTTAAAAGGCCTTCTATAGGGTAAACTGATCATAGTAGACTCATAACTAAGGTTAGAGTGTGTAGAGTCAGGGAAAAGGTTGCAGAATGGATGGCAAGCTGGCTACAAAACAGAAAACAAAGTTGGGTTAAGGTAGCTATTCAGACTGACAAAAGGTGGTGAGTGGTGCTCCAAAGGAATCAATGCTGGAACCACTATTGTTCAAAATTTACATTAATGATTTGGACAAGGGAATCGGAGGTACAATTTCAAAATTTGTGGATGACTCAAATTTGAGAGGTATAGTTAATACAAAGGAAGAGTGTGATAAAATACAGGACGACATTAATAAACTTGCAGAATGGGTGTGTAATTGGCAAATTAATTTCTATATAGATAAGTGTAAGGTGGTGTATTTTGGTAGCAAGAGTAAGAACATCGTGAACAGCTTGGATAATAAGTGTTTAAATGGAGTTGAGGAGCAAAGGGATCTTGGGGTACAGATAGTAGGTTAAGCAGGTTCATAAGGCCATAAAATATGCAAATTAAGCTCAGGGGTTCATTTCTAGAGGTATAGAATTGAAAAGCAGAGAAATCATGTTAAATTTGTACAGAATCTTGTTTGGACCATACTCGGAATACTGTGCACAGTTCTGGTCTAGACTTGATGATGTAACACATCCTATCCAACACCAAGACTGCTTGCTTTCACTTTCACAATATTGTCCACCCTCATCACTACAATAGTCCCGTGTCACCGCAATCCTTAGCCACATCTTTGGTACCTATAGATTCGATTTATCCAATGCCCCCCATTACAATTCAAATAGCCAGGTAGTGAGTGGCCTAGGCTTTATGTACTTACAGCACATACAGGATTTTATTTGTAGACGCAAACATTACATATTGTGTACGTCAACAACCAAAAAACAGTGTTCAGCCTGCTCCTAAATATATGAGCACAGGTGAATCTCCAGTTAGTGACCACCATCTGAACACAATTAAACAGCCAATTCATATACAATTAACCCCTCCTTCCCCCTGTACCCCCAACCCTGCTGAAATGATTGGTATCCAATAACCTGTGCTAGGCAGAGCGCTTGTATGGATGTTGATGAGACCAGTATGGGCTCAGCTGTTGGTATATCGCCTGTTGACATTTATTTCTGACATTCACTTTGGTGAGGAGGGGGAGGACAGCCAGAACATACAATGGGCAAATTAGGCAGACACTGGAAATAGAAAATGATTAAAGGGAATGGGCAAAGAGCAGCGAGATTGAACTAGAATGGTCAGTTTTGTGACCATTACAGGCACAATAGACCAAAGGGGTTCTTTCTTGAATTTCTATGATTCTATACTCTCGCAAAGTTAACAGCTTCAATAGAAAAGAGAAGAAAAAAGAGAGTAGTGCATAGAGGTAACTTTGGGTTGGGAGAAGATGAAGACGATGTTGCCCCACAAATTGCTTACGTATGTGTAATGTCCACCACCACCACCACATGCTTCAGGTGCCAGAATTGCCCTTTGTGTCCAACAGCCCTCCCTGATTCGTTCTATTTGGTCACAGCTCTTGTACAATGTTGACAGCAATAAGATACAGTTTGAAGGATAGATTTTCAATGTGCACAGCATGGGATAGTTACATTGTCTCTGCCATTCTTCAAATGTCCCTGCTTGAAGTTTTGGTACTTGCAGACTGTAATGAGTTCTTTTATGTTGTCTGATGCAACATAAATGAGATGCATGGAGTCCAGTTGGTTGAAGATCTCAAACAGATTTATTAAACAGCTAACTATTATATACAGTACATTTTTTAATCATTATTATTATTTATTATATTATTTACAGAACTTGCCTCTAGGTATTACAATTGCAGAATGGTTCAGATTCGAGTCACATGACTGTGTCCTGGTACTTGGCTCATTAGCAAGATTTAAAGGGACATCACTCTTAAAGACAATCATTCAACACAGACCTTAATTAGTTGAAGAAAATTTCAGCCAAAACCAACCATGGAAGATGTGGCTGGCACTTGGATTTCCATGTGTCGAGATTTTGAACATTTGCAAAGCTTCTGCTGTTTATATTGTCAGCTCCCAAGGTGGAAGAGCCAGCGGTTCCTTACACTTAACTTTCTTTCACCTAGCCTCTAGGCTTCTCTGTTTTAACAGCCTAACCTGTTTCAAGCAGTGCTCAATAACTTTGGTTATATAAGGCAGTCTGTTTCTGTCTGCCCAGGCTTTGAAAATAGACATGGTTATATATACACAGCATTTAAATAGCAGGGTTTGTGTTCTATCTCACCCTTGCACTTTGCCTGTAAAATCTCACTTGCTTTAATACCTGCCCTTGATGCTTCTGCACAGGGTGCGAGGCGCAGGAGAGCAATCCAGGAAAGTGGAAACATGTAGTTTATGAATCGAAAGAGGAAAGTTTTTCTTTCAGCCACCCAATTAAAGCAAAATTGAACATACCAGCCAATTTACTGAATAAGGAGTTCAGCTATCTACACATTTGAAGCCTGAGGCTGCAGTGTAATAGAGCTCATAACAAATACTGCAGTGTTTCATACTCAACAGGGGCATAACTGGGGTCTCAGTCCAGTGCCCATTGCTCTTAGAATATTGTCCTGTCACTAGCTCTCAGTTTGAATACAGTTCAGTGAAATTATACGACGGGCTTCTCTCTCCTTTCCCCCCTTTCTTTCCTGTTCAGGATCTTCTTGAATGTAGTGAGATTGCCAGTTTTGACTACTGGTTGCAGATCCATACTGTCGAACTGGCTTTGCAATTACTTCATAACCAGTGCAAAAAGCACATGAAACACAACCTATCAATCAGACAACACAAGCAGTTAACTCGGTAGAAGTCTGGCAAGAAGACTGGAAAGCCTACTTGCCAGCGTTAACTCACAAGTACCTAAGTTAAATTTAAAAACATGTCTGCAGTTCTTTTTTAAAAAACATTATATAAAGGACACAGACCCATTTTTGTTGCATTGATCAGTCAGCTTGAGTTGAAATTCAATCCGATGACCACCCTCTGTCCGTATGTGGTTATATGTGTCTTTTTCTCAAATAGGACAGATGCACGCACGTCACTCAGAGTTATAGAATGGTGTCTGCAGTTAAACAATTGGCTTCTAGATTGAACTTCATATCCTTTGAACTGTATGGAAAGACAGAGATGAGTAGAAAAATGGACTGATGGCTTCAGATACTGATCACTTTAGAATCAAGATTAAGTGGGACCCTGCATTAGTTTAAAAAACACACACACAAACATACACATGCACAGAGATAAATTATTTACTATGTTGTACAGCTAGAATGTTAATTATGTCTTATCTTCATTTAAAAATATAAAAATTATTAAAATGTATTTTCTATATGCTCCTAAGATCGGTCAGTGAGCCGCACCACTGGCTAGTAGAGCCATAAAGGCCAGGAGGATCCAAAAGTGTGGTTCCTGGTCTGTGTTGAGTTAGCTAATTTGACCCAGGACCCAGGATAGCAATACGATGGGGGGTAGGGTGCTACAATTGGTTTCAGTATCTGTTAATGAGGAGACAAATCAGGCATGGCTCCTGATTGACATCTAATGAGACCTAACAAAAGAGTTGGGTCATGATATGATGCCCACTTCTTCATGTGATGGTGAAGCATCGTGCCAATACTCATACTCCAGGCTTTACACGTGAAGAGCAGCTGCTTAGACAGCTTAGTGCCCAAGGAACCACACCCCAGCAGCTAGTGACAATGGAACCATTCTCCAGCAGCAAGTGACCATGGAACCGTATTGCAACAGCTACTACTCATGGAATCAAACCCCAACAACTTGTTAATTGTATATTAAGTAAGCATTTAATTATAGTTAGGTGGTTGGAATTAACTGGGGAATCGCTTGTGCTCCTATGTTTAGGAGCAGACTGTAACTGTGCTTGTTGGGTTTGGAGGTGCATGTAGCCACTGACCATGGAACCATATCCCAGCAAGAGCCAGCACCTTCAGGAGATGAGAGAAGCAATCTGAGTGAAGAACAGAAAAGCTCAGGCCGGGTGCGATGATTTGTCGGAAATTGATTTTCACTCATCGGGGGTGCATCACTGCATTCTAGTATTTATGTTTCAACAACCAATTCAAGTGCAGAAAACCCTTTCATGGGAAAACACTTCTCTTGCTTGATCGATTCCAGCTGAGCTGAAAACTTTTTCCAAGTCCAAAAACTATTATTCTGGAACTAACTCAAATTTTTAAAATTTAAATCGAAGCTAATTATTGTTATTTGAAAGATAAGGCCAGAACCTGTGAAGAGTGGGGATTATAGATTCACATGCAGCGAAATAGCCTCATTTACATTAAGTCTTATTCTTGAAATGCGTTTGGAATTGTTCTTTGGCACTTGTTCGGCTAGACAATGCCAAAAATATATCAAATTGGAAACATTTTGAGCAAATGCAAGCCAGAATTGAAAGGGCATAACTGTGAAAGAAGGGATGTGGCCCTCAGAAAAAGTGATGCTGCGTAGGATAAATATGCTTTGCATGCAGAAATCTCGCAGATCTCAATTAGCAGAAGAGCTTCTCACCGCCAGAAAAACCTGACTGTCAGGAAGTGGACCATAAGTGGGTGAAACTGATCCTCTGGGTGCTGTAAATCAGAAAGCCAGACATGATTTGCAAGGCTAGCCTCCGGTGTGTAAACGTTGGAGCAACTGTAACAACACAATCTTGTTTCTGCACATCATTAACCCACAGATCCATAATCGCCAGCAAGAGGTGAGCATGTCTGCAATATTATCTAACAAGGTGTGGTGGAGACAAAATGATCTGTAGCAACTTAAAAGGTCTTTGTTTCCCCCACCACCCCCTCTTTCTCTCTCAAACAAGGGCTCAGGCCTGAATTCCCTTAGATCCTGGGGCACAAGAGCAAGAGATGTGACCAACAACACTGTAGCCTCTCCTAACTTTTTTTAGAACTGATTTATTTCCATAACCTCAGGCTCAATAAACTTATGTGTGAATCTACAAAGGGTCTTAAATGGTAAAGGTAGCAGCTGCCAGGTGAAGCATAACATTATAATTCTGAACGCGCACTGCAAATCTAAATTCCATTGTCTGTGAGGAAAATGTCATTTTTCTTGTTCCCTTTGTTGAAAACAATCAATAATCAAAAGTGTGTGTTTCAACCTCCATTTAAGTGCCGGTGGTGACTTCCTCCCTAATTAGTTTCCATGTTTAAGCTGTTTTCCATTTGAACTTACCCTCCTGACTGATTGGCCTGCTTTGGAAAAAGAAATGAGGAACGCACAAAAGCCTCAGTTTGGCTTGCATCTCATCTCATCATTTGAAAACGTGATTAAGTGGCCGCTTGCAAAGGGTAGCTAAGCTATAAAATGTGTGACGCCCACACAAAGAGCAGACATATAAATATATCCTTAATGTACATCAGTTTTTTTTTCTAGGCATAACCTTCATGTGTTTTGTATGCTGTGTCCTGAGTGTGGCACACCGAATTCTCCCCCATAACGACACCCCACCCCCAAAGGCTTTTTTGTTGCTTTGCTGCCAATTCTTATAGTTAGGAATGTTAACCAGCCATCAGGTAAATTATTCCCATTGCAATATATTTAAACCGTGACATGGAGTTCAGCCCCACACAGAATGATTGGTTCTGGGAAAAAGGATTTCTCTCATAGTCACTAACGCACACCCAGTCTATGCACAGGGACAACTGCGAAGCCCAGACATTACGCATAGCCTTCTGCGCACATGTTACTAGTTCAAAGTACGATAGTGTTAGGGCATTGTTAATGGACTACTAATCCAGAGAATGAATTCAAATCTCACAATGAGAATTTGAATTGAGTGGAAGTTACCATGAAGCTGTTGGGCTGCTGTAAAACCCTAACCAATATCCTTAAGGTAAGGAAACTGCTGTCCTTACCTGATCTGGCCTGCCTGGGGCTCCAGTTCTAAACCAACATGTTGATTCTTTATTGTGCTCTGAAGTGGCACAGCAAACTGCTCAGTTGCTACACTGCAGTGGTTCAAAAAGAAGGCTTAAGAGGGCCTTTAGACCAGGTGCCACTCAGGGTGAGGTTAAAATGCCAATGGGCTACTAGTGACATCATAGGAACTTTAATTAATGCCCAAGTCCAGCAATTAATTCATCCACTGTCAAAACAGCTGGCAGTGAATTTAGAAATCGTCGAGAAGGGAATGGAAGTCGGGGCTGTCCAATTTGCTGTTGGGGGGGTGATGGGGAAGAGTTCAAATTTCTGCCGTGTCACAGTTGACAGTTAGAAGCAGCGCAACAGAACCATTTTTCTGAACGTGTTTCAGAATTCAAGTTCTACGGAGTAGATGTGAAAAGACTTGAGTCACTTGTGATCAGACCTGGGACATATATGATGCTTGTGCCGTATTACAGGCAGCTGCCACCACTTTGATCTTGGTCAAGCTCCAACTGGTGCTGCAGCTGGAACTGGAATCAGGACACTGTAAAACTTGACCTCACCTCAACTTATGCCATACCTCTGTTTACACAGATTGGACAACTTCAGCCAACAGTGCCCCTAACCATGATAATCAATTCACACAATATCCTGAAAGAAATACTTTCCTGGTTTATGAAAATGACTTACAACCACAGATTACAAACTAGCCATTTCCTCTGGTATTAATTGACTACACTCAATGCGTTGGGATTGCACCTCGCTTCGTCACTTGCTATTGCCAGAAATGGCTAAGTTTTATTGCTTTGTACAGATTCTTGCTCAGTGGGTGGGGGAGGGAGGGAAAAATACAATTCTGCGGGTTTAGAGAGCTCTCCGTTGTGATTCCTCCTCTCTTCTCTGGCCACCCCTTTCTACATTGTCCCTGCCTTTCCTCCCTTCCACCCCTGCACTCAACTGCCTTCTGAAACTCTCCAGCGAATAACCCTCTTGCTGTGCTGTCCCCTACAGCTGACACTAATTTAATACCTTATTTATTAACCCTGTAAGCTCCTTTCAGTTGACAGGTTAAATTTTATGCAGAAATGTGGCAGGTTGTCCCAAGTCGACTTGTGACAGCACTATTCATTATGAAGATGAATAGTCGTTTTCAGTGCAGACACTTGATTGTAAAATGATTTACCCTCAGACATCTCTGTGCTACTACCAGAGCTCATTAGTGCAGAGATGCTACGCAGGAGTGTGATTTATCACTTTTGGCTCTGAAAGGCAACGTTGTCCTGCCACATTTTTGTTTAAAACTGGAATCAGCTGTCTGTATATTTAATTACAGAATTAACCCTGAGCATAGACAGTATTAGCCATGCCTTCTCCCTGTTTAGCCAATGTTGTTTCTTGTTTTAGTGTACCCGAGAACTCCTTGGGTTAATCAGGCCAAGTCTGGTTCAAAATCTGAACATTCATTAACCTGCCTGTGTTACAATTTATTTTGAAACATGCGAAGCCCATGCCACAGAGCACATGGTGCTATCAGCCACATTGCCATGGTGCCAGTGGAAAAGCATTAACCCACCTAGCTCTCATTGTTAGCGTGAGACTCCTAAACTGAAGTTAGACTAGTTTCTAAACACAGATAGGGAGGGAAGGGCAGTTCCAGGTTGATTCTCTGTGCCTCCTAGTGGTCAACTGAAAAAGGAAGTAAGACTTGCATTTCTGTAGTGCATTTCATGACTTCAAGGCATCCCGAATTGCTTTCCAAGAAATGAATTACTTTTGAAGTGTGGTCACCGTTGAATTGCAGGTAACACAGCAACCAATTTACACACAGCAAGATCCCACAAAGAGCAACGTGATAATGCTCAGATAATTTGTTTCTTTTAGTGGTTATGGTTGAGACATAAATATTGGCCAGGACACCAGGGAGAACTCTCCTTTGAATTAGTGCCAATGGATATTTTACCACTGCCTGAGAGGGCAGACTGACACTCAGTTTAACATCTCCCCTGAAAGTTGGCACTCCTGACAGTGCATCACTCCCTCAGTGCCAGACTGGAGTGTTAGCCTAGATTTTGTGCACAAATCTCTGGACTGAAAAATAACACTGACAGGATTCCCAATCTCTGGGAGCAGAATTGTTGGAATTGGTGTGTGGATTGGTAAAGAGAGACATAATAGATTTCCCAGTGGTTCAGTGACTGTGCCCAGAAGGATCTAGGTATGATCCTTATTCTCTCCTGAGTTAGCTAATCTCAGCACAAAGAATGCCATGATTGGCCTTAACAGTCTTGAGTTAAGAGGAGGCAGTTTGGCCAACGTTCTCATTCCTGATTGCTGTTGAGTAGCCCCACTGTAAAGTAAGTGTGTGTGTGCATGGCAGTGTGCATGGTGGGGTGGGGGCGGAATATGGTGGTGATGCACCTTATGCTGAATAGCTGGTGACACTCACATCATGTGAGATTCTCAGTAGTGCCACCAGTTTCTGAACTTTCGGTCTCATGCTATCCACCTACAAGCCGAATATGAAACTGACAGGACTTGTCTAAAACTTTGTGAGTCCCAGCCAGTTCCAAAATTTAACCTATTCAAGGCACCTGCCTTTAGGAGGTAACAGTAAAAGTGTAGGTCGCGTTACCATAAAAGTCATGAGTGTGCATGCTTGGGTGTGCAGAATTGGCATTGGCGAGTGATCAGAAGACAACTGGCTCTGGCAAATCCATCACTCAGTAAGGAATCAATACCTCAGGAAAGGATAGGTGGAGGCAAAAAATTAAATAAAATAACTTACAATTAAAAAGCAGACTTAGAATTTTAAAAAATCAACTTAATGAATTCTGCTCAAAGCATTACCTCTTGTTCAAGTTCTAAGATTTTTTAAATTAGTAAGGTGGAGCTTATAATTAACATTTTTTGTATTGAATGATGAGTAACTATAAACTATAATTAGTCTCCTATTTGTTGCCCACATGATAAGAGACCAAGTTTGAAAAATACCTAATTAATTGTATGTACAGTGCTTTGAGACGTTTTGATAATGTTAAGATGCTGCTTAAATTCAAACTTTTCTTTCAAATATAAAGCTACAGCATTATAAACAAAAATACTTCTTTTTTCAAAAAAAGCTTGAAGTATATAGTTTTGTTTCGAATATACAAGGGTCTTTTAACTGAAGCTACTAGATCCTGCAGATTGTATTTCTTCCAATTATTTCAAAGGACATTTTAATACATTAGTTTTCCAGTAGAGGACCTGTGTGCTTGCTTGTGTTATGTGGCGTTGTTTCACAAACCTCGCCTTTCACTCCTTTTCCTCCCTCATCTCCCTCATTTTGCGGTTATTATAAATCACTGGCGCTATACCAGAAGTACTACTTGTTGCAAGGATTAACATGATGTCAGAATATGAAATTAATTGGATTACTAATCCTTTTAGGTTTTTCTGACAAGACAGTTCCAATAAAAGTCACAATGGTTCCTCCTAGTCAATTAAGTCCTGCCGAAGAAAAATTGGATTAATCTTTCCATTGAAGAAACTAATTGTTGTGTTACTTCAAGCACAGGGAATCACAGCTGGAACAACAAGGAAGAAAGCAGCTATGTCGTTTCAGGAAATATATACATTCTTTAAAAGCAAACAGGATTTGACACTGACCTTAAAATCTTCTGCACAAACATTACACTACTTTCTTGGAGCGATTCTGCCTCAAACAAGTCTGTGCTATTTAAAAATAGTTTTCTATACTAACAGTGTGTGATATTTTGGATTCTCTCTTGTCCCTACTATTGGTACAAGAGAGATTTCTGTCTTTAAAGCAGACTTTGTCAATTTAAGCCTACAGTAAATTTGAAAGCATGCTGTATTGAACGCGAGACAGACAGCTTGATAAATGGGCAGTGTTTAAGTTTACAATCCCCTGGTGGGAGTAAATATTGTCAGAGAGAAAGGGCTTGACAAATATTGCGTCACCTTTTCAGAGCCCTCTCAATACAGGGAGCATCAGCCTGTTCGTTTAGTTGAAGCTGCCTGCTTAATTCTAAATATATCCCACTAGATGTCAGAGAAATAGAAAAGAGAACGTAAAATTGAGACAGACTGTAGGGAGGGAGAGAGTGAAATTCACTCACTCTCCTTACATGGGGATGAAAAAAGAATCGCACAGACGATAATGGCGAGACGGCCGAAACCTTGACATTTATGGCGGAGGATAATAGAAATTGCCAGGACTCAATAGAAAATGACCACTTGTCACCCAAGTGACAGACAACAGCTGCTTGCACATCTGGAGTCTGGTTCGGGCAAACAGCCTAACTCTAGGCATCCTCCTCCCCTTTTATTAAAAAGGAAAATGCTAACAGCACCTCAGCCTATAGACCTCACCACATTTGAGTGCAAAGCACCTCCTCGAGTACAAAACAGTCACCAAAAAAAGAGCTTGATAAATCACACTGTGTTGACAGGTTCAGCCTTAAATTAATATAATACATTGCACAGCTATTCAATTTCCCAGTAACTCTGTGCCTTAGCTGTAACAGATTGATGTTTTCTTAAGAGGGAACATATCTAAAAGAGGAAAAGTTCAATAATGCAAAAATAATTGGACATTTCAGTGAAAACAGACCACAAACGTCCCTTTGAAAATTTTAGTATTAAACCCACGTTTGCCTTTCGTAGCAACAAGTAGCTAAAGAGCACTTCCCTTTTACACTTACCCTTCTGACACTGTTAGAACTCATTATGTCTGTGAAGGAAGGGTGACATTAAACCCACAGGAGACTGACATACCACAACCACATTCTCATCATCTGCCTTGATGAACTGCAAACACCAGACTAATGAAAACTGATATAACTTTTCTGCTGGCACTGATAAAATTCCTTCAGCTATCAGTGAGACATCAAAAGAAAACAAAAGCGGCAGAAAAACAAATCTCATAGACTTACCCCAGTCAAGTTGACATAAGCAGAGGGCGAGACAGAAAGAATCCAGTTAGAATATTCCTTTTAAAATCGACCACAATTGCATTTGCTCTGAAGACTTTGGTCCGCAGTTGGGTCGCGCTTCTTCCTCCTCAAACTCGGTAGGCAGCTCAGCAAAGAAGAACTGGAGACATTTTTCAGGGCGAGTCTTGAAAAGGAGTGAGAAAGTGCTTGATAAGCTTTCAGTAAGCCGAGTTTGCTTCAGGGACTTGAGTCATCAGGCTTTCGTCCTGACTCCCTCCCTAATGATCTCAAGCTTTCCTAAAGACTGAAATTGTATTAACATCACTGTCAGCCTATTGGCTGAAACACCAAACGCCGTCCAATCCAGGGAAGGTGAAGTTCCCAGATCGAAAGAAAACATGGAGCAGGAGCCCATCAACAGGAATGGTTCAGCAGCTTCCCCAGGTTTGTTTTTAAAAGGATAGGTTTCACATTGCTATGCCCCCATGGAAAGATCATTTTCCCACGTCAGTGGAATACTTTTATGATTAACTGTGTGGCAGGGATTTTTATCTGTGCTTTGTGCCTCAGCGATGCGTGAAAGATCTCCGCTGCAAAATTCTTTAGTAAGTGATGTTAGTACTTCAAGAGATGCAGGGATCAAACGTATTGGTCTGTCAGTTTGCCAAGTCTGGCGACGGCTGTTCGCATTCTATACCCGAAATCAGTGCCAGGCTGCCAATCTACAACTACACATTCGATACTAATTTACTTTGCTCCCCCTTTCTGAATGTGGTAAATCCTTGTTGCATAGAGTCCTACACATACCAGTTACCCTCCTGCACATTATCGAGATGAGCATTGTTCTATAACTTTAAAGGGTAAGTGTGGCTAGGTTAGTCAACCATGGAGGACATTGCAGCAGAGCACAATCTTACCCTCATCAGATGTCCTGAAGGCATTGCTGAGTAGCATTTACGGAGAAGAACACTGGCTGATTTTTGTTTTTCATCTCTAATGCAGTAATACTAAACTGAATTGAGGACAGAAGTTGGGGGAAGACACATCCCAGACAGGCCTGAGCACTGATCTCATCCAGAGATTCAGATGACAGTTATCAACTTTTGCTGTTGTGGTTTAGGATGGGATCAGGTTACCCTGTTAAAGTTTTGCCATATAATCACAAGGTATAATTTAATTCTAATAAAACAACATTCAGATGTGGTCTGAAGCCATTCTCTTCAGCCACCAATTCCATTCCCCCACCCCTTGTGACTGTTTCAGGCTGAAGCAGACTGTAATTCACATCCGGTCCATCACAAAGACCGCCGACTTATACCTCTGTAATATTGCACCTCTGCACTGCTGCCTTAGCCCATCTACTACTGAGACCTTCATCCATGCTTCTGTTTCCACCAAACTCCACTATTACAATGCTCTCCTGGCCGGCCTACCGTTTTCCATCTTCCATTAACCTGAGCTGATCCAAAATTCAACAGTTTAATCCTAACTCATATCAAATCCCATGGGTGGCACAGTGG
Organism: Heterodontus francisci; assembly: GCF_036365525.1. Classification (NCBI taxonomy): domain Eukaryota; kingdom Metazoa; phylum Chordata; class Chondrichthyes; order Heterodontiformes; family Heterodontidae; genus Heterodontus; species Heterodontus francisci. The sequence goes on along the minus strand of NC_090388.1, from coordinate 71,172,242 downwards.
TTAGCACCGCAGCCTCACAGCTCCAGTGATCCGGGTTCGGTTCTGGGTACTGCCTGTGCGGAGTTTACAAGTTCTCCCTGTGACCCCGTGGGTTTCTGCCGGGTACTCCGGTTTCCTCCCACAGCCAAAGACTTGCAGGTTGATAGGTAAATCGGCCATTGTAAATTGCCCCTAATGTAGGTAGGTGGTTGGAGAACGGTGGGGATGTGGTAGGGAATATGGGATTAATGTAGGATTAGTATAAATGGGTAGTTGTTGGTCAACACAGACTCGGTGGGCTGAAGGGCCTGTTTCAGTGCTGTATCTCTCTATGACTCTAAATCCTGTTCATCCATGCTCCCAGTCCATCAATCCCTGATTTTAAGATACTCATCTTTAAGATTAAATTCCTCCAGCCTTTCCCCTCTCTATCTCTGTAACCTCTTCCAGCCCTACAACCTCCTGTGTTCCTCATGTGCACACTGACGTTCTTCACCTCACCATTGGCAGACTTGTCTTCAGCTGTCCAGGCACTAAGCTCTGAAATTCCCTCCTCATAACTCATTATCTCTCTCCTCCTTTAAGATGCTCCTTAAAATGTACATCTATGACTGTCACCTGTCCTAATGTTTACTTCTTTAGTTTGGTGTCAATTTGTGCCTGAATACACTCCTGTGACGTGCCTTGGGATATTAGTCTATATTAAAGGCATTCTATAAATACAAGTTGTTGCTTTTGTCTCACAAAACCAGTTTGAGCCAAAGATTTTACCTGCAGTGCACACTGAAGCCTGAGAGAACAGAGTGACGCTGTCCCTAACCCTACTCATGAGATATCCACATTCCACATTACTGCTTCTTTTGTGGGTTATAAAGTCTTCCTGATATCAGATGAACTCTGAACCCCGTCCATTCACTAATGTAACCAGATCACTTTGCTCAGAATAGCTACAATTCACTCAGCTTTGTAACATTCCCGATGTGAATAATTTATTAAGTGACAGAAAATGAACGAGAAGCTTTTTATTATTTTCTCAAATGTTAAAAAAATGCTTGGCACCTAGGTTTATTTGTACCAGTGTGTTTCTACTGAATTAAGCATAGTGCAAGCTTTACTGGATTGAGCTCGTGTGTATTAGTTTATGCTGAAGTCGAGATTTTGGTGTTGATCTAGAGGAGATAATAGCAGTGTTAGGTCTTGAATCAACATGGTTTTGGTTTAACTCAGGGCTAAGATTCTCTGGGAGACTGATTGTTGGTTGATTCTCATTTTTTCCTCTTCTTTCAGCTCTCAAAATGGCTAATTCATACTTTGGTACAATTTCATAAGCACAGTCTTCTGGTACTTCACCCAAAGAGGCCATATTCATGTGTGAACATTGAAAATGAGTGTTAACTTCCATCTCAAGGAGCATCAAAGCCTTGTGTAATCCTGTCCGCACCTGACATGAGCTGGACAGTAGTTGTAACTTTGGCTCATTTCAAGGGGTACTGAGGCCAGTTGTAGGACTTTCCACTGTCAAGCTATCAGCACGATGCATTATGGACTGGGGACTTTCATGATCATCATGGTTCAGCTGCTCATTGGAAAAGCTGCTCAGCCATCAGGGTAGCATTGATGTTTTATTTTAACAAGAAATGTAAAGCCAGCATTTGCCGGTATTGGTCGCAGAGCTGGATACCATTTGACCCCATGACTTTGGAATCTCTTCTGATACCCCTCCTGCTCACTGCTCCCCTCTCACTTCAGACCATGATTTCAGACACTTACTTTAACTCCTGCTTACTGCCTGCTACCCTCCCTGGTGACATGAAACACCTTGGGACATTTTGCTACCTTAAAGACACACACACACGTACATAATATACATATGTGTATATATGTATGCATATATTTATGAATGTGATACATGTACACATTATTACTGAGAATGGAGGCTGCAGTATACATTTAGATTCATGGTGTATGGACTGGGAAGTGACCCTTTCCGAGCAGCTATTTCACAGTCTGTTCTTTACAGAGCATTGTGAGCCACTTCAGACTCGCTAGTGTGTGCTTTTCATTTGTGGGACTATTGTACATCTGGACCCTTCAGGCTATACCATTAAGGAGCTCCCTCTTTTTGTTTGTTCACTCCTGTGCTGTTTTTCTGGCCAATTAATCTGTCAGGAGACCCTTGTGGCCTACGGTTGCATCTCACAGATCCTTCTTCCAAAACTACCACTTTGTTTTGAAGAAATCCGAGTACTGCTATCCCTTCTTAGTACTTGTCAGAAGAGGAAACAACATATTTTTCTGTATTGCATTGTGCTGCAAATCATATTGGACTGATTGTAAAGATAGCTGAATATTTGATTTACTTTACTGTCTGAACACATCCGATTGAAAATCCTGCTTAAGTTCATAGTCTAGGAAAGGAATAAAAATTTCATCTGCAGGAAGGCTACGGCTAGAAATCTAATCCACCCAACAAAATTGAAAACTTGCTGTAACCTCCCCAGATATAGTTTCACAAGTAAAACTCCTTTTTGTGATGGGAACCACACTTTTAAAAAGATGAAAAGAGGACTGAAATGAAACCAGAAGATGTTTCAAATACTTAGGAGCTCTGTCAGTAAAGAAAAAAAGGTCGGTTAATGTTTCGGGTATACACCCTTCATAGGTGTCTGAAACTGAAACACTAGCATATTCAGGCTAATTTTACAACTTTATGGGAGTGAAATTCACCTTTGGTGGCAGCACAAAATGAGCATTGGTGATTGCAGAAAAGAATACTGAGTGGAATGTAGAAAGGGCTGGCAAGTCTCTCTTGCCCGTTTTGAGTGACCGCCCAAGGCGAATTTTACTCCTCCTGCTTTTGGCAGGACACCTTGCCCAGCGTGAGTGTATCGCAGAAATCTGGGCATATGCTCCACCTGATTTTCCAAAACGCTGAAAAGTGTCCAAGTTTTCAATAGGCACTTGGCAGCTGGAAGCGCTGGTTAGCCTGATTATCTCTAACAGATCTGCATTTTTCTGTTCTCTGGTTTTTGAAGATATGAAGTTCTAACACATTGGGCTTTACATTGGGAAGAGTATAGATGCACAATAGGAACTAACTGATGAAAATCCAGTGGCTGTAAGAATGCTGCGAGGCAGTAGGCACCCTGCCCACCTGAGGATGAGCAGATTGATGCAGCTTCCTGCACCAGCCTATGAACAGTTGCACACATTCCAATTGACTGCCATGAATATGGTGAATGCCCTGCTGCCACAAGAGACTACTTATGAAATTACTGAGGAATTCAAAATTAATCCCTCTACTTTGGAAAGCTAATAAGTGCAAATTTTCACTTAAAAGTTAAGCACTCACCATCAGTGGAGACCAATTGCCTTTTGGTATATCACCCAACTGGATGTGCATGAACTGACTCTGCAGGGGTTAATTTTAACCTTGGGCAATGATGGAAAATTAGTGATATCAAATTCGCCACTCTTTATACAGCATGCCTGATTTTCCTTTCTGTTGAAGGAATTGGAAGGAAAAATAGGGCCAATGTCTAATAGTGGGTGAATTCAATATTGCCTGTTTTATGTCAACAACCAAAGTTTAAATTACCTCCAGTGAGTGTCAGCAGGCTAGTTACCCAGGGGGAGGGCATCACAATCGAACCTGACCCTTCTTTCATCCATACAAGCACCTCCAGCAAGGTTAATATATATCGATCAGGGAAAGAAACCCTGGTGTGTTTTCCCTTCCTTACCCAGGCATGGTGAGGCCAATTGTAGACCCTGCTGCCACTCCAACTGAGATTGGCTAACTCAGCCCAGACTGCGGCTTACACCTGTGATCTTTTTGATCTATATGGTTCAGCTACTCACTGGAGGAACTAGTTGTTCCTCCTAGTAGTATGCCCAGCCAAAATTTGGTGGAGAGATAGGAAAGGAGAGGGAACAGCAGTCAAAAACAAATGACCTGCCAGCCTGTGAGTGGAGGCCCAGAGACACGTGGGGCAGTAAGTATTCCAAACATCACAGGCAAAGGAGAGGGCAAGCCAAACATGTCAGTGGAGTAGAGAAACCTAGCCACAAGAATTAAAAATTATATTGCAGCAACATTAGACATTGTTAAATGGGGGCTACAGAAGTTTCGTTATCTGACTGTAGAGAAAAATGAAACTAGTTGATTTACTTCAAAGAAATGCACTAAAACCCTTTTTAGGGCAGTACCATAAGAGGAAAACTTATGGCACGTAAGTATAAACAGTTAGCCCTAATTACACCTGACTGTAACATCTTCTAATACACAAATCACTATTTCATCCCTTCTGTTCACTTTCTTAACAGTCCTTCAATCTTCTCTCCTCTCACTAGCACTAGCACCCAACTCTATCCACTTTCTGATGGTCACAGTACACAAGTTCTAGTTCACCATTTCCCAGAAAGTGTGCCCTTACCATTGATGGAAGACATTCAAAGGGCCGAATTTTCACAACAAAGGCAGGAAACAGGAGTTGGGATTGTTTTTGGGTCAGGAACCCACCTCTGGTGAGAAACTGATTAAAGTTTAAGATTTTCACGTGGGTGAGCCCTTAATTGCTATGGAGACAGGATTCCTGTCCAATTAGAGGCAGTGGGGGCTGGAATATAGGTGGGTCAGATGAAGTGTGGAACTGATTCAGACTCCCCATAGCAGCCATCACTGAGGCTGTTGGTTGTCCTGAGGGAAAAATCTGCTGATTGTCCCAAAGCCTACCACAGCACCAGAGGGAAACGAGTGCCAGAGGCCTGGCAACTGGGGCAGGGCTGCCCCTCACTTCATCGAAGCTGACCTGGATGTAATTTTGGAGGCTGTGAGGGAGAAGAGGGATTTCCTCTTCCTGGAGGGTGGCAGAAGGAAGCCATTGTGTTGCTTGGAGCACCATGTGGGTCACTAGGGTGTGCTCTTACTGTCTCTGTCTACTGTTTTCCTCTAATTGCACTGTATAAATGATGACACTTTCAGCCACAAGTCTGGAACTCCTTTTAGCTCTGCCATGACAGGAAAAGTGCTATGAGGTGGTGAACAGGATAATGGGATCCTCCACAGTGAGGACAAAACATCTGGGCAGATGTGCTTCCTTCACTGGCAGTAAATGATTTGATGTTCCAGGCCGTGTCTTCCATACAAGTGTTCGCACATGTATCTCAGACTCCTTTCCATGTCATGCACCTGAATCTGGGTCACAGGGGATCAGTTCAAACGTTCCTGAATCAGGAGATCCCTGACATTCACAGCATCCTCACAAGCGCTTCACGTCCCGAGCCATGCCCAGCCAACTCGGTGTACAACTGAGGACCTCTCTGTTCAGCATTATCTCTCTCTCTGCCTCCATTTCGTCCTCCTCCTCTCTCACCTCCTGCTCCCCCAATGAGCTGTCTCCTTCCAAGGCCTCCATCCTCAAGGCCCACACCTCTCTGGAGGGCCATGTTATGGAAAGCGCAATAGACCATTTCAGTGACCAAGACCCTTGCAGAAGGGTATTGGGGGCACCACCTGACTGGTCCAGGCAGCAGAATTGCATCTTGAGAAGCCCGATGGCCTGCTCAATGGTTGTCCTAGTGAGCAGATGGCATTGGTTGTATCACCTCTGTGCCTCTGTCTGGGGCTTCATTAAACGGGTGAATAGCCATGTCTTCAACGGATATTCCTTGTCCCCTAGGATCCAAGCATGGAGTGAAGATCTGAGGCAGCTTGGACTGGCGGAGGATGAAGCAGTCATGGCAGCTGCCTGGAAAGTGAGCGCACACATGGAAAAAGCTGTTGTTGTGGTCGCAGACCAGGTGGACATTGGGGGAGTAGAAGCCCTTCCTGTTGATGGATCTCACTGGCCCGTCACTCAATGCCTTGATAGCCACATGAGTGCAATCGATGATGCCTTGCACGTGGGGGAGTCCCGCAATGGCGGCAAAACCCACTGCCCTCTGTGGCTTTCGGCAGCTGATCCTTAGAAGGAGCTAAACGTGAATAAGTTCAAGGCCACAGTGACTTTGACGGCTACAGGCAGGGCATGGTGAGCAGTGCTGCGAGGTGTGAGGCCTTCAGCGAGGAGGGTACAGATGTCCGTGACCATCTGCCTGGAGAGTTGCAGTCTCTAGCGACACTGGATTTCAGTCATCTCCAGATAGCTCCATTTTTGGCAGAAGGTCACATGCTGAGGATATAGCCTCCATTGCCTTCCTGCTCCTCCTTCCTCTCCGGTGCCCTCCTGCTACTCTGGGCAGCCATGACTGGGTCCCCATTCTGTACCCGCTTCCCTTTAGCTGATCAGCAATGGACAGCATGTGAAACCTATACGCCCCATTCAAAATTACAGTCCCACTTTTAGCAAGCTTTTAACAAGCTTCTCAAGTACCTTCCTCAATCTGGAGGTGAGCGGGATCATTGTCCTGCCCTCTCCATGCCCTGATGAACATTGCCAGCCCCAGGAACGGTGTCTCGAAACTGACATGCTGGCCATTGCTGGTATTTTTGCGTCTCCCCCACCATCAACCTGAGGGGTGGGGGGGGGGGTGGGTGGGGGTGGTGCGGGGTGCCCAAAAATTCAGCCCAAAGTCTCCAGAGGAGAATCTTTGCTGCTTTGACTGTTTGTCCCTTTGCTGGGACCATTCATCATCATTCATCCTCGTTACTTCTAGTATACAGGCTGCCATGAAGACACTGTCTGATACCTTCCAGGGAGAACCCTGGATCACCAATTTCCTTTTAAATTTTATGCAATCCAGGAAGATTTCCCATTGCGCTCCAATTTCTATTTGTGTTTGCACTGTAGTATGTGTCTATGATGGTGCTAAATAAAATGTTGCCAAGATTTCTTCTGACCACTATTTCTGATGAACCTTCAGTAAAATAGTGAGCAGAGGAAATCTCCCCTTCCCAATTGCTTGTGAAGCATTTTGGGACATCCAGAGCACGTGATGTACATTCTTTGTCCCTTTCTCTCATTAACTTTTTTTCTTTCTTTCATCTCTTACTTTCATTCTTAGTTTCTCGCTGTCCTTTCCTTTCCTATTTCTATCTCTCTCCGCTTTCTTACCATGGAGCCATGCTGAATTCAATGAAATTATTGAAACCCCATTGAACATGAAACAGAGAAAAAGAAAATTTGTAAAGTGGGGTGAGTTTTCAGAACAGTGGGCTTAATTTTATAAGCCCGAAATGGCAGCCCACACGCCAAAGAGCTGTCGCAATTCCAAGCGCGGTGGCACATTTAAATAGCCATGGCTGGCCACTCCCTCCAATCACGTGGAGGAGGCAGGCTGTCCGTCCCTGGCAATGGCGTCAGCTGCCTGTACGCAGGCACAGACGCCATTTTTAAAGGGCTGTGAGCCTGACTGGAATATTTAAATATTTAAAGAAAGATTTAATGAAATTAAATAAATATCTCTCTTTTGCCCATCGTCCACCCACCAATAACAATTAAATTATTTACCTTCGCCCCCCCCCAAAGCACTTACCTTTACCATCTGACCTTCCACCCCCAAAACTGCACAAACTTTAAACTTCAACCCTTCCCACTATCCCCTACACCCATGAGATTAATGTGACTTCATTCTCCCATCCCTTGCACTGATAAACTTACCTCCTCCCCCCCTCCTCACCAGTGTTGTGCCTCGTTTCCCCGGACGGGTATCCAAAGGCACGGGAGTGCCATCCACCGGGCCAAATATCGCAGCGGGACTTCAAGATGTAGGGACTTCATGGTAAGTACATTCAAATCCATTAATTTACTTTATTTCCATATGGTGATTGTGCTTCTGTCGCTGAGTGGCGGGGTGGGGTGGGGGGGCTGCCATGGTGCCCGTCGCTGCCGTGAGGATTGGGCTGGGCCCTGCTGGCATCGAGGTCCGTGGCAGGCATCATCTGGGGCCATCTTCAGGCTCCCCCACCATGGATCCCAATGTTGAGGGCTCCTTAAAATCCAGATGGTGTCCCAGAAATAGTCACCAGCATTTTATTTGAGGTTATTTTGCAACCTGTTGGTATTTTTTTATCCTGGTGTTCTTTAGGAATAACACTGTAAGGACATTGTAGAGGTCATTGTCATTCATTGATGATTAAATCACCTAACTACAAGAGTAAAGTAGCTGTCTCAGGACAAACAATTTGAAGGAACAGTTCTAAGATTAAGGCCAGTGAAAAAAAAATGATCATTGTGAACAACTGGAGTCATGATTTATGATCCAAAGGAAAGATTGGTGGTACATGTCAAAGTCTCAGTGCAGAATTGGATGGAACAGGAATGACTATGCAAGTTCTGGCTAAGCCAGGAATTTACAAGGAATTCACTTCAGCCAGAATTGTATATAAATTAATTTGACTTTATATCTATTTTCATAGCCTTGGCAGTATTTACTTGTTACTTAAACTGTGATGCTTTTGCTGTTGGTAAAAACCAACATTTCCTGTTAACTGTGTTTAAGAATACTTTATTTATTGAAATTTCGGATGGCCTGCCTATCACTTTTTTATGATTATCTGCAACACTTCAGGCATCCTAACTCTGAATCTATACTGAAATGATCTAATCTCATTCCCTGAACAACAGTTACTTTAAATTCCTTGGCTTTCATGTCTTTGGGTAGTTTGTGACCTTTGGGAAGAATCTCATGCCTTTATTACTTTAAAAAGAATGGCTGTTTACTGTGAGACCTGTAAATTACCCAGAAGACACTGCTGAATATGACCCAAAAGCCATGTTTTTTAACAAGTACTATATTGATGTGCATATGGGCCACCCCAGCACATAAGTCACAGCCCAAACTTGAAACCTATCCCATAGGAAAGAATATTAGTCTTTTTAACTTAAAACAGGCAAAATAAGTTTCTAGAAAGTGTGTTAGAGGCCTTTGCACTTGACTCATTTAAGAAGCAGCTGGATATTTCCACAGGAAGATAATAGGGTTGGTATTTTGGAAGCAAGTAAACTTTGACAGCAAAGGTTCGTGGCATTGGCTGCCCATAACTACATATATAGCTTGATTTCAAGCGTCAGAGAGTTCTACTGGATGATTACTGATCAGATCTAGACCACGTTAACAAATCTGGAGCAGCTGATGTCCCTTCCTGAACTTGATTCCGATTTTCAGTAGCACCTATCGCATTACTTCAGGGAGAGTCCATTCCTATCCTTATGAGCCTCAGATCCGACTGTTAGTGGCTGTCCATAAGGGCCATGCTCAGGATTATGAGCAAAGTCCAACAGCAGACCCAATAGAAGAGGAAAAAACATTTGTCAATGCTGTTGAAGGCAATCAAGTTATGACTTCAGAAATCAGTGGAAGAATTTCTAGCAAAGGAGATGGTGTCCCATCAAAAATACCCCTCTGTGTCTCACCTGTCCCATAGAAGCAGAGTGTACATAGGGGCATTTGACATACATGAGCTGCACTACAAGCTACATCAGGGTTAAAGCCCCTGCGCCTACAGGTGTCAAAGATCAGCCAATGCCAATGACTAGTGGTATCCAAAGTTTCTTCGAGGCAGTACCACTTTGATAAGTTTAAGTCCCACAATGTCCACAGCCAACTTTCTTCTTCATCAAAATCTATCTCATGCTTTTTATTAAAAGATGCAATCCTTAAATCACTGATGTGTACCTACCAAACGTTCAGAAAATGCCATTTTACAAGCACACAGCAGAAGAGAGTTCTCTGCTGAGGACTGTGTGTGGTTCAGAAGTGTTTTTGGTATGTTCCTGGATTGAAATAAAGAGACAGATGCTCTAATGACCAAAAACAAACACCTTCCCTTTTGTTCTTCTTCCCCCTTTTCACTTGCTCACAGCCGATTACATTTCTAACCTTTGCCAGTTCTGATGAAAGGTCACAGACATGAAACGTTAACTCTGTTTCTCTCTCCAAAGATGCTGCCACACCTGCTGAGTACTTCCAGCACTTTCTGTTTTTATTTCAGATTTCCAGAATCCGCAGTATTTTGCTTTTACTGTAACGAACCAACTCGGTTGAATTTTCAGTGCACTGATAATTGTCTGTTGGTAGGTCATGTGCTTCCAAGTTAGATCATAATTTTTCTTCCTTTTTGATGTGTTCTATATAAAAGGCTTGTGCAATCAGTAATGAAGTTGTTCTCTAACTTGAATGAGGTGCTGGAATGAGAAACAGTGTTCAATGTTGTGATGTAATATTGTTGTATAATGTTGGGCCAACACAAAGACTACAGGATATAGGAAAAAGGGGTGGGGAAAAGTGAGATAAGAAGCAATGGGAGTGGGAGAAAGAGAGAGGGAGGAAGGGAGAGAGCATAGTGAGAGAGAGAGGGAGAGAGAGACAGTGGAAAGGGAGTGGGAGAAAAAAGGAGGGGGAGAGAGGAGTGGGGGGGGGGGGGGGGGGGGAGGAGAGAGAGGGGAATGCCATGGAGAGAAAAGGGGAAGTGGACAGAAATGGGAGGCAAAGAGAAGGGAGTGGAACTGAAAGGAGGAGAGGAAGAGAGAAGGAGGGGAAGAAAGAGGAGGGGGAGAAAAAGGGGAATGGGATACAGAGAGAGAGAGTGGGAAAGTCAGGGGGGAGACAGGAAGTAATAGGATGGGAATTGTTAGAGAGACAAATTCTGGAATGTCACTTGTCCAACAGGTTTTTATTATGAAATGAGAAGAATGACAAATTGTGACATCCATTGACACAATTGTGCATTTTGAAGCACACTTACAGCATAGCTGTGCCATTTTTAAAGAATGTATTGCATCTAGTTTTGGTCACCACACTTTAAGAAGGATGTGAGGGTCCTTGAGAGGGTTCAGAGGAGATTTACCAGAATGGATCCAGGTATGGGGGATATTAGTTACAAGGCTAGTTGGAAAAGCTGGGGTTATTCTCCTTGGAGCAGAGGAGATTGAAGGGAGATTTGATAGAGGTGTACAAGATTATGACAGGTTCAGATAAGGGCAAGCGAGGACGTGAGCGAGAACTTTTTTACGCAGTGATTGGTAATGACTTGGAACTCATTGTCCACGGGGGTGGTGGAACTGGAGACAATCAATGATTTCAAAAGGAAATTGAATGGGCATTTGAAAGAAATAAACTTGCAGGGCTACAGGGATCGAGCAGGGGAATGGGACTGACTGGCAGAGAGCTGCCATGGACTCAATGGGCTGAATGGCCTCCTCCTGTGCCGTAAATGACTCTATGTCACATAGAGCCTACAGTTGCCAAGTTCATTTCGCTGGTGAGACACCCTGTATTGCAAAATCATGGGCAGCATGTCTACAATCTTCGCATGCATGTTTGTACGTTGCCTCTAGCACAAATGTAGAATGTGTCCTCTAAGTGTTAAAACTACAGTAAAAGTAAAGAAATGGCTGAAAGTTTTAAATATATTTATGAAAAATCTTTTAGCTGTGTCCATTTCCTGTAAACTTTGATATTATAATTCCTATGTTAGGATATCTAATATCCATTTTACATATAATGGGGTTGAGTTTCCACTTTGGGCACAATCAGGATATTAGATGAAAGTTGCACTTGAAATTGTGCTGGTTGGGTAATAGTTTAAGTTTCTGCTGAAATATGTTTGCTTAACCACAAATGTAAAATCTTTCATAAACCAGCACAATTGATCAGTGTAATGAAACCTAAATGCCTTTTCTTTGCATTTAAAAATATTCATTGATGTATTTAAGAGTGGTAACCTGGTGCAGTTTAATTAATACAGCTGAAAATGGGTTTATCAAAAAAAAGCATTTTTACTGTGTCCAGTTCTCCACCTATGAATAACCTAATTTTGAATCACTGAAAATCTCTTAAAAAAAACTACACTGAACTATTTACTACTTTTATTAATAAGTTTCTTAGTGTTCCTACTAGTGTCTGTGCATGTAAGAAAACAAACACAACTTGGAGAGCCTTCTTGCATGGCTGAAAACAGGCACAATTGGTGGAAATTTGCCTTGGCCAATATTTCGATTTGAGGGTAGGCCAGTTTTGTGGGTGGGTCCAGATTCAGGCAAAATGATTTTGAAACTATTAAAGATTAATGATTGCAGGAACTTGGAGTTTCTGCAATATTTTGCGTGGGTTTGGTTGGTATCACCCGGATTGCACTGATAAAACAAATGCAAAGCAGTGGAAACCGTAACCCTATAAACATCTCCTAATATCACCTTTCCCATGCGTTGCAGCTCTTTGCAACATCCTGAGATCATGAAAGACCCTATGTAATTGTAAAACAACCTATTTAAATGTGCCACACTAATTATACCCTCCCACCAGTGATGGTGCTGTAGCACCTCAGTTTTGCTCCTCCCAGTTCTTCAGCCTGTACTACAGAGACACTGCTATGCTTTGACCAACTCCACTTTTCTGTTTCTCACCCTGCGTTAAGTTTCAGTGTTTGACCATAATTAGTAATAAAAAAAATCAAAGCATTAGAGTAAAATTAAGGACTGAATATATGAATTTAAAATGGGGACTGAATTATGTTTGCAAGGCCTATATAGATATACAGATGTATAAATTTTGGATCTATAGATACTCACAGGCATGTTTTATATATGTATACTAGCTAAGACCCGCAAAATATTTGCGGTCAAATTAGTATCTTTATGCAACAATGCTTATTTTAATACAGGATTTCTAGTCATTCTTTCACCAAAGACTTTAATAGAATCAAAATTTCGCACTCTGGAAAAAAAAACAACATAAAGTTGTCCATATATATAATACAGACACAAGAATATAAATACAAATTTTGTCAAGAGTCTGGGCTTGTGACTTGTTTATAGTCATAGAATATGAAAATCTAATTGGGAACTGTTTTCTCCTGAGTTGAAAAGGCAGGTTTACATCTGATGGGCTCAGTATTATTTGAGGAATAAATATTCTATTTCCTTGAAATCCGCCTGTTGTAATTTCAACATCTCACATTGAAGAGAACAGCTTCCTAGCTACCAATCTTGGTCCATGACAAAGCCCTTGTTTAGGATTCAAGTTTCGTAGCAACATTATAATTGCTCCTTCCTTGAATCGAGGATTGTGCTGTGGCATGTCCATTGGAGTTAGACTGTGTAGAAACTCTGGAGGGTATAGTCTGTTATCATCTTCTTCATCTATAGAATCAATGCTGATGTATTCTTTTAATTCATCTGACAGCTTTTCTAAAACCTTTTCATTCAAATCTGGTGAATCTTAATTTTTAGCACAAAGAATGGTTTTCAAATAATAAATTGTATCAAATAATTGTCCCCATCATTTTGCCACAACCAATTCCATGATTTCATCCATCCCTCCCATGCCATCCCCTTCCTATGCCATTTCATCCACCCTATTCCATCCCCATCCCTCATGGAAATAATCCCACCAGCCACAGTAACTTTGTTGTTGGATTCCCATTACCTTCTGCTGTTTTTGTTCTTCACCAACCCGTTCTACCCTGCCGCTGCCACCACCACCAACCGCTGGCAGCCACATGTGCATTACACTCTCCAGTCCTCCGTGCGTCCCATGAGCTTCCGGGTGCACCATGCACTGCCCACCAAAGAAAACCACCAACAGATGCGCTCCTAAAACTGACTAATCAAACCATTCTGGACAGACAGAAACTGAATATTATTAGTATTGTTATGACCAGGTGAGAAAGAGGTCTAGGGTTCCCTTTCAGCCTTCACCTGGTCTTACTGTAACAGGGTTTAATTTTAAACATGCCGTGTTTTTAGCTCCCTCTTGGCGAATCCTTGTTCACTGCTTTCCAATTATAAGGCAAAGAAACCAGCACAAACAGGCTTTCTTAGGTTTAAAGAAGAAAAGTTGAAATTTATTAAGCTTAAACTTAAACTCTAATTCAGTTGACGTCTACGAATAGACACCACACCCCATGCTCGCATGCATACGTGATACACACATGTAAATAGAGACAGAAAAGAGCAGAAAAAAATAAAGTGGACAGGTTAGAGGCAATATCTGAAGAGTTGTTGTTATGGTTCTTTGAGCTCACTGTAGAGTCCTTGATTATAGGTAGATCTTGCTTTTCGTTGGGGCCCAGTATTTTTCTTAAACCTTGTTTGCTGTAGGAGACTTTTCTCTCTTGAGGTGCGTGTTTCTTCAGTGGATTCAGAGGCTTGTGAGAAAGAGATGGGAGCAGACAAGAGAGGCTGTAGTGAGCCAGCCAGGAGGGGTTTTTTCAATCCAGCAGCAAACAGCTTTCTGCCGGCTCTCAGTTCAAACTGTACAATTCAGAAAAAACCCCCATACTGCCAAGCAGGTTAGTCAGGTGACTAACTGGTCAGACCATGTCTTGGCTCTGTGTATTGTGTGTCAAATATACAAACTGGGTGGTTTTATTTTAATTAAAAATGAAACTCTCCGCCGAACAAAGGCGGTGGAGGGGTGCCACCAACACCTGGTAAACAGGACCTGGAACAAGCAGAGATCAGCAGCCTTTGTCTACAAACACTGTCTGTTAATATGCAAAAAGGTCTTTCCAGCCAGGGGCCTGGCAACCCCTTGTAACAGGCCTTCTCTTCTTCCCAGCAACAATTTGAAATTTAATGTCCATGTGGTGAAATTAATATGCCTCATTCTTGGCAGCTGACCTGCGTGACACTATAGATATGAGAGAGATAGATTATTGCTTCCTCCCATGCAAAAAGCCTTTCAAGAGTAGTAAATCCTACACTTGAGAATAAATTGAAGGTTATTAAAGAATACATCTCAATTTCTTTCTCATCTCATTTCTCCTTGATATACTTGGTGATCTAATTTTGTAGCATTTCAATCCTGGCAATGAAAAAAGAGTGACGGATGTGAAAAGAAATCTTTGTGAATATAGTTAATTGAGATTACTTACTCAACCTGGCTTGTAGCCGTTTATGTTGAAACGTGAAGTCATCAGAGACTGTCTGTGAAATCAGGCACCAAAACTACCACAAGAATGAACTGGTGATAAAACCGGAGCTCTACAATGAGCAGCAAGCTTTAATGAAATGAAAGGAACATTATTTACACCAATATTTGATCTTTAATTGGATGCTGGCGTACGTAATTATTAAAAAATCTGATATAGAAAGGGGAGCTAGATATTTAACATTCTGATTGTATTTAAAACATTTATTCACACATTTTCTAGGTCTTTTGAAATGACTTGCCGAGTAAATGGTTGCTTGTGTCTGCCAAAGAGTCAAAACAGGAAACTAGAATGACTCCTCCCAGCACTGGGTAACTCTGCAGAGCAGGGTATCTTAAATAGCAGGCTTTAGTGTTTCAATTGCTGGGGTGTCCAACCTAACAAAGCATACAGGGGCATAGGTGTAGGGATGTGTACCCATGACTGCAGTTGTGTGCAAATTTATTGCAGGGTCACTTCAGCCTCCCATCCTCTACCATCCAGAGACGTCAGCTCATCCAAAACTCTGGTGCCCATAGCCTAACCTGCGTCAAGTCTTGCTCACTCACCTGTGCTCATTGACCGACATTGGTGTCTGATGCCCCAGTGTCTCCAATGTAAAACTCGCATCCTCATGTTCAAATCCATCCATGGCTTCACCTTTCCCTATCTCTGTTAAGTCCTACAGCCCTACAGCCCTCCAAGAACTCTGCATTCCTCCAATTATGCCTCTTGTGCATCTCCCACTTCTTTTGCCCCACCATTGGTGGCATGCCTTCAACCGGCTGGACCGCAAGTTCTGGAATTCCCACACTAAACTTCTCATCTCCACTCTCCTCTCTTCCTTTAAGACTCTCCTTAAAATCTATCTCACTCTTTAACCAAGCTTTTAGTCACTCCCATTCCCTCCACCACCCCTCCCATATCCCCTCCTTATTTGGCTCATTATCAATTTGTATCTGCTTTATGCTTCTGTGAAGTGCATTGGGATTTTTTTTTGGTTGGGAGGGACCAGCCCCATGGGCATTTGTTGCTAATTTGTTTCCTTACATCAGGTGTAGATGATGTTTTCATGGTTTGGGTTAGAGTCCAAGGGATTCTATACCTGGATATGAGATGTTTGGGGCAGGGCAGACTAGCTGGTATGTACAAAGTTCATATTGCTAGTTTCACCTTATACAGTGAAACAAATGTCTGCTCCAAAATATTGTCCTTTGCATGATCATAATCTTTAAATTAGAGATAATACATTAATGAGCACAATCAGAAGGCATTTTTTTCATATAGAGGGTAGTGGAAATCTGGAACTTACTCCCTTTTGAAAAGCCGTAGATGCTGGGTTATTTAAATTTTGAATGCTGAGATCATAGATTTTTGTTTGGTAACTGTAGTACAATGTAATATAGGGTTATAATCGGGCAGAATATGTAAATAGTGTGTGTGACATCACAGGAAGTGATGTAACAGAACTTGTACAGAACCTGGTGTAGAGTGAAAGTGGAAGCCATAGATGATTGATGTTTGTAAATAAACTCCTGTTCCTATACTGTCTGTCTCTTAGATATCCGGTTCTAAGCTTAAGAGTATCAGAAAATTACATGGTGGCAACGGTAAACTGAAGAAAAAATGGAAAAACCATTGCCCTTACCAGAGAACTTCGAAAAAGTAGCTGGACAAAACCAAGCAGAGGGGTGGCTGAAATGGGTCCGTAGGTTTGCTAGGTATCGCAATGCATCGGGTCTCGCTTAGAAGCCAGACAAGGAGCAGGTCAGTATGTTATTATATGCAATGGTGCAGATGAAATCCTCATTACACAAGACATAGATGGAGAGAAAGCTACTCATGAAGAAGTCATTAAGGCACTGGAATATTACTTTAACAAAAGGAAAAATGTAATCATTGAGCATGCCAAATTCAATAAGTGTTCTCAGCAGAGAGGAGAATGTATTGATTTGTTTATCAATGACATATATAAACTTAGTGAAGATTGCAAATACGGTAGTTTATGGGAAGAGCTAATTAGAGACATGAGTGTAGTCGGATTAGCAGACAATGCCCCCTTGGGATCATCTGCAGTCGAGGGATAATCTTACATTAACCAAGGTGATTCAGTTAAGCAAGGAAGCAGAAGTTAGAAAATTTAACTGTGTTGTCATTTGAGGGGACAGGGAAAGTCCAATCTCAAAAGTAGCAGACTCCATTGAATACTTAAAGAAAGCAAAAGTGAAAAATAGCAGTCAAAGACAGGAAATGCAGGAAGAGCATCTAGAGCCAACAGCATCTACTTGTAGTAGGTGTGGCTGAGTGAGGCACCGACAGGAAAATTGCCCAGCCAGAGAAGCAGAGTGTTTTGTCAGGCAAACCCCCCACCTACCAAGACTCAGGTACACATGATTTTGCTACATGAACATTAAAACTTAAAATTGCAAGCCCCTGACTGGAAAGACATTTGCATAGTAACCGACAGTGTTGGAACAATGGGGACTCAGTCATAGCTTCCCCAATACACAGAAGAAGTGGTCAGACCAGTTTTGGTCACATGACTGACCGACTATTGGAGATTTTGAATTTGAACTTCCAACAGAGGATTTGAACTCAGAAAGCCATGTGCTCCCAGTTGGAACAGAACATCCTTTCCAGTCCTGCCTGCCTCCATCTCATTCCCACGGAACTGAATCTTGTGAAAACAATGAACCTCAAAGAGAAAAGTCTCCTATATGAACAAGGTTAAAGAAGGATACTGGGCTCCGACGAACAGCAAGACTACCTACAATCAAGTGAGCTCGAAGCACAGTAAACAAGAAACTCTTCTGATATTGCCTCAAACCCCTCTCTACTATATTTTCCTCTCCTCTTTTATGTCCCTATTTGCATGTGTGTATTGCGTGCGCATGCTAGCGTGGGCGCGTCATATATCCGTAGGTGTTAACCTTATTAGAGTTTACGTTTTAATAAAATTTCATCTTTCTTCATTCAACCTCAGAAAACCTGTGTGAATTGGTTTCTTTGTCTTATAATTGGAAAGTTGTGAACAAGGATTCACCAAGGGGGAGCTCAAAACACAGTGTGTTTAAAAATAATACCCTGTTACAATAAGACGAGGCAAAGACAGCAACAGACCCTAGACACCTTTCTCACCTGGTCATAACAGTTTCTTATGTAAAAAGAGGGGGCACTTCCAATTGGTATGTCACAGCAAGAACCCTGGGCTGCAAAATATAAAAGGGAAATCCAAAGAAAATAAAAAAGTTAACGAAGTGTTGAATTACCATTTCTAGTAGAAAGCCACAGAGCAAGTGAAGATTCTTGGATGGCAGAGATTCTTGTAGGAGGCTATCAGACAAGATTCAAACTAGACACTGGAGCAGCAGTTTCAGTACTGGCAGACATGGAACCATGGCTGAAAAAGATAAGCCTTAAAATTACAGGTAAAAAACTGTACGGCCCTGGAGACACCGAGCTGAAGGTAATAGGAGAGTTATAAAAGATTCTGAGTTACCGGGGAGAAGAAATTCTTGAGCTATTGTCAAGAATCGGCGTTGTTGCCTCCTAAGCAGAAAGCCTTGCATAAATTTAGAGTTAATGTGTAGATTGCAGCAAGACATAAAATAAAAGCAAAATACTGCGGATGCTGGAAATCTGAAATGAAAACAAGAAATGCTGGAAATACTCAGCAGGTCTGGCAGCATCTGTGGAGAGAGAAGCAGAGTTACCATTTCAGGTCAGTGACCCTTCTTCAGAACTGGCAAATATTAGAAATGTGAAAGGTTATAAGCAAGTAAAGTGAGGGTGGGGCAAGAGATGACAAAGGAGAAGGTGTAGATAGGACAAGGTGACAGAATAGCTGACCAGAAGGTCGTGGAGCAAAGGCAAACAATATGTTAATGGTGTGTTGAAAGACAAAGCATTAGTACAGATAGGGTGTTAATAGACTGAAAATTGAACAGCTGCAAGTACAAACATGAAAAGAAACAGTGGGTAAGCAAACTGAACAAACTAAGATGAAATAAAATAAAATAAACGCAAATAAAAATAAAAAAAAGTAAAAAGAAAAAAAGAACTAAAAATAAAAGTAAAATGGGGGCCCGTCATGCTCTGAAATGATTGAACTCGACGTTCAGTCCGGCAGGCTGAAGTTTGCCTAGTCAGTAAATGAGATGCTGTTCCTCAGCTTGCGTTGATGTTCACTGGAACACTGCAGCAATCCCAGGATAGAGATGTGAGCATGAGAGCAGGGGGGAGTGTTGAAATGGCAAGCAACTGGAAGCTCAGGGTCCTGCTTGCGGACTGAGCGGAGGTGCAGCAAGAGATCCCTGTTCCTGTACTCGAATCCTCTCACTATGAAGGCCAACACACCATTTGCCTTTTTTATCGCCTGTTGGACCTTCAGTGACTGGTGTACGAGAACACCCAGGTCTCGTTGCATATTCCCCTCTCTCAGTTTATAGGCTTTCAGATAATAATCTGCCTTCCTGTTTTTGCTACCAAAGTGCATAACCTCACATTTATCCACATTATACTGCATATGCCATGAATTAGCCCACTCACTTAACTTGTTCAAATCACCCTGAAGCCTCTCTGCATCCTCCTCACAACTCACCCTCCCACCCAGTCTTGTGACATCTGCAAATTTGGAGATATTACATTTAGTTCCCTCATCTAAATCATTAATATATATTGTGAATATATCAGATATATCAGATATACATCAGAGCAGATCCTCAAAAAACAAAAGTCATAAAAGACTTTCTAGAGCCTAAAAACATCACAGAGTTGCAAAGGTTTATGGGTATGGTCAGTCAGGTGGAGAAGTTTCTACTGAATCTAGCCATAATAAATGAGCCATTATGACAGTTGTTAAAAACATGACAAGGCCTAGTGTTGGAGTGAAGTCCAACAAGAATCTCTTGAAAAAATCAAGAAGATGCTAGTTTCTTCAGAAGTATTTGCATGTTATGACCCAAATTACCAACTATCATAGCAACGGATGCATCAGCAACAGGACTAGGTGCAGTCTTATTGCAGGTGCAGAGAGATGGGAGACACAGACTAGTGTATTTTGCATCCCATTCATTGACAGAACCAGAGCAAAGATATGCAGTCATAGAAAAGGAAGCGTTGGCAGTAACTTGGGCATGCGAGACATTTTCTGATTATATGCTTGGTCTTCAATTTAAGACTGAAACAGATCACAAGCCATTAGTTACTCTGCTAAATACAACAGAACTAGCAAAGCTACCTCCAAGAGTACAGAGGTTTAGATTAATATAGATGAGATTCAACACTAAAACCTAATATGTTCCTGGGAAACAGCAAATCACAGCAGATTTGTTATCATGTATTTCATCAGCAGAACCTGAAGAAGGCAACATTTTATTTCTTGATGAAGTAGAAGTGTTTGCTCTGACAATGACAGCAACTTTACCTGCTACAGCTCAGAAATTGAGTGAAATCAGGAATGCTCAAAAGGTCGATGAAGTATGTGCAGCAATCAGAGAATATTGTTTGCAGGGATGGCCAGCATACATGCCACACAGCCCAGTGTTAAGGCAATATTATGAACAAAGGGTTCATCTGAACATTGGCGATGATTTATTGATCTACGATGAGAGATTAGTTATCCCTAGGATACTAAGATTAGAAATCTTGGAAAGATTACACTAAGGGCATTTGGGAATAATAAAGTGCAGAGCCAGGGCAAGACAGTCAGTATGGTGGCCTGCTTTATTGAAAGAAATTGAAGAGATGATATTGAGGTGTATCGTGTGCTAGCAATCGTCATGAGATGAAGGAACCATTCATGGTATCACCTTTACTGGCTAGACCATGGGAGCGTCTAGGTATGGATCTTTTGAGCATAAGAATAAGACATTCTTAATTGTTATTAACTGATATTCGGAGGTGAATTGAAGTAAAGCAACAATAAGGTCACAGTTCAGAAGCTGTAACCACATCTTTTAGAGAAATCTTTGTTGCGCACGAGATTCCAGATATTGTGATAACTGACAATGGGCCACAATTTGCAAATGAATGCTTCAGAGAGTTTACAGAAGCATATGGCTTTATTCACATCACTTGTTCACTGATATACCCTCAGGCTAATGGCGAAGCAACGAGACTTATTTTTTCCAAAATATACTTTATTCATAAAAATTTGTAAAAAAGACATTACGAAACAGTTCAAAATAGCACCAAGTTGACAATACAAAGAGTACAAAGGAGATCAGTTTCCTTCAATACAAGAGTGAGTTGCCTCACAACCCTTCCATTTCATTTTACATGCCATGTACATTTTGCAGCAAACCCATATTTTCTGGATACAGCCCGAGGGGTTTCCCATGGATCCAGTCCCTCAGTTCACTTTGGTGGGGGGGGCCTTACACAGTGGTCTTTCCCCATTGAGCCTTTGCCGCAGCTGCCCCAAGCTTTAGTGCGTCCCTCAGCACATAGTCCTGGATCTTGGAATGTGCCAGTCTGCAACACTCGGTCGTGGACAACTCTTTGCGCTGGAAGACCAGCAAGTTTTGGACAGACCAAAGAGCGTCTTTCACCGAATTGATAGTCCTCCAGCAGCAGCTGATGTTTATCTTAGTGTGTGTCCCTGGGAACAGCCCGTAGAGCACAGACTCCTGTGTTACAGAACTGCTTGGGATGAACCTCGACAAAAACCACTGCATCTCTTTCCACACTTGCTTTGAAAAGACACATTCCAGAAGGAGATGGGCAACAGTCTCGAGGGCAGCGTGTAGAGGGGGCGAGACTCCGGGCGTGCAGGAAGGATCTGACAGGAAGGACTCTTCTCGCCACCAGCCAAGCTACATCTTGGTTCTTGTTTGAAAGTTCTGGTGATGAGGCATCCTGCCAAATGGCTTTGGCAGTCTGCTCGGGGAACTATCTGACAGGATCCACTGTCTCCTTTTCCCGTAGGGCCTTGAGGACATTCCGTGCAGACCACTGCCTGATGGATTGGTGGTCAAAGGTGTTTACCCGCAGAAACCTTTCCACGAAGGATAGGTGGTACGGTACAGTCCAACTGGATGGAGCGTTCTGTGGCAATGTGACCAGACCCATCCTTCACAACACCGGGGACAGATAGAACCTCAGCACATAGTTACACTTGGTACTGGGACTCTACACACAGCTTAATGCAGCAGCACACAAAAGTGGTCATCAGGATGAGGGCGACATTGGGTACATTTTTCTCGCCCTTATCTAGAGGTTTGAACATCGTGTCCCTCTGGACCCGGTCCATTTTGGATCCCCAGATGAAGCGAAAAATGGCTCGGGTGACCGGCACGGTGCAGGAGTGGGGTATGGCCCAGACTTGCGCCACATACAGCAACAACGTGAGCGCCTCGCACCTGATGACCAGGTTCTTACCCACAACGGAGAGAGATCGCTGCTCCCACATGCTCAGTTTATGGCTACTTACTCCCTCCAGGTTTTGGCTCATGCCCCGGCCCTTCCGAACCATATCCCCAGCACCTTCAGGTAGTCTGACCTGACGGTGAAGGAGACAAAGGATCTGTTGGCCCAGTTCCCAAAGAACATGGCCTCGCTCTTCCCGTGGTTAACTTTGGTTCCCGAGGCCAGTTCGAACTGGTCGCAGATGCTCGTCAGTCTGCAAACGGACAGCGGATCTGAGCAGAAGACGGCAACGTCGTCCATGTACAGGGCGGTTTTAACCTGAGTGCCTCCGCTGCCTAGGATTGTCACCCCTCTTATTCTTGCATTCTTTCGAATGGACTCAGCAAAGGGTTCAATACAGCAAACAAACAAGAGAGGGGAGCGAGGACAGCCCTGTCAGACTCCAGATTGGATCGGGAAACTTTCTGATTCCCACCCATTGATTGAGACTGCGCAACTGATGTTTGTGTAGAGCAGTTTGATCCAATTGCAGATTCCATCCCCAAACCCCATTTTGGAAAGCACGTCCATCATGTGGGTGTGCGATATCCTGTCAAAGGCCTTCTCCTGGTCCAAGATGACGAGGCAGGTGTCCACCCTCCTGTCCTGTACATAGGCGATCGTATCCCTGAGTAGTGCGAGACTATCAGAGATCTTCCTGCCGGGTACAGTGCAGGTCTGGTCAGGGTGAATCACCAACTCCAAAGCAGACTTGACCCGACTGGCAATGACTTTGGACAGAATCTTGTAGTCAACATTAAGCAGTGAGATGGGCCGCCAATTTCTGATTTCTGCCCTCTCCCACTTCCGCTTGTAGATGAGGGTGATGATGCCTTTCCTCATGGATTCTGACATGCTGCCGGCCAGAAGCATACTCTCGTATACTTCCAGCAGGTCTGGGCTGACCCAGTCGCACAAAGCTGAAGACAACTCAACCGGTAAGCCGTCGCTTCCGGGAGTTTTACTCGTCTCGAAGGACCTGACGGTGTTTGTCAGCTCATCCAGAGTTAGCGGCTTGTCCAGTCTCTCCCTCATGCTGTCATCTAAGACCTCTGTGATAGATGACAGGAAGGACTGGGAAGCTCTGCTGTCTTTGGGCTTCGCGTCACACAGCCCAGCATAAAAGGAGTTGCTGATCCTTAGTATGTTGGACTGCGAAGCCATCCCCTTCCTTCAGGCTGCTGATCACAGAGCTCTCTCTGTGTACCTTTTGGAAGAAGTAACGCGAGCACGTCTCATCCTGCTCAATGGAGTGGACTCTGGACCGGAAGATGATCTTGGAGGCCTCCATGGCAAAGAGCGAGGCCTGCTGGCTCTTCACCTCATGGAGGTCCTCCTTGACCTTGACCCCCATCGACTGCAGCCGGAGCAGATTTTGCATTCTTTTCTGGAGTCGGGACATTTCCCTCTGTCTCTCTCTCGCCCTCTGAACCCCCTTTGAAGATAAAGAACCTCTTGATGTTCTCCTTGATCACCTCCCACGAATGAACTGGAGACTCAAAGAGGGGTTTCACGGTTCTCCCTTTTGAGTTCCTCAACGTTCTCTGGGGTTAGCAGTGTAGCATTGAGCTTCCATGTCCCCCTGCCAACCCGCAGGTCATCCTGTAAGTGACAGTCGGCCGGTAAGAGGCAATGATCGGAGAAGAACACCGGCTTGACGTAGGTGGATCTGACCCTGACAGCACGGGACACAAACAGGAAGTCAATCCTGGAACGGGCAGTCCCGTCCGCTCTTGACCAGGTGTATCTATGCTGCGCTCCGTCTGCAGGTTTGCTGAAGACGTCCTGCAGATTGGCATCTTTTACTGTTTTCATTAGGAATCTGGACGTAGCATCCAGTTTCTGTCGTCACTGCTGGATCGTCCAGCTGCATCGATGATGCAGTTGAAGTCACTGCCTAGAATGACCGGCCTGGACGTCGCCAGCAGCAGTGGGAGCTGCTGGAAGACGGTCAGCCGCTCGCTGCATTGAACCGGGGTATACACGTTGATCAACCGGAGCGGAGTATTGTTGTACATTACATCTGTTACGAGGAGGCGACCGCTCACCACCTCCTTAATTTCGGAGATGGTGAAGTTACCTCCCCACAGCAGAATACCCAGGCTGGAGGAACGGGAATCATTACCCCCTGACTAGATCGATAGCCCGTGGGACCACCGTCGCGACCATTGCCTGTAGGTGCTGAGGTGTGGTATTCTACACTCCTGCAGAAACAGTAGGTCGGCTTTGACCTTGGCGAGGTAGTCCAAGGTTGAAACACATCGCGTAGTGGATTTAATGCTATGCACATTAATTGAAGCAATCTTTATACCCATTTTAAAGTTAATTGTTGCTTCCCACACCATTTGTCCTTGCTAGTCCCAGTCCTTTGGTATGTTCCTGCATACCCATACTCTACGCAAGCTGTTTCACGTTTGCTGGGCTCAGAAACCCCTCCTGGTTTCTCATGCAGGGTTTGTTCTTTTGGGGTGACATCGGCGGGGGGTGGGGTGGGGGGCGTCTTGTAGGCAGCAAGGCTTGGGCTGTCCTCTGCTGTTGGTATCGTTCCCCTCTGTTTCTCCTCGAAAACATCACTGCTCCCAGCTTCCCGGAGCTGGAGTGCGCCTGACACTTCTTTGTTCTCGGTGTCCCGGAGCTGGGATGCGCTGGGCATGTCGCTAGGTTCGGCGCTTTGGGTTTGGGGTGTGCTGGGCCCATCACAGCTTCCAGTGCCCGGGGGCTGGGGAACTTTATCTTCCAGCTCCTTTGAGTCCTGCCTCTTCTTTTGCAGGTGCCGTCATTCCAGCCCTTCCTCGTCCAGTGAGGAGGAGCTGCCATAGTCTGTCTCAGACGGTAGCCTCCTCTTGCCATTGGTTTGATTGGTGGCCTGTTCCATTTTTGGAGGATTTTTCTTTGTGGTTTTCCTTTGTACCACTTGCCTGTTTGTCCATCTGCTGCCTCCTCCTCCATTGATTCTGATCGTAGCGGAGGGGTTTCCAGGCACAGGTTAGGTGTTGGGTCGCTGGTTTCAGCTGCCTCCCCTTTCTTCTCCTTCTCAGGTAGACTTTCCTCGCTGCGGAGAGGGTTGCTTGTCTCCTTCCCAGCACCAGACGCATTCGCCGTTCCTTCTCCCGGCCTTTCCTTGGACCTTGCCGCCTGAGCATAACTGAAGCAGCGTTTGGGGCAGGTTTTGTAGAGGTGACCTGCCTCACCGCACAGGTTGCAGCACTTACTCTACTTACAGTCCTTGGTCTGATGGCCTTCCTTCTTGCAGTTCTTGCAGACGACTGTGCTGCAGCTAGCTGCCACGTGACCAGATTTGCCACAGGTGTGACAAACCCTGGGGTGCCCAGCGTAGACCAAGAAGCCTTGACTTCCCCCAATAGCGAAACTGGAGGGAGGATGGATGATGGCTCCATTGGCATTGACCTTCAAGGTCACCTTGACCTGTCGCTTGCTGGTCCACATCCCAAATGGGTCCTTGACATCAGTGCTGCTGCCAGCCACCTCAACATACCTGGCGAGGAAGGTGAGTACATCCGCGACAGGAACAAGGGGGTTATAGAGGTGAACTATCACCACCCAGTCACGTTGTTATGGCAGCGTGAAGAGTAGCTCCACTATGAGGATGGACAGTGACACCTAGTTTCCCTTCTCCTTGAACACCTTCAGGAACTTGATGCATCCCGCAACATTCTTGAAAGTCACGTCGAAATATCCACTGCTGGGTAAGTCCTGCAGGCAGAAGATGTCCGTAGCTTGGAATCCACAGCAATCAATGAGGATTTTCTTAATGAAGAAGGTAAGGTCTACCGGTGCACCTCCTTCATTATCCTTCACCACCACCCGAACGGTGTTACGCACTCCCTGGCCTGAAGCTCTAGAATTGGTTACAGTCATTTTACTCAAAACCTACCTGGAACAGGAGCAAAGGCCACTGATCATAGTCTCTCCGCTGCCAGGTAAGCAGAGAGATGTGTAAGGACTGTAAAAATATTATTAAAAAAAGAATGAAGATCTTCAATTTGCACTTCTAAGTTATCAATCAACACCACTTCAGAGTGGTGGTGACAGCAAAGAAGCAGCAAATACAAGAGGACCAATCATCTCAAAGGTTTGTTGAACTAGTGATACTGCAATCAGCCATCAACCCAGAGGACAACCCGAATGAAGAACTTGAGTCATCCAATAATTCTACTCAAGTACAGCAGAATCAGAAGGGGGAACTAGAAGATTCAAAATCTAAAACCCCTTTGAAAGAAAGAAGAACTCGTTATGGCAGACTTGTAAAAACGCCATAGTGGTAACAATCTGAGAAGAGAAGTCAGAGACTTGGGGGAGATGTAGTATAATGTAATATAGGTTATTACTGGGCAGAATATGTAAATAGTCTGTGAGTGTCATCACAGGTAGTAATATAACAGAACTTGTACAGAACCTTGTGTAGAGTGTAAGTTGAAGCCATGGATGCTTGACGTATGCAAATAAACTCCTGTTACTGAAATTGCCAGTCTCTTAGATATTCTGTTCTAAGCCTTAATATTATCAGAATGTTACAGTGAGAATATCAAGTGATATGGACCAGGCTTGAGGGGCTAAATGGCCTATTCCTATGTTTCAATGGGCAGGATTTTCCCAGCTAGGTGGAGTCGGGTTCTCTTCCAGCTTTCCCTGGCCAGGTTCCAAGTCCTGTGGGGGCTGGCAGGAAAGCAATTGAGGCGATCAAAAAGGCAATTAAGAACATTTTAAACCATGAATTCTGTCTTTCCAGGCTGTATCTACACCTCGCCAGGGTCACTGCATAGCTGGAAGAACTTCTTCAGTAAATCTGACAGGCTGTGAAGGCCTTGATCAGTTACACTGAAGAGCTCCAGCCATGACCATTAAGAGACTGCTGTTCAAAGCAATTCTTCTCTCAAGAGAGTGTTTTCACTGCTTGACAGCTGATTGCCAACTTCTTGGAAGGCTCTTCACCTGACCAGCACTTCAGTCAGCGTCAGCTGTGTATCCCTGCTGCCAGCCTTCGGCATGGCATGGGAGCAGCTTATGCATCTTAACCTTCCACCTCTGTTGAGGGGCAAGACCAGAAGCCACATCAATGCCAACTACTCCAGCAGCAGCAGGAGCAACACAAGCAGAGACAACAGCTACCGTCTCCTTAACCACATACCCCTCCACAGAGCAGATGGGATGGACACCAAGATCCAGCTGGAAGGAGGTCACACCCCCTACAGGCAGCAGCTCTCTCAACATGACAGAGCACCAGTACCACTTCAGAATGGTTTAGCCCCATGTGAATTGTTGATGGGACGAAGGTTGAAGATGCAACTTCCTAAACTTCCAAGAATACTCAAATCACAAGTGAGTGCATAAGACCTGGAAAAAGTGAGGGAGAGAGAGGATAGAGGAAGATCTAATCAATCAGAGAATTATGACAGATGTCACAGAACCAAAAACTTGACAGACATACAACCTGGAGAATCAGTTTAGGTGAGAGATCAGAGAAGGTATGGAGAAGTGATAGAACAATCACCATATCCATGATCATACATTGTCTGAACTGACCAAGGGATGATAAGAAGGAACAGAAGGTCCTCTTGTATTTGCTGCTTCTTTGGTATCACCACCAATCATCTCAAAGGTGGCTCTCATTCAGGAGGCTCAAGCTGTCATGGCAGGTTGCTGCAGGCATTTGCAATCTCCTGGATAGGACACCATTTGTAGTGGGTGACTGTCAGGCAGAGGTGTGAGAGTGAAACAGGCTGAGGATGAGTGTGTGTGTGTTGGCTGTTCAGATGGGGATGTGAGGTGCCTGGAGAGAGAAGAATGAGTGGAGCTGCAAGGTGTGTTAACTTGAGTGTTATGAAGGAGAATGCTGGGTACCTGAAAGTGTTACGCCCTCCTGAGGTCCTAGATCCTCTTGGTGCTCTGTCTCCAGGTTGGAGGGACCATGCTCCAGCTACTGACTTCCTCAGCCACTTTCATCCACGCTTGCTTGGTTAGAGAGCTTGTCCTCATCCTGGTGTCCTTGGGAGAGCTCACCTCTGCAGCCTCTCCGATCCCGCAGCAGAACCTCCAGGTAAGAGTGAGAGAGACCGGGGTGGGTTGGTGGGGGGGCGGGGGGGGGGGGCGGTGGGTGTGGGGGAAGCAGCCTTCCCAGTCTTCTGTCCATTCCTGCAGCCTCAAACATTCAACTGAGTCCTTGTAACCCATGCCATGGTGCATTTAATTAGACATCCTTCCTTTGACAGAATAGCCCTGTTACCCTGGTGCTCTCCCTAGTCCGGGGAGCCTTGGCAAAGCTCATCCAGTCGGAAATTGAGTTCCTGTCCCAGGGGCTAAGTGGACAGGATTCTGCCCGTTGTTTCTTTGTTAAGCATTGCCTCTGACATCCCAAAATCCTCACTTGGTCCCTTTAAATAGAAGTTCTGTTGCAACCAAAATTTTGATGCAAACTTGAAAGCATTCAAATTAAAAGCCAATGTCTGATGTGAATGTAGCTGTGCTGATGGATAGATTGGAATGTCATCCAGTGGAGGGATTTATAGATGAGACCGCATAGCAATCGTTTAGATATTGTTGTTCAGTGCAGACACAGAGCTACTCCTAGCAAGTGCAACAACTCTACTTTTTAAAATCATCAAATGTAAATAAATAAATAACAGCATGCATTTAGATAGCATCTTTAACATAATAAAATGTCACACGGTGCTTCACAGAAGCATTATCAAACAAAACTTGATACTGAACCACATAAAGACACACTAGGGCAGATGACAAAAGCTTAGTCAAAGAAGAAGGTCAGAAACAGGGCAATTTATTATGGGGAACAAAGAAATGGCTGACCAACTAAATGGATACTTTGGTTCTGTCTTCACAAAGGAGGACACAAATATCATACCAGAAATGTTGGGGAACACAGGACTTAGTGAGAGAGAGGAACTGAAGGAAATCAGTATAAGTAAAGAAATGGTGTTGGGGAAATTGATGGGATTGAAGGCCGATAAACCCCCAGGGCCTGATAGTATGCATCCCAGAGTACTTAAGGAAGTGACCCTAGAAATAGTGGATGCATTGGTGGTCATCTTCCAAGATTCTATAGACTCTGGAACAGTTCCTACAGATTGGAGAGTAGCTAATGTAACCCCACTATTTAAAAAGGGAGGTAGAGAGAAAGCAGGGAATTATAGACCAGTCAGCCTGACGTCGGTAGTGGGGAAAATTCTAGAGTCCACTATCAAAGATTTTATAGCAGAGCACTTGGAGAACAGTGGTAGAATCGGATTGAGTCAGCATGGATTTATGAAAGGGAAATCATGCTTGACAAATCTACTGGAATTCTTCGAGGTTTAACTAGTAGAGTTGATGAGGGGGAGCCAGTGGATGTGGTTTATTTGGACTTTCAGAAGTCTTTCGACAAAGTCCCACATAAGAGATTAGCGTGTAAAATTAAAGCGCATTGGATTGGGGTAATATATTGTGATGAATAGAAAATTGGTTGGCAGACAGGAAACAAAGAGTAGGGATAAATGGGTCTTTTTCCGAATGGCAGGCGGTGACTAGTGGGGTACCGCAGGGATCGGTGCTAGGACCCCAGCTCTTCACAATATATATTAATGATTTAGATGAGGGAACTAAATGTAATATCTCCAAATTTGGAGATGACACAAAACTGGATGGGAGGGTGAGTTGTGAGGAGGATGCAGTGAGGCTTCAGGGTGATTTGGACAAGTTGAGTGAGTGGGCAAATGCATGGCAGATGCAGTATGATGTGGATAAATGTGAGGTTATCCACTTTGGTAGCAAAAACAGGAAGGCAGATTATTATCTG
Source organism: Heterodontus francisci (assembly GCF_036365525.1). Lineage (NCBI taxonomy): Eukaryota > Metazoa > Chordata > Chondrichthyes > Heterodontiformes > Heterodontidae > Heterodontus > Heterodontus francisci. The sequence goes on along the minus strand of NC_090388.1, from coordinate 71,142,192 downwards.
AATGGCTGTAAACTGAGAGAGGGGAATATGCAGCGAGACCTGGGTGTTCTCATACACCAGTCGCTGAAGGTAAGCATGCAGGTGCAACAGGCGGTCAAAAAGGCAAATGGTATGATGACCCTCATAGCGAGAGGATTCGAGTACAGGAGCAGGGATGTCGTGCTGCAATTATACAGGGCCTTGGTGAGGCCACACCTGGAATATTGTGTGCAGTTTTGGTCTCCTTATCTGAGGAAGGATGTTCTTGTTATAGAGGGAGTGGAGCGAAGGTTTACCAGACTGATTCCTGGGATGACAGGACTGACATATGAGGAAAGATTGAGTCGGTTAGGATTATATTTGCTGGAATTCAGAAGAGTGAAGGGGGATCTCATAGAAACCTATAAAATTCTAACAGGACTTGACAGGGTAGATGCCGGAAGGATGTTCCCGATGGTGGGGGAGTCCAGAACCAGGGGTCATAGTCTAAGGATATGGGGTAAACCTTTCAGGACTGAGATAAGGAGAAATTTCTTCACCCAGAGAGTGGTGAGCCTGTGGAATTCGCTACTACAGAAAGGAGTTGAGGTGAAAACACTATGTTTTCAAGAAGGAGTCTAAAGGGATCAAAGGATATGGGGGGAAAGCGGGAACAAGTTACTGAGTTGGATGATCAGCCATGACCATAATGAATGGTGGAGCAGGCTCGAAGGGCCGAATGGCCTCCTCCTGCTCCTATTTTCTATGTTTCTATGTTTCTCCTGATTTACCTTTTAGTCATTCTCTGCTGTTCTTTATATTGTGACCAATCATCTTTGCACATTTATATGCTTTTCATTTAAGTTTGATGCTTTCATTAAATTCTTTAGTTAACCACAGTTAATCTGTTCTGGTGATATTATTGGAAATAAATATTGGTCAGGTCACCAGGAAAACTCCCCTGCTCATCTTTGAAATAGTGCCATGGGATCTTTTATGTCCATCTGAAAGAAAGTTTAACATCTCATTCAAAAGACAGCACCTCTACCAGTACAGAACTCCCTTGATGCTGCACTAGAGTGCCAATCTACAATTTGTGCTCAAGTCTTTGGAGTGAGGCTTAAACCTACAACTTTCTGACTCCGAAGTAAGAGTGCTACCACTAAGCTATGGTTATCCCCATGCTGGCTTTACCAAATGAGCTGTAAGATACATACCAAACTCAATAACCTATTGATACCAATGTCTCTTTGACAGTTGTCAATAGGTTAAAAAATGACCAATTGTCTTTATATGTGAGAACTATTTTTTCACATTATCTGGTCAAGTAATCAGTCTTTGATTTTAAAAATCTTTCATATGCTGAACATGTTGAGTATTTATTTACCAACTATTAGGGAAGAATGCATTTTGACAAAGGGATGCATGTGAAAATGGCATGAAGTAAACCCTTTGGCTATAAGTACTTGAAAGTTCAACCCTGTGTGAAATTTCATAACATTCTCCATCCTAGCAATGTAATACATTTCTTCATTTGAGCTAAATGACCTACTTCTAAAATCATAGCAATGAAATCAGTCTGTAATTTGATGCTATTTTGATGATACATATTCTATTTTGCAAAGGTTGCTAACAACAAATGTTTTCACTCATTCAAGTTCTGTCCATTTATAAATTTCACTTCTTCTTTAACACTATCATTGTCCTTTAAAATGCTGTTACGTCATGGGAACAGAGTTATTTGTTGTACTCATTTTGTACAGAATGCGTATGAAATCTCGTTTTCTCATGTTTATTTATGTTTAATGTCAAATAGATAGAAAGTTATGTGGCTGTAAGATAGAAAATGGTACAGAGAAAATAATTGCTGTCCCAAAGTAATGCTTGAAATTGTGCACAAAGGTTTAGTGGCAGCCTATGGTGCACTTGTAAATTCAAGTTCTTATGATTTATCTTCCTCAGCTAAAATTAATGATATTTTAAGCTTTTTAAAATTTCAGTGCATTTAAAGAGAAAAGGATCTTGCAGATATATTGACCCTTTTAGGACATCCCAAAGTGTTTCTCAGCTAATGAAGTACTTTTGAAGTATAGCCACTGTTGGAATGTAGGGAAACAAGGCAGCCCATTTGCACTTAGCAAGGTCCCTGAACAGTAGTGAATAAATAATCAGAAAATCTGTTTTAGTGGTCAGAATACGAGGAGAACTCCTCTGCTGTTCTTCAAAAGAATGCCATTGGATCTCTTACATCCATCTAAACAGGCAGATCAGGCTTCGGAACAGTCAGTCTAATGTCGCATCCAATAAAATTACACCTTCGGTCATTGAGCTTCATACTTCAGGCAACAATTTAGATTATGTAAGTAGTTAGCAAGATAATTTATTAAAATCATATATCATTATTGAACAGTGTAACAGTATACTTAAATTCACAATTTGTAAAGAGTCCCTTAATGTACGTTAAGAGGAATTACAAGTACTTTTGTAAGCTGGGTAGGCAATTGAATGTTGCATTTTGGTATTTGCAATTGTATTTTATTATATCCTGCAAATGTGTGTGAATTCTAGCATGCCAACACTTCTGACTAAGTCCCAATCACACAAAACAAATACAATGCGAACGCTTAGATTAGAACAAAAAGTAAAACAGAAATCATCAGGCTGGGTGCAATTTGTGCATAGATGCAAAATTTTTGGGTATCTAAAATAAAAATCCTCTAAGATCCACTAACATCTCGTCTAAAGGCATAGGGTACAATTCCACAACCGTGCACCAATCTCTGATACCATGCTTAAGGCATCAACACCACTATCTAACTGAGTCTGAGCTGCATTTCTACAATGGAAAGCATCACAGTTGAGCCTACATCTATCCAAGCCCACTGTCCACCCATATACTTTGCAGTGGGATAGCAATCAAGAGTGGGAATTCTGATCAATTTCCTCTCCTCGAGTCGGTAGGTATTCAATTGTATTACCCGATCACCACCTCAGGTAGAAATAGCAAACTATTCCAGCTACGATTAGCAAAGGTACCTTCTGCAGATTGAGCATGGTCTATTTCTGGTCTGTATGGTTGAGTCTCACACTGAGCCATTGGTGGATTGCTGCTTAAACTGGATTTATTTTTTTCCCACCAATTCCTAAAAGCATTGACTTCTACCTGAGGTACAACCCCACATACCTCAACTGATGTTTCCATGTGTTAGCCATGACTCAGTGGTAGCACTCTCACCTCCAGGGGCTTGAGTGCAAAATCTAGGCTGATACTCCAGTGCAGAGAGAGTACTGCACTGTTGAAGGTGCTGTCTTTTGGATGAGGTGTTAAACAAAGGCCCTATTTGCCCTGTCTGGTGGATGTAAAATATGCCATGGCACTATTTCAAAAAGGAACAGGAAAGATCCCATCCAGTGTCCTTCCTAATATTTATCCCTTAACCAAAACCTAAAAACAGATGGTCTTTATCTTATTGCTGTTTGTGGGATCTTGCTGTGTGACATTGGGTGCCACATTTCCTACACTAACACAATGTCATTGGATGTAAAGTGCTTTGAGACATCCTGAGGTCATGGAAGGTGCTACATAAATGCAAGTCTTTGTTTCCTTTAACATGTTACCATTCACAGTGTCAGCAAGTTTGATGTAATGGACATTACAGCTAAAGCATGCATATATTTGTAATACTTGTAACTGAACACTGAGAAAGAGCAAGAATCCTGTCTGACTTTCCTCTTCATAACTGGGTGCTGAGGGCAACTGTAAGGCTCAGTTCATCTGAGATTAGCTAACTTAGTATAGACCAGTGGTTGAATGCAGAAATAAATTGACTGACTCATAGAGTCATGAAATAAACGCACTGGACAATTGGGGCGTCCTCTAAAATGCAATATTATTTTACATTCTTGATAAAACATTCAGCTAAGATTAAACAGCAACAGGCACATAGATATCAACAATATGGTCACTGTTTGATGGAGGATGAGAGGACCAACACCATCACTCAAGTTGCTAATGTATAATTTCACAATTGTTGTTACTGCATCATGTTGCGATAAAAAGTGAAAAATGATTTTTATTTTGTTAATACAGCTTCTGCTACAGCAATGCATGGAGTTAGGAACGTAGGCATCGAAGTAGGATATTCAGCCCCTCAATCCTGTTCTGCCACTCACTTAGATCATGGCTGTTCTGTATCTTAACCCTGTCCACCTGCCTCGGTTTCATATCCCTTGGTACCCTTACCTACTAAAAATCTATCAATCTCAGTTTGGAAATTGACCCAGCCTCTATTGCTTTTTGAGGAGAGAGTTCCAGATTTCCAGTACGCTTTGTGTGAAGAAGTGCTTTCTGACATCACCCCTGAAATGCTTAGCTTCAATTTTAAGGCTATGTCCTCTTGTTCTGGACTTCCCCATCAGGTGAAATAGCTTCTCTCTACCCTATCAAATCTTATAATTATCTTAAACACCTTAATTAAATCACCCTTTGTTAATCTTCTATAACCAAGGGAATCAGAGTCTAGCCTATGCTATCCAATAGTCACTTGGTAGGACAGACCTTGAATATTGCTGAAAATAGAGACATGCTGTTGAAGCTTTTCATCTTGTACTCATCAGGACAGACACAAAAATGCTAAATTTCAAGGAAGCACCAATTTATACTGAATGAGAAAAGGGTGCTGTTTGGTTGGCTAGTCAACCCTGATTGGCTGAGGCATTGGCATGGAGAATACACCAGGGAACTATTGTCCCCCATGCTTTTGTTTATTTCAAAAAAGGCACAACACCTGGACATGTTGCTTTTGCTTGCAGAGGACAGATCCCTGCGCATGAACATATGTAGCTTCTAGCAAGAGCAAGTGAGCACATTGCAAACCTGACTGATAATCTTAAATTGGTTGTTAGTGTAATTCTTAGCACACTCGGGATTCTTCAGTAAGTGCTGTCCAATCGCGGACCCACATCTAATGTTAGACATTGGGCTGAATTTTACCGGCCCCTCGATGCTACAGGTTGCGATGCGGGGGCCTGTAAAATGCTGCGGGGAGAGACCCGCCTCGACCCGCGACGTCAAGAAGGGCCCGCCGCATATTACCGGCAGCCGCGGGACCTCTGTGCGGCCTCTCCGCTGCCTGGTGGTGGGGCCTTCATCAGCATATGTAAATAAACATGTAAAATATTTAAATAATCCTACCTGCAGGTGGCGGCCGTCCCACTCCGATATTATGGCCGCCGTTCGTGCTCCGTGCGCCTTTGGAACACCATACAGAGTTACGGGCGAGAACCTGGTAGGGAGGGGGCAGTAATAACATTTACAGGGTGGGAGGGGTGGAGGAGCAGGGAAATCGATCTTTATTGTATGTGGGGATGGTGGGAAGGGGTTGAAGGTCTGGGGGGAAAGTTCGGGTATGTGAACAACCAACTGATGGTCATTTCATTGCCTGGATTGACCATTGGAGGGGTTGGGGAAGGGCCTCCATCACTGATCTCTCAATATATTAAAAATCTTTTATTTTATACCCTTTAAAAATTAAACTTATTTGTGTGGGCTTAAAGCCCTTTATAAATGGCGCCGTGCCTGCGCAGTCACGCTGGACGCCGTTGCTGGGAACGCGGAGGCCGCCCCCTCTACGTCATCCGGGTGGCTGCTCCGCCCCCTCTATTTAAATGAGCCACCGTACGTAATGTCATGGGGGCTCGGGGACGGCGCATCCGCATGGGATGCACGCCGTTCTTAAGAGTGCGCCGCGGCAAACTGTGGCGCACTCATAAAATTCAGCCCATTGTGTTCACAAGTACACTACGCTTTCAGTCTGCCAGATCTTGCACAGTTTGTTCCAACTTAAAAACAAAGATCTTCAGCACAGAAGTCAAAGATTAATTCACAGTACCCCAATTTCCCAGTGGGTAAAGGCCCTGTCATGAGTAATACTGAACTTGTAGGCCAGATGACCTGAGGTATGTTTCCCACGCTGTATTGAGTAAGCTAAGCTCAATCAGGGCAACCGTTGAGGCAGTGCTTTGGTCTCAGCCCAGCTAGTTAACCAGGAGAAAGAAAATTAGTCAGGATTGCTCCTCCTGATTACTGTCCAGTGAACTGTGCTGAAAGGTATATGTGTGTGGATATCTTGTGAGGACAGGATCGACCCTCACTGTGATGTCCACCATAATCAACTAGCCGGCTGACACTCACTGGTTGGCGCCAAAAGAATGACCATTTTAAGACCACTGAGCTGTCTGCACTTGTGGAACTGATTTACCACACAGTTTAGTGCCTTCAGGAGAGTATGTGAGAATTTGAAAAAAGAGAATTAAAAACATTTCTTCACATTTGCTGGTCAAGTGAAGAGAGTCTGAACGTGAAGTACCCTTTAATTGTGAATGGCTACCAGATGTCTTTGAATCAAGTATAAGGATCCAATAAGCTGTGATCAAACTGTTGATACTAACGACAGACCGTGGATATTCATGAATTGTTGCTATCCAAAAGGAATCTATTGTTCACAAAGCCATTGAGTAACTATGTTACATAAACATTATAGAAAGTATATTCAGCTCTATCCATTACTTCTATCAGATTGTGATTATGAATATTTCACAAATGTTGAACTGTTCTATTTGCATATTCATGTAATCCATTTATTTGTGACATTGAGCTCATGATATTTCATGAACAGATGTTCTTTAGTCATTTTTTAATCCATGGTTATTCTTATGTGGATGTTTACCTGCAAGTAAGCCATAAAAATTCATCATGTTTGCTTCAGACACTCATGAACTGTCTACAATCAGTTTAGCTGGGATTGTAGGAATAAAAAGGTTTAGTGCAGAGCAGCACTTAACCTAATTCATATATAATGTTTTTTTCAAATGGACCCCTTATGTTGTCTGCTCAGGTCTGTTGCATTCTCAGCCACTATCATAATTGGATGGCGTTCCTGGATTTAGCATAGTGTCTGATTGATAATTTGACAGCACCATTACTGGTGCACACTGAACAAAACAACTCCTAAATGGAATAGCCTGATAAATAATTCACGCTAGTCTATTACAAATTCCACTCTTTTTTTGTAATCTTATTTCACATGGTTTCACTGAGCAGACTTTTCCGAGTCATTAGATAAAAATGTGACAGAGCGCTTGTTGTAGTGCCTTTATTATGTCATCTGTCACTGGGTAAAAAGCTGTGGAATCCCCTCCTGATCAGCAATTTCAATTTTAGGTCAGTTCATAACCTATTACCAATTATTGATCGCTCTGTGTTTCTGCTTGGGTAGATGGAGAATTAGGCTGCAAGCAAGGAATGAATCTTATGTATGTAGTACTTAGTAGTCTAAAAATCTCTGCTGTGAAGTGAAATCATTTTGAGGATGCAAAGCGAATGTAATATTGTGACGGAAGAGTCAGGGTGGAAGAGTCAGTTACTAGGGGACATAGGTTTAAGGTGAGAGGGGCAAAGTTTAGAGGGGATGTGTGAGGCAAGTTCTTTACACAGAGGGTGGTGAGTGCCTGGAACTTGCTGCCGGGGGAGATGGTGGAAGCAGGTACGATAGCAACGTTTAAGAGGCATCTTGACAAATAAATGAATAGGATGGGAATAGAGGGATACGGTCCCCGGAAGTGCAGAAGGTTTTAGTTTAGACAGTCATCAAGATCGGCGCAGGCTTGGAGGGCCGAATGGCCTGTTCCTGTGCTGTACTGTTCTTTGTTCTTTGGAAACCACACCTGCCAAATGAAACATATTAATTTCGTCAGATGGAACACTACTTGAACCTTTTTACTGGACATTGCCAGAACTAGTTTAAAAAAGACCACAGAGTTGGACAACTGAAACATGGCTGCACATTTGCATTCCAAGAGACAGTTGAACAGAAAGACAATGGAAGTGCTCAACACATATTCAATTAACAAGATTGGCCTGGGAAATCATAATAATCAACCTTCTTTATCTGTGTAAGAGCCAGAGCTCCACATCCTACCGAATATGACTCGAGAACTTTGAGAATCAACAACCATCGCAGATGATGTTGTTTCAAACAAAGAGCTGGTCACATGATTTACCTGCTGGCCAGACTGGGAACTGTATGAATTGTGCCTCACAGAAAAGTTTGGGCAGACTGCAATTTGAAGACCAAAGAGAAGGAAGCTCTCTCTCTCCTTGTCTCTCTCTCAAGCAAAGTCCCAGGGACCCACTGAAACAGCTTAAGCCTCAAGACAAAGGACCTCTTCAGCCATCTGGTACCAGAGAAGTAAGTTTGAAAATGTGCATTGGGCCGCAGCAGGAACTACAAGACCACAATTCCAACCAAGGACTTTGCAGCAAAACTAAAGAGAGTAACTGAATTCCATTTACTACTTCAATCCCCCCTTTAATCTTTTCTCCCCCTCTGTATCTATTTGTGTGTGTGTTTATCTTGTATGCATGCCAGCGTGATTGTGTTGCGTAGTTTAGTAATTTTAACTGGGTTAGAGTGATAAGGCTAATAAACTTACATCTTTCTTGTTTAAACCGGAGAAAACTTGTCTGGTTGGTTCATTTGTAATTACAATTAGAGAGCAGTGAGCAAGGACTCACTGAGGTGTTAAGCTAAAAATACTGTATTAAAAAAGATAAATCCTGTTACAGCCAAACCAGAAAGGGGGCAGGAGGGGAGCCTGAGACCCCTTCCTCACCTGGTTGTAACAAATACACTCTCCAGATCCTGAGGAAGCAGAAATTAGCCTGGAAGAATCCTTTCTGACCATGAATGACAGCACACTTTAGCCAACATACAAATGATTTAGGGTCATGTTTTTGTAATTTGTAGCCCTTTCACATGAACACAATTCAGAGCCAAATTAAGAATTCTTGGGACCCAAAGCACCAAGAACTTTCAGGGCTTTGCCACACCCCATCCCACAACCTCCCTGTGCCCCTCACCCGATCCATTAAAACATAAACATGCGGTAAAATGCATGAAGAAACAGGCCTGGAAAGTGTTTACTCACTGCATTAAGAAAATAATCATACCAGAATATACTACAATTAAATTTAAACTGATCCAGTAGTTGTATGCAGTTTTTCTGCACGAGGGTGAGTTTTACTGGTGGCCTTTTAGTGCCTGGAGACCCTGGGTTCATCTGCTCCTGATGCAATCCATAGCTCTTGTTCATTCTGTAAAACCTTGCTTGTTGCCTGAATTTCTAGCAGGATCTAGGTTCAGTTTTTTTAATGACTTCAGCTACAGAGGAAGAAAGACTGTCTGTCTATGCCATGTGCTATTGAGTCCATCATATCAACAGTCACACAGAATTGGTCAGCAATATCCTACTTGTGGATAAGTATTGTGGCATAATCACTCATTGCAAAGAGCCTGTGAACAACTCCAACTTGGCAGTTATCCTAGTCATACATCACACACCTTGCCGGAGACAGGTAGCAGCTGCCCCCTTGACAATTTCCAAAATATTCCAGTGATGTTAAACAACACAATTGAAAATGAAAATCATGTTGACCTATTCACAGTTATGTAATCAATTCTTTTGCCAGTTTGAACACCATAATAATCCTGTGTAATGATCTGACATGTGGAAGGAAGTAGAGATAAGTTGCTGGGAAGACTTGTACCATCTTTGAAACTTCAAGTTTGACACTTCAGTTATTCAAAGGAACAGGTATGAAACTGTCCTGTATGACCATATAGTGAAGCATCTATGGTGTCAGAGGTTCTGAGGTAGGGTTGTGGATGGACGATGTTGCAAAGTTGGAAGCAAGCACACTTGCTGATGTAGAGTTGAAGATAAATGGATCAAGGGTATGTTTTTTGAGGAGGGGGGTGATGATGGTGGTCATGAAGGAGAGAGGGACGTGCTGGAGGAAAGGGAAACATTGGCAATGCCAGATAGCATAGGAGCCAAGAAGAGGTGACAAGTGATCAGGAATTCAAATTCCATGGTTGCCTCCGACGTCTGAACGAAGGTTAATATCAGCATGCTATTCTAACGTTGGAGCATAATCTTGCTTTAATCTAATATCTATACATCCACCTCCAGCAAGGGCCACTGGATCACAATTAGGAGTGGTAATGCTGGTTGATTTTTCCCATGCAAAGGCACTGAGATCACCTAACTGCACAGGTCTTGCACAGTTTTTTAATTGAACTTTCAAAAGTTTCAGTCGGTTTTGACAAGATGCTGAAAGGCTTAATTTCACTCTTTCTAGTAATTGCACAGTATGCTTACTTTACAGAGCTACAAACATGAGGAGATGTCATGAATTATTCCAGAGCACTTTGTTTCATTAATGGACTGAGTAGTAATACATTATAATAATAAACAGCACTTGTTGGTGTAATGTGGAACAGTTGAAAATGTCTCACCTTATTCGACCCTATCAAAATACAGTTGTGGTTTGTTGTGGCAATTTGTGCTCACTTTGTGCTTGGTAAGAAGGCAAAAATATGTGGTAAATTGCCTTGACAATTATGAGGATTTATCCTAAGGGAGAACATTAATGTATGCAATGTTCTGTCTGAAGCATCTATAGCCTTAACACATTGAATAACAAGTAAATAATATCGTTCCACATTCCTACACGAATGGCCATTGAAAATTCAAATGAATTCCTAGTGCTTATCAAATCAAAAAATATTCTTGGCTCACCTGACAAAATTTAAATCTTTAAGTATTGTAATCTTAGAAACAATGGGCTGGATTCTATGTTGCTACAGCCGAAAACGGTGTCAGCTGTAAAAGATGGCGGCCCGCACGCGTGGGTTTCACTCGACGGAGCCACTGCGATCTGATTAACAAGGCCAGGATGGACCGCGCCCCCGTCCCCGATGACGTAAGGGGGCGGGTGAGCTGTCCCCGCTAATGGCATCCAGCGCTACTGTGCAGGCATCAGTGCCATTTTTAAAGGGCTTACAGCCTTTATTGACAGATTACATTATTAAAGGGATAGTGCATGTGAGCTTATTAAAAATAATTGCAGATATATTCCCAGCCCCTCTCCCACTCCCCCAATAGCATTACATGTCATTCTTGCCCTCTCCCCCCCACCAAATATACCTTGAATATATGACCTTTCCCCCCCACAAAGTTCAGAACCTTTTACCTTTACCCCTTCTCATCACCCACTAGACCAATCAAGTAGGTTTGACCCCGCTCCCTCCCTCACTGATAAACTTACCTCCTCCCCCCTCCCTACAGGTAGTGTGCCTCGTTTCCCCGGACGGGGATCTGAAGGTGCGTCAGTGCCAGCCGCCAAGATGAAGATCATGGCGGCTCTTCATGAGTTGACAGGAAATTCATTAATGCAGGTAAGTTAATTATTTTACATATTTAAATTGAGGTCCCGTCGCTGAGTGGCGGTGGGGGGTGGGGGGGCACCACAAGGCCTCGCTGCTGCCAGCAAGATTGGGATGGGCCCTGTCAACGTTGAGGTCCGTGGCGGGCCCCATCTGGGGCAACCTTCATGCACCCCCCCCCCAACCCCGTCACAGATCCCGGCATTGAGGCCCCTATAACATCCAGCCCATATTTTCTGTTGAATATTGCAAAAAAGAAAAATCAGACAGACGGTATTTCTTAAATGGTGAGAGGTTGGGAAGTGTTGATGTTCAAAGGGACCTGGGTGTCCTTGTTCATGAGTTACTAAAAGCTAGCAATCAGGTGCAGCAAGCAGTTAGGAAGGCAAATGGTATGTTGGCCTTCACCGCAAGGGGTTTTGAGTACAGGAGTAAAGATGTCTTGCTGCAATTGTATAGAGCCCTGATGAGACTGCACCTGGAGTATTGTGTACAGTTTTAGTCTCCTTATTTAAGGAAGGATATACTTGCCATTGAGGGAGTGCAACAGAGGTTCACTAGACTAATCCCTGGGATGACGGGATTGTCTTATGAGGAGAAATTGAGGAAACTGGACCTGTATTCGCTAGAGTTTTGAAGAATGAGAGGTGATCTCATTGAAACTTACAAAATTCTTACAGGGTGTGACAGGGTGGATGGAGATAGGATGTTTCCCCCAGCTGGTGAGTCTTGAACCAGGGGACATAGTCTCAGAACAAGGGGTAGGCCATTTAAAACTGAAATGAGAAGGAATTTTTTTCACTCAGAGGCTGGTGAATCTGTGGAATTCTCTAGCCCAGAGGGCTGTGGAAGCTCAATCATTGAGCATGTTCAAGACAGAAATCAATAGATATCTGACGTCAATGGATATTAGGATAGCACAGGAAAGTGGCAGTGAGGTAGCTGGTCAGCCATGATCTAATTGAATGGCGGAGCAGGCTCGATGGGCTAAATAGCCTACTCCTGTTCCTATGTTCCTATGTAAAAAAAAGCAAATGTCTGAAGAGTCTCGATTTTAATCCAACCCTGTGATAAAACATAAAGTAGGTAGATGGGTTACCGTCAGGGGAAGGAAAGGGAACCAGCAGGCAGTGCAGGGATCCCCTGTGGCCGTTTCCCTCAACAACAGGTATACCGTTTTGGATACTGTTGGGGGGGACGACTTACCAGGGGTAAGCAATGGGGTGCAGGTCTCTGGCACAGAGTCTGTCCCTGTTGCTCAGAAGGGAAAAGGGAAGAGGAGCAGAGCATTAGTCATTGGGGACTCCATAGTTAGGGGAACAGATAGGAGGTTCTGTGGGAACGAGAGAGACTCACGGTTGGTGTGTTGCCTCCCAGGTGCCAGGGTACGTGATGTCTCCGATCGTGTTTTTGGGATCCTTAAGGGGGAGGGGGAGCACCCCCAAGTCGTGGTCCACATAGGCACCAACGACATAGGTAGGAAGAGAGATGGGGATTTAAGGCAGAAATTCAGGGAGCTAGGGTGGAAGCTTAGAGCGAGAACAACCAGAGTTGTTATCTCTGGGTTGTTGCCTGTGCCACGTGCTAGCGAAGAGAGGAATAGGGAGAGAGAGGAGTTGAACACGTGGCTGCAGGGATGGTGTAGGAGGGAGGGTTTTGGTTTCCTGGATAATTGGGGCTCTTTCTGGGGTAGGTGGGACCTCTACAAACAGGATGGTCTTCACCTGAACCAGAGGGGTACCAATATCCTGGGGGGGAGATTTGTTAGTGCTCTTCGGGGGGGTTTAAACTAAATCAGCAGGGGAATGGGAACCTAAATTGCAGTGCCAGTGTACAGGCTGTTGAGAGTAGTGAGGTAGGGGATAAGGTTACAGGGACGCAAGAGGGCACTGGCAAGCAAGAACTTGGTTTAAAGTGTGTCTACTTCAACGCCAGGAGCATCCGGAATAAGGTGGGTGAGCTTGCAGCATGGGTTGGTACCTGGGATCCTGATGTTGTGGCCATTTCGGAGACATGGGTAGAGCAGGGGCAGGAATGGATGTTGCAGGTTCCGGGATTTAGATGTTTCAGAAAGAACAGAGAAGAGGGTAAAAGAGGGGGGGGTGTGGCATTGTTAATCAAGGAAAGTATTACAGCGGCAGAAAGGACGTTTGAGGACTCGTCTACTGAGGTAGTATGGGCCGAGGTTAGAAACAGGAGAGGAGAGGTCACCCTGTTGGGAGTTTTCTATAGACCTCCGAATAGTTCCAGAGATGTAGAGGAAAGGATAGCGAAGATGATTCTCGACAGGAGCGAGAGTAACAGGGTAGTGGTTATGGGGGACTTTAACTTTCCAAATATTGACTGGAAATACTATAGTTCGAGTACTTTAGATGGGTCTGTTTTTGTCCAGTGTGTGCAGGAGGGTTTTCTGACACAGTATGTGGACAGGCCAACCAGGGGCGATGCCACATTGGATTTGGTACTGGGTAATGAACCCGGCCAGGTGTTCGATTTAGATGTAGGTGAGCACTTTGGCGATAGTGATCACAATTCGGTTAGGTTTACCTTAGCGATGGGCAGGGACAGGTATATACCACAGGGCAAGAATTATAGCTGGGGGAAAGGAAATTATGACGCGATTAGGCAAGATTTAGGATGTGTAGGATGGGGAAGGAAACTGCAGGGGATGGGCACAAACGAAATGTGGAGCTTATTCAAGGAGCAGCTAATGCGTGTCCTTGATAAGTATGTACCTGTCAGGCAGGGAGGAAGTTGTCGAGCAAGGGAGCCGTGGTTTACTCAAGAAGTTGAAGCGCTTGTCAAGAGGAAGAGGGCGGCTTATGTTAGGATGAGACGTGAAGGCTCAGTTAGGGCGCTTGAGAGTTACAAGCTAGCCAGGAAGGATCTAAAGGGAGGGCTAAGAAGAGCAAGGAGAGGACACGAGAAGTCATTGGCGGATAGGATCAAAGAAAACCCTAAGGCTTTCTATAGGTATATCAGGAATAAACGAATGATAAGAGTTAGAACAGGGCCAATCAAGGATAGTAGTGGGAAGTTGTGTGCGGAATCAGAGGAGATAGGGGAAGCGTTAAATGAATATTTTTCGTCAGTATTTACAGTAGAGAAAGAAAATGTTGCCGAGGAGATTACTGAGATACAGCCTACTAGGCTAGATGGGATTGAGATTCACAAGGAGGAGGTGTTAGCAATTTTGGAAAGAGTGAAAATAGATAAGTCCCCTGGGCCAGATGGGATTTATCCTAGGATTCTCTGGGAGGCCAGGGAGGAGATTGCAGAGCCGTTGTTGTTGATCTTCAAGTCGTCATTGTCGACAGGAGTAGTGCCGGAGGACTGGAGGATAGCAAATGTTGTCCCCTTGTTCAAGAAGGGGAGTAGAGACAGCCCTGGTAATTATAGACCTGTGAGCCTTACTTCGGTTGTGGGTAAAATGTTGGAAAAGGTTATAAGAGACAGGATTTATAATCATCTTGAAAAGAATAAGTTCATTTGCGATAGTCAGCACGGTTTTGTGAAAGGTAGGTCGTGCCTCACAAACCTTATTGAGTTTTTCGAGAAGGTGACCAAACAGGTGGATGAGGGTAAAGCCGTGGATGTGGTGTATATGGATTTCAGTAAGGCGTTTGATAAGGTTCCCCACGGTAGGCTATTGCAGAAAATACGCAAGTATGGGGTTGAAGGTGATTTAGAGCTTTGGATCAGAAATTGGCTAGCTGAAAGAAGACAGAGGGTGGTGGTTGATGGCAAATGTTCATCCTGGAGTTTAGTTACTAGTGGTGTACCGCAAGGTTCTGTTTTGGGGCCACTGCTGTTTGTCATTTTTATAAACGACCTGGATGAGGGTGTAGAAGGGTGGGTTAGTAAATTTGCGGATGACACGAAGGTCGGTGGAGTTGTGGATAGTGTCGAAGGGTGTTGTAGGGTACAGAGGGACATAGATAGGCTGCAGAGCTGGGCTGAGAGATGGCAAATGGAGTTTAATGCGGAGAAGTGTGAGGTGATTCACTTTGGAAGGAGTAACAGCAATGCAGAGTACTGGGCTAATGGGAAGATTCTTGGTAGTGTAGATGAGCAGAGAGATCTTGGTATCCAGGTACATAAATCCCTGAAAGTTGCTACCCAGGTTAATAGGGCTGTTAAGAAGGCATATGGTGTGTTAGCCTTTATTAGTAGGGGGATCGAATTTCAGAGCCACGGGGTCATGATGCAGCTGTACAAAACTCTGGTGAGGCCGCACCTGGAGTATTGCGTGCAGTTCTGGTCACCGCATTATAGGAAGGATGTCGAAGCTTTGGAAAGGGTGCAGAGGAGATTTACTAGGATGTTGCCTGGTATGGAAGGAAGGTCTTACGAGGAAAGGCTGAGGGACTTGGGGTTGTTTTCGTTAGAGAGAAGGAGGAGGAGAGGTGACTTAATAGAGACATACAAGATAATCAGAGGGTTAGATAGGGTGGATAGTGAGAGTCTTTTTCCTCGGATGAGGATGGCAAACACGAGGGGACATAGCTTTAAGTTGAGGGGTGAAAGATATAGGACAGATGTCAGAGGTAGTTTCTTTACGCAGAGAGTAGTAGGGGCGTGGAACGCCCTGCCTGCAACAGTAGTAGACTCGCCAACTTTAAGGGCATTTAAGTGGTCATTGGATAGACATATGGATGTAAATGGAATAGTGTAGGTCAGATGATCGGCGCAACATCGAGGGCCGAAGGGCCTGTACTGCGCTGTAATATTCTAATTCTAATATAAACTGAAGCTCCCAAACATTGCATTGTGACCTTCGGTTCATGCTTGCGGTTCTCCACATGGCTGAATGACTGATTTAATTCCCATCATGGGACATTTCCAGACAGAGACCAAGGGAGAGAACAAACTGCAGTTGCAACAAATCTCCAATATGTCTGATGCAGCAAGAAAAAAACATTCAATATATCCCAAATAACTTCTACGTTTCAATCACAATTGTGGATCGCACAATCTGATCATTTAATTCACCTTGCTGCTAATTCTAGTAGTTGCCAGTTTGGTAGAAAAACTAAATTAGACAGGGTGGGTTCTAGAATTTTTTCATATTTTTCCAGTTTCCAAAAATAAAAGAAGCCACACTGGGCACAGAAAGTGGTAAGGAAAATATCTTTGCTACTATCATAATTTAAAATAGTTCATAAAACACAGCCAAAAATGCAGTAGTTACTTGACTAAAATAATATGCATTTATTAATAATTTAGCCTTCCCAGTCCTTGTATTCTTTTATAAATTCTGTAGCACTATGTACTGTTTAAATAACTGAAAAATGCTACTATTTGGAGCTACTTTTTTTTTACAAAACATTTTGGTGTAAGACTATAAGAGATGAAAGAAAAATACAAACGCAGTGTTAAATCCATGCAGCATTGTGTAATAAATAATGTACGTCTAAGGCCCGTCAGCTTTGCTGATGGAAAATCTGAGTTGAGTTTTTGCAGTGTTCTCTGGTCTACAGAGGGTTAATTATACTGTGGAAAGTAAAGTGATCAGACGCGCTCTGTGGGGTTAACGAGCTCACCCTTTTCTTTTTACCCCCTGTGCAGTTTTACGTAACTGACTTGTGATGTTTTATTGTTTGAACAATTGCTCACATGAAACTCCTGTCACGTCCCATTCTCTGAGACAATATGTTTGCCAGTCTGTATAACACTAGGGTCAGCTGGCAGGAGGTCTGTCCTGCTGTCAGTGAATTATTCACTTCATTGCTGTGGTCTACATGCTGGGTCACTGGTATACAGCACGGGTTCATGACATTATTCATCACAAGGCCCTTTCGTCCTCCCGGTTGGGAGGTTCTCTTTCCGCCATTACTCGCTCAGGTTTTAACAAGACACTGCATTCTTTCGAACTTCCCCTGGGCAGCAGTCCTTTTTAGCACTTGTAGACAGTAAAATGGCAATAATAGAAGAGACTGTGTCAATGTTAGTAAGCAAAGTTGCAGAGTTGGTGGAATGATGATCAAATGCGGTAAAGAACCACAGACAGAACCTGAGGGAAGAAAACTTTTAAATAATAGGGTGTAAATGACATTTTTTTAGTGGAATGAAGTAGGTATTTACAAGGGACAGATGTTGGAAGAGTTTATATGGCTTCATGTCATTTTGATGGGCATAGCAGAAAACGGAGAAGGCGATTCAACCTTTTTGTTCAAAATCGCTTGGAGGCATGACCCATGCATTAAGTTCATTTACCCTGAGCTTTGTGCAGGTGCTGAGGAACTTCCCACTGTGTGAATGGTCTCAGTGCTGTCTAAGTGTCTAGGGTTTCCAGGACACCCCCAAGGGGATGATTTCTTTTGGTCCACGTGTGTGTAGCAACATGGTAAACAAATGTGGGAAGGCTTCCCCTGGCTGTCATTTATACTGCAATGAAAAATGTGTTCAAACAAATAATGTGCTTATGCTTATGCTCAGAATAGTGACAAGGGGAAACCTTCCTCCCGTTGGTTGTCATGTCTGTGCTTGCAGCTTAGAGGTTATCTCCACAGGGATGGCTGTTCCAACAGTAATTGGCTTCTAAAGCAGACAGCTTGCTCAATCATTTTGGGTTGAAAATATTTTGAAACCAATATATTAGCAGGGTCTCAGTGGTAGCAATCTCCCCTCTGAGTCTATGTTTGTGGGTTCAAGTCCCACTCAAGAGACTTGAGCATCACAATTCAAACTGACTCCCCAGTGCAGTACTGAGGGAATGTTACACTGTCGGAGGTACTGTCTTTTGGACAAGGCATTAAACCAGTCTGCTCTCTCAGGTGGATGTAACTATTTTGAAGAAGAGCAGAAGAGTTCTCTCCAGTATCCCGCCCAATATTTATCCCTCAACTAACAGCACTAAAACAGATAGTGCTGGAAGTTTCGTGAAACTTTTGGGCAGGGGGGTCATGTTTCACGACCTGCCTTCTCCAGCTCCGCTCAAGGTGGTCATCATGTACATTTGGTGCACCCATCTCACCTGCATGATTGTAGCATGTGGCCGAGCAGGACCCACACTGCTTCCTTTTTTGCAGTTCCAGCTGCCTCTACAATCAGCAAGGGGCCGAATAGTGTTGTGCAGAGACCACATGGTATCTTCTTAAGGGCAGGCTGTCTCTCTTCAAGGAAAGCAGCACTGAATAATATTGGTGTGAGGATGCAGCATCATTTTCTGGCAAATCCAGGAACTCACCACAACACCTCCAAAAACACTGTACACTACTCTCAGACAGTTTGCAATAGCAGAAGTTCATAAAAATTACCTTACTTGCAATTTGGGTGCCTGGCCCTTTAAGGAATGCTAGTACGGGGCCTATCTTGCAGTTTCACATTTGTTGTTTGCTGAGTGATTGACAAATTTTTTGCCTGGCCATGCATGGCCCAAATATGATATCCTGGCAGAAATAAAAACAAAAACTGCTGGCAAATACTCAGCAGGTCTGGCAGCATCTGTGGAGAGAGAAGCAAAGTTAGCGATGATAAAAGGTCACAGACCTGAAACATTAACTTTGCTTCTCTCTCCACAGATGCTGCCAGACCTGCTGAGTATTTGCCAGCACTTTTTGTTTTTATTTCAGATTTCCAGCATCTGCAGTATTTTGCTTTTATTATTATGGTATCTTGGTGTTGCAAAGCTGGTTAGGCTTTGTGATGTCAGGCGTACGTGGCTGAGGCCCCTGTGTGCCCTCTTTACCTGATAGAATGCCGCACGGGCCGTGCACAAAGCAGCCAGCAGTGCCAAGCACCTAAGCAAAGCAGCACTTGAGCAAGGAATTTCTCACCCAATATCTAGTCATTATCATATTGCTGTTTTTGGGGTCTTGCTGTTGCAAAGTAGTTGGTGTTTCCTATTTTACGACAGTGACTATAGTTCAAAAAGTGCTTCAGTACTGTAAACTACTGTAAAGCACATTGGGATGTCCTGAGGTTATTAAAAGGGCTTTTAAAATGCAAGTTCTTTCTTCTAACAAGGCTGCTATATAACCCAAGAGCACTTCATTAAAGGTTGCTTCATTAAGGGAGGCTCAATAATAGAATGTTCCTATTTGCAAGGGGTGCCTTGCTAACTGATCAAGTAACAATACAAACATTCTACCACACAACTATCACATCTAGAGATGAATCAGACAAAAGTTTGTATTTTTCCTGATGTCCTAGGAAGTCATGAATGTTTCAAGTAGCAGACTGAGTGATCTGGCAGAACATTTAATTAGAGGTCAAAGATGTAATGAGTTAAAGGAAAATGACTGTATAAAAAAATTATAGAATGTCATGACTATCTGATCTCTTGCGGCATTGCTTATGAGTAGCTGGGGGTCTGCAGTATGGTTATGATGTTTAATGGCAATGAAAGAGCTGTGTTAACCTAGCCTGTCCCTTAAGGCCACAGCTCAACTACACACTGTGGCGAAGTGGTCTCAACTGGTAAGTCCAAGTAATTGTAGCTGTTTGTCAACTTCTGTGGTTAATTAGTTGTTGCGGGTGGTAGATTTTAGCTGCAGATCAGAAGAACCTCGAATGAAATGGCTTCCTTTCTTTCTCTTTCTTTAGGATTGTCTTGCACTTGTAATAAAATGAGATATATAGATTTGCTGGAACTATGGTAGCAGTTCCAAGCGGAATCAAAAATACATTTTATCAGCTCTGTTATTTATTGTTATACTTTTTCGCTCCAATGCTCTCAAAGTTCTGTCCCTTCCTGATTTCAGAGTGGGTGTTTCAATTAGCATCAGAGACCTGAGAGATGGAGAGGAAAAATCATCCATGGGCCCAATGGCTGATCGCTTTTGGCACAAAGTGTGAACATTGGCTGAGGGCAACATCACGTTGGCTGCGATGCCCCCTCAAAGTTGGGTAGCAGATGGTGAAGAATGCCCACTTGGATAAGGTTCCTGAGGTTAGTCAGAGCCTGTGGAAATGTAAGCCAGTAAAGTTCAGTGACTTCAGGAAAAAGGGTGGAAACTTGAAAAATAAATTAAAGTAAGCACAGAAATATGATGCAAGTCATTGGAGCATGGCTTAGAATCAACTTCATCATGAAGATGGAATGTCTGCAAGCCAGTCTTGTTCCTTATATTTGTTTTTAAATGTCTAACAGAGGGGTTCATTCCTGTTCACTGCTACAACAATAATGAGCAGGAGAGAAAGCAAACTATACATACAAGAATGAACCTCCAGACTAAAGTAATGCATGGAAAGGAGGTCTTCAGAAAAACATCGACACAGTGGAGGTTTCATATTACATAGACCAATAATCAAAAAATTCTCAGTATTGCAGTTTTCCAAATGGGTGAACTTGCAAAATATCATACAATAAAAAAATTCTTCCTTGGTCATCAAGTACAATAATCATTGCTTGCCATTCTGGGAGGCCCAGCAGTAAGGGAGTTACAAGGCTGTATTTTATGGGCCTCCTCAGGATGGGAACAAAGATGGGGGCTCCCATAACATTGCGTCGGAAGGTGGGGGGGCGGATTTCCTATCACCTTCCTGATGCCTTCCAATTTAGTCTGGGGTGGGGAAGACTGAGGAAAGCCTTCCTGCTCCAGGCCAATTGAGGCCCTTAAGTGACCAATTAATGCCCATTTAAGCGCCTCTTCCTGCATCTGCCTCAATTTAATGGAAGGTAGAGGGACCTGTCGCCACGGGTAGACACCACCAGGTAAAATCTGGCGGCCTCCTAGAGCAGTCGGGGGGCCCTCCATTGGGGCAACCGCAGGCCCCCGAAGGGCCAGCCCCAAAAGCGATCGCCACCACCCCCCACACGGGAAGACACCCCACCCTCACTAATCCCACCAAATACCCCATCAGTGATGCCTACCTGAATGGCTCTGGCGACCCCAACCCCACTTACTTCTCTGGGGATCTTCAGACTCTTTGGTACAGCTGGATCACTTGCAGTACCGGTAGTGGCCACTGCTCCCAGTGGCGCTGCCGGTACTGCAGAGCTGCCGGCCTTCTGATTGGCCAACAGCTCTTGGAGGCGGGAGCTCGTCCCTTAAAGAGATGGCATCCAAGCCAGCGGGCAGCTAATTGCCTGCCGGCCGTGGAATTGCAACCGGGGTCCGACGGAGGGCCAAGGTGGGGTCTTCCCCCACCTTCCGGCCTGCTGCAGGGACCCCCGTCTTCAGAACAAAATCCAGCCCACAGTGTGAGCACCAAGGTATGCTGTCCCAAAGCACAGAACAACACAGATACAATGGCATCATAACATAAAAAAGGCATGGACAAGAAAGAGTACATGGAAAGGAAAGACAAGCAATTTTATAGACTATGCTAATAAAAATTAGAGTTTCTACTTATTTTATGCACACCTCAGTGTTCCTTATCTGGTGTCTTGCTATTGGAGCATCAATATCTGAAAGACCTTGGGTTAAATATGTTGTATAAAAATAGTTATATTATTAACTCTACCTTACTCATTCCTGAGCAGATGTGTATTACTGATGTCATGCCAACTTGCTTTGTTGAATGATAGTTTTCCTTAATCCATTGACTGGAGATCTGAATTTATGTTTTTTGAAGAAATTTAAGAGAGAACAGATGAAGGATGACTTTGCTGGCAGCTTAGGATGGCCACCTAATTTGCAACACTGTATCCTACATTGGAAGGCCTGTGAGGAGGGAGAGGAAATGTCTGCTCATGCGCCAGCAAGAACTAAGACCCAGGAGGTTTAAGGGAACTGCTTGTTCTTTTTCCTTTAGCCAGAAGAAATACTGCTAACTGCTATGTTTGAATCACTGAGTGACTGTCATGTGGTAAGCCCCTCCCCATCTATGGTTTTAAGCTTGTGTTTCTTTGCAGCAGTAAAGGAGAAGTTTCTGGATTCTGCCACGTGCAGATCCAAATGGGGGCCCCTCTCTCTCGCTCTCTCCATTTCAGCTTACAAGCTTTGAGCTTTGCCTGTCCACCTCTGCATACTCTGGCTACAATCAGAAACCCCGTTGGAGGAAATCATGTGCATCGCTGTTTCCAAGAGACTCACTGAACCAGTCACTTACCTCTTCAAATTCAGCTAGAAGCCAGCTGAATCACCAAACACCACAGACTGTATACCCCTTTTTTCTATGGACTCCAACTCAACCAATCTTCCTTTCCTCACTCTGTAACCCATTTGTGTGTGGGTAAACCTCTAATGTGTGTGTGTGAGTGAAAGTTGGCACGTAATTTATTATTTTCATTAGTTCGGTTTAGGTACAATAAAGTTAACCTCTTTCTGTCTTAACTAAAGAAAATCTGCCTGATTGGTTCTTGTTATGATCATCGCAAGTAAGTAATCAAACACCAACTGAATTGGCCAGTACATCCACTTTAAAAAGAATTAAACCTGTTGTGGTCTAAAAGGGAGAGGGAAAGAGGGAAGCCCTTCGATCCCTCCTCACTTGACCATAACAGGAATTTGGGATAAAGCCTGGCTACCTGACCCGAACCCAACTAGACCCGACTAAATATGCCGGGTTCATGTCGGATCTATATTCCGAGTCCAGCATTCGGGCTTGGGTCGGGTCGGGCTGGACAGTGTTGCTTCTGGGAAGTCACAGGATCAGGTTTACCCATGATTCCCCACAACTCCATCTGCAGGAATAGCCTGCTGCCGGAACGGATGAAGGAGATTCGTGTCAGGTCGGGTCGGGTCGGGCCGGGCGTGACAAAATATTAAAGGGCTCGGGCTTGGGTCGGATTTTAATTTTATATCTGAGCCAGGCTTCAATTTGGGGGCTGACATCTGGGATCAAACCCAAAGACAAAGGGGAAATTGAAAACGTGAAACCAAATTGATCCCTAGCAATAATTTAAAAACTTCATTCTTGTTTTCTTGTGGTTTTCAGTGCTAGAGAACTAAAATGTCCACATTTGAGGCCAATACCTTCCTAGAACAGAATGAAGTAACTTGGGCCAACTTAAATGCCCTATCTGCTGAACAGTTGAGGAATGTAGCTGGGCAGTTAGAGATTACTATCCGTCCAAAAGCTAGGAAACCTGAAATCCTAAAACTTGCGGCCAACCATTTTAAAATTGACACTGAAGAGCTGGAGACAGGCAGAGAACCTGAAACAGACAAAGTAACATTAGCTAAGGTACAACTAGAACAGAGGAGACTAGAATTAGAATTTCAGGAAAGACTAAAAGAGAGAGTTTGTCAGAAGGAGAGAGAGGAGAGAGTTAAGACAGATCCAACTAACGAGGGGAAGACCCAAAACAACCAGTGAAAGCACAGCTAGTGAGGGAGCTAACCCTAACTCAGAACTGAGTGCTGAGCTCTTAAAGTTCTCCCAGTTGATACCAAAGTTCAATGAGGGGGATGTGGTAGCATTTTTCGTCTTGTTTGAAAAGGTTAATAAACAGCTGAAGCGGTCAGCAGACAGCTGGACACTGTTATTGCAAAGCAAACTAACAGGAAAAGCCCATGAGGTTTATTTGCTGTTGTCTGATGAGAGTTCATCAAACTGAATAAAGATGAGATGAATAAAAATGCTATCCTGGGTGCATATGAGCTAGTACTGGAGGATTACCACCAAAAATTCTGAACTCTCTGAAAGCAGCCTAAACAAATTTACCTTGAGTTTTAAAAAGTTAAGCAGCTTGCTTTTGACCAGTGGATACGGGCACTTAAGTTAGAGTCCACCTATGAAAACCTCAGAGGATGACCCTCCTTGAGGAGTTCACAAACTCACCTCCCCTATCCATAAGAAACCACGTGGCGGAACAAAAGGTTCCAAGAGCACTTATTCACAAGCCCTTGGCCCAAGGAAAGCCTTTCCCTAGTCACCTCCAAAATAATGAGGATAGAAGGTGGGAGGGTGATAGGAACCCGAGCAGCCATAGGCAAGAAGGAAGAGCTAGAATATAGGAATATAGGAAGAAACAGGAGTAGGCCATTCAGCCCCTCGAGCCTGTTCCGCCATTCAATGAGATTATGGCTGATCCGCGGCCTAACTCCATATACCTGTCTTTGGCCCATATCCCTTAATATCTTTGCTTAACAAAAATCTATCTCAGATTTTAAATTAACAACTGTTCAAGCTTCAACTGCTGTTTGTGGGAGAGAGTTCCAAACCTCTACCACCCTTTGCGTGAAGAAGTGCTTCCTAACAAGTCTCCTGAACGGTCTGGTCCTAATTTTTAGACTATGCCCCCTAGTTTTAGAATCTCCAACCAGTGGAAATAGTTTATCTTTATCTAGTTTGTCTTTTCCTGTTAATATCTTGAAGACTTTGATCAGATCACCCCTTAATTTTCTAAATTCTAGCGAAAACAGGCCTAATTTGTGTAATCTCTCCTCATAACTTAACCCTGTCGTCCAGGTATCATTCTTGTAAACCTACGTTGCACTCCCTCTAAGGCCAATATATCCTTCCCAAGGTGTGGTGCCCAGAACTGCTCACAGTACTCCAAGTGGGGGTCTAACCAGGGTTTTGTACAGCTGCAGCATAACCTCTGTGTCTTTATACTCCAGTCCTCTAGATATAAAGGCTAGCATTCCATTAGCCTTTTTGATTATTTTCTGCACTTGCTTGTGGCATTTTAAAGATCTACACACCTGAACCCCCAAGTCTCTTTGGACGTCCACTGTACTTAATCTCTTCCTGTTTAGAAAGAACCCTGCTCTATTCTTTTTTGATCCAAAATGGATAACCTCACACTTGCCCACATTGAAATCCATCTGCCACAGTTTTGCCCATTCACCTAGTCTGTCAATATCTCCTTGCAATTTTATGCTATCATCTAGACTGTCTACAATGCCGCCTAACTTTGTATCGTCAGCAAATTTGGATATATGACCTACTATGCCATCATCCAAGACGTTAGTGAATAATTGAGGCCCCAGCACAGATCCCTGCGGGACACCAGTAGTCACATCCTGCCAATCAGAGTACTTACCCATTATCCCCACTCTCTGTCGCCTACCACTCAACAAACTTCCTAAACATGTCAATAATTTGCACTCAACTCCATGGACTTCTACCTTAGTTAACAGTCTCTTATGTGGGGCTTTATCAAATGCCTTCTGGAAGTCCATATAAATAACATCCATCGACATTTCCCTGTCCACTACCTTAGTCACCTCTTCAAAAAATTCAATGAGATTTGTCAGGCATGACCTTCCCGTCATGAATCCATGCTGTCTCTCCCTGATTAGCTGAAATTTTTCTAGGTGTTCAGTCACCATATCCTTGATTATTGACTCCAGAAACTTCCCCACCACAGATGTCAGGCAAACTGGTCTGTAATTTCCTTGGTTCCCCCTTTCACCCTTCTTGAAAAGTGGAGTGACATGTGCAACTTTCCAATCCAGAGGGACTACTCCAGAATCTAGGGAACTCTGAAAGACTATAGTTAGGGCATCTACAATGTGCTCCCCTACTTCCTTTAACACCCTCGGATGGAAACCGTCAGGTCCTGGGGATTTCTCACTCTTTAATTCCATTAATTTCCTTGTTACTGATATTTTACTTATGTTAATAGTATTAAGTCCCTGTCCCCTATCGGCTATTAATTTTTTCGGGATTTCCAGCAAGTTATCCTCCTTTTCAACTGTAAATACTGAGGAAAAGTAATTGTTCAACATGTCTGCCATTTCCCCATTATCAATGACAATATCTCCATTTTCAGCTTTTAGTGGGCCTACATTGCTCTTGACCACCCGTTTTCCCTTTATGTAACCAAAAAATTTCTTCTTATTGATTTTGATGTCCCTTGCAAGTTTCCTTTCATAATCCCTTTTAGTAGCTCTTATAAGCTGCTTTGTTGGTCTTTGTATTTATCCCATTTGGCTGGATCTGTGCTGCGTTTTGCATTTTTGTAAGTCCTTTCTTTTAGTTTTATGCTATCCCTAATCTCTTTAGTTGTCCACGGCTATTTTTTCTGTGAAGTGGAGCTTTTTCCTCTCAGGGGTATATACTTGCTCTGTATTTCGTTAAATGTTTCTTTAAATATTCTCCACTGTTCTGCAGTCCTTTGACCCATTAACAGATCTACCCAGTTTACCGTGGACAGTCTCTGTCTCATCCCGGTAAAGTCAGCCTTACCCAAGTCTAAAATTCTAGTAGCTGATTCATGCTTTTCACTTTTAAACGCTACCTTGAATTCGATCATGTTGTGATCACTATTTGATAAATGTTCACGCACAGTTAGGCTACTAATTAAATTTGGCTCATTACTCATAACTAAATCTAATATTGCCTGTCCCCTTGTTAGATCTAGGACATATTGCTGTAGGAAACTATCCCGGACACATTCCAGAAATTCACTACCATTCTGTCAGGTGCTAGTCTGCCTCTCCCAATCTATGTCTAAGTTAAAATCCCCCATTAATACTACTCTGCCTTTGTTACACACTTGCCTAATTTGTGCATTTATACAATCTAACACCTCAGAACTGCTACCAGGGGGTCTATACACAACACCTATTACAGTTTTAGATCCTTTTCTATTCCTCAGTTCCACCCATAAGGTCTCCACTGGATGCTTTCCCCTCATTATATCCTCCCTCACCAATGAGGTGATACTATTTCTAATCAGTAAGACTACTCCACCCCCTCTGCCATTTTCCCTGTCCCTCCTGTAAACTTTATAACCAGGTATATTTAGTTCCCAGTCCCGACCATTCTGCAGCCACGTCTCCGCAATGGCCACCACATCATAATCTTCCATTTGAATTTGCGCCTGCAGCTCATCTAGTTTATTCCTTACGCTCTGTGCATTTGTATATAGAACTCTTATTTGGGCTATACCCCATAACCTGTCCCTCAGCACTGATGCTTTATTTGCCTGTTTATTATTTCTCTCTTCTGGTTTAACCAGTATACTTCTTGCAGTTTTGCCATTACCTGCAGTTCCTGAAGTAGGGCTCCTGACTGTTTCTTTACTCTCTGCCCTGTTACTTGTTTTTGAAACTGTATTGACTTCCCCTGAGGCCTCCCCCTCCCCCCCATTTACTAGTTTAAAATCCTTGTGACCACCCTATTTATCCTTTCCACTAGGACACTGGTGCCAGATCGGTTCAAGTGGAGCCCATCCCAATGGTACAGTTCCCTCCTGTCCCAATACTGATGCCAGTGCCCCATGAAATGGAACCCCTCTTTCCCACACCACTCCTTTAGCCATGTGTTTACTTCCCTAATTTTCTTATCCCTATGCCAATTTGCACGTGGTTTGGGTAATAATCCAGCGGTTATAACCCTTGAGGACTGTTTTTTAATTTTGTTCCTAGTTCCTGATAATCCCCAAACAGGTCCCCTTGCCTGGTCTTGTCTATGTTGTTTGTTCCAATGTGGACCACAACAACTGGATCTTCCCCCTCCCTCTCCGACATCCTTTCAAGCCAGTTAGAGATGTCCTTCACCCTGGCACTGGGTAGGCAATATACCATGCGGGACTCTCGGTCCTGCTTACAAAGGATGCTATCAGTACCACTAATTATGGAATCCCCCACCATTACCACTTTTCTTTTTGCTCCCCCTGCTTGAATGGCCTCCTGTACCACGATGCAGTGGTCAGTTTGCTCATCCTCCCTACCGTCCTTTTCCTCATCTACACAGGGAACATGAACCTCATACCTTTTAGACAAGGTCAAGAGCTGAGGCTCCTCCATTGCTGAATTCAGGATCCCTCTACCTGCCTCACTTGTAGTCACGCCCTCCTGTCCCCGACCACTGGCCGAATTCGAGATACTTAACCTACGGGGTGTGACTGCCTTAAGCACAGTGCCCAGGAACCTCTCCCCCTCCCTGATGTGCCGCAGTGTCTGAAGCTGCGACTCCAGCCCATCAACTCTGAGCCCAGGTTCTTTGAGCTGCAAGCACTTGCTGCAGATGTGGTCACTGTGGCTCGCAATGGGACCTACCAGGTCCCACATCATGCAGCTATGGCACATCGCCTGCCCTGCCATCTCTACTTTACCTTCATTAATTAGTTTTTCAAATTTTTCAAATTAGTTTTTCAAACAGTGCAGATTCCCTACCAGTTTTCCTCTGACATCACCTTTTTCAGATTTTTTTTCAGTTTCAGTTGGAACACTGAAGCAGTGAAAGCAGCTCCGCCCCTCCGGGTCCGCTCTACCTCCGCTCGCCGGTGACTAGGCCGCGAAATCCCTGAGGTAAGTTATTTATACTCACAGCTCCGATGCTCTGCCCCTCCGGGTCCACTCTACCTCCGTTCCCTGGTGCGATGCCCTGTGCATCACAATATAGACACTTCCCACCCAACCCAAGACCATGTGATCTCCTGGGAGAGGTGAAAAACCGGATTAAAAACCCAGGCCAATTTGGGAAAGAAAAATCTGGGGAATTCCTCTCCGATCCCCTTAGGCGATCAAAAACTAGTCCAGGAGATCACACTGGTCCCGATAAGTCAAACCATGTACTATGTGAGGGGACAAAAATTAGATGAGCCCTAACTCTCTCTCCCACTCTTTTAGACTCTGCCGCTCTCTGGGTCCTGCTCTCTCCCGCTCTTTTAAAATCTGGAAGCACAGGGGGCCTCCTCAGGCCAAAAAGGAAGGTGCTGAGAATAGGAGTGACGCCCGATAGCCTGTATATTTCCATTGTAACAAGACAGGTCACCTTCAGATTGACTGCCGGAAGTTTTGGGAAAAACCCATAAGTTTAATCAGGGTGCACCAGACCAGTGCAGGAAAAGGGGCTCTGATGGAAAGCACAGCAGACCAGGCTGTGGCTTTAACTGCGGCAGTAAAACCAGTAAACCTACCGCTTAGAGTGCGGGAAAACTTAACAAAATCCCTGAGAGTTACCAGGATTTTGTGTCCAGAGAAAAAGTGACCCCATACCCCTCGAATGAGGTGAATAATAGTCATACTTAGGGATACATTGGCCACCAACCTTCTGCTGGGAAAAGGCATGACCTTTCCCCCAGAGAGTGAATTGAATGCTAGAGTGTTAGTAAACAGTATTGGGGGAAGGTATATGCCCATACCTTTATATCGGGTGCACCTGGAGTACGACCTTGTTTCAGGACCGGCAACCATGGGGATTGTCCCTAGTTTACCTGTGCATGGGGTCGACCTGCTTCTGTGTCATGATCTGGCAGGGGTGAAGGTGGTAGCCTCCCCAATGGCTTTAGAGAGACTGCAAGAGGTCAGGGAGACAGAGCAGCTGTAGGAAAAAGTCTCCAGCATTTTTCCTGACTGTGGTCAAAAAGGTCCATGGCCAAACAAGGTCTGTCAAAGGAGGCTGAACTGGCACCTCAGAGAGATGACCCGAATGTCTGGTTATCTGAAACCTTCTTTGGGAAGTTAGAGCAGTTTAGAAGAATGAGAAGCAATCTAGTTGAGACATACAAGATTCTGAAATGGCTTGATAGGGTAGACGCTGAGAGATTGTTCTCACTGGTCAGGGAATCTGGAACACAGGGACACACTCTCAGGATAAGGGGTCAATCATTCAGGACTGAAATGAGGAGAAATTACTACACTCAAATGGTTGTGAATCTTTGGAATGCTCTACCCCAGAGGATTGTGGATGCTCCATCATTGAATACATTTAAGGCTGGGGTTGATAGACTTTTGGTCTTGCAGAGAATCAAGGGATGTGGGGAACAGGCAGAAAAATGGAATTGAAGCCCAAGATCAGCCATGATCGTATTGAATGGTGGAGCAGGCTCGATGGGACATATGGCCTACTTCTGCTCCTATTTCTTGTGTTCTTGTGACCCAAAGAATGGATTAAACAGGTCTTCCTTGGTCGAGGCTCAGCAAGCCAGAGTTAAAAAAGTTAGCACAGACTGCCCAAACTGAAGCTGAAGCAGAGGAAGTTCCAGAGTGCTACTATTTAAAGGATGAGGTGCTGATGAGGAAGTGGTGACCTCCTCACAGACCTGCAGACTAGGAGTGGACAGTGGTTCACCAGGTAATGGTGCCGCTGAGGTACCGTAGGGAAATATTGGAAATAGCCCGCGAGATTCCAATGGCTGGACATGTCAGTATCAGAAAAACCCAAGCTCGCATCAGACAGCATTTTCACTGGCAACAACTCCACAAAGATGTGATGGCATTCTGTAAGACTTGCCACATGTGCCAGGTTGTGAGGAAGCCTCAAACTGCAATAAAACCTGCACCCCTAATTACCATACTGGCTTTTGGGGAACCATTCAGCAGCGTGTCAGTAGATTGTATGGGACCCCTGCCAAAAACAAAAGGGGGCTGCCAGTATCTTCTCACTATTATGGATGTGGCTACCCAATTTCTAGAGGCAATCCCCCTAAGAACTATCTCTGCCAAGGTAGTGGTGGAGGGGCTAACCCAATTCTTCACCTGATATGGGCTGCCTGCTGAGATCCAGTCGGATCAGGGCACGAATTTTATGTCCAGTATTTTTCAAAAGATCATGGGTAATCTGGGCATAAATTAACAAAAGTCCTCGGCCTACCACCCACAGTCACAAGGGGCTTTGGAGCAGTACCACCAGACCCTATAGACAATTATCAGAGCATACTTCTATGAGTACCCCATGACTGTGACAAAGGGCTGGGTTTTTTTCTTTTTGCTATCAGGGACTCACCCAATGAGTCCACTGACTTTGAATTAGTTCTTGGACACGAGGTGAGAGGTCCTCTAAAACTAATCAAGGAGAGGTTTTGGGGACACAGGAATGAATCTTCCCTGTTAGACTACATCTCCATGTTCCGAGAATGGCTCCCAAGAGCCTATGCGGTGGCTCAGGAGCACCTAAAAACCTCCCAGACAACTATGAAAAGGCAGGCGGATAAGTATGCCAAGGCAAGAACATGTCACATGAGACCATGTGTTAGTGCTATCACCAATACAGGGAGAACCATTGAAAGACTGGTTCAGTGGCCCGTACAGAGTAGTAAAGAAAATTAGCCATGTGAATTATAGAATTGACACCCCAGATCATAAGAAAAAGCAAAGGCTGTGCCATATCAATATGTTAAAATGGTATCACCATTAAAATGGCAGCTCACCACCACCTTCTCAAGGGCAATTAGGGATGGGCAATAAATGCTGGCCTGGCCCGCGATGCCCACATCCCATGAATAATAAAAAAAAAAATCACAGCCTGGAAGGGGACACAGGTCTGTCATACAGTTAGGAAAGAGGAGGGTGAAAGGGACCATGAGGACGAGTTAGAAGGAGGCTAGGAGGATTCCCAAATTGAACCCCCTACCGTTATGTTAGATAACGCTGAAATGTTATAGAAATTAGACACCGTACTTTCCTATTTAAACACAGAACAGAGAGGAGCCCTAACAAGACTGCTCACTGTGTTTAAAAGGATCTACAGGGACAAAGGTACACAACCCTAATCCTACATGATGTGGATGTTGGAGAGAATCCTCCCAAAGAACAAAATCCTTATCAACTAGGTTCCATGAAACAGACCCAGGTTCGGGAGGAAATTCAATATATGCTGGAGCACAAGCTGATTGAACCCAGCCAGAGCAGTTGGAGTTCCCCAGTTGTGCTGATGCCCAAACTCGATGGCTCAACAAGGCTCTGCATTGATTACAGAAAGATTAATGCAGTGACCAGAGCTGATTCCTACCCAATTCCCTGCCTGAAAGACTGTATAGATGGAGTAGGAAACTGTTATATTGTTATACTATCTGTAAAGTGCTAGGAACTAATTAGCTAGTAACTAGTTATTATGAGTAAGTGTTCCAGTGGGGCTACATTCACAGCTGCACTGGAGAGTCATGGGATATGTAACACAAAACCAGTTTCACCAGTCCTACAGCAGGCAGCATGCTGGCAGAATGATTAAACAAAGACTCCAGCATTTCCAAGTTTAAAGTATGATTATTTCCAACATCTGGGAACCAGAAAACAACAAGAAGATGTAACACAGTGGCAGTGAGTGTCTGTGAGTAAACCTAGAACATTTTAAAAGAATTAGATTGGGAAAACTGACCCAAATTAGTATGAGAGAGAGAGAAAGAAAAACTGAGTGACTCGTGTGAAAATGAAAAACGAAATATCAGCCAGAACAGGAATGACAGCTATAGCCCATAATGAATTGGGAAGCTGATAATGTCGTAAAGGCATTTGAGAACTTTAAACAAAAGTGCAGATTGACATTCAGTAGTTTCCTAAAAGGCGCTAGTGAAGAGGAAAGGGTCAGCTATATCCTTCTGTGGGCTGGAGATGAAGGATTAAACTTTTAAACTTAGTTAACAGCTGGGACCCGAGTGAAGAAGACAGCAGAAACCCAGATAACATTTTTGAAAGATTCAGCACCCATCTCCAGCCAAAATCAAATCTTTGGATATACCGATATGAATTTCAAGGCCTCAGACAGGAACTAGGTAAGCCTATTGACAATTTTGTAACAAGATTGAAAAATGCAGCCAGAAAATGTAAATTTAAGGACACAGATGAAAGGCTGATAGATCAGCTCATTTGGGATTCTGCACAACCTGAAGTACAGAAAGCTACAATCAGAAAGGACAAGCTCACAATATCACAGGCTGTAGATGCCACCAGAGCACGTGAAGCCACGAGCAGGCAGATGGAGATACTGACTACCCAAACGGCTAGCCTTCAGTTAAGCAAAGAGAAAGGCAGCAGGGTTGATTCAGTGAAACAACATTGAAAGAATGTACTCCAGACAGAGAGAAAGACGTGCAGGAGCTGTGGACGACCACATGAATTGACAGACAGAAGGAACTGTCCCGCATATGGATCAATCAGAAGAGCTTGTGGAAAGACCAATCACTGGGAAAAGATGTGCAGAACAAGGCAAGAAGGTGGTAGACGAGTCACCAGAGTCAGTGAAAGAAACCAAAACATTCATACCCTGGAAGATGATGGGTTTGAGAACATGATAGACATAGGAACCATAGAATTGCATGAAATGTCTGGATGTGACAGTTCCCAGAGAAAAGAAATTCACACAACCATTCAGATCAGGAAGAGGGTGAGAACTAAGCCCATAATGATAAATCTGAAGGTGAAGATTGATACTGGAACACAGACTAACATCATCCCACTCAGACTATACCAGAAGATCTTTCCTGAAAATTTGGAGGAAAATGGTTATCCAAGGAAGGGTGCTCTGAAACCAAACAACATCATGCTAATGGCATACGGGGGAACTGAGATTTGACAGCTTGGAACAACCCAAATCAGAGGAACACACAAAGGAAAAGATGTTAACTATATGTTCTACATCACTGAAACAGATGGTCCTGGTATCCTGGGGTTGAGCAGTTATGAAGAGCTGCAGATTATCTCAGTAAACCATGAGGTGAAGGAGGCGACACTGAGGGTTGAAGACAGTACACCCATTGAACAGCGCCCTCCAATCAGAAGCAAAGAAGATATAGTACAAATGTACCCAGAGAGTTTTGATGAGACTGTTGGATGCTTTGAAAACTTTGAGTATCACATCACTATTGACCCAGTGATGAAACCAGTGATTCATCCCCCACGTAAAGTACCAGTAGAACTCCAAGAAAAGTTTGAAAGATAACTCCAAGAAATGGAAGAAAAGAAGGTAATTGCCAGAGTCACAGAGCCTACAGATTGGGTAAGTTCTATCGTGGTGAGAGAAAAGCCAAATGGATGGCTAAGAATTTGCTGAGATTCCAAAGATCTTCACCAAGCAATAAAGAGGGATCACTACCCTATTCCCACACTGGAAGAAATCACACCAGCACTGGAAGGGGCAAAAGTTTTCAACAAGCCTGATGCCAGAAATGACGACTGGAATGTGACGCTAGACGCAGAATCTTAATTGTTGACAACATTCAACACACCCTTTGGATGGTACAAATTCCTTCATCTACGTTTTGGCCAGAAAATAGACATACAGGGGATGCAAAGGAGCAGTCAGCATAGCAAATGATATCCAGATATATGGTGTAGATGGAAAAGATCATCACAACCATCTACATGAAGCCATGGAGAGAACCAGGAAAGATGAATGCAGACAAATGGTTTGTGAAAGTAACAGAATGCCAGTTCTTCAGAATGGGGTACACACCTGACAGAATCAAGCTGAGTCCTGAAAGAATCTCTGTCATCTGTGGGATGGAAGCCCCAAGAGATAAGAGAGAGTTGAGAAGTTTCCATGGTTTGATACAATGCATGAGCTCCTTTATTCTGCACATGCTTGAACACACAGCAAAGCCGCGGGAGTTGAAAGAAGAAGGTGCAGAGTACCAGTGGTCAGAGTCACATGACAGGAGTTTCAACAAACTCAAAAAGGTAGTATGCGAGGAGACAAGTCTGTCATACTACGACAGAAAGAAACCTGTCACTCTGCAAGTAGTTGCTTCCACAAAAGGACTGGGAGCAGCCCTGGTACAAGAGGGAAAGCCAATAGCATTTGCATCCAATGCTCTAACTTCAGCTGAGACAAGATATACCAACTGACTGGAGATCTGAATTTATGTTTTTTGAAGAAATTTAAGAGAGAACAGATGAAGGATGACTTTGCTGGCAGCTTAGGATGGCCACCTAATTTACAACACTGTATCCTACATTGCAAGGCTGTGAGGAGGGAGAGGAAATGTCTGCTCATGCCTCAGCAAGAACCAGGACCCAGGAAGTTTAAGGGAACTGCTTGTTCTTTTTCTTTTAGCCAGAAGCAATACTGCTAACTGCTATGTTTGAATTACTGAGTCACTGTCATGTGACGAGCCCCTCCCATCTGTGATTTTAAGCAGGGGCCAGCAACATGAATGGACACCAGTGACTGTGGTAAAAATTTTGAGATCTCTGATAATTTTAAATGTCTTGTTCCAAGCCTTTTACACTTATGTTTTAACACACAAGTTTAAAGTCAGGCTTGGAGCAAGACATTTATAATTATCAAGGGTGAAAGTAATTACAAAGGATCGGGGCATCGGCTATTTCCTACAGCCCACCAAAGTTTTGTATCTGGCCCGCCAATCAAAAGCGTGAATGGTTTACCTGTGTGCGAACCTCCGTCCAATTGGAGTGCAGGGGAGGCGGAACTCGCTGGGAAGACTAGAAGAGTAAATGAGGGGGCACTGCCCGTTTCTGACCTGCGGAATCAGCCTTGGAGAGTATTGCTGTGAGTAGAGCAGATAGGAAAGCACACAGGAAAGCAATATTAGAACTGGAAAGGGAAGACTTCTTTGAGCCAAAGCAAACTGTTTTGTTTAGACAGACCGTCCAGGTTCACAGCTCTCCAAACGCCCTGGTTTCTGTGAGTGCACTGAGCGGCAACGTGTTTCTGCTCCTGGTGCATGGTTGGAGGTGCAGGGAGAGGGAGAGGGAGAGAGAGGAGAGGGAGAGAGAGGGGGGAGAAGGAGGGGGAGAGAGGGAGGGTGAGAGAGGGGGGACAGAGGGGAAGAGGAAGGGGTTCAGGGGGAGAGGGAGAGGGAGAGGGATAGAAGGGGGTAAAGAGGGGTAAGAACGATGGGGCATTGGGGGAGAGGGCGGGTTACGGGATGAGGAAGAGGGGGCGGGATAGAGGGAGGGGTGCAGGACGGAGAGGGAGGGAGCTGGGGAGAGAGGGGGTAAAGAGGAGGGCAGTGGGAGGGGCAGAGGGTGGGGAGAGGGAAGATGGCAGGGAGAGGGAGAGGGAGGGGTGCAGGAGGGAGAGGGAGGGGCTTGGGGAAGAGGGGTAAAAAGGGGGGCAGTGGGAGGGGGCAGAGTGCGGGGAGATGGGGAGGAGGGAGGGGGAGAGACACGGGAGAATGCAGGGAGAGAGAGGAGGACACAGGGAACAGAGGAGGGAGAGAGGGGGACAAGAGGTGGAGAGAGAGGAGGAGACAGAGGGTAGACAGATGGGAGAGGGATGGACACAGGGAGGAGTAAGGGAGAAGGGAGAGAGAGATGGAGGGTGAGAAAGAGAAAGAGATCAAGATCATGATCACTCCTGATAGACAGACATCTATCTGAATTCTCTGCATCGCTTGTCAAGTGTGCAGGCAGACATTGACTACTTTTGGAAGCCAAAACAATGCCAGGTATCTCTCTAAATAGGGAGAAATGTGTTTTAAATCAGATTGTGTTTTGATGGCATTTACTTTGGCTAAATACTTTATATATAGATTAATTACACCCATGTCCGTGGCTGAGTCAATAATTTTGTCAAGTATCTGTGGTGCAACATGTTGGTGCTTATCCCTGTTTTTAAGCTTGTGTTTCTCTGCAGCAGAAAAGGAGAAGCCTCTGGACTCTGCCATGCACAGACCCAAGTGGGGATCCCCTGCTCTCTGTCTCTGTCTCTCTCTCTCTCTCCATTTCAGCTTACAAGCTTAGAACTCTGCCTGTTAACTGACATCCTTTGCATACTCCGACTGCAATCAGAAACCCTGTTGGAGGAAATCATCCGCATCACAGTCTCAGACCCACTGAACCAGTCATTTACCTCTTCAAACTAAAAGCCTCAGGACCACCAAATTCAGCTAGAAGCCAGCCGAATCACCAAACCACACAGACTGTACACCCCATTTTCCTATGGACTCCAACTCAACCAATCTACCTTCCCCATTCTGTAACCTATCTGTGTGTGTAAACCTCTAGTGTGTGTGTGATAAAAGTTGGCGTGTAGCTTATTATTTTCATTAGTTTGGTTTGGGTACAATAAAGTTAACTTCTTTCTTTGTTAACTCAAGAAAACCTGTCTGGTTGGTTCTTGTTATGATCATAGCAAGTAAGTAATGAAATACCTACTGAATTGGCCAGTACGTCCACTTTAAGCAAGAATTAAACCTGCTGTGGTCAAACAGGGAGCGGGAAAGGGGGAAGCCCTTCAACCCCTCCTGAACTGACCATAACACTGATATGGAGGATAAGAAGTTACTATCTTGTGGAGACTTTAATTCGTTTGAAAACTTCTGCCAATGATGAGGAGTAGGGACAAACTCTTAAATGTTTTCTTTGAGTTTAACTTTCAAAAAAATTCTATCGTAGGTACTGGCTGCTTGTAAACTTCAAATTCTGGCCAGGTCTTTCCTGCAGAGAGCTGATATTTTTTGGTGGATGATTGTTGGAGCGTCTTGGGGGAAGGGAGATGAATAGGTGAGTGAACAGACCAATAGTTGAGGAAAGGGTGAATAGAGAAAAGTATCCTGTTTATACCCACACCTTATTTTATTATGAGCATGATATTGAATCTAAATATTGCATCAATATATATGGACTACATAAAAAGTTAATAAGATTTAAGATTTTAGATAAGTTCACTTAGGGTCCTAGCATTTTGACAATAGCTCTGATATAAAGTTTAAATATTTATAAAGCAAGTATATATAGGTCTGAAATAATTTGAATAGCTGAAGGTAGAAAATAATTCACATATTTCATAAGTGATTAACATCTTCTGTAATCCAGTCTGTTGATTGACCATACAGAAATAATGTTTCACCAGAAATGCTCAAAGTGCCTCCATTGGGAAAGTAATGCAAATAGGCATTTAGAAAGACAATATGAAGTGAAATGGAATGGGAACACTTGTGTGAAAACAAAATAGATTTTGTAGCTGCTCTACACTCAACTGTGAAGTAGCAATTAACAAAGTGAACTGAATGCTTAATTATACTCCTCGATCAGATGATGTCATACTAATCTGTTTAGTGCCCTGGTCAGACTATACCTCGAGTATTGTGTTGGATATTTGTCCACCAAGATATAAGGGAAACATAACAACCATGGAGGAAGAGCCAATAAAATTTCTTGTTATCTGAACTGAGTTACACTGATAGAAGGGGAAAACTATGCCTATATAACCCTGAAAAATTGCCTAAAAGAGGTGTTCTTATAGAAATACGTAAGATATTGAATAACATCGATGAAATAAATTTGGAGCATTATTTTGAGGTTAAAAATTCTTGCATTTGTATAGTGCCTTTATCATCCTTACAATGTCCCAAAGCAATGAATTACTTATCTTTTGAACGTAGATGTTGTTATGTAGGCAAACACAGTTGCCAATTTGTGTACCGCAAGTGTCCACAAACAGTGTGTGAATGAATGACCAGGTAATCTGTTTTTGATGTTGCCAGTTGATGGAGAAGTATTCATCAAGGAAACTGAGAGAACTCTTCATTTTTCTTTACTTAGAGCTGTGAGATATTTGACGTCCACCTGAGCAGACAGGTCTCTACAAAACAACAGCACACTCCAATAACAAGCCATAGATATTAAAAGAAACGGGAGGGGAAATGCAGATGTGTTTATAATAATTTTCCAAAGCTCTCTAGATTCAGGAATTGTGTCCTTGGATAGGAAAATTACAAATATTAAAAGACAGGAGGGAGAGGGAAACCAGGAATCTCCACACCTGTCAGTTTTACGTCAGTTGTAGTGAAGTTACTGGAACTTTTCATCAGAGATGGTGACCTAGTAATTTGAATAGACATGAGCCATTCAAAGAGAGTCAACATGAAGTTATGAAGGATAGGTAATGTCTAACTAATATACTTGAATGTTTAAGGGGTCACTAACAAGGTGGATTGGGGATGCCTGTGAATGTTGTCTACATGAAATAAAGAATAGAGAGTCATATATCTAAGTTTGTAAATGACAATAAATTAGGAGCAATAATAAGTTGCATAGATGGGAGCAGGAATTTACAAAGGGACTGTTACAAGGTCCTACTGTCTCAGACCCTCCTTGAACAATCCTAGTTCCAAACATCTTTTAATGCACATTACACAAGGGAAGACCACATAGCACCTCTTTTAGCTCTTCAACTCCTAGCCTCCTACTTCACTTGAACCTTCCCTTTAGTGCTCCCTTGGTCAGTCAAAGTCTCCTCCCACTCCAGGTGCTCCCACTCTAAATGCAATTGTCTTTAAGTGGAGGTTCTTAAAGGCATCATAGCCTTCCTATGGGCTCAGGACATTTATCAACCTGGAGTTGACATAATGGCCTCAATCACCTTGCTACAGGACATAAGGAGATTAAGTCAGTAGACAAGACTGTGGCACATGGAGGTCCATGTGGGCAAGCGTGAGGCTTCAATCCAGGAAAGGCAAATCAAAATATTTTCTAAATAGTGACAGCCTGGAAACTGTGGTGGAGCAAAGGGATTTGAGAGTCCAGGTCTACAAATCACTTAAAGCTAGTACAAATGCTAATGGAATGTTGGCCTTTATCTCAAGAGGATTGGAATACAAAGAGGAGGAAGTTATGCTTCAGTTGTACAGAACCTTGGTCCGGCCCCATCTAACATATTGGATTCAATTTTGGACATGACACTTCAGGAAGAATATATTGGCCCTAGAGGGGTCACAGTGAGATTTACCAAAATGATACCAGGGCTAAAAGGGCAAAATTTACAGTTTGCATAAACTTGTTCTGTACTGCCTTGTGTTTAAAAGGTTGAAGGGTAACCTAATTGAAGTATTTAAAATAATAAATGGACACGATGCAATAGGTACAGAGAAGCCATTTCTGATGGTGGGGGATTCCAGAACATGGGAACAAAAATCTTAAAATTAGAGCTAGGCCATTCAGTCGTGATGTCAGGAAGCACTTGTTCATCTCAAGTGTCGTGGAAATGTGAAACTCTCTCCATCAAGAGGCTGTGAAATTTTCAAGAGTGAGATTGACAGATTTTTATTAGGTAAGGGTATCAAGGGATTGAGAACAAAATTGTGGAAATGGAGGTAAGGTACAGATCAGCCATGATTTCGTGAAATGGCAGAACAGGCTCGAGGGCTGAATGGCCTATTCCTATTCCTGTTCCGATGTTCTATCCTAAGAGGGAACCAGTACTTGGAGTGGACTTTGGGGTTTAAGAAGAAAACTTGTTCAGTTCAAGGCAGGAGCTGATGCACATCCCAAACTGCTTCACATCAATGTGAAAGTGGCAGTCTACACCCTAATTGAGTTATTGGATAAGTTACAATGTTCATGGTTCCTTTGTATTTTGTTTGATGCCCAGTCAGGTACTGGGAACTAATTTTTATTTAGAACTAGATATTTTCTATTTTTGTAGGTTGTTTTTCAAATAATAAAAACTGATTTATGTTGGACAAATTTTCATTTCCTAGTGAAAAAATTAACCATTCTATATTTGTAGAGTATCATTCTTTGAGAGATTAGGTGATAGAATGCATAACTTATTGCTCCACTACCAAGAGAAGAAAGCTACCAACAGTAAGTGTTTCTTAGGAATTAGATCCTAATTCCTAATTAGATGGGAGCACAAAATTCAGCCCACAGTGTCTGATTCCAAGATAAGAGTATCTTTCTCTCTCATGATCAGAAATACTTGGGATCGTTCAATCTAGGATTCAGTCGGCAGTGGTAACAAATACAACATATAAAACTGCCCTTGCAATTCCCAATCGATGGATAAAATAGTGGGAAAAGGAAGAAGGATAGATGTCTTGCAGACAAATTGGGCTCTGCAAATTCCAAGTTAGTCGACCTTGATGTATTTCTTAACAAATAAGGCAAAGAATGTCATCAATGTTGATGAATATTTTGAAGGCTGATTTTGAAATCCACTGTAATTTAATAGTTAGGGATTTTGACAAGCATCCTTGAACATTGTGCTGCTTATAGTGTACCACAACTGCAGTCTGCCATGGCAATGGATGGGAAATGCATTTTCGATAATGATTTGCCCATCTCGGCTGGGATAATGGGAAAGCATCAAGGAGAGGCCAACAGATTTATCCATGAGGAGAGAGGAGAGAAAATAGTGAACATCCATTTCTGATTAATTCCCATTTTCTCCTGTATTTGCTTCGATTATAGTGGAACAGACTTCCAGAACTATCATCAAAAGTGACGTAGTTCAAACAGATACTTTGCCACCGCTTTTGAGATGATCCATACCCCCTCTATTTTTAGCTTTACCCACTACATTGAACAATGGGCTAACAAATGGGATATGTGGGGGTTCCCCAAGTACAATGTTACGGCTTTGCACTGCTGATTTGGGGCTCTCTGACTGGAAGGACAGTTACCTAGTACCAGACAATGTGGACAGAAAGGGAGCCAGTCCCTGTTCCTCCAATACACAGAAGTGGTCAGAACAGTTTTGGTCACATGACTGACTGGCTGTTGCAGAGTTTTTGAACTCCCAAACAAAGGAATTGCCAGGCAGACAAAACTGTGTGCTCATGGAGTAAAGACCTTCTCCTGGGACTAAGAACATCTTCTCTCCTGCCTGCCTGTCTGTCTGCCTGCCTGCTCATCTCTCATGGAACTGAAACCATTGAAGACATGTGAAACTCAAAGAGAGAAAGGTTTGCCATGTGAACAAAGTTTTAAGAAGATTACTGGGCCCCAACGAATCGCAAGACCATATCTTCAATCAAGGACTGCAGCGAGCTCGAAAAACAGTAACAAGATATTGCCTCAAACTGTTCTACTTAACATTTCTTCTGCTCTTTTCTATTCCTATCTGCATGCTAACGTGAGCGCATCATTTATCCGTGGGCGTGAACCATATTAGAGTTTATGTTTTAGGGTTTTAATACATTTCCTTTTTCTGCTTTAAACCAAAGAAAGCCTGTTTGTGCTCATTTATTTGCCTTATAATTGGAAAGTTGTGAACAAGGATTCACAAAGGGGAAGCTCAAAACACAATGTGTTTAAAATTAAACCCTGTTACAATAAGACCAGGTGAAGACAGCAAGAGAGCCCTAGATACATTGCTCACCTGGTCGTGGCAATATACAATTAACACAAATTAGAAAAAAAACAAAAAGTAGATTTTCCACATGTTTTGGACACTTCTCCTTGCCCCCTGGATAAGTCAATATGGGACAAATCGTTTATATGGAAGTAGTTCCATTAGTAACTCTACCTTGCTGGACCTTTTCTCATTCCCATACAGACATGTCTTTCTGATCTGGAGGATAAGAGTTATAGCGCTAAGCCTCCAATTACTATTGAAATTACTATTCCATGTGCCATCCTGATGTGACTGGGCGGGTCATCCCCCATCTT
This sequence comes from Heterodontus francisci, assembly GCF_036365525.1. Lineage (NCBI taxonomy): Eukaryota > Metazoa > Chordata > Chondrichthyes > Heterodontiformes > Heterodontidae > Heterodontus > Heterodontus francisci. The sequence continues at coordinate 71,100,083 of NC_090388.1, read as the reverse complement.
CCATCCTCCAACAAACTTGAGCTCATCTAAAGTTCTGCTTCCTGTATCCTAATCCGAATCCCATTCACCCATCATCCCCTCTGCTCATTGACCCATATTGACTCCTGGTTCACCAATGCCTCAGATTTAACATTCTTACTCTTGAGTTCAAATCCCTCCATGGCCTCGTACCTTACTGTAAAACCAAAATCAGCCAAGCAAAGGAAACAAAATGGGGGCAGAGGTTATTGTTTGAATTTGTTGAACTCAGTGTTGAGTCTGGATGGCTGTAAAGTGCCTAATCCAAAGATGAGGTGCTGTTCCTCGAGCTTATGTTGAGCTTCATTGGAACACTGCAGTAGGCCAATATTAGTGAGCAAGGTGGAAAATTATAATAATAAAAGGGAGGATGGTCATAGTTGAACAGGCAGAGGAAAGTTTACCACTTCTTTGTGGCTTTAGCTGGTTAATCCCAGACATGCCCCTGCATGTACCAGGGGTACTTAGGAGGTGCAATTACTGACTAAGCTATGAAGAGAGCTTCAAGGAATTTTTAAAGGGCCATGGAACCTGCAATCCTTTCTTGTTTCTAATTTCCTTGCTCCACTTCTACACTCCCTTTACCTCTGTTTCTAGACAGTATACTGAATGGCCCAATGAGCCCAAATGGTCATTATTCATATGTGTTTTCTGACAATTAGAAGCATAGCTGAACTTCATCCTGTCCTCACCTGGCATTTATACATAAGCAATTGCAGTATAAACCACTGGAAAGTGATCAGGAGCTGAATTTCATCTCCCTGGCCCAGAGGTGCTGAGGCTATTTGTGGTTAAGTCAAGGAGGCCTGGAATAGAATCTTGGATCTTCCTGGTCAATGTGATTCAGTGACTGGCTGGATAAATTCACTGAGCAATCCAGATAGTTGGTTGATCTGTTTTAAAGTATTTGTAAAGCTGCTTTAAAAAAGCAAGTAAATGTAGCTTCTTAAGCATTCAGCTTCTGAGAACGTGGATGCTTTCTATGATGAAGGCTAATCCAAAAAACTGGATGATCTTAATCAGTCCAAAGTTTGGAGTTTGTGAACTGAGCTGAAATGACCCACTTTGGGTTTTCAGTTTTTTTTTTAGTGCTCATCCCTGGTAAGGCAGCTTACAAAACATTTCTGGGAACCTTGCTGTGACGGGAATGGCATGCTACTGCGTCTTGCACACCATCCTCCTGCAACTTAGCATGTCAAAACTCTATTCTTTTCCCATGCAAGCCGGAATCTGAGAAAGCTTTATGATTTTATATTGCCACAGTTACAATGACCGTTATAGCAACTACTCAAATTGCACATGTGCAGTGATCTCTTTGAAGACTAGGTCCAATATATTTTGTCAGTCATTGTATCTTGAATGCAAGTCCAAACCAAAAAGGGATGCAAACCAATTAACTTCTGAAACAAGCTTATCACTGAGCTTACGGCTAATGTGAATTGATGTTTATTCAAAATAAACAGCACAATGCCACAGTTGATTTCTGCTTCTTGTTTGTGGCATTGATTTTAGAAGTAAAATAAACAGTTTACAAGGTTCTTGTGTTTCTGTTATGCATTCAAATCAGCATTTATCATCATTAATTACATTCAATAAACCAATATAAGCATTTTCCTCTGTACTAAATGCACCTAGTTGTTCTAATCTTTTGGGGTTTTCTAATGAGAAAAGTGTAATAACACTGAGAAACAGGAATACATATCAAAAGAACAGTCCGGTGAAAAAATCATGGACTTACTATTTAAATGTACCTTTGAGATTGTCTGGTGTAACACAAAAGTTTGGGTTACTGAAGTGATTTATGACTTTAACCCCTATAGGGACTAAACCAAATCAGGAGTACATCCCTATGAATCTCCTTTAATTAAATTCAAACCAGACAAATTCCTATAGATACTTATTTGGGTCCAAAGAATTGAACTAGTTTTCCCTTAAAGAAAGAAAATTAACAGAGAGTATTACCATCTTTTGGATAGCCTATTTTAAAAAGTAATTATGGCTAAGTCACAAATATCCCAGATAATATAAGGGTCTACGAAATTCTCTTCAATACATATCTTTCCTCTTATTCAGACACAGAGAGGGGGTTCTTGCAGTTGTATACAGAATACTACATGAGATGATTTATTAACTTTTATATATTTATTAAAGAATTTAACATGCAATACACTTTTAAGTGGATAAGTATATCACAATATCAAATATTATTAAGAGATGTAACACATCTATTATTATTATTATCTAACATTATTTCTAAAATAGAATCCAAAAGTTTAACCTTGACATTGTTACAGCAAAATATCTTAGAATATCCATCAAAATTTAAAGTACACTTTTACCTTAAATTCCCTGAGAAAGCCATAGGGTGAGAAGTTTTGTTGAGGAATTCAACGCTTCTAATTTTTGCTTCAGAAACTCTCATGTTTATACTGTTTCTAAAGTATCATCTAACCTTTTAGCATATAGGTGTTACCTTTCCGTGTGTGTTTTTCCTGCTTTTAAAATCCATATTTGGTAGTATCATTAACTAACATCTCCACTTAATGTTTTGCTGGAATTTCCCTGCTCTTGAAGTTGTGAACATTTATCTGGTCAAAATGTTTATAATTGTGTTTACTTGACGTCTTATTCCTATAAGTACTATTCCATTTATTGTTTTATTATCTATAATAGTGTTTTATGGTACCTTGTAACAACCTTTTGAGCCAATCTGTCTACATCACCAACCCTATCAACTAATTAAGTTTATTGCTACCTCTTACTGATGTCACCCAGGATATTTCAATGTGTGTTTATCCTCCATGTCCCTGGCAACAGATATGCTGAAATGGATTTTCCAACTTAAAAGGTGTTTCTGGTTCACATTCTATTGTAACAGGGACCTTGAAAGACCTTGAAATTTTTAACTCTACCTTCTCAAAGGGAAATTTCAGTGAGTCTTGAAAACTGACCATTTATTCAACCTCTACTTCTAAACTTTTAGGATTAACTATATCTAAATTCTACCTAATTAAGCCTATTATACCTATATTCCATCACATTACCCTGTTACTAAGTTTAGGTGTAAAATGTATTGTTGGGACATAGCAGAAAAATTGGAACCACCCTATGCCATGACCAACATACAAGTATTTAATTAATTTTCTTATCTCCAACACATGGTTTTAAATTAAGCTCCATTAAAAAAAAGTAGTAAAATAGGTGGCCTACAGACCTGTTGCTAGAGGAAACTGTCTAGAAGTGGGAAAAATTAATTCTGGTTTCCTCCCACAGCCAAAGACTTGCAGATGATAGGTTAATTGGCCATTGTAAATTGCCCCTAGTGTAGGTAGGTGGTAGGCAATATAGGATTACTGTAGCGTTAGTATAAATGGGTGGCTGTTGGTCGGCACAGACTCGAAGGGCCTGTTTCAGTGCTGTATCTCTAAAAAAAAAAAATTAATAGGATTCCTGAAAGCCATGAGGGTTTTGTGTCTGAAGGGAAAGTAACCCCATATGCCTTGAGTGGGCATGCAAGCCCATAGTAATTCTTAGGGACACAGGGGCCACTAGATCCCTTTTACTGGGAAAAGGCCTGACCATTCCCCCAGGACTGCCTAAACCAGCTGGTCACATAACTAACTGGCTGGTCCAGGGTTTTTTGAACTAGCCACAGAGTTTTTGAACTCTGAAGAAAGACTGTTTGCTCCTGGTGTGAGGAGACCTCTCCTATCTGCTCTTATCTCTTTCTCACAAGCCTCTGGACCCACTGAGGACACATGAACTTGAACAGAGAAAAGTCTCCTGCATCGAACAAGATTTAAGAAGAATACTGGGCCCCGACAAAAAGCGAGACCCACCTACAATCAAGGACCTTACAGCGAGCTGTATCTTCAGATATTGCCTCAAACTTTTACACTTTATTTCTTCTGCTCTTTTCTGTCTCTGTCTGCCTGTGTGTATTGCGTATGCATGCTGGCGTGGGCGCGTTGCGTGTCCGTGGACATTAACCGAATTAAAGTTTAAGTTTAGTAAAGTTCAACCTTTTTTCTTTAAACCTAAGAAAACCTGTTTGGCTAGTTTCTTTGCCTTATAATTGGGAAGTTAGTGAACAAGGATTCACTAAGGGCGAGCTAAAAAAAGTGTTTAAAATTAAACCCTGTTACGGTAAGACCAGGTGAAGGCTGAAAGGGAACCCTAGACCCCTTTCTCACCTGGTCATAAGAGAACGTAACACTGATATACAAGCTCATGTTAAACCAACTATTATGGATGATTGTGTTAATGACTGAGTATGCAGGGCATAGCACAGAACAGTTACGATGTTTGCTGCCATGTTCAAACGATTAACATTTTTTTGAGCTCAATAAAGTAACCACCCTACCCTGAATTGCACCAACTTGCCTATTCTCCATCCTCGATTTCTCCAACCCAACATTGGCAGTTAAGTGGAAGATCAAAAATGAGTGGAACATTCATTTGACAATGTCAAGGGGAAATAAAATAAAAGACTTTATCCTGAAAATCATAATTTGTATATACTGGGGATGGAGTTAGTCAGGCATTCCTCATATACTGTGGGAACATATCCAATCTTTTTCTTATTTTTGGGACTGTTCTTTTCATGTGATCAGGGAATTTGTCCTAGATAAACACCCAGAATCCGAGGGGTGGATCAGTTCTTTTTCCATAAGTTTTGAGATGGTTCTCCAAGCTCCAAGCATTGATTTTAATTAACCTCCAGAGCCAGGCCGAACAGTTTTTAGTGGGTTTATGAGAGATAAGTACAGTGTTTAGCTCTTGTAAATGCTTAGATTATCTACTATGTTTCTTTTCTAGCTAATCCCTTGTGTATGAGCTCGCCAGGTATTGTAACTCCAGACGTTAGTCTTTTTTTAACTTATCAGGCAAATTTGCCCACTTTGGTCCCAAATCCACAGTTTGCAAAGTCTCAGACTGACATGTTCTTGTCTTCTACAGGCCTAATCTATAAAGCAATAAATACTAGAGATTCACTGACAATCTGGGGTGAGGGCAGGGTGTGGTGGTGGGTGGGGGGGGGGGTGTGGGGGTGGGGGGGTGGGTGGTGGTGGGGGCAGGTTTGCTGCACCAATAACGTTTTCAGGTTTGTTGTACTGTTGACCTGTATAGTCAATGGTCAAGAAATGTAGCTCATAATTTCAACAAAATAAAATACCCGGCCCAGTAGTGGGTGTTTTACTGAAGTTAGAGCTTTGTGCCTGCAGTTTTTCTGAACATGCACAATACAAAGAGCTGGATACTCTTGTTTCCAGCAGGGACTCAGTTTACGACCATATGAAAACACTGGCCTGGAAAAGACAATATAGTCCATTAAGCCACTCCATCTAGACATGTTGAAGCCAGCAGCCTTCAGTCATGAGCACCATTCACCCAATAGTCATACAATTTCCTGGGCGAGGTAGAAAATAGCCTGCGGCCAAATTGAGGGAAACGAAAAGCAATGTATTGACTCTACAAGCTAGGAAATCTTAATGTTTTACTCCTCTTGTTCATATCTATATTCAGTTCTGCTTGGCTCAAAATTATCCAGGATGACATGAGGAATCTTCTAGCTGAGCTCTTTGGTATGGGCGCATGGATAACTATTTTTAAGAAGAATGTGCTGATGTTTCTTTTCTGGCTGCTGTCTGTAATCAATCCACAAAGCTAGACAAATTTAAGAAAGTAGGAAAGAACTTGCACTTATATATCATCTTTCATGCTGTCAAAGAGTCCAAGATTGTTTTACAACCAATGTAGTGCCTTTGAAGTGTAGTTACTGTTGTAATGGAGGAATCCAGTTGCTACTTTGCAGTGTAGAACCAAATGAGATAAATGACAAGATTATCTATTTCAGTGATGCATGTTGAGGGATAAACATTGGCCAGAACATTGGAAGACCTCTCCTGTTCTTCAAATGGTACCATGGAATCTTTTATGCCCAGCTGATAGGGCCTTGGTTTAACATCTCATCTGAAAGACTGTATCACCAACAATACAGTTATGTAATAACCCAGACATATTGACTATTATAAATGGAGAATGAGGTTCTTGTTGGTGCCAGAAGTAAGATTTGGATTGAGTACCCCCACTGTTTGACTGGGCTGTAATGCAAAACCGATAGCAGCTGAAGATGTTTCACCATCAAGAGAAGCTGACTTGTACAGAAACCTATAGGCAATTGTTTTCCTCATTGTCTAGCAACTATGTTGGAATCTCCAGACTCCTAACTGTGTTGAATAGCTTCCATTTCACCCTGATGACATCCAGAACACATAGCTCTTCATCATTATAGGCTCCAAACATACTCCCAATTTCTGGTGATAGGGGAAAGGAATGCTGATAAAAAATAATAACGGAGCAATAGGGGATATGAAAAGTGGCAACTGCCACCTCTGTAGAAACATAGCAGCAATCTACAGGCAGGAGTGGACCATTGGTACATGCATCCTAGCCATCCAATTCCACAAGAGGACCTTGATGTATTTCTAACTCTATTAACCATGAATCCTATTTGCAAACAGAACATGTCTAGTCCCTTTTTAATAGTTTCTTGTTTTGCATAGTAATTGCCCTTTTAGATAAATGTTTTGCCTGAATTCCTCAGTTCTTTTGTTATCCTAGATTTGAAATTAACTTACATTATTCCAGTCTGTGCAAAATTCATCTGAATCCACATTCTCTACGCCAGTCACAATCTTAAATACTTCTATCAAATTTTACCTCAGTCTTGTATTTTCAAGGGATGTGAGCTATGCAGGCAAGGCCACATTCATTATCCATTCCTTTTTGCTCTGAGATGCTGGTGATGGGTTTTCTTAGTGACTTTATTTCAAGAAACGGTAACTGAGTGTTATGCTAGGCCATGTTGGGGCATTTCAGAGTCAACTATAGGCCAGGCAGGTAGGGTAATGGGTTCCCTTCCTTGAAAGATATTAGTGAACCAGCTGGGTTTATACAAATATTCAGTAATTTTCAAAGTGCCAGTTCCAAATCTTGCTAAACGTATGACCTCTGGTTTGCTAGAACAGTGCCATAACCACCGCACTACCCTCCCACAGTCAGGCCTTTTTAAGAAAATCCCAGGGTAACTGACCTGCCCTCATAGCTCTGACCCTTAGTTCTGTAATCAATCTAGTGTACTTTGTTCAATAATTTAATATCATTTTTTAAAATAAGGAAATCAAATCATAACTCAAAGTATGGTCGCTCTGAGGCCAGATACATTGGGGAGAATTTAAACCTGCAAGGAAGGGGACAGGTGCAAGTGTGTGTGGAGTGGGGAGCATGGAAAATTAAAGAAGGAAACATGCCAGCGTGCCAGGAACCTGACATGAGCTTGCCAACTTCCACATTTAACTGATGTGCATTTTGAGGCATGCGGGAAACACCTGTGGGGCTGGCAAGGCTGCGATTTCAATCTGTAAAAGGACAATTGACTGAGGATTTAACCCGGAATTCTGGCTTTAACTGCCTGGGCTGTCTGAAACTTGCCAGGGTCAACAAGGCGAGCGCAGGGTTGCGAAATTGACAGGCTGGAAATCCTTTAAGTACTGACAGCTGCTTCTTTGCCTCAGTAAAAGGCTTTTGCTCACAGGGCTTGTTCTGCGAGTGCATTTTCACCACTTTGGAGGGAATTTTCAGTACTTTGGAGATCATTGCTGCTAGCTTGCAGTCTTTCGACTTTGATCTGCACTTTCCAACTGCCAGCCTTTGCAGCAGAATTGGGAGCAGCTTATGTCACTCTGCCTTGGACCTCTGACGAGGCACAAGAGGTGAGTCCATGAAGGCCCCACCAAAGACTGCCCCACTTGCACCTGTGCAGGGGCAGACTCAACCATTGGGACAGAAGGCAGCATTTGGGGCTTTGACTGGAGGACAGGGGGAACGTGGGAGAAGAGGGGAGGAATGGCAACACCTTGAGCAGAGTCCCCACTTCCATGTGCCTTTCCTCCATATTCCCTCTCATGGCCCACCCACACTTCCCTGCTAGCCAAGAGCTGGAGAGCACTTTGGTGCACTTCAGTGAGGCATTGAGCGGCCAAGGCAGGTTTTCCTCCATTCTATTTAAACTGGCAGACTGAGTGTGCAGGCCAGTGGTGAGGGCGAGCATGCAGTCAATTGCCTGTCACATTGGATGCTCCATGCAGGTGGCCACTCTTTCGATAGAGGTGTTCAACAGCACAAAGGCCTGGGAAGTTATGGCACGTAGGCTAGTGATGGACTGCTCCAGTTTCTCTCCAGTGGTGTGCAGGGCCTCTAGAACCTCACACATTTTCTGTTGCTGCTCCAGAATAATCCACTTTGTCGCTGCACCCCAAGGCTCAGCATCTGCGTCCAGTTGAGCAGAGCCTGGAGGGTCCTGTGCTGTCGGATGGGGACTCTCCACTGCTATCCCTGTCTCCAGTGCCTGTTCCTGCTTGCATTTGATGAGTCACCATGTGACAAGCAAGCTACCTGCCCTGGAGGCTCCATTGTGGTGTTTGCATCTGAGCTAGTGAAAGGTGCACATGAGTTGTGTCACGGTGCAACCTCCTTCTGCACCATCTCCTGCATTAGTCTTAAAGGATCTGTGGGAGTTTAAAGACAAGAATTAGAACTGACAAGGGGAAAGAGTTCAAAGTCATCATTGCATGGATGATCATGTATGGACATAAGAAATAGGAGCAGGACTAGACCGTATGGCTCCTCGAGCCTGCTCCGCCATTCAAAAGACCATGGCTGACCTTCTGCCTCAACTTTACTTTCCCACTTGCTCCCCTTAATCCCTTGATCTCCCGAGAGACCAAAAATCTGTCTATCTCAGCCTTAATTATATTCAACAATAGAGAACCCTAAATCCTCTATGATAGAGAATTCCAAAGATTCACCTTCCTCTGAGTGATGACATTTCTCCTTATCTCTGTACTAAATGATTGACTGTCATATACTGAGACTTTGCCCCTGTGTTCTAGATTCCCCACCCAGGGAAAAACCTCTCAGTATCTACCCTATCAAGTCCCTCTGTAACAGTCAGGGTGATGATTACTGGAGAGCGACTCCCAGTTCTCAGCCTTTACCTGGAGTTCTGTGCTCTTTTCTGCAAGGAGAGAAAGCAGAGAGTTATGAATGTGTGAGATGGATTGTGATGAGAGGATGGAGGGACAAAATTTGTGGGGGGTGACAGTGAAAGATGGGTGTGAGAAGGCAATAATATGAGGGTGAGTGTTAGTGGTGGATGTTCAGATGGGGACATGAGGAGGTACCTCAAGAGAGTAGAATGGGTGGAGTAGCATGTTGTGTTGGTCTGAGGAGTACTGTGAAGGAGAAGACTGGTGAACTCAGTGAAGGCGTTGGTACTTGAATGTGTCATGTCACTCACATTTCCTGTCCTGATGAGGTCAGGAATGATGAATAGGGAACCTCTTTCGTCCCTAAATCCATGAACAAGGAACCACACTCATGCTGCTCACCTCTTCAGCCACTTCCAGCCATGCCTGCTTTGTTTCAAAGCTGGCTTCTTCCTCTTGTCCACTGGAAAGGGAATCTCTCTTTAGGCCCTTATAACCTGCAGCATGACCTCCAGGAATACCTCAAAGAGCCTGGTTGGGGGGGGGGAGGGTGCGGAAATTGGTGGGGGGGGTAGGTGGTGGGTGGCTAGTGGCAGCCTTCCCATGTTGAGACTCCATCATTGCAGTTGCTGTCTGTGTCCTGACGGTTGTAGCATGGATCCATTCTGACTCTTTCCGGGGTCCCTTTAAATAGTGAGACTTGAACAAGCAGGTGCGGGTTGTGATCATGCTCGCCTGCTCTGATTGGCCAGGAGGCTTGGAAGCCGGTTGTTGATGCTGTGGCTGAGTTAAAAAGCCATGACAAAGCCTGCTTCTTGAGCGTTCGGGTTCCTGACCTGCTGCTGCCTCTCCCACTGCATGCGGGTCGAGATGTTAACATTCTGCCTATAATTTCAGAATAACCTCTCTGGACTACGTTGAGAAAGGTTCGTATGAAGTACCTGCAACATATGAGCCACCCCTGCCTACCTCTACAGATAAGACCAGAGTCCCTGCTAAGTGCTGAAGAAAATGTGGGGCAAAGGATGATATTGTCTGCTATATTCCAGTATGCAATACTGATAAGAAGTCTTGCGGCAGATTGAACAGATGAATTCAAATGAAAATAGAACTTGAAGCCAGATATTATTGATGGGATCCTTCTGCTTCAAATCAAACCATTAAGTTTGCTGCTATTTGCAGTAAACACAGACTTTTCACTGTGATTACATTTCTTGGACCCCTTGTCGTTTTTATACCATATGGGGACACTCCTGAGGAAGAATGCTCATGTGCATCTTGACCACACTATTCATATCAATCTGGGTTCCTATCCAGACCACAAAAAAGGACAATCGGGTGACTGGCTTGGGTAAATGATAAATCACACCAACTTACTAGAGGGATCAGTGCGACATACAGATTATGGGAATAGGTTGTGTCAAGCAACACGAGGATAAGCCAAACTGATTGTACTTGGGAAAGCATACCACAGAATATTTACGAGAGATGTCTGCCACTTCAAAGCTTGTATTAAACACAACTGTTCAAGCAATGCAGTTAAAGAGCAAACACAGGAAACACATCGTAACAAAACCAAGTGACTCTGTGCAGAGTCTATGTAACTCAGTCAACATGTACAGCATTGTAATGCAGCCAAATGATGCACGATACTGCAAAATAACCGTGCCCTGTTGATGACTACATCTTTACAAACTGATTGATTCTCTTTTCTTATAAATAAAATGCTCACAGGTTCACATAACATTGTGTCTGCAGTGAGCCAATACACAGAATATTGGGAAGTGTGTTTCCAGTGAGGCATTGTGCACCTAAATTTTCTTGACATGACCCTTATCCATCATACAGACATCGTAAACTGAAACATGCAGGATTTTACAACCTTAGGATATGAACTTTTGGTTCAGAGCCGTTGTTTTAAATTGCACAGCTTTTCATTAGGTTGTGTGGCTGAAGGCGGCAACATCGTTGGGGGGAGGGCGAGTTCTGTTTGTATAGTGTTTCCAAACGTCCTCAAGCAAGAATTTGTTCTGAATGTCTTGTACTGTTCATTTGCCATTGCTTGGTTTTCCAGAGGATCTTATGACCACTTATTTGAACTTTTTGAATCTTTGTTGGAGTTTTGTATCCACTGAGAAGCAGTTGGCGACTGCTGTAACTAATTTTACTTTTGATTCTTAACACCTGCCAGAAAGAAAAAATATATGAATTCTCTTCCTTTGGGCTAGATTCTGACCTGAGTTATCGCTGCAAAGGAGCACACAGTGTTTCATAGCACTGTGCTGCTTGAACTGACAAAATTGATTAATTCTGGTTAAATAGAAGCCAGTTATTGATTCAAAATTGAAACGGTTTTATTTTTATTTGTTCATGAGATGTGGGCATCATTGGCTCGGCCAGCATTTATTGCCCATCTATAATTGCCCTGGAGAAGGTGGTGGTGAGCCACCTTCCTGAACCGCTGCAGTCCTTGGGGTATAGGTACACCCACAGTGCTGTTAGGAACGGAGTTCCAGGATTTTGACCCAGCGACAGTGAAGGAACAGTGATATAGTTCCAAATCAGAACGGTGTGTGGCTTGGAGGGGAAATTGCAGGTGGTGGTGCTAGGACCCCAGCTATTCACAATATATATTAATGATTTAGATGAGGGAACTAAATGTAATATCTCCAAATTTGCAGATGACACAAAACTGGGTGGGAGGGTGAGTTTTGAGGAGGATGCAGAGAGGCTTCAGGGTGATTTGGACAAGTTGAGTGAGTGGGCAAATGCATGGCAGATGCAGTATAATGTGGATAAATGTGAGGTTATCCACTTTGGTATCAAAAACAGGAAGGCAGATTACTATCTGAACGGCTATAAACTGAGAGAGGGGAATATGCAATGAGACCTGGGTGTTCTCGTACACCAGTCATTGAAGGTAATCATGCAGGTGCAACAGGCGGTAAAAAGGGCAAATGGTATGTTGGCCTTCATAGCGAGAGGATTCGAGTACAGGAGCAGGGGTGTCTTGCTGCAATTATACAGGGCCTTGGTGAGGCCACACCTGGAATATTGTGTGCAGTTTTGGTCTCCTTATCTGAGGAAGGATGTTCTTGCTATAAAGAGAGTGCAGCGAAGGTTTACCAGGCTGATTCCTGGGATGGCGGGACTGACGTATGAGGAGAGATTGAGTTGGTTAGGATTATATTTGCTGCATTCCCATGCATCTGCTGCCCTTGTCCTTCTACATGGTAGAGGTCACGGGTTTGGAAGGTGCTGTTGAAGGACTCTTAGTGAGTTGCTGCATTGCATCTTGGTACACACTGCTGCCACTGTGAGTCAGTGGTTGAGGGAGTGAATGTTGAAGGTGGTAGATGGGGTGCCAATGAGGCGGGCTGTTTTGTCCTGTATGGTTTTGGAGCTTCTTGAGTGTTGATGGAGCTGCACTCATCCAGGCAAGTGGACAGTATTCCATCACACTCCTGACTTGTGCCTTGTGGATGGTGGACAGGCTTTGGGGAGTCAGGAGGTGAGTTACTCACCGCAGGATTCTTAGCATCTGACCTGCTCTTCTTTTAAGTGAATCACTTAGCAGGGAAATATCTGAATAACAAAACCATATTTTTTTCCATGAAGTATGAATGTATTTTATTATTTTTTATAGGGGGGGGGGCCTAAAGATGGGTCCGGAAGTGGCCCAGCACAGACCTCGACGCCAGGAGGGCCTGGATTGATCCTCCAGGCGGCAGCGAGTCTCGATGGTGGCTCCATGCGATGGGACCTGAATTTAAATATTTAAATTAATAAAATGAATATGTTTAAATGGACTTACCTTCAATCTTCTGGGCCCGCCCTAAGGCGGCTGGCACTCCCGTGCCTTCAATTCCCCGTCCGGGAAAAGGCGGCATGACACTGGTGGGGTTGGGGGAGGAGCTAATATTTTCTGTGGTGGGGGAGACGGGGTCAAATAAATGTAATGGGTGTAGTGGATGGTGTGAAAGGGTGAATTCAAAACTTTGTGCAGGCTGGGGTGGGCGGGTGGGGGGGGGGGGTGATGAAGGTCACATTTAAAAGGTAAGTGTTTTGGGGGGAAAGGGCAAATAATTAATGTTATTGGGGATAGGAAAGGGGCATTGGAAATGTATTGCTTATTTTATAACTTCTTTAAAAGTTTAAATGAGCTGGCAGTGCTGGTTGCCATTCAAAAATGGAGCCAGAGCCTGCGCACAGGCAGCTGCACCATTGCCTGGGATGGGCAACCTGCCCCCTCCATGTGATTGGGGGGAGAGGGCCAACCTGGCTATTTAAATGAGCTGCCGCGCGGGAGATCACAGCGGCTCCTCAGCTTGCGGCCCGCACGGGCAGGCCACGATTTTTTGAGCTCGCTGTGGAGATCGGCAGTGGGCTCTTAAAATCCAGCCCTTCATGTGGTACTGTTGCCAGTTTTGTAACAGTAGTTGCTGTCTCTCAGTCAGAAGGTTGTGGGTTCAAGTCCCACTCCAGACACTTGAACACATATTTTTGGCTGTCGCTTAAATGCAGTACTGAAGGGATACTATACCATTGTTGGTGCTGTCTTTCAGATGAGACATTAAGCAGAGGCCTCATTTACCTCTCAGGTGGAATAAAGATCCATGGCACTATTTCAAAGAAGAGCAGGGGAGTTCTCCTGATGTCCAGGGCAACATTTATGCATCAACCAAAATGTAAAACATTATCAGGTCATTTATCTCATTGCTGTTTGTGGGAGCTTGGTGTCTGCAAATTGGTTGATGTGTTTCCTATAATACAATAATGACTGTATTTTGAATGTATTTAATTGGTTGTAAAGCACTGTGAGACATCCTGAAGTCATGAAAGACGCTACACAAATACAAGTCTTACTTTCATTTTGTGCCCTATTGCAGAAATTATTGATATAATAGTCCATCAAAATTCTTTCTGCTCAGCTAGGTGGTTGCCGGTGTGAGATTCCTGGCCTATTCAGCCCTAGTGTTGATCTGCACCAAGTTCCAGGGATATGTTTAGTACATAACACACCCTGGACCCAACAGCAGGCCAGGGATATCTGATCAACATTTTGCTTCTTAGTTGGGGGAAGGATGGGAGTTACCCACTCAGATTGAACAGTACCCCAGTTTTGGGCAGTGTCTTTGGCAAAGATCGGAAATTACCCAGTGCCCATTGAGCAGTTACCCAGTTTTGGGTAGTGTCTTTAGCAGAGGACTGTCAAAAATAAAAATTCAGTCTATACTAACCATTACGAAAAATCTTCAAATGCAAAAAGTTGCAAAGATTGCATGCAGATGATAACATAGCACTGATTTAAACCTAATTGGTAAATCTAAAGACTTGCAACTATAAATGAAGTTGGTGCATGGTTCGCACAGAGAGACTGAATGGATTAGACATGAAGGTAACCATATGAAGTATATATTTAGAAGCACATCAACTTTTTTTTAAATCTGCAGAGTGGAAACATATGTTCTTAACAACTAGGTACAGTAAACCTTGTGGGTAGGTTAATCAGATTAGTTTCAGTAAAACTAGTGAAAGGTAAATGAGTCTGCAGTTAAAGTTCACAGCAGCTGGAGGTTCTTGATCACAAGTCTCAACATGCTGAAAGGTGCAGGTGCCTGCTTCATTGGCTTTGTCTTTCGTTGCAGATTTGTATTCCTGCCAGATTTATTTTAGAAAATCTTGGAGATCTTCTTTCCTTGTTAGATCTCTAGAGGACTGAAACCTGCAGTTGGAACTTTGGGACAGGGAGATACTACTTCAGTGAAGAGAAGTTTATATTGATCACTGTGCCAAAACCCCTGAAAACACTTATCTCCACAAGTGTTTAAAGCAAACCTCAAGGCTATATCTTCGAAGAAAGCTTAAGGAAGAAGTCATGGGCAATGTACCCTCTAATTTTTTTTTTAACTTTGCAGGCGATTTGCTTAAGTGTGCACCTCCTTTAAATTTTTTTCCACAGCTGTGCGCGTGCTGTGACTTAAGGGAACTTAAAGACTTACTTGTGCAAGGCCTACGGGGGAACTTCTGAGTTGCTGTGCAGCCGCACAGCTTAGAGGGAACATTGGTCATGGGTATATACAGTAATTGATTCTCTGCGTTCCTCCAACTCTGTCTTTTGTGCATTCCCCACTTCGCTCGCTTAACCACTGGGGAATGCCTTCAGCTGTTTAGACTCTAGGTTTTGGAACTCCCTCCCTAAAATTCTTTGCCTCTCTACCTCTTTGACCAAGCTTTTAGTCGTCTGCCCTAATGTCTCCTTCATTGAGTGCTCATTACACTCCAGTGAAGCATCTTGGGATATTAATGATAATGTATAAATGCAAGTTATTGAATAATTCTGTGCAAGAGTGAACACTACTTTATATTCCTTCTATGTACATTGTACTTTTAATAAGCTTTTCTCAGACTGAGTCCGACAGCCTTAATGTACAGAGGTAAGCTTGCAAAACCAAATCAAACTCCATTTTCCCATCATTCTAATGGGCTATCTCACTAAAAATTATACTTGGATATATTTTTACTAGGTAAATTGGTTCATGGAGTGTTACATCACCAATAGATTTTTGTTACCAAGTGTAATTACAGCTTCAGTGTATTGTCTACACCTTCGCACAGAATGGATATTCTTCAGCTTTGCTTGCTTGGGTCCTTATTCAAAGAATATGTTTTGTATTCACAAAAGTGTTGAGAATTTGAGGAGATTTCTAAAGTATTTAAGCTGATAAAGGAATGTGATTGAAGCTTTTCTTGTCATAATCTTTATAGTGTTGTTGGTTTGCTAATCAGTTGGAATCTGTTCAGAAAGGAGTTTTATTGCAACTGTGGAACATAACTTGGAGCAAAGGCCCAGAGTGCAGGATACCGCTGAGGTTAATAGAGGTAGCAGAGAAGTCAGTGTAAACCAGGAAGCAGTGATTAAATAATGCTAATTATGAGTTTTAAAAGCAGGACGATTTTAGGAGGAGGGAAGGCATAGAAACCAGAAAAAGATGTGCCAGAAAAGTTTCAATTGCTTCCATCTAGCACCTACATGACACTATTTACCTACAGATTAATGTCATGCACATAGTCATGTAGTAATGGGATGGACAAACCGAAAACAGTGTACAGGGAAGATTACTGTGTGTCATACTAAATGGTTAGGCTACATTTCTTAAATTCTCTAAATCTAAAGCAAAGTAAATTATTATTTTCAGGTTCACTCACCACAATTGAAACACACAGTAATCATCAATAAACATTGTTAGTATACTCCCATTCATACTTCATTAATATGCTCCAGTAACATTACACTCTCCTGCATAATTAGTGCACACTCAGTCACACACATCTTCAGTACACACCTGCTCATATGCACTATCTGTACATTTCCACTCATATACACTGTCTGTACACTCTTGCTAATGTATACTGCCCATACACACCTCCTATATATACCTTCAATTCACTGCCGGTCACATGGATAATTTTCCTCATCATCATTTGGGTGGTAAACTAGCAGAGTGGATTGTCCGCTTACAATGGAACCTGCCTGCATTTGATTTCCATGGCAATGAAGATCAGGCAGGTTTTATAATAGGAGGATGATCCGCTTCAACAGTTTATTGCCCAAGTGTTGAAGGTGAACATTAACCCCATGCACATTGGCTGTACACCGCCACTCCGTGCTGTCTCCGGGCACCCACTCATGTGCCTGTCAATACAGTCTCATCAAGTACACTGTCAATGTGGAAAGAGAAGGTTTTTTTGAGGGACACACAGTAAGATTAATTTGATTTATTGAATGCAGGATTTTGCTTGTCAGGGTCTCACGCCAATGTTTCAGTGCTATCCTGGAGATATTGAAGAATAAGTACTTACTCCTGATGGAGTATCTGTGGGAACACAACCTCTCTTTCACATATCGGGCTGAATTTTATGAGGCCTCCGGTGTTGGGGTCGTGATGGGGGGGCCTGGAAAATTCTTCCAGGAGAGGCCCGACACAACCTCCGAAGCTGAGAAGGCCCCGCTGCATTTTACGGGCGGCAGTGAGGCCTCAGTGCAGCCCCCAACTGCCGAGCGGCGGGGCATTCATTTTAATATTAAAATTAATGAATAAACACGCAAATCAACTTACCTTGTCCTGCGGCCGTCCCACACCGATATTACGGCCGCCGGTCGGAAGTCCCGCGTCTTCAGAACTCCATTTGGAGTTCCAAGGCATGACGCTGGTGGGGAAGAGGGATCAGTGAAGTCTTCAGGTAGGGAGGGGTGTGGGAGTGGGGAAAACCGCTCTGATTGGTTGTGGGGATGGTGGGAAGGGGTTGAGGGTCGAATGTTCTGAAGATGGAGGGTTCAAGGTTGTTATTTGAAAAATTGGTTTTACCGGGTTATATGTCATTTTATTTATTGTGATTTCATGGGGGGGGGGGGGAGAGGGGATGCAGATTTTTAATAAAATTTTATTTCAAATATAAGTACGGTCGGACCTTTAAACATTTAAATTTACATGAAGGGTTTGAAGCCCTTTAAAAATGGCGGCGGCGCCTGCACGGTGGTGCCGGATGCCATTCCTGGGGACGGCGTGGCCACCCCCTCTACGTCATCGGGGGCAGGCCTTCCGACCCCTCCATTTAAATGAGCCCCCGTGCGAAATATCACGGGGGCTCAGCAACGGCGCATCAGCGCCTGAAGACCTCTGACATCAGAGCATGCTGCTGCGATTTACAGTGTGCTCATAAATTACAGCCCATCATGTTGTTAGATTCTCTCAGGATTCTTTACTTATCAGTCATAATTCATATTTGCATTATTTGATAAGGCCAACAACCATTTTACATGATTTGCTGCACTTGCTGAAACTAGTTGTTTTTGTGTGCATGTGGGCCAAATTAAGAATTTTTGTTTTTGCAGAAGATGATGTCCACTTACTTCATGTATACAGGAAGTTGCTAACATGCAGATTAATGTATTCACCACCATCTATAAATTATATATTCAAATATTTGAAGTGATGAAGGATCTGTATGGTTAAGACCTGTATGGGGAGTTGAAATAGTTAAATTATATTTGGGTTGTGTTGCAATTCCTTATCCAAAGCCATGTTGAAATTAAGCAAAACAAATTGAATACGAGGAATCAGATATTATGTATAACAGACCTGTATTGTTTAAAGTGAAGCAATCCTTTTTTTATTGGGATCATTGAATTGCTCAAGTGTTTTTCACTGCTATTGCCTTGAAATTACTAGGCTCTTAATTTTTTGTTTTGCGGACACTCAAAGACAACCACACCATTAATCAGCCCAAGCACTAAGAACATCAGTAGGTTGATTTTCTTTTTCAATTTGTTGCAGCTCCCCAGTGAGTCTCAGGGAAAAGCGGCAAGCACAGCTCAATAATAGAAACTACCCAACACGAACATTAAACAGTTTGAACTGTCCTGTATCATGTGTAAATTTGGCAAAAAGTACTGACCTCTAACAACAAAATGTTCCAGCAATGTGTTTTGTCATCAAATATCAAGATCAAGTCAGTCAGGATTTGGAAATTCAGTAATGATCGTTTGGAGAGAAACATTGACAAAGGTCGGAGAATATGTTGTCACGATGGTGTCAATACATCTCTTCCAATGTTCTTTCTTCTCCCCATGCCTGTATGGCTACCCTTGATTTGCCCAAGCTTCCATTTTCCTCATTATTTTTATGTTGCTCCTTATTGACATTATCCAAAAATTGGAATCAGTTTCTAGGAAGAACTACAACAATTTGCATTAATACAGCAGTTCTAACATAGGAAAACATCCTAAGGTGCGTCACAAGAGTGTTATCAAGCAAAATATGACATCGAATGACAGAAGGAGATATCAGGCCAGATGACTGAAAGCTTGGCAAAAGAAGTAGGTTTTAAGAAGCATCTTAAAGGAGGAGAGACAGATGTACAGGTTTAGGGGGAATTCCCGATCTTAGAGCTAAGGCAGCTGAAAGCATGGCCGTCAGTGGTGGAGCAGTTAAATTGGGGATGCCCAAGATGCTAGATTTGGAGGAGCACAGAGGTCTCAAAGGCTTGTAGGGCTGGACAAACATAGGAATGAGCGAGGCCATGGAGGGATTTGAAAACAGCATGTGAATTTTAAAATATCATGTTCTAGTCCAGAAAGCCAGTTGGTGAAGGATAGAACTGGACCCAATCTCTATACATTTTTATAAGCATTTATTTACAGAGTTTCGCATTACAAGCATGCACCTCCTAACCCAATAACCACAGTTTCTGTCTATGTCTATATATAGGGGCACAAGTGAATCCCCAGTTAATGCCTACCACCTCCATACAATTAAATACAATTAATAGACAGTTAATAGATTCTGTTCATTCTCTTTAAATAAAAATTAGAGTTTCTATGTACAACCAAAATTTTAAAACAAATGAAATCAAATACCTCCATATTCTGTACAAACCTTACATCGTGAGATGCCCCTCTTCTAGGACCCCATGGAATTTCTTTGTACATGTATTTCTTCTTGTAAAACAATCCGACAGTTGGTGACTTGCATCCACCCATTTAATTTTTGAGATTTCCTTTCTTTCCAGCATTTGTTGCAAGCCAGCAAGGTCAACCTGTAACCTTTACTCACTCACCCTTTTCGTAGAGCATACATTGTCCCACAAGGAACATTCAATGGGTATACCAGCTTCACAGCTCAACCCCATTAACTCCCCTGAGAGCGGACAGGAGCACGAACTATATAGGAGATGAGGAGCTAACACTAGCAGAACTGTCATGTTGATCTCTCAGTGAAGTATGACTATCTCCCTCTTTCCACTTGCAAGGCAAGAGGGTCCACGACAGCAGGGAGACATCCGGACTGGTGGAGACACCCAAGATCTTTGGCTTCTCTGCACAGCTGAGGAGGAGGCACTTGAATTAGCGAGGACCCAGGATGGAGAGACTGGAGTCTCTGCGTAAGAGAGTGAGGATTGTCTTCCATCAACAAACAGTTAATTTCAGGAGACCCACATCATACATGGTTGGCATGGCGAGATCTGAACAGCCTAACCCAGACATGTTTGTGTTCTCTCGTGCAGGTCGTGTCCGCAGGAGACACCAGCAGAAGGGGGTCAGCTGTCAACCTCTGAGGAGGAACCGCAATCAGTGGAAGCACCATCCCATAACTCTCCTGCACCTTCCACCATCGCAGATACTTTCAGCTTGGTGGGTTTCCACTCAGCTGTAGCATCAGGCTCACAAGCTGGTGAGAGCACCGCATGCTTGCGCCTGAGTAGCTGGCTAAGGCTGAGACAGCCGAGGCCTCTGACAGTCGGAGGACTGTGGGTGGCCAGGCCCATGCTGAGCCCCAGACTCATGATGAGCCTCTGGTGCTGACAGCATAGGCCACAGCTGGAGTTGTAGAGAGAGGTAAGGCAAAATCTGGAAGAGATGCCAGAGGCAATGCGCAGCCATGAGTGGACAATGGAGGAGTCCATTCATGCCATAAGTGCTGCCATGTCTCAGGCACATGAGTTCCTCCATGGAGAGGTTGGCGACCCTCATGGCGAGTCAGATCCCACAAATACGCGCAGATCTGCACACCAACACCTCGGCCATGAGCTCAACACCACAGTGGCAAGGCAAGAGAAGGACAAGGCACCTACACACCTCAGGCATCCAGAGGACAGCCACCGGAGTCAACACAGCCTAATCAGCAGCCTGCCTCCAGCCCAGCTGCTAGCACAGAGGTTACACCTCAAGAAGCACTCGTAAATGTATAAAGAAAAAAACCTGCGGACACTTGGGGTTTCACGGGTGTTTGACATTTGACATTTGTTTTCTCATATAAAGTTCTTTTGTTTTTGAAATAACTTTCATTGTGGAAAATGATTATTCTATCATGCATTAATTATGAGCTGCTAACCACTTTTCCCCTGTAATGGATGCCAATGTAGGCACAGCCCTCATTTGATTAGTTTCTCCCGTGGATCATAGTGTGTGGTTCTGCTGGATGCTAGGCATGGAACACAAATTGGAAGGAGGTTACAGACTGCATGCATTGAGATGAGTCTTTATAGATTTTACTCTGAGAGGCTATCATGGTGGCTGGAAGCGGGTAAGTATGAGATTGTCTCTCGACTCATTGGCCCATCGCACAATGTGCCTTGCCTCCAGTGCAAGGGGTTCAGCATCCAGTGCTGCCTGCTCAGCACCCTCCTCCGTGTACTCCTTGTCAGTTGAGCAGTGGCATTCAATCATGTCCTCATCATGCAAGGCCTCCCTCCTCTTCAATACTAGATTGTGCAAAGTACAGCAGACCACCATGATATGCGAGACCCTCGCTGGGGGATACTGCAGGCCTCCACTGGATCAATCTAGGCAATGGAATCTCATTTTCAGCAGACCAATGGCCTGCTCGATGGTTGCTCGGGTGGAGCCTTGGCACTACACTAGTTACTGCTTGTCAACCTGAAAAAGATCCATTTATCCCTACTCTCTGCTTTTGACTAGCTAACCAGTCCTTTATCCACACGAATATGTTACCCTCTACACTATGTGATCTTATCTTGTTTAGTAACCTTTGATGTGGCACCTTATCAAATGCCCTTTGGAAATACAAGTGCATTATATCTACCGGTTCCGCTTTATTTACCTTGCTTGTTACTTCCTCGAAGAACTCGAATAAATTAGTTAAACACGATTTCCCTTTCAAAAACCATGTTGACCCTGTCTGATCCCTTTATGATTTGCTAAGTATCCTGCAATAACCTCCTTAATAATGCATTTTAGCAATTTCCCTATGACAGGCTAATTGGCCAATAGTTTCCTGCTTTCTGTCTCCTTCCTTTCTTGAATAAAGATGTTACATTTGCTATTTTCCAATCTTCTGGGACCCTTCCAGATTCTAAGGAATTTTGGAAGATTATGACCAAAGCCTCTACTATCTTTGCATCCACTTCTTTTAAGAATCTGGGATGCAGGCCATCTGGTCCTGGGGACTTGTCAGCCTTTAGGTCTAATAGTTTCCCCAACCCTTTTCCCCAGTGATGGTGATTGTTTTAAGTTCCTCCCTCCTTTCCAAGGACTTTCAGCTGCAGTATTCATAACTACGATGTTCACGTTTTCACACATGTCTCTGAATTCGTCATTGGCAAATTCCCCTCCATTATTGGTCAGAAATTTTGCTGGTGTCCCAAGTCTGGTCCCTATTCATTTATCCATGATTTTGTCTTTCATCCTTACTCAGTGTTATTGTAGAAAGACTAAATATAGTCACCAGGTCTACAAAGTGTAGAATGAAGCTATTTCTGTCCTTGTCCCATCACTTTAGATCCATGGCAACTACCTCGTTAAAGTTACTTGCCAATGGAAGGCTTACTGTAGGATGTGGTGGCGTCCTCCGATACATTTTACAGATTTCACACTTCTCACTAATCTCTTCTCTTAGCCTTGTATATTCTTCATCAACAACACCTGCATCTTTTAGCAGAATATTTACCCTGTGACCAGTAGGGTAAGCATTTATTTACAGAGTTACACATTACAGGCATGTATCTCCTAACCCAACAACCACAGTTTCAGTCTTTCTCTATTAATAGGGGCACAAGTGAATCCCCAGTTAATAGCCACCACCTGCATGCAATTAAAGACAATTAATAGACAATTGATGTTGCAGACCAGGAGCCAGTGTAGGTCTGCAAGCACAGGGGTGATGAATGAACAGGACTTGGTGCATGGTAAAGATATGGGCAACTGGGTTTAGGATGAGACCAGCCAGAAAAGCCAGATGAGACCAGCCAGAAAAGTATTGAAATAGGCAAGCCTAAAGGTACCAAAGACATGGATGAGGGTTTCAGCAGCAGCTGAGCTGAGGCAGGGTCGGATGCATGCGATGTTAAAGAGGTGGAAGTGGGCATTCTTGGTGATGTTGCGAATATGTGATCGGAAGCTCATCTTGGGGTCAAACATCACAGCATGTTTGTGAATGATCTGGTTCAGCTTCAGACAGTTGCCAGGGAGAGGGATGGAATTGGTGGCCAGGGAACATATTTTGTGGTGGGTAGCAAAGATAATGCCTTCAGTCTACCTAATATTTTGTTAGAAGAAAATTCTGCTCATCCAACACTGGATATCAGACAAACAGTTTGTCAGTGGAAGAATCAAGAAAGATGGTGGTGAGATACTGCTGAGTGTCATTAGTGTACATTCACCACCGATGCACAGTGGCAGCAGTGTGTACCATCTACAAGATGCACTGCAGCAACTCACCAAGGCTCCTTAGACAGCACCTTCCAAACCCGTGACATCTACCACCTACATGCATGGGAACACCACCACCTGCAAGTTCCCATCCAATCCACACACCTTCCTGACAGTGGCGCAGTGGTTAGCACTGCAGCCTCACAGCTCCAGCGACCCGGGCCCAATTCTGGGTACTGCCTGTGCGGCGTTTGCAAGTTCTCCCTGTGACCACGTGGGTTTTTGCTGGGTGCTCCGGTTTCCTCCCACAGCCAAAAGACTTGCAGGTTCATAGGTAAATTGGCTATTATAAATTGCCCCTAATATAGGTAGCTGGTAGGAGAATTGAGGGAAGGTGGGGATGGGGTAGGAATATGGGATTAATGTAGGATTACTATAAATGGGTGGTTGATGGTCGGCACAGACTTGGTGGGCCGAAGGGCCTGTTTCAGTGCTGTATCTCTAAAATAAATAAATATGTATCAAGGTGTAATTTAGAGAGAAGGCCTACACTGCAAGTGTGGTGGCAAGTGATGAAAAGTATAGCCAGTCAAGGAAGCTTTTATTAAGGGGAAAGGTGTCATCATCTCTTAGTCATCTCTATGTCAAGACCATGGTATTGATGTAATCATCCATAATAAGCTCATAGATGGTAAGGGCTTTGCTCATAAGTGAATGCACATTCTGGAGGAAGATGCTGAGATGGGCAGTGATAGCTGATCCATTGACAGAGTTCAATGAGTTAGCACAGGGAGTGGTGAGTGGGACAAGAAGGAGGTCAGCAAGATTAGCCCTGGCAGGCGTCCTGGGTGGGAAGGCCCGGGAAAGAGTAGCATGTGGAAATTTGGGTTGTTGCTTGTAAGGAGGTAGCAACGAGTGCCTTTCTGGGCCTATCGGAGGATGCCAAGTGAGGGAACATGAAGGATTATTTAAGAAAGAGTCAAGCCTGCGTTAGCGACAGGAGAGTAGGAAGGTTGAGGAGTACTAGAGGATTCGAGTTTGTGACAGCAGAGTACCCGAGGGCAGATAATCAAAAGAAAGCATGATGACTGGAATGAGAGATGCCTCGAAGGGATAAAGAGTAGGAAAGAAACAATAGAGAGCAAAGGGGAAGTGAAAATTTCCGGTTTGGAGCGGCAGCAAAAATAGGCCATATTGAAACTGCTGTCGCTGGTGCCTAGACTTCTACGTGAAAACTAAGGACTTACATTTATCTAACGCCTTTCATGACCTCAGGATGTCCTAAAGTGCTTTATAGCCAATGAAATAGTTTGGAAGTGCAGTCACTGTTGGAATGTAGGAAATGTGACAGCCAACTGTACATAGCAAGGTCCCACAAAGAACAATGAGTTAATACCAGGTAATCTGCTATGGAAATGTTGGTTGAGGGATAAATATTGGGCAGGAAAATGGGGAGAACTCCCATACTCTTCTTTGAAATAGTGTCATGTGATCTTTACATCAACCAGTGCTCAAAAGTGGGTCTTGAACTCACAACCATATGATTAAGAGGCAAATGTATTACTGCTAGGCCATAACTGCCACCGATTCTATGCCAGTGGCACCCAACTTTATCACTAAGCCTCCATTTTTGATGGTACTGCTGTTGCCACCCTCTCCAAATCCCTGTCCAACACTAAACTGTGGATCACTAGTAACTACTTCAAATTAAGTGCCAGTACAGCAGTCCACCTGTGCTGTTGCCCTGGACTCTGTCAGCAGGAAATAAAGGGTGTTGTACCAATGGGAGGAGATTGAGAGTGGTGTATCACAGGATATACATGTATCAGTGATTTGTTTTTAGACACAAGGAGCAGAATATCTAAATTTGCTGAGCACACAAACTAGAGGGTTTTGCAAACAGTAAGGAGGACTGTACCAGATTTTAGGAAGACATATGTAGATTTGTGGAATAGGCAGATAGGTGATGCAATTTAATATAAAATGTAAGTTTATGCATTTTGGGAGCGTAGATAAGGAATGGGAGTATGTTTTCAGCAGAAAGATAATAAAGGGTATCGTGGAATAGAGAGATTTAGGTGTTCAAATATATAATGCTTTTAAAGTGTGAAAGAAGGGAGACATCTATTTAAAAAGAACACAACATTCTGGATGTTATCAATAGGGCCATAGAGTACAAGAACAAAGAGATTAAGGTAAATTTGTACAGGGCAATAGTTAGACAAGGCAAGAGGAAATTTGATAACATTGTTCAAAATCAGGAATGATTTTGATAAAGTAAATGAGGAGAAACTGTTTCCAGTGACAGAAGGGTTGGTTTAGAATGCACTGCCTGGAAGGGTGGTAGAAGCAGATTCAAGTTACTTTCCAAAGGGAATTGGATAAATACTTGAAGAGAAAAAATACCAGGAAAAGAAGGGGAGTGGAATTAATTGGGTAGCGATCAAAGAGCTGGCTGGGCTGAATGGCCTTCTTCTATACTATGTCATTCTATGATTAGATTACAATTACAGTATTATAATTAATTTGGGAGCCTCAATATAGAAATAATATTAAACCTATAGAGACAGAGTTAATTCACCTGGGTGATACCAGGGATAAGAAATTATATTTATGAAGTGATAGCTGAGATACTGGGATTATTCCCACTGGAGCAAAGAAGGCTAAGAGGAGATTTAATAGCGTTTTAAAATTATATATTTTGATTTCAAATTCAGATTTTGATGGAGTAAATTTGGGATAGTCTATTTCCTCTGGTTGGACAGTCTGTGATAGGGGTTTATCAATTTAAATTTATCACTGAAAGTGCAAGGTGATAAGACTAAGAGACATTTCTTTATATAGAATTGTTAGGACATGGGGTGCTGAGCCACAGGGACTGAGGCACAGAGCATTGCATTTTTAAATGAAGAAGAAATAAACATTTGATGCAGAGCTGTGTGCGGAGAACACAAGGTAGTGGGATTATTTTTGAACTGCTGCAACAAAGAGCCAGAACAGATATGAAGGGACAAATGGCTTCCTGCTGTAAACGTCTATGGTTCTAAGATTCTCAACTCTCACCTCAAGCCTGGCTTCCTATTTTACCCTATCATCACTTGTTTCCTTTCACCTGTGAAATATTGCTTGTCTTGTCCCACTGTTGCTGATACTGTATGGCACACTTAAATGCTCAAATTCTCAAATGCTCTCTTTGCCTCCTTCTCTACCTTTGCCTGACTTCTCAAATGCTCTCCTCATTTACCTCCACACCCCACAATATCACCGCCCAAGTATACGTCCATACAGAGCCTTGTCACTAAAACTTGCTAATCTCCATTAACTTTCTGTTCCCCAATGGATTGACTATAACATTCTTATCTTAATGTTCAAATTCTTCCATGGTTTTGCTCCACCCCATGTTTGAGATTTGCAGCTACATTCTTTTGTACACATTTTAACTCTTCCAACACCAGTCTACTTCACACCCTGTTCACTTCATTCCACAATTGGCAGCTGTTCTTCTGCTCTCCACTTCTCATTGACTGTTGCATGATAAGATGGTTACGACTTTATTTTACTAAATTAAAGACAATTCTGATATTATAGCCTCTAGGTATGAAGGAAAGGATATCCTTTCTATCAACCTACTCTTCTGTATTTGAAAGATGGTTCCAATTAAATCAGTGCAGTAATGCCATAATTATAAGCACTTCCTGCTCCTGTAGTTGGAATAACTGACCTGATGCAGGGAGTTATTTGACATCTTTAGCATGTTTTTGTTCATACATTTTTGCTTCTTGCATAAGTGGATCATTAATATTCCAAATAATAACCACGAGATGTCTACCATAGGAAGTACATGCAATTGTCTGTCCACAGGAGCAATGTCCTGTTGGTTTTAGTTTGTCATAATAACAGTTTTGGAACTGAGAACATGTTACTGAAGAGAGCAAAGTTTGTCTGAATTGGACACAAATCAAATCTTTGGAAAGAATCCTAAAGTAGACCAATTAATGGAAGTAGGTTTTTAATTTGGGTTAGCTTTTATTCCTTTGAACTTTTTTTTTTACAATTCACAATTCTACTATAATTATTTACTCTCAAATTAGAATTTGCAGATCAATCAAGTAATCGTATAGTGGCCCATTGTGTATGGGCTCATTATACACAGAAACAGTATACTGATTTTTAAATTCTATTCTCGAGATATGGACATTGCTGGCAAGGCCAGTATTTATTGCCCATCCTTAGTTGCTCTTGAGAAGATGGCGATGGACCTTCTTGAATTGCTGGAGTTCGTGTGGTGAAGTTGCTGTCACAATGCTGCTGGGTAGGGATTCTGACCAAGTGACAGTGAAGGAATGGCGATATACGTCCAAGTTGGGATGATGTGTGACTTGGAGGGAAACTTGGGAGTGATAATGTTCCCATGCACCAATTACCTTTGTCCTTCTAGGTGGTGAGGTTGTGGGTTTGGGAAATTGCTACAGTGCATCCTGTAACTAGTACACACTACAGCCACTGTATGCTAATGGTGGAGGCAGTGGATGTTTAAGCCAGTGGAAGGGATGCCGATCAAGTGTACTGCTTTTTACTGGATAGTGGCCATGTTGTTTGAGCTGCACCTATCCAGGCAAGTGGAGAGTATTCCATCACACCTGCCTTACGTCTTGTAGGTTTGTCTATTTTTATTCCAATGGAGACAAACCAAAGATCCCATTGCATCTGCTGGCAGTAAGAAAGGAGGCAAAGCTGGCTTAGTTTCTACTGGAGCATTTACCAATACTGGGGCATGAGGGAAGAGGATACATGTTCACAATGATTACCAATTCAGTTCATACCCTCAGAGATCATGATGAAGCTGTTCCTTCAGTCACTATACCTCTATCCTCCAGGACTCTCAAAATACGACTGCTGCTCCACCTCCTTTTTTGTTTTCAAAGGTCTCCTTAAAATTCTTCTCATTGACTGCTGTTGTGCCCTGGTCAAGCTGTCCCTCAAATAACACAACAGTTCTGATCTGCAGAGCATGAAGATACAGTCCAATTGTTGGAAGCAGAACAGTGACATTAAAATCCAGTAATGAAAAAAAAAATTGTGAGAAGTGAGAGCTCTCCAACCACAAAAAAAAACATTACGAAGGAGGCCTTGTGGAAGGCATAGAGGATACCTAATGGAATAGAGAAAGTAAAAGCTGAGACAATATTTTCAGATATGTGAGGGCAGTAGAACAAGAGATTCAGGGTTGTGAAGAGCAAATACAGAAAGGGCATTATTAACTATTTCTTTACATTGATCATGATCAAAAGCTGGAATGGGGTGCTGGAAGTGAAGTTAAGACAAGGATGTTGGAGTAATTTAAGTAACAACTAGATGCTGTAGTAAGAAGACAATTGTCTTGGCATTCTGAAAAATCCAGTGGTCTGAGAAGTCCTACTCATCTCGCAACCAGGAAATAGTGTTGACATATGGCTATCATGAAAAATAGATCTAGAATGACAAAATAAAAGGGATACATAATACTGACTACAATAGAAGATGGATGTTGTTTTGATAGTGATTCTATTTTTTGTTCAAAATATTTTTAAAGGAATTTTTAGTTAAGCTAAATAAAGGTTGGATCAGTTTTTTTAATCAAGAGGACAGTGAGGGAGATGGATTGGCAACAGTGTTGCTGTTTGCCATATGGCTTGGGTTAGGCTTTGAACAGAAACCCTGGAAACAGGGGAAGAAAAGTGACAATCACTCCTTTGATTGGACAAGTCTAGTAGTAACACAGCACACCTGGGATTGACAGAAAAAAAACACACCAAGCTTTTTGCTTGTTAGTCAATGCGTGTCTCATTTGCTATTTTCTTCAGGGATGGACAAATGATATGCCCGGGTATTTTTTTTGTCTGTAATAGAGCTCTGATCCAAAAAACCCTTTTTGTTTAAATCTTTTTTCGATTAACTGGTGTATATAAATGTGTGTATGTGAGACTGAAGGGATTAAGGTAAAAAGGGACTTTAAAATTGGTTACGGTAAAAAGGGACCTTAAAATTTGTATGAGGAAAACCACACCTGCCAAGAATGAGGCATATTAGTTTCATCATTATGGAACATTACTTTTAAACTCTTACTGGACTGAAAACATGGCTGTACCTGCATTCTAACAGCACAGTGGCTGGAAACATTTACATTCTAAGAGACAGTTGCCTGGAGAAGACAATGGAACTGTTCCCTGATTAAATCAACCCAAATGGATTTTGATCACCAGATATTGAAGGTGTGAAAGTCAGCATTCCAGCCCTCTACTGAGGATGTCTGCTAAGATTGAAAGGATCCACAACACCTTGCCGGGCTGGTCGTCCTGAAAAAAAGAGCTAGTCACATGACTGGCATGCTGGGCCCGGTTTGGTTTGAATTGTGTTCACAGAACAGTTTGAAGTCAGACTGCAACTAAACTTGAAGGAAGACAGCATATCCCTGTCTCTCTCTCTCTCATGAAAAGAAGAGACTGCAACTGGAATTCAAGAAGACAGAAAACCATCGAAGCAAGTTTGAAAGTATGTACTGGGCCCCAACAAGACGGCAAGATTTAACTGCAACCAAAGACTACATCGAACTTGAAAGACAGTAAATGAACTCCAGCTATTGCTTCAAACCTTTCCCCTTGATTTTTTTATTTATTTATTTTATTAGAGATACAGCACTGAAACAGGCCCTTCGACCCACCGAGACTGTGCCAACCATTAACCACCCATTTATACTAATCCTACACTAATCCCATATTCCTACCACATCCTCACCTGTCCCTATATTCCCCTACCACCTACGTATACTAGGGGCAATTTATAATGGCCAATTTACTTATCAACCTGCAAGTCTTTTGGCTGTGGGAGGAAACTGGAGCAACCGGAGGAAACCCACACAGACACAGGGAGAACTTGCAAACTCCACACAGGCAGGACCCAGAATTGAACGCCGGTCACTGGAGCTGTGAGGCTGCGGTGCTAACCACTGCGCCACTGTGCCGCCCTTCTTTTTTTCTTTCTTCTTTTCTGTTTTTGTCTCCATGTGCGTTTATCGGCTATGTATGCTAGCCTGGGCGCATCACGTATTTTTAATAGTTTTAATCAAAGTAGAGTTTTAAGGTTCATAAAGTTACACCTTTCTTGTTTAAATCTAAGAAAACATGTCTGGTTGCTTTCTTTGCCATTACAATTGAATAGAAGTGAACAAGGATTCACTGAGGGGAAGCTAAAAACATGCTGTTTAAAAAATTAAACCCTGTTATGGTCAAACCAGGAAAAGGCTGGGAGGGAATCCCTAGACTCTTTTCTCACCTGGTCGTAACAGAAATTTGAGGGCAAACGTCCAGATACGACCCACAGAAATGAGGAATTGGAAGTGGGAAGTCAAATTGATCCCAATCACAAAATAGGAAAAGATTTCAATACAGGTTTTCTTGTGGTTGTGTGTGTTAGAATACTAACATGTCTACGACTGAAGCCAGTAACTCCGCAAGTCAGGGTGAAGTAACTTGGGTTAAATTAAAAGCACTGTCTATGGAAGAGTTGAGAAAAGTGGCTGAGCAGTGTGGGATCACTGTCCGTGCCAAGGCTAGAAAATCTGGACTCCTAAGACCAGTGGCCTACTATTTTTCCCTTGAATCTGAAGAAGCAGAAACAGGGTTAGTAATAGACTCCGACAGGGTATTGTTAGCAAAGATACAATTTGAACAAAGGAAACTCGAATTTGAAGAAAGAGAAAGAGAGAGACAGGAGAAAGAAAAAGAGAGAGAAGAGAGAGAAAGAAAGAACCTTCCAGAAGGAACGTGAGGAATTGAGAAAGAGAAAGAGTGGGACAGGAGAAAGAAAAATAGAGAGAGGAGAGAGAGAAAGAACCTTCCACAAAGAATGCAAGGAGAGAGAGCTGAGGCAGCTTGAGTTAACTGGGGAGGGGGGGGGGGGGAGGGGGTGCAACAGAGTAACCCCAGTGAAAGCATGGCCAATATGGAGAATCGTAATTCCGGGCTGGGGTCTGAATTGTTAACATTTACTCAACTGATCCCAAAATTCAATGAGGGGGACATGGAGGCATTTTTTGTAACTTTTGAAAAACTGTTACAAGGCAAGTGAACAGGAAATGCCTTATTCCCCGTTTCCAGATGAGAGTTCCTCCAATTATAAACTAACAAAAAATGTTATCTTCAGGGCATATGAGCTAGTACCAGAAGCCTACCGCCAGAAATTTCAAACCCTCAAGAAGCAAGCTGATCAAACTTACTTGGAGTTTGAGAGAAGTAAGCAGCTGGCTTTTGACCAGTGGTTGAGAGCTCTTAAAGTGCAGCCCAGCTATGAAAATCTCGGAAGGTAATTTTGTTTGAGGAATTTAAAAACTCTCTCCCACTCTCCATAAAGACACATGTAAAGGAACAGAAAGTTCATAGAGTCAGGCAAGCTGCAGTTCTGGCTGATGAGTTTGCTCTCATCTATAAGTCGCTTCTCCAGGGGAAAACCTTTCCTAATCACCACCACAAATCAGAAGAGGACAAAGGGTGGGAAGGTGGTAGAAGCCCAAGCAGTCCTGGGAGAGAGAGAAAAGCAGGAGACACAGGGGGCCCTCCTCCAGCCAAAAAGGAAGGTGCTGTAAGTAAGAGTGAGACCCGGAGTGGTGCTTCTATTGCAATAAGGCAGGTCATCTAAGAGCTGACTGCTGGAAACTACGGGGAAAACCTGTAGGGTTAATCAGGGCACACCCGCTCAGCGAAGGAGAAGGGACCCTGATGGAAAGCACAGCTGAACAAGTTGCGGCTTTAACTGCAGCAGTAGTAAGGCCCAGAAAACATACTTCTGTAGGTGCAGGAAAATTGAATAAGATTCCTGAAGGTTATCAGGATTTTGTGTCGAAAGGGAGAGTAACCCCATATCCCTCGAGTAGGGCAAGCAAGCCCATTGTAATCCTCAGGGACACAGGGGCCACAAGAACCCTTTTACTGGGAAAAGGCCTGACCTTTCCCCAGAGAGCGCAGACTTTACGTCAGGTTCACTTGGAGTGCGACCTAGTTTCGGGACCAGTGACCGTAGGGATTGTCCCTAGTTTGCCTGTGGATGGGGTTGACCTGCTCCTAGGTTATGATCTGGCGGGGATGAAGGTGGTAGCTTCCCCAGTAGTGAAAGAAAGGTCAGAGAGACAGGAGTGGCAGGAGAGTGTCCCCTGCAATGTCCCTGAATGAGTAGCGAATGAGGCCATGACCAAACCAGCTCCCCCAGTGGAGACTGAATTGGCACTGCAGACAGATGACCGTGATGTCTGTCTTGTCTGAGACTTTCTTTGGAAAGTTAGAAGACCCCGGAAATGAATTAAATGAATCTTCCCTAGCTGAGGCTCAGCGAGCTGACCCAGTATTGTGAGAGTTAGCACAGGCTGCCCAGTCAGAAATTGAATCAGAGGGAGTCCCTGCTTGCTACGATTTAAAGAATGAGGTACTGATGAGGAAGTGGAGTTCTCCTCACAGACCTGAGGACAAAGAGTGGACAGTAGTTCACCAGTTAGTAGTTCCGCTGAGGTACCGAAGAGAAATATTAAGAATGGCCCATGAGAGTACAGTGGCTGTACATGCCGGTATACAAAAACCAAAGCCCACATAAGACAGCAGTTTGACTGGCCAAAACTCCACAATGATGTGGTGGAGTATTGGAGGAGTAGCCACATGTGCGAGGTTGAGGGGAAACCCCAACCTACAGTGAAATCTGCACCTCGCAGTCCTGTATCGGATTTTGGGAAATCCTCCAGCAGAGGCCTGGTGAGTTGTAAGGGACTCCTACCGAGAACCTTGCCCATCTAAGAGCAAAGACCAAAGTACAGAAGGTCCTCATCAGGGAACTCCTCTTTGTTGATGATGCTGCATTAACATCCCACACAGAAGAGTGTCTGTAGAGACTCATCGACAGGATTGCGGCTGCCTGCAACAAATTTGGCCTAACCATCAGCCTCAATAAAAGGAACATCATGGGACAGGACGTCAGAAATGCTCCATCCATCAATATCGGCGACCACGCTCTGGAAGTGCTTCAAGAGTTCACCTACCTAGGCTCATCTATCACCAGTAACCTGTCTCTCGATGCAGAAATCAACAAGTGCATGGGAAAGGCATCCGCTGCTATGTCCAGACTGGCCAAGAGAGTGTGGGAAAATGGCACACTGACACGGAGCACAAAAGTCCGAGTGTATCAAGCTTGTGTCCTCAGTACCTTGCTCAATGGCAGCGAGGCCTGGACAACGTATGTCAGCCAAGAGTGATGTCTCAATTCATTCCATCTTCGCTGCCTCCAGAAAATCCTTGGCACCAGGTGGCAGGACCGTATCTCCAACACAGAAGTCCTCAAGGCGGCCAACATCCCCAGCATATACACCCTACTGAACCAGCGGCACTTGAGATGGCTTGGCCATGTAAGCCGCATGGAAGATGGCAGGATCCCCAAGGACACATTGTACAGCGAGCTTGTCACTGGTATCAGACCCACCGGCCGTCCATGTCTCCACTTTAAAGACGCGACATGAAGTCCTGTGACATTGATCACAAGTCGTGGGAGTCAGTTGCCTGTGATCGCCAGAGCTGGCGGACAGCCATACGAGTGGCGAGTCGAAGACACTTAGCTGTTGGCTGGAAAAAAGGCAGAAGCGCAAGGGGAGAGCCAACTGTGTAACAGTCCCGACAACCAATTTTATCTGCAGCACCTGTGGAAGAGTCTGTCACTCTAGAATTGGCCTTTATAGCCACTCCAGGTGCCGCTTCACAAACCACTGACCACCTCCAGGCGCTTACCCATTGTCTCTCGAGACAAGGAGGCCTAAGAAGAAGAACTCTTCTCTTTATTCTTTTTTAATGAAATGCTCTTCTAAAAATCACATTTCATTCCGCTGGATGTGGAGGTGAGAGGAAAACCCCACCTGTCAAGAATGAGGCATATTACGTTCGTCATATGAAACACGAATTTTAAACTCTTCCTGGACTAAAAACATGGCCGCACCTGCATTCTAACAGCACAGTGGCTGGAAATATTTACATTCTAAGAGACAGTTGCCTGGAGAAGACAATGGAACTACTCCCTGATTCATTTAACCCAAATGGATTTTGATCAGCAGACATTGAATTTGTGAAAGTCAGCATTTCAGCCCCCTACTGAGGATGTCTACTAAGATTGAAAGGATCCACAAAACCTCGCCGGGCTGGTTGTCCTGAAAAAAAGAGCTAGTCACATGATTGGCCTGCTGGGCCCAGTTTGGTCTAAATTGTGTTCACAGAAAAGTTTGAAGTCAGACTCCAACTGAACTTGAAGGAAGACAGCATATCCCTGTCTCTCTCTCTCTCTTTCTCACAAAAAAAGGAGAGACTGCAACTGGATTTCAAGAAGACAGAAAACCATCTAAGCAAGTTTGAAAGTGTGTACTGGGCCCCAATGAGACGACAAGATTTAACTGCAACCAAAGACTTTAGATCGAACTCAAAAGACGGTAAATGAACTCCAGCTATTGCTTCAAACCTATCCCCTTGATTTTTTTCTCCTTTTCTGTCTCTATCTGCGTGTTTGCTTATCGCGTTTGCATGCTAGCATGGGCACGTCGCATATTTTCAGTAGTTTTAACTGAAGTAGAGTTTTAAGATTCAAAAATTACACCTTTCTTGTTTAAGAAAACCTGTCTGGTTGATTTCTTTGCCATTGCAATTGGAGAGCAGTGAACAAGGATGCACTGAAGGGAAGCTAAAAACATGGTCTTTTAGAAATTAAACCCTATTACGGCCAAACCAGGAAAAGGCTGAGAGGGAACCCCTAGACCCCTTTCTCACCTGGTAGTAACATTTGGTTAAGGTAAAAAGGGGGACTTTTGAAATTTAATGTTGGATTTTTAAAAAATTTGTTCTTGTTTTACTTTGTCACTAGTTAAGACTTGTTCTATAATAAACTGTTAATTTTTATTTTTTTGTTCAGTAAAGAATACTGGTTAGTGTGTTCTATTCTGGAAAAAGTAGTGTATCTGATTGATGCTGCACCAAACTGGCACACAGTCCACCCTCTGAGCACATGCAGGCAGGATCTTTAGCACAGTTCTCTTCAGGCGGTGTTGAGAATTATTTTTAGCAGCCTTTCTTGAAATATAGGAAACAAGACAAATCGACATGGCAAACTTCTCAGAATCTTTTAGGGAATTGCAAGAAAGCGAGCTGGATTGTAGTCTTCTGTTCCTTGGAATTCTGCAGCTCTCGTGCGTTTCCTGGGTTTATGGACTATCAAAGATTTATCGCCAAATGTTTAGGCACAGCGCGTCTTGAAGTCATCTTATATCAGGGTAGCAGAAAATGCTGGTGTTCGAGTGAATGGTTCAAAGGCCAATTATAGTACTCCCTGTTGCAATTTTAGCTGAGATTTCACTGACTCAACAAATACCATCCAAGCTACACAGATCAGTCATGCAATAACTTTACCAAGTTACCTGCGAAGGCTACTGCAAATTATTCCGCATAAAGTGGAGAAGGGAAAGGGTTGGGGGAGGGAATGGGGCCTGTAAGTGTGCGGAAAGAGGTGATGGAATAGGTGGGGAAGACGAGGACAAATTGAGTTGGGGGAGGGGGAAATTGAGGTAGAATCACTCCCTCAAAGGTTGCCATATCCCAATTCCTCCAGTCTTATCTCACCACTGCCTTTCCCCCATCTCCCTTGTACTCTAATGCTCCTGCCAATGTGATGTCATTCTGCCCTACCTGTTGGGAAATATGCCCCAACAGGAAGACAATGTAGAAAGGGAGAACTGGGTAGGTCTGGCAGTGACAGAATATGAAGGGACACTGGTAGAAGGTCGGTACACAAAACTCGTGAGCTGCAATAAATTTCTGCAGACTTGCCATGAGGAAGATCACAAGTGATTCTCGAGTAAGCGAAAATAGTTGTACATTATTTTTAAACCATTTCAATAGTGGGATATTCATTTAAAATAACATAGGTTTGGCATCATGCAAAATGTTGCTTGTCGTAACGTTGTATTATACGTAGGGAAAATAAATTGTCTGCTTTGTTGTCCCATATATGAAAACTCACACTGCCCCTCTCCATATGACAGGAAAACATTGAGTAGCAAAGATGGTGCAAGTTGTGGAAAATATTTTGTTCACTTCATTTGATGGCAAGGTGAGCAGCTCCAGATGGACAAAGCTCCTCATCCCAATTTATGTCGAAAGCAATCTTGGGATCTGTTTTTAAAATCGAAATTTTTGAGAACCAGAGGGGACATGAAGAGAATTTTTTTACACAGCAAGTTGCTATGATCTCGAATGCACTGCCTGAAAGGGAGGTGGAAGCATATTCAACAGTAACTTTCAAAAGGGAATTGGATAAATACTTGAAAAGAAAGTGTTTGCAGGGCTATGAGGAAAGAGCAGGACACTGGGACTAATTGGATAGCTCTTTCAAAGAGACGGCACAGGCATGATAGGCCGAATGGTCTAGCTCTGTGCTGTATGATTCTGTGAATGTATAATATTAAGGATAGGGTAACCCTTGACCTCCATTCTTTGTTTTAAATCTCATTACAGCCGCTATGTTTTTATTTGCTTCAATAACAAACCTTAAGATCATCCTCATTTATATCCTTTCATCCTCTCTGAGTCGTGGATTGATCAATGGGTTTTCATGCCTCTCTTAATTTCCAGCAGTACTATTGCTCCATTCAGCTCATGACAAGAATGCCAGCCTTTTAGTAAGGTAGCTGGATTATATGTCACTCCATGCCACAGGTATATTAGCCCAGGTCCAAAAGAATCTTAGCCTAGTTACCCATCTATAAACCTCTCAAATCTACCTTTTACCAAAAGAGAAACAAATATTCTCTTTCCTCTCCTTTAGGACACTTTTATGTTACTCAGTCTTCAATAATGTGAGGAAAAGTGGGAACCAGGTGACTTCTACCTAGATCTACACAGTAGCATTCCATTAAGTATCTGCTAAGAAGCTTGTGAGATTAGTATCTCTGATATATCAGTGAGTAAAAGCACTAGGAGCAAAATTGTATAGCCCCTGAAAATAGGTACGGCGATTGCGACTATCCTGCGCCCGTTCCTTCTGATGCAGGCAGTCTGCAAATTTCATGCTGCCTTCTCATTATCATGATTGTAGTCTGCAGGCAGTACTAAACTCACTGTTTAGTGGCTGCACGCTTTAGCAGGGGACCCAAGTTTATGTGAGGCTAGCACCACCCGCCCCAAAGCTAGCTTGCACGACTTAAAGCCAACTTAAAGGTGAGGTGCATTCTGGCTGCAGCAGGTGCTGGAAGTGGCTGAGGAAGAGTGTCTGAGCAGGAAGAACACTGAATAATGCCACAGCAGGGCAGAGAGTGTACTCCAAGGTTCTCCGATGCAGCACTGGAGGCCAGGGAAGCTGACACTATTTTCATGCAAGCTCAGACTGCTGCTATCATAGCCACAGATACCAGTGTTCAAAGGATCTTGCAGGGTGTCACACTAGTCCAACAATCTATCTTCCTATAGATTACCATGATTGCTGAGGCGATGCCCTGGGCGAGTGGCAGTGGTGCCTCATATCCCCAATCAGGATGACAGCATTCATCCCTTGCTGTTGTCTGTCAGCCAAGCAGCCCATGCTGCTACCACCCATTCCATGGTGGTGCAGTCCAAAGCTGGGGCCTCTTGAGTCAGAGCTGCTCGAGGCTGTCTTGCAAGGCCATCTGCAGTCTCCCAACTGAAAGTCAGTAGCCTTCCTCCAGTTGTGCTGCAACCACCAAGGTAGTACTATGTAGGAGCATTAGGATGTGCAAACTCACATTGAAGACAGGCATTAAGGATGATTAGTTGACTTTTGTATGGAATATTGGATGATTTTATTTCTAAAGTTATTCGGAATGTTTGTTTTGTGCTTTCTTTTATTTCCGTATTGTGACCAAGAGAATGCTGTGAAGGTCAGTAACAGAGGGAAGGTAAGATGCAGGACTGTTGGTGAATGGGGAATTGGAGGTGTGTTCACTGATACCACAGTCAGATAAGTTGATCACGGACAGCTGAGCCATACATGGGATGTGCTGGTTGCTTCCTCCTTTCTTCCTATTCCTGCTTAGCTGCTCACCGTATAGCTGGTGGCAAGGGCTGTGCCTTCAGTTGGTGTGTTTGTGCAGGATTTAGCTGACCATGATGAATTGTGACATGCACCCTGGTGAGTTCTGCAGAGCTCCTCCTGAGTGGTTCAGGCAGCAGAAGTGTTGCTTAAGCAGCCTAATGGTCAGCTCAATGACACTTTGTGTGGCAGAATTATTTTTTATTTGTTTCATGGGATGTGGCCATTGTTGGCAGGGCCAGCATTTGTTGCCTATTCCTAATTGCTCTTGAGAAGGTGGAGGTGAGCTGCCTTCTTGAACTGCTGCAGTCCATCTGGTGCAGGTGCACCCACAGTGCTGTAAGGGTGGGAGCTCCAGTATTTTGATCCAGGGACAGTGAAGGAACGGCAATATATTTCCAAGTCAGGATGGTGTGTGGCTTGGAGGGGAACCTGCAAGCGGTGGTGCTCCCACACATCTGCCGTCCTTGTCCTTCTAGGCGGTAGAGTTCGTGGGTTTGGTGGGTGCTGTCGAAGGAGCCTTGGTGAGTTGCTGCTGTGCATCTTGTAGATGGTACACACTGCTGCTACTGGGCGCAAGTGGTGAAGGGAACATGGATAGGCACCAACATGTTGCACCACGGACATTTGACAAAATTATTGACTCAGCCACAGACATGGGTACAATTAATCTGTATATAAAGCGTATTGCCAACCTAACGTCATCAAAACACAGTCCAATTTAAATCACATTTCTCCCTATTTATTGAGATACCTGGCATTGTTTTTGCTTGCACAAGTAGCCAATGTCTGCCCGCACACTTGATGGGCAATGCAGAGAACTCGGATAGATGTCCATCAGTCAGGAGTGATCATGATCTTGATCAATTTCTCTCTCTCCATCCCTCTCCCCTCTTCCTCTGTCCTCTCTGTGCCCATCTCTCTCCCTTTCCTCTCTGTGTCTATCTCTCTTCCCCCTCTCTCTTGGTGTCCATCCCTCCACCCTCTGTCTCCCCTCTGTCTCCCTCACTTTCTCCCCCTCTCTCTCCCTCTCCCTGCACCTCCAACCATGCACCAGGAGCAGAAACACGTGCACTCTGAGAGAAACCAGGGCGTTTGGAGAGCTGTGAACGTGGATCGTCTGTCTAAACAAAACAGCTTGCTCTGGTTCAAAGAAGTCTTCCCTTTCCAGTTCTAACATTGCTTTCCTGTGTGCTTTCCTATCTGCTCTACTCACAGCAATACTCTCCGAGGCTGATTCCGAAGGTCAGAAACGGGCAGTGAGCAGCTGATTGACGGCTCCAGTCTTCCCAGTGAGTTCCGCCTCCCCCGTGCTTTGATTGGACAGAGATCCGCACACAGGCAAACCATTCATGCTTTTGATTGGCGGGCCAGATACAAAACTTTGGCGGGCTGTAGGAACTAGCCCGATGCCCTGATGATCCCTACCCTTTGTAATTACTTTCACTCCTAATTATTATAAATATCTTGCACCGCCTTTAAACTTATGTTTTAAAACACAAGTGTAAAAACTTGGAGCAAGACATTTCAAATTACCACGGACCTCAAAGTATTTACCACAGACACTGGTGTCCGTGTACGGACAGGTTGCCGACCTCTGGAAAGGAGTGTAGGCTTAAGGTGGTGGATGGGGTATTGATCAAGTGGGCTCCTTTGTCCTGGATCGTGTTGTGTTCCCCGAGTGTCTTTTGTGCCACAGTCATCCAGGCAAGTGGAGAGTATTCCATCACTCCTGACTTGTGCCTTGTAGATGGTGGACAGTTTTGGGGAATTAGGAGGTGGTTTCCTTACCACAGAATTCCCAGCTTCTGACCTGCTCTTGTAGCCACAGTATTTATGTGGCTGCTGCAGTTCAGTTTCTGGACAATGGTAACTCCCAGGGTGTTGATAGTGGGGGATTAGGTGATGGTAATGCCATTGAATGTCAAGGGGAGATGGTTAGATTCTCTCTTGCTGGAGATGGTAATTGCCTGCCATTTGTGTGGCGTGAATGTTACTTGCCACTTATCAGCCCAAGACTGAATGTTGTCCAGGTCTTGCTGCATATAGACAGGCACTGCTTCAGTGACTGAAGAGTTGTGAATGGTACTGAACATCGTACAATCATCAATGAACATGGCTCTCATTGTCTGACTGCTGCCCATAGGTGTGTGGATTACACACCAGAGTGATGAACTAGGTGGTCAGCAGATAGCCCTTGCCTGCTGGACAGTAGCTACCGTCTGGCTTCTCATGATGGCTCAAATGCTGATGGTAAAATGGACTGCTGCAGAATAAAGGCATCATGACTGCTGCCAGGATACCAGGTCTTCACCTGCATGCGCTGAGTATGGTCACGCACCAGCTGGATATTGAGGGCATGGAACCCCTTCCAGCTGTGGTACATCCCTGAATTTACATGCAGTGCCTGCAGAGCGATACATATTCAGCTAATAACACTCAGCATCCTGAGGAAGCCCTCTATCCTGGTGCTCACTCCACCTGCTTCTCTCTGACAAGAGAGAATGAAATATATTTAGTGCTGCACGCAGAGCCTCAGTGACCTCCCTCACACAACAGCATTTGGCGAACTGGGAGATGTTAGAAATATCACCTGTGCCAGCCTGGAAAGAGCTCGACCCATAAAGGTTCATGGCCCCGGTCACCTTCACAGCCATTGGCAATGTTGTCCTCGCACTATTCTAAAACCGCATTTCTTCCTGCAACAGGTGGCAAATTTCAGTGAGCACCTCCTTAGTGAATTGGAAATGTTGCACACACTGTTCCTCCTTGACGCTGAAGTATGAGACATGCTCCCTGAAGACCCTGAGTGGATATGGCTTCCTGCTAAGAGCTCATGCCCCTTTTCCTCCTCCCTCTTTGAGAAGTTTGTCCTCCTCTGTGTTGCCTGTGCTCATTCTCCCTGTCATGCTGGGAGCAAGTAGTCTGAGCAGAATCCTTGAAATCACGATGAAGGACTTCATCACACGCCACATCATTCCCTGTAGACTTCAGCAACTTTAAACAGTAATACAATCACCAAACATGTCTACCAACTCAGCAGCAACTAACCTGAAAGTAATTGATGATCCCTTTAGATAGTGTTGCTAGGAGGGGTCTTTCCTCCTGCTAAATGCTTTTCAGCTGTGCGAGGTAAAGCAAGGGCATTAGCTGGAGCATTGAGGTCAAAAATAGCACCCAGTCATCAAACTGGCATTATACCCTGAATGATGTCATGATCTGCCTACTCCGCATATTTCCATTGCACGCTCCCAGCGCCCGCTAATGACCTACCCAAAATGGTGTCCAGTAAGGCCTGCACCAGAAGTGCGCATCTTGGTACTGAAAAGACACCTGTAATGCCAAAAATATGGGCACTATGCATCACATTCTGTGGCAATTGTGTGTTGGGCTGATCAGACTGTCTCAGCTGGAGTCATGGCACATTCAGTACACTTCAATTGGCCTCAGTTTTGCTGAGCTTGGAAGAGGGGAAAATAATCTTGCTATGGTTCCTGTTTCCTAAATGCTATCTAGTGATCTATGCTGGAGCTGTATTTGTGTGGTGTTGGATGGGGCCAGTAATACACTTCACTCTGGCAGCTTCAATTCCCTGTTGGCATCTGAATTTCCTTTTTGCTGTTTGCATGATTATCTTTTGCAACGTGCTTGCATTTTTTGTCCTTCTAACTTTAAGCACATAATAATGACTACAGCACTCAATTGCAAACTGGCCCTTAGGAAATACAGGGTTTTCCATTTGCGCAAAGTAAACTACATGCTTAACATTCGGAAATATTCTTCTATGTTCAATATAAGTACCTACTGTTATGTATATGTACCTTTTATAAATAATTAATGTTACACTTGGGAAAAATGCAGTGTGATTTGGCTGGCTTAATGCTAGCAATTGGAAGAACTAAAAGGGCCTGAGAATTGACTTTCAGAAAAAATGAAATGGTTCATGAATGAACGAAACAAGAAATGAAGGCATTGCTCTTACAAATGTGTTCAATTCTTTCCGTTCATGATTATGTAATCACATCAAATTTAGGGAAAGGTGGTGGTGTAGTGGTAATGTCACAGGAGTAGTAATCCAGAGGCACAGCCTAATGCCCTGGAGACATGGGTTGATTTAGAAACGTAGAAACATAGAAAATAGGAGCAGGAGTAAGCCATTCAGCCCTTCGAGCCTGCTCCGCCATTCATTATGATCATGGCTGATCATCCAACTCAGTAACCTGTTCCCGCTTTCGCCCCAAATCCTTTGATCCCTTTAAACCCAAGAGCGATATCTAACTCCTTCTTGAAAATGTACAATACTTTAGCCTCAACTGCTTTCTGTGGTGGTGAATTCTACAGGTTTACCACTCTCTGGGTGAAGAAATTTCTCTTCATCTCAGTCCTGAAAGGTTTACCCCGTATCTTTAGACTATGACCCCTGGTTCTAGACTCCCCCGCCATCGGGAACATCCTTCCTGCATCTACCCTGTCAAGTCCTGTTAGAATTTTATAGGTTTCGATGAGATCCCCCCCCCACTCTTCTGAACTCCAGTGAATATAATCCTATGGGACAGGACGTCAGAAATGCTCCATCCATCAATATCGGCGACCACGCTCTGGAAGTGGTTCAAGAGTTCACCTACCTAGGCTCATCTATCACCAGTAACCTGTCTCTCGATGCAGAAGTCAATAAGCGCATCGGAAAGGCATCCACTGCGATGTCCAGACTGGCCAAGAGAGTGGGCAAATGGCGCACTGACACGGAACACAAAAGTCCGAGTGTATCAAGCCTGTGTCCTCAGTACCTTGCTCTACATCAGTGAGGCCTGGACAACGTATGTCAGCCAAGAGCGACGTCTCAATTCATTCCATCTTCGCTGCCTCTGGAAAATCCTTGACATCAGATGGCAGGACCGTA
Source organism: Heterodontus francisci (assembly GCF_036365525.1). Classification (NCBI taxonomy): domain Eukaryota; kingdom Metazoa; phylum Chordata; class Chondrichthyes; order Heterodontiformes; family Heterodontidae; genus Heterodontus; species Heterodontus francisci. The sequence goes on along the minus strand of NC_090388.1, from coordinate 71,056,855 downwards.
TCTCCAACACAGAAGTCCTCGAGGTGGCCAACATCCCCAGCTTATACACCCTACTGAGTCAGTGGCGCTTGAGATGGCTTGGCCATGTGAGCCGCATGGAAGATGGCAGGATCCCCAAGGACACATTGTACAGCGAGCTCGCCACTGGTATCAGACCCACTGGCCGTCCACGTCTCCGCTTTAAAGACGTCTGCAAACGCGACATGAAGTCCTGTGACATTGATCACAAGTCGTGGGAGTCAGTTGCCAGCGATCGCCAGAGCTGGCGGGCAGCCATTAAGGCGGGGCTTAAGAATGGCGAGTCGAAGAGACTTAGCAGTTGGCAGGAAAAAAGAGAGATGCACAAGGGGAGAGCCAACTGTGTAACAGCCCCGACAACCAATTTTTTCTGCAGTACTTGTGGAAGAATCTGTCACTCTAGTATTGGCCTTTATAGCCACTCCAGGCGGTGCTTCACAAACCACTGACCACCTCCAGGCGCTTACCCATTGTCTCCCGAGACAAGGAGGGCAAAGAAGAAGAAGAAGAAAAAAAATTAATAAAAAAAATCTGGAATTGAAAGCTACTCTCAGTAATGGTGCCAAGAAACTATCATCAATTGTTGTAAAAAACATTTGGGTTCTTTCCCCTTTAGGGAAGGAAATCTGCCATCCTTACCTGGTCTGGCCTACAAGTGACTCCAGACCCGCAGTAATGTGGTTGGCTTTTAACTGCCCTCTGAAATGGCCTAGCAAACCACTCAGTTGTCAAGGAGAATTTGGGATGGGCAAAAAATGCTGGCCTCGTCAGTGATGCCCAAATCCAATGAAAGAACAAAAAAAAAGTAGCGGGCCTGAAACCTTCTCACATCCCACTTCCTCCTCATCCTACAATGTATTCTGATTTGCAAGCTGCAGATGGTGTAAGAATGAACCTTTGCCTTCCTCCCTCCCCTCACCACAACCCTTTCCCATGCCTTTCTCCTTTTAGATACCCAAGAAGTGCAACCTGGCCAGGCAGGAATAGCAACAGGTGGAAGAGTGGAAAGACAGTGATGAACAAGAAATAACATCATTCACTCTCACACTCATTGCCATCAGCTTAGATACTGACACTGTACATGCTTTAGAGGAACTCTTCGAGTGGGATCTGCACGTGGTGAGACACTGAACACTGGCCTTCAGCCAGAGCGTGGGACAACAATAGCACGGGTGCCAGCTCGCCAGAGGGTGAAGTCACACATGAGTTCTGCTGCAGAGGACTGAAATGAGGACATTGATGGGGTGGCTGATGAGTATTTACAATGAAATGCTTGGTGCATTGGCAACCCTGCCAGAAAGCCTAGAGTCAATGTCGAGCATGGAGAAGACCAGCATCAACTTGGTGCATGGCTTTATGCAAAGCATGAAGCTCATCAATTCTAGTGTGGAAGTAGTGGCCAGCTCTATTAGCACATTTTCAGGCCTACCATCATTCAGTGCTTGATGGCTGATGTCTCAGCTTCCATTTCATCGCCTTTGTCCGCAGGGGAGCAAACCCAGCTTTTCCAACCTAACCTTTTAACTAAAATCCTCCATTCCTGGAACCATTCTGGTAAATCTCCTCTGCACCCTCTCAAGGACCCTCACATCCTTTCTGAATGGATAGCCCTTGTTGCCCAGTAGCCACCTTCTATTTTGTCATGGTGGCTCAAATACAGATCGCATTGTGGACTGACACAGAATAGAAATATCACGACTACTGCCAGGATACCGTGCATTGACCTACATGATGTGCTGCATATGGTCACACACTTAGAAAGAACCGTAGAAACATATCTGGACATTGAGGGTGTTGAATCCCTTTCAGTTCTGGTATATCTCAGAGTTGTCATGTGGTGCCCACAAAGCAATGTGTGTGCAGTCAATGGCACCCTGCACCATGGCGAAGCCTGCAATCCACTCCAAGCCGTGCCCTCACTCTGCCTGCTTCTCTCTGGTGTGATGGAAACCACACCTGCCAGATGGAAATATATTAATTTTGCCATATGGAACATTATTTGAATGCTTACTGCACATTGAACATACCGTGTTTTAAAAAGACCACAGAACAGTGGCTGAAATTGTGGCTGCACATTTGCATTCTAAAAGACAGTGGGATGGAAAGACAATGGGAGTACCCCCTGGATTCAGTTAGCCAGATGGGTTTTGTCAGTAGTGATGATCAAGAGGCATTGAGAGTCATTGAATGTGTAAGAAGCAGCATTCCACCGCCCCCACCCGCACCCACCCCCCCCCCCCCCACCCCCACCACTGCCCTCCACTGAGAGTGTCTGGTAAGCTTGGAGGAATCCACAAACCTCGCAGGCGAGGCTGTTCCAAACAAGGAGCTAGTCACATGACTAACCTGCTGGCCAACCTGGAGTTAATTGAATTGTTCTCAGAGAACAGTTTTTGGAAGAGACTGCAATTGAACTTCAAGGAGGAAGGCCTCCCTCTTTCTGTCTCTCTCTCTCTTATACAAAGTTCCAGGGACCCATGGATGTAACTTAAGCTTCAAGACAGAAGACCAGCAAAACAAGTTTGAAAGTGTGCACTGGGCCCCATCACGAACTGCATGACTTAACTTCAATCAAAGACTTTACATCCAGCCCAAAAACAGTAACTGCACTCTATCTATTACTTCAAACCTTTCCCCTTTAATTCTTTCTCCTCCTCTGACTCTATTTGCATGTGTGTTTATCATGAATGCATACTAGTGTGATTGCATCGTGTATTTTCAGTAGTTTTAACTGAGTTAGAGTTTTGAGATTAATAAACTCACACCTTTCTTGTTTAAATCTGAGAAAACATGTCTGGTTGATTTCTTTACAATCACAATTAGAGAGCAGTGAGCAAGGACTCGTAGAGTGGAAGCTAAGAACACCGTGTTTTAAAAGTTAAACCCTGTTACGGCCAAACCAGGAAAGGCTGAGGGGGAGCCCTAGACCCCTTCCTCACCTGGTCGTAACAGAAATTTGGGGGCTCGTCCGGGATTGGACTCACAGACAAATGAGAAATTGGAAGTGGGAAGTCAAATTGATCCAATCAAAAAGGGAGAAGATTTCAATGCAGGTTTTCTTGTGGTTGTGTGTGCTAGAATACTAACATGTCTGCAACTGAAGCCGGTAACTCTACAAGCCAGGGTGAAAAAAACTTGGATAAGTTAAAGGCACCGTCTATGGAGGAATTAAGAAATATGACTGAGTAGTGTGGGATCACTGTCCATGCCAAGTCTATAAAATCTGAACTCTTAAGACTAGTGGCCAACCATTTTCCCCTCGAATCTGAAGAAGCAGAGACAGGGTTAGAAATAGACTCCGACGGGGTATTGCTAGGAAGAATACAACTGGAACAGAGGAATCTTGAGTTTGAAGACAGGGAAAGGGAGAGAGAAGGGGAGTGACAGGAGAAAGACAAAGAGAGAGAAGTGAGAGAAAGGGAAAGAAATTTCCAGAAGGAACATGAAGAAAGAGAGCTGAGGCAGCTTGAGTTAACTAGGGGGTGACAGAGTAACCCTAGTGAAAGCATAGAAAATACAAATGTTGCGGGGCTGTGTAAGAAATTGTTAAAATGTTCCCAATTGATTCTAAAATTCACTGAGGGAGACATGGAAGCATTTTTTGTACCTTTTGAGAAACTGGCAAGGCAGTTAAAATGGCCGGCTGAGAGCTGGACTCTTCTGGTGCAAAGTAAGCTAATGGGAAAAGCCAGATGAGTCTTCATCAAATTATGAACTGACAAAAAATGCTATCCTTGGGGCATTTGAGCTAGTACCAGAAGCCTACCACCAGAAGTTTTGAACCCTCAGGAAGCAAGCTGATCAAACTTACTTGGAGTTTGAGAGAAGTATGCAGCCCAGCTATGAAAACCTCAGAGAGGTAATTTTGCTAGAGAAATTTAAAAACTCTCTCACCCTCTCCAGAAAGACCCACGTGGAGGAACAAAAAGTGCATAGAGCGAGGCAAGCCGCAGTTCTGGCAGATGTGTTCGCGCTAATATACAAGTCGGTTCCCCAGGGTAAAACCTTTCCTAGTCACCCCCACAAATACGAAAAGGACAAAGGGTGGGAAGGTTATAGAAGCCTAAGCAGTCCTAGGAGAGTAAGAAAATTGGACACACATGGGGCACTACTCCAGCCAAAAAGGAAGGTGCTGTAAGCAGGAGTGAGACACAGAGACCTGTGTGTTTCCATTGTAATAAGGCAGGTCATCTGAGAGCTGACTGCTGGAAACTACAGGGAAAGGCTATAGGGTTAATCAGGGCACACCCGCTCAGTGAAGGAGAAGGAACCCTGATGGAAAGCACAGCTGAACAAGCTGTGGCTTTGACTGCAGCAGTAGTAAGGCCCAGAAAACATACTGCTGCAGGTGCAGGAAAATTTAATAGGATTCCTGAAGGTTATCAAGATTTTGTGTCTAAAGGGAGAGTAACCCCATACTCCTCGAATGGAGCAAAAAGCCCAGAGTAATCCTTAGAGATACAGGGGCCACTAGATCTCTTTTACTGGGAAAAGGCCAGATCTTTCCTCCAGAGAGTGCAGTAAATACCAGAATGGTGGCGAATAGTATTGGAGGGCAGTGTATGCCTGTACCTTTACTTGGAGTGCGACCTAGTTTCAGGACCAGTGACCGTAGGGATTGTCACTAGTTTGCCTGTGGACGGGGTTGACCTGCTCCTAGGTAATGATGTGGCAGGGGGATTAAGGTGGTAGCTTCCCCAGTAGTGAAAGAGAGACCGCAGGAGGTCAGAGAGACAGGGCAGTGACAGGAGATGGTTCCCTGCAGTTCCCCTGAATGTGTAATGAATCAGGCCATGACCAAACCAGCTCCCCCAGAGGAGACTGAATTAGCACAAGTGACCATGAGGTCTGTCTGTCTGAGACTTTCTTTGGAAAGTTAGAGGACCAAGGGAATGGATTCAATTAATCTTCCCTAGCTGAGGCTCAGTGAGCCGACCCAGTACTGAGAGAGTTAGCACAGGCTGCCCAGACTGAAATTGAAGCAGAGAGAGTCCCTGATTGCTACTATTTAAAGAATGAGGTACTGATGGTGAAATGGAGTTCTCCTCACAGACCTGAGGACAAAGAGTGGACAGTAGTTCACCTGTTAGTGGTACCGCAGAGGTACTGGAGAGAAATATTAAGAATGGCCCATGAGATTACAGTGGCTGTACATGTCGGTATGCGAAAAAACCAAAGCCTGCATTAAGGCAGCAGTTTGACTGGCCAAATCTCCACAAAGATGTGGTGGAGTACTGTAGGAGTTGCCACATGTGTGAGGCTGAGGGGAAACCCCAACCTACAGTGAAATCTGCACCCCTAAGCCCTGTACTGGCGTTTGGAGGACTCTCCAGCAAAGGGATGGTGAATTGTAAGGGACTCCTGCTGAGAACAAAAGGGGACAGACAGGCACAAGGCTGGCAAAATGTTAGAGAGGAAAGGGGAAAAAGGGACAAAGAGGGCAGGTTAAAGGAAGTCCGGGAGGAATTCCGAATGAAAACCCCTACTGTCCGGTCAGCCAACCCCAAAATGTTGGAAAAATTGGACCCCACATCCTCCTAAGTACATGCAGACACCAGAAGCGCCCCATCAGGGTTGCTAACAGCATGTACAGAAACTTGAAGGGACAAAGAGAGTCTGCAAGAGGGCAAAGAAACTGTGAGGGTGATGCCTCACCTAGTTAAAGTGTCACAGGGGAGTGCAGTAGAATCTGGGCAAATACCTGCAAGCAGGAATGCCCCAGAGGACAAAGGGAAGATTCGTAAAGAATCCACTGCCACAGTCAGGAGATAAGGGAAACAACCATACCGTAAAGTGAAAAGCACTGGCATGACTCATCAGAGCACTGAAAGAGAGATCAGAGTGGATCCACCCACTGCCGACTCCCATGATCAGAACTCCAAACCAGGGCTAATTAAATCTAACCCTCCCCTTGCAGATCTCAACAGGAATAATGGCACCCTAGGCAGTCATGGAAATGTGCAAATTTCAAACCTTCCAATAAATCACATGTTTATTGGGGTGCCCATTCCCAACGTATTGCAAGCTGATGGTGAAGAAACTTTAAACCCCTTGGGCAACACATATCTATCTCAAACCCACCTCAAAGGAAAAGCGGCAGTTTAAAGCAGCACTGCTACAAAGGAAAGACAGGCTGTAACAATTTTAAGATTTCTGAATGAATGAGAATGAATGAGAGAAATGCATGTGTGCTTTCCTGTACTTCCTCTTCTTTCTATTTTTCTATTGAAATACTCCCATAATGTCGCATTTCATTCTGCCGGCTGTGGATGTGTGCTGAAAACCACACCTGCCAGATGGAAATATAATAATTTCGTCAAATGGAACATTATTTGAATGTTTACTGGACATTGAACATGTTTTATTATTATTTTATTTTATTTTATTATTATTATTACTACATTAACATTTTAAAAAGACCACATAACATTGGCTGAAAACATGACTGCACATTTGCATTCTAAAAGACAGTGGGATATAGAGACAATGAGAGTAACCCCTGGATTCAATTAGCCAAATGGGTTTTGCCAATAGTGATGATTAAGAGACATTGAGAATCATTGAATGTGTAAGAGCCAGCATATTCCAACCCCCCACCCCACTGAGAGTGTCTGGTAAGCTTGGAGGAATCCACAAAGCTCGTAGGCTGTTCCAAACAAGGAGCTAGTCACATGACTAACCTACTGGCCAACCTGGAGTTAATTGAATTGTGCTCACAAAACAGTTTTTGGAAGAGACTGCAATTGAACTTCAAGGAGGAAGGTCTCTCTCTCTCTCTCACGCAAAGTTCCAGGGACCCACGGAAGTAATTTAAGCCTCAAGACAGAAGACCAGTGAAACAAGTTTGAAAGCGTGCACTGGGCCCCAACGAGAACTGCAAGACTTAACTTCAATCAAAAACTTTACATCCAACCCAAAACAAGTAACTGAACACTATCTATTACTTCAAACCTTTCCCCTTTAATTCTTTCTCCTCCTCTGAATCTATTTGCGTGTGTGTTTTATCATGTATGCATACTAGTGTGGTCACATTGCCTATTTGTAGTAGTTTTAACTGTTAGAGTTTTAAAGTTAATAAACTTACATCTTTCTTGTTTAAATCTGACAAAACCTCTCTGGTTGATTTCTATACAATTACAATTGGAGAGCAGTGAGCAAGGAGTCACTGAGGGGAAGCTAAAAACACAGTGTTTTAAAAGTTAAACCCTGTTATGGCCAAAACAGGAAAGGCCGAGGGGGAGCCCTAGATCCCTTCCTCACCTGGTCATAACACTGGCAAGAGAGAATGAAATGTATTCAGCTCTATTGGAATACAGAGCCTCAGTGAACTCCCTTATGTAACAGTGGATGACAAACTGGGAGAAGTCGGAAATATCGCCTGCTCTAGCCCGGAAGGAGCAAGACACAAAAAAAGATCATGGCCACGGTCACCTTCACAGCCACTGACAATGCTGTCCTCACCCTGCTCTAAGGCTGCTGTTTCCTTGCAACAGGTGACAGGTTTCAGTGAGAACATCCTTAGTGAAGTGGAGATGTCTGGCACACTGATTCTCACTGAAGTTGAGGTAGGAAATTGCTCCATGAACACTGTGGTCAGATACCGCCTCCTGCTGAGAGCCCTTACCACCTCCGCCTTCTCCCTGTTCCAGCAGATGGTGCTGCTCTGTGTCGCCTCTGCTTATTCTCCCTGTCATGCCGTAATCCACGTGGATGCATACTTCAGTGCCTATGTTTTTGAGTAAGTCACTTGTGCAGAATCTTTGAAGTCAGGACAAAAATCCTATTGCATTTGCCTCATTGTTCAGCAACTCTGGAAACCACCAAACATTTCTACAACTGCAGAAACAGCCAGTAAAAATCAATCAGCAACTAACCTGAAAGTAGTTGATGATCCCTTTAAATAGCACTGCTGAGTGGTCCTGCCGGCTGCTGAACACATGTCCAGCTGTGCGAGGGTTAAAAGAGGCCATTCACTGGAGCATTGAGCTTCAAAACAGCAACATTGGTGTCAAATTAGTATTACACGATCTGCCTAACCTGCATACTTCCAGCAGACGCTCCCTGTGCGTGCACTAACATCCTCACCAAAATGACATCCAGTGCAGCTAGCACATCAAGTGTGCACACAAGCCATTGACGCCATTTTGGAGGCAAAATGGCACCTGTAGTGCTGAAAGTACGGGCGCTATGGAGCTGAATTCCACAGCCTCAGTTCAAATTATTACTGAATTGCATTCACTCCCTGATTTATAGTTTTCTAGAGATGTTATGATCTCAAAAATGAAATCTCAATGGGAGTTAAATATAGCTCTTACCTATTATGCTATTTAATTGAACTTGTGTATAGGCTATACTGGTGAAAAGGTTCACGATACAAAGTTAAATGCAGTTATCAACTGAGTTCTAATCTCAAGAGCACGACGATAAAGAGTATTAATTTCAGACATGATGTTTGTGATTCAGCTTTCTGATTTGATAAACAATGAACAAGGTACTGTACTGAGGAAATCCTTAGCTAGCTATTAATCAAAGTGCCATTGCCCAAGCTAGTGGATCCACAGTACTAGTTCAAATTAAACATCCTGGACATTTATCATAGTGATATCATTCATGTGTCCCCAAAGAAATTGAATGTCCCAAAGCACTTGAAGGAAATGGAAATTGGTTTAAATGAAATAATTTCAGCAGGAAACTCAGGACCACCCTCAACTACTATTGTGATGCATTATAGTACAAAGAGACTGCTTCAGGTCTGACTGTGTGATCTGCAAACTCTGATGGCTTTTGGAGCCAAATGCCTCAACAATGCATTGCAAATCATTTGAAAATGCAACATTTTGGTGTCTTAAATTACTCAAGTATTATAAAAGTGCGCTCAATATAGTTTTTGCCTACTTGCAGTTTTTTGTGTCAAATATTGTTCAAAGATAACTCGCTAAGTAAAGAAAACAAATTACTTTTGATTTGTTTTGTTATTCAACTTCAAAGGCTGGTTTGTTTTAATCTTGCTGGCAAATGGGTCAAGCCGATGCAATATGTTTTGTCAATGTTTGTCTATTTCGAGGATTCTGAGAATGCCAAATTAAATATCCAGGACTGTTAGAGGCAGATGCTTCTTTGCGTTGTCAGGAATATAAAGCAATCCCCACTCCCCCACCCCCACAATGACCTTGTACCGGAGCTCATTGGGCTGGATTTTGCAGTTAGCAGTGAAGCAAGGGCACTTTGTGCTCCCAATGGGTGGGTGTGTGCTGTGTTGTGCTTGCACCTGCCTGGCATATGTAAATCACATACCCTCCCCTTGGCTCTGTAAATTCCAGACTGGGTTATTGATAGAGGGCATTGTCTGGCAGGATCCCACTGTAATTTCCAGGATTGAGACCCAAAGAACTAAACTAATGACACTTGCTAGAATACAAGGATGACTTTGCTATGGATGGCAGATCCTAAACGGATGGAAACCCATGGGATATGCATGCAAGTTTCTCCATATGTGGTCTGAGTAAGCTAAATTCTATGTTGGCAGTGTGCGAGTGGGGAAATTATCTTGTGGTACTATGGTGTCAGTGGTGGCTCAGTGGAAGCACTCATGCCTCTGAGTCAGAAGGCTGTGGTTCAAGCCCTATTCCAGAGATTTAAACACGTAATCTAGGCTAGCACTTCAGTGCAATACTGAGATAGAATCATAGAATAGTTATAGCACAGAAAGAGGCCATTTGGCCTGTTGTGTCTGTAAGTGCTACTTAGCTAGTCCCACTCGCCTGCCTTTTCCCTGTAGCCCTGCAAATCTTTTCTCTTTAGATAATAATCTACTGTTGGAGTTTCAATCTGTTGGATGATGTTAAACCAAGAATCTGCTGCCCTCAGGTTGATCTAAAGATATTATGGAACTATTTTGAAGAAGGACTGAGGAGTTCTTCCCAATGTTCTGTCCAGCATTTATTCCACAACCAGCACCTAAAACTGATGATCTGGACTTTATCAGATTGCTGTTTGTTGGACCTTGCTGTGGCAAATTAGCTACTGTGTTTCATGAATTGCAATAGTGGCTACACTTCAAAAGGTACTTAATTGGCCGTAATTGTCCTGAGGTTGTGTAAGATGCTATATAAATGCAAGTCTTTCTTTGGCGGTGCTCTGATGCCTCAACTAAGTAACCAATCTTTGATTTAGGCATTGCAGATCCCGCCCTCACCATGTGAATAGAGGGGGGCAGTTCGTCCAGCATCTGCAGGTGAGCCGCCACGCACTAGATCGTGGTGGCATGGCGACGTGTGGGCCATCATTTATTTTGCCTACTGCTGCTCCTAGCGGCGGGAGAATAAAATTCAGCCCATAGTGTTTTTGTTTAAAGGGCCACTAATAGACTCATTGAGATATACAGCACAGAAACGGGCCCTTCAGCCCACCGTGTCCACACCGGCCATCAAGCCTATCTATTCTAATCCCATTTTCCAGCACTTGGCCCGTAGCTTTGTATGCTATGGCGTTTCAAGTGCTCATCTAAATACTTCTTAAATGTTGTGAGGGTTCCTGCATCTACCACCCCTTCAGGCAGTGTGTTCCAGATTTCAACCACCCTCTGGGTGAAAATGTTTTTCCTCAAATCCCCTCTAAACCTCCTGCCCCTTACCTTAAATCTATGCCCTCTGATTATTGACCCCTCCGCTAAAGGAAAAAGTTTCTTCCTATCTACCCTATCAATGCCCCTCATAATTTTGTATACCTCAATCAAGTCCCTGCTTAGCCTTCTCTGCTCTAAGTCTCTGCTCTAGCCTATCCAGTCTCTCTTCATAGCTGAAATGCTCCAGCCCAGGCAACATCCTGGTGAATCTCCTCTGCACCCTCTCCAGTGCAATCAAATCCTTCCTATAGTGCGATGACCAGAACTGTACACAGTACTCCAGCTGTGGCCTAACTAACGTTTTATACAGCTCCATCATAACCTCCCTGCTCTTATATTCTATGCCTCGGCTAATAAAGGCAAGAATCCCATATGCTTTCCTAACCACCTTATCTACCTGTGCTGCTGCCTTCAGTGATCTATGGACAAGTACACCAAGGTTCCTCTGAGCCTTTGTACTTCCTAGGGTCCTACCAACCATTGTATATTCCCTTACCTTGTTAGTCCTCCCAAAATGCATCACCTCACACTTCTCAGGATTAAATTCCATTTGCCACTGCTCTACCCATCTTACCAGCCCATCTATATCATCCTGTAACCTAAAGCTATCTTCCTCACTATTTACGACACCACCAATTTTCATGTCATCTGCAAACTTACTGATCATACCTCCTGTATTCATGTCTAAATCATTAATGTACACTACCAACAGCAAGAGTCCCAGCACCAATCCCTGTGGTACACCACTAGTCACAGGCTTCCACTCGCAAAAACAACCCTCGACATTTCTCTCTGCCTCCTGCCACTAAGTCAATTTTGGATCCAATTTGCTAAATTGCCCTGGATCCCATGGGCTCTTACCTTCTTGACCAATCTCCCATGCGGGACCTTATCAAAAGCCTTACTGAAGTCCATGTAGACTACATCAACTGATTTACCCTCAACTACACACCTTGTCACCTCCTCGAAAAATTCAGTCAAGTTGTTAGACATGATCTCCCCTTGACAAAGCCCTGCTTGACTATCCTTGATTAATCCCTGCCTGTGTACTCATACTTTTAATTGCAGTGTTTCAGGCTGTTTCCTCCTGACAAAATTCTGTCACAATGATGTGATGCATAATACTAAAATTTAACATATTAATTTTGTACAAACAATGCTTTATAATTCCAATAAAACGTCCTTGTGCATTTGGCACGTGTTTGGATTGGGTGAGGTGATTGTGAGCCTTTAAATCTGGTTCCCTTTGTGCCGTGGGAGAATCGTCATCACACACTATTGTGAGTAGGAGAAGGGGAACTGTTTTAGTAGTGTAAATATGTTCACTGATGTCTCTATCTCTCCCAATGATCTAAGCCGTACAAATATCAATGTAAAAGTTGCAATGTTTGGCAAACTGTTACTATGACTCTTCCATTATGCAATAGGTTGCCAACAATTTATATTGAAATGCAGAGTAAGGGTCACACATGCAAGCGCGCGCGCACACACAAAAAAACATTGACAATGCCTGTGCACCCATTTTGACTGGACTTGGTTCCAGGTGTGAGAAAGTGCTTTAATGCCTTGACTTCAATCACAATTACAGCCCACCAGGTACATGTTTAACTGACAGCATTTTATTTCAGAACAGTTTCGCTTCCACCTATCAACATCGGAACTATGATTACAGCTCAGCAATGTCCCGACTTGTTCTTAAAAAATTAAAAAATGATTTCCATAAATCAATACAATGTGCCAGGATCATGACATCCTCCTCTGGTTAAGTCGTGTCCCCATGGTGTTAAATAATAGGATTAGAGGACTTTCAAGCTTAGCATCAAGGAGCAACAAATGAGATGGATAGATGGATGGGCAGAAGATGAATGGAAATTAACATCCAAACAGACAGCTATTTGCCAAAGAAAGGCCATACATCATTTTTAATTGACTGAAACAGAATGTGGTGTGTGGCTGGTCACAGTTTAATGAATTTTCTTAAAAACACCAGCTCTGAGATGAAGGCCAAAATAATGCTGAAAAGCTTATTGTGTCATATTCTGTTCAAAAACAGTTATACATAAAGGCATGTTTTGCCTCAACTCTCAGTTGAACTCAATATTTTTGCAAGAACAATAAATTCAGTTTTAACTCCATAGTATTTAGATTTATGCAAGTAATAGTTTTTAATTTCCACCACAAATTAATCATTCAAGCCTCTCTGTTCTCCATTTCTCGTTCTTTTTAGGGTTTTTTATTTTGTATCAGATGAAAGATGAAGAAGGAGCAATGCTGCCAATTTTTTTTTCAATAAAGAGAGACTGGAGTGAATGGTAAATGAGATAAAATAAATTGCTTACAAGAGCCAAACTGCTGTACGCACAGTCCTGAATGAAAGCACTGTGCTACGCTGAACCACAAGATCTGTGCAAAAACAAATGTTAGCATTAAGAACCCCACAGAAAATGTCCAGCTCATAGAAACTGCTTTCAGAAGCACCTTAAGTCAACGCTCTGTACAATCACTTTTAACTCTGGTGCAAGTTCTTTAACATGATGCCTACTTATGGTAATACCAGACGGGCTCAGAAGATTTAGAGAAGGGAAAAACAAGTAAATGTAGAGGTGTATGTTGAGATGAATTGAACAAGAGATTGCTAATCTGTTATCTTATGCAATGCAGCAACCGAGTCACAACGTTTGGAAAACCAAAATGAAAGCTTAGAAATTACCATTGGTGACGTTAGTGTCATGGTGGGCCCCCAACTGCCAAGAATGAGGCATATTAATTTCACCATATGGACATTAAATTTCAAATTGTTGCTGGGAAGAAGAGACGGTTTGTTACAAGGGCTGCCAGACTTGGATGGAGGACATTTGCATACCAATAGTGACAAGAGAGGTTACTTCCCTTATCCGCTTATCCTAAAATGGACTTTGATCACCAGGATTTGTGTGTAAGAGGAGCATTCCAGAGACTGCTAAGGTGATACAATCCACAAACTGGTTAAATCAGCTGGTCACATGACTAACTGGTTGGTCCAGGGTTTTCTGAACTAGCCCTAGAGTTTGAGTGAGAAAGACTGGTTCCTCCTGGACTGAGAAGATCTCTCCTGTCTGCTCCCATCTCTTCCTCACAACCCACTGAATCCACTGAAGACACATGAACCCCAAGAGAGAAACGTCTCCTACAGCGAATAAGGTTTAAGAAGAATACTGGGCCCCAACAAAAAGTAAGATCAACCTACAATCAAGGACTCTACAGTGAGCTCCATGAACCGTAACAAAAACTCTTCAGATATTCCCTCAAACTTTTACACTTTATTTTTCTTCTGTTCTTTTCTGTCTCTATTTGCATGTGTGTATCGCGTATGCATGCTAGCGTGGGTACGCCGTGTCTCCGTAGGCGTCAACCGAATTAGAATTTAAGTTCAAGTTTAATAAATTTCAACTTTCCTTCTTAAAAACCTAAGAAAACCTGTTTGTGCTGGTTTCTTTGCCTTATAACTGGAAAGTGGTGAACAAGGATTCACCAAGGCGGAGCTAAAAATACGGTGCTTTAAAAATTAAACCCTGTTATGGTAAGATCAGGTGAAGGCTGAGAGGGACACCTAGACAGCTTTCTCACCTGGTCATAACATTAGCAAACAGGCTGTGCCCTCAGTCTGACACCCCTAGCTGGCAGGGAGCTTTCATGATGCCTGGTTTTCCCTTCATTCACAGAATTGAGGTCAACATGCCTGTGATTTCCTTGGCAATGCTTCCTATTTGCAGCACTCTTCTTTGGTACCACATGTTTAGGAAATAAATGGTTGTTGAAAAATATTGCTAATTAAGAACATGAAGTCAATATCAGTGCAGGAATACATAATCTGGTCTCAACATCGAACACTGAAATTTGTGAAGATTATGTTTTTGCAACACATTTATTAATGCATTAGATTGCTAATGGGGCTTAAATTGGTCATTCCCTGACTTCACACTGAATAGAAGAGAGCCCCTATCCAAAACTTCGGTATGCAGTGCACCCAATTGTTTGTCTGGCCGCTGATATAAGTGGTAGGAAATCCTGAAATTTTGTGAAGTTTACTCAGCAGGTGTGGATCTGCGCTGGGTTTGAGAAGTTGTAAGATTAACACTTGTGTGTTTTGTTGAGAAAAAGGACAGGTATTACAAGTTTTATGAATTGTACTAAAATAATATAGTGCCAATGCACTGCTTAGTACTCTTGTTGGAACTATATTGCATTATTAGAAGGCATTCTCTGGAGTCCTGTAAGATGGTGTAGGCACACTCTAATAGCATTCTGATAAAAATTCTCTTTAGTTTTTAAATAAACATGGATGGTCTCAAATTTTCTGAAGTTCAATATTTGAATGCCTGAGGCCATCTTCTTTAGTTTCCACCAATGTCTTCTTGGTTCTATCACACTCCCTGACTGCCAGACTAAGCTGGAAGTGTGCAACTTTTGGTTTTTTGCTTGTTCGGGAGCTAATTTTCCTTCCAGTCATCTTATTTCATCAACAAGATTGTTTCCATTCCTCTTCACAACATCGACCAAAACTGCACCTCTCTATTCCCCTCCAACTATGACTGAAACACAAATTTATACCTATATTACCTCAATCCTGTCCTAGATGGTCCTTCCTTCTCCCACAAATGACAGGTTATTGAAAATACTGCAGTCTGCCTCTGCCTATGTCAAGGTTATGCACTCCCATTACCCCTTTCTCTCTGAGCTCCAGCAAATTATTTTTCAGATTCTTGTTCTTGCTTTCAAATGCCCCCATGGCCTAAACCCTCACAACCTTAGTGATGTCTGCCAGCTAGACATCCTCATGCACACCCTTAGCTCCTACAACACCTATCTGGTCTTTGTGCCCTCTCTCTTTTTTCCAGCACTGGTAGTTGTTCTTTGAGCAGTTGTCTCTGGAACATCCCCGCCCAATCTCTCTGTCTGACTAAACCCCACTTTAAAAAAGCCTACTATAAAACCTTCCCTTTGACTGTAGCTTCTTCAACTCCTTGTTTTTCCCTTCTTTAGAACATAGAACATAGAACATAGAACAGTACAGCACAGTACAGGCCCTTCGGCCCACGATGTTGTGCCGAACCTTTAACCTACTCTAAGATCAAACTAACTACCTACCTCTTCTTCCTACTCTGCTTTGTAAATAAATTTGAGATATTTTTGCAAATGAGCATTACTGAAATGTAAATTATAATTAAGAGGGTGTGTGAAAAAAAAATTCAAATTTCTGCGGTGCTGTTGGCAATATAGTCTATAATAGATATCTGAGTACAAGACATTAATTTGGACAAGGCAATCCTGGATTAATGGCTGTGTCGGACCTCATCATTGCAACTGACCTCCTGACTGCATGCTTCAGATCGAGCAATCAGGTCATTTAGGAGGGAAATTGACAACAATAACAAATTGTATTTATATAGTGCCTTTAATGTAATAAAATAAACATCCCAAGGCACTTCACAGGAGTGTCATGAAGCAAAATTTGACACTGAGCCTCATAAGGCGATATTAGGGAAGATAACAAAAAGCTTGGTCAAAGAGTACATAAGAACGTAAGAAATAGGAGTAGGAATAGAACATGTGGCCCCTTGAGCCTACTACGTCACTTAACACGGTCATAGCTGTTCTTCTGCCTCAACTCCACTTTACCACCTACTCCCCATATACCTTGATTCCCTGAGAGACTAAGGGCTGAATTTGGTGCTGGAGGTGGGGCACCTGGCTGAAAAGGTGGGGGCAGCCCCACCCCTGCCTTCACCCCCCTACCTCCCCCAGAGCGATCCTTCGGTCCTCTTCAGTCAAAATTTTAGGAGACGGGTTCCCCGTCCCTTTAAAGGGACGGAGATCCCACCTCCAAGAGATGCCAGCCAATCACAGGGCCGGCAGCTCAGCAG
The DNA here is from genome assembly GCF_036365525.1 of Heterodontus francisci. NCBI lineage: Eukaryota > Metazoa > Chordata > Chondrichthyes > Heterodontiformes > Heterodontidae > Heterodontus > Heterodontus francisci. The sequence continues at coordinate 71,040,310 of NC_090388.1, read as the reverse complement.
TATCGGTTGCGCCACTGGGAGTGGTGACCCTTGTTGGTACTGCAGAGGCTTCGGACCCAGGCCCAGTGCTGGAACCCCAGATAAGAGGTAGGGGGTGGGGTCACTGTGGCTAGTCCAGAAGGCCCTGGCGAGAGGGGGTGGGAGGTGGGGGTTCAGTCCGGGGGAGGGGATCCCATGGTAGGGGAAGGAAGTTGTTTCTGGTGGGGTTCCTCTGTAGGCCACAAATTGCCCATGGAGGAGGGACGCCCCCCACACCCCAAGCTCGCAGGGAGGGTGCCTCATTTTACAAGGTGTCTGCCCCACATGGCGCAGGCACCCCCGCTGCGGGATTTTAATAGGCCACTTAAGGGCATCAATTTGCCTCTGGGCGAGAAAGCCGTCGGCAGCCTATCCTGCCCCCAGGAAGATTGCTGGGCAACGGGTTGCCGATAGGTCCTCCACCCCGCTGCTCCCCTAACCACCCGTCGTGATTCTCCGTGCCCCCCTGCCGCGTCTGATTCCACCTCGGTGGAGCTTGTAAAATCCTGGTCTAAAATTCTGTCTATCTCAGACTTTAATATACTCAATGATGGAGCATCTACAACCCTCTGGGTAGAGAATTGCAAAGATTCACAACCCTCTGAGTGAAGAAATTTCTCTTCATCTCAGTTATAAATGATTGACCCCTTATCCTGAGACTGTGCCCCCTGTGTTCTAGATTCCCTCACCAGGGGAAACAATGGCTCATTATCTGGACTAATGTTCTGTCTTTCATCACATTAACACTCCCTTTGCCTTTGTCCCATGACATCTTTGTCATTTAATCTCCCCTGGCCTCTGTCCTATCACACACCTTCCCTTTTGTTCTCACCACCCGCTCCGCCCCCACCCCCCAACACCCACACTTCACTTGCTTAAAACCTATTACATTTCTAAACTTTGCAAGTTCTGCTGAAAGGTCACAGACCTGAAACGTTAACTCTGCTTCTCTCTCCACATATGCTGCCAGACCTGCTGAGTATTTCCAGAATTTTCTGTTTATATTTCTCTCAGTATCTACCTCATCCAGCCTCTTCAGAATCTTACATGTTTCAATGAGATTTCTTCTCATTCTTCTAAACTCCAGAGAGTATAGGCCCAATTTACGCAACAACCCTCTCATCCCAGGAACGAATCTAGTGAACCTTTGCTGTACCTCCTCCAATGCCAGTTTATCCTTCCTTAAATATGGAGACGAAAGCTGCACACAGTACTGCAGGTGTGGTGCCACAAAAGTCCTGTACAATTGTAGCAAGACTTCCTTATTCCTCAACTGCAATCCCCTTGCAATAAGGCCATCATGCCATTTGCCTTCCTAATTGCTTGCTTGTACCTGCATGCTAACTTTCTGTATCCCTTGTACATGTATACCCGCATCTCTCTGAACATTAACATTTGCAAGTTTCATGCCTTTTAAAAAAATACTCTGCTTTTTTATTCTTCCTACAAAAGTGAAAGTGAATAACCTCACAATCCCCGCATTGTACTTCATCTACCACCTTGCTGCCCATTCACTTAACCTGTTTATATCTCCTGGCAGCCTCTTTTTGTCCCCTTCACAGTAGAGGCCTGCTCAGGTCGGGAAAAAAGAACCCGACCCGAATCCAACCGAACCACAGCGGACCCAAGCCTGACCCTGGTATGTAATTTGTGTCTTCTACTATGAAGGCAGACACAAAATATTTGTTCAACATCTCTGCCATTTCCTCATTCCCCATGATAATTTCTCCTGTCTCTATCTCTATGGGATCAATATTTACTTTAGCTACTCCTTTTTATATATTTGTAAAAGCTCTTACAATCTGTTTTTATATTCCTGGCTAGTTTACTCTCATGTTCTATTTTTTTCCTTTTTATAGACATTTTTGGTCCCCCTTTGCTGGTTTCTAAAACACTCCCAGTCCTCAGGCTTACTACTATTCATACATTGTAAGCCTCTTCTTTTAATGTAACACTATCCGTAAGTTCCCTAGTAGGCCACGGATGGATTTTACTTGATGAGTTTTTGTTTTTTAATAGAATGTATTTTTGCTGAATATTTTAAATTATTTCTTTAGATGCTTCCCACCGTTCATTTACCACTATAACTTCCGGTCTATTTACCCAACCAACCTTAGCTAGCACTTCCCTCGTACCAATGTAATTGGCCTTGTTTAAGTTTAAGGCTGTTGTTTGAGACTGGTGTATGTCACTTTCAAACTTAATATGGAATTCTATTGTACTATGATCACTTTTCCAAGACTGTCTTTTACTGTGAGATTACTAATTGAACTTGTCTCATTGCACAATACTAGATCTAAAATAGCTTTATCCCTAGTTGGTTCCACAATATACTGTTCCAGAAAACTATCACAAAAATATTCTACAAACTCATCTTCCAGATTACCTTGAACAATTTGATTTGTCCTGTTTATATGAAGATTAAAATCCCCCATGATTATTACTTTGCCTTTGTTTCAAGTTCCAATTATCTTTTGCTTAATGCTCTGTCTAACAGTATAACTGCTGTTAGGGGGCCTATAAACTGTTCCCACCAGCATTTTCTGACCCTTGTTATTCCTAATCTCCACCCATACTGATTCTACTTCCTGATTTCTGAGCCAAGATCCTTTCTCACTACTGTCCTTATGCCATCCTTTACTAACAGGGCTACTCCTCCTCCTTTTCCATTGTGTCTGAATTTTCGAAATGTTGTGTACCCTGGAATACTTATTTCCCAACCTGTTCACCTTGTAACCATGTCTTTGTAATGGTGATTAATTCTAAACCATTTATCTCTATTTGTGCTGCTGTTCATCTACCTTATTACAAGTGCTTCGAATATTCAGATAAAGAGCCTTTAATTTTAAGTTGCCCCTACTCTGCTTGTCTTTACCCAAGTCACTATATTGTCTTGAATTTTCTCTTTAGATTTCTAAATCTCCCTTCACCTGACCCCCTCACCTCCACCCCCCCACCCCGTTTTAATTTAAAGCCCTATCCACAGGCCCAGTTATATCATTCACCAGGACACTGATCCCAGCCTAGTTTAATGGAGCAAAGGAACAGTTCCCTCTTTCCCCCACTGTGCCAGTGGCCCAGTGCCCCATAAATCAAAACCCCTTCTTCCCATACCACTCTTTGAGCCACAGGTTTATTTAGGTTTTAAGGAGCATCTTAAACAAAGAATGAGAGATAAGGAGATGGAGACATTTAGGGAGGGAATTCCAGAGCTTCGGGCCTAGGTAGCTGAAGGCAAGACTACTAGTGGTGGAGCAGTTAAAAGCCAGGATGCTCAAGAGGTCAGAATTGGAAGGGCACAGGTCTTGGAGGGTTGTGGGGCTAGAGGAGATTACAGAGATAAGGAGAGGCAAGGCTATAGAAACATTTAAAACCAAGGATAAAATTTTTTAAATCTAAGCGTTGTTTAACCAGGAACCAGCATGGGTCAGCAAGAACATAAGAAATAGGAGTAGGAGTAAGCCATTTGACCTTCAAACCTGCTCCACCATTTAACAAGATCTTGGATGATCTTTCTGTTGCAACTCTACCTACCAGCACTCTCCCCATATCCCTTAATTCCTTTAGTACCCAAAAGTCTATTGACATCTGTCTTGAATATACATAATGACTGAGAATCCACAGCTCTCTGGGGTAGAGAATTCCAAATATTCACAACTCTTTGAGTGCAGAAATTTCTCCTAATCTCAGTCCTAAATGGCCGACCCTTTATTCTAAGAGTGTGAGCCTGTGTTTTAGATTCACCATCCGGGGAAATATTTTCCCAGCATCTACCCTGTCAAGCCCCATAAGAATTTTATATGTTTCAATTAGATAACCTCTCATTCTTCTAAACTCCAAGGAATATAGACCTAGTCTACTCAATCTCCTCTCATAGGGCAATTTCTTTGTTCCAGTCTCTTTAGGGCAAGTATGTCCTTCATTACATAAGGAGACCAAACCTGCACACAGTACTCCAGGTGCAGCATCACCAATGTCCTGTATAATTATAGTAATAGTTCTTTACTCTTATGCTCCAATCCCTTTGTAACAAAATCTAACACACCATTTGCCTTCCTAACTGCTTGCTGTACCTGCATGTTAACTTTCTGTGATTTATGTATTAGGACATCCAGGTCCCTCTGAATTCAAACATTTCCCAGTCTCTTACCATTCATAAAATATTCTGCATTTTTATTTTTCCTACCAAAGTGGATAACTTCACACTTCTGCACATTATATTCCATCTGCCATTCACCCAACCTGTCTATATCCCTCTGCAGCTTCCATGCTTCCTCCTCACAGCTTACTTTTTCATCTAACTTTGTATTGTCAGAAAATGATACACTCAGTCCCTCATCTAAGTCATTAATATATACTGTAAAAAGCTGAGGCCCAAGAATGGATTCTTGCAGTACATCGTTAGTCACAGATTGCCAACCCCAAAATGTCCAGTTTATTTCTATTTGTTTTCTGTCCATTAAGCAATCCTCAATCCATGCTAATATATTACCCCCAATCCCATGAGTAATAACCTTTGTTGGCATCTTATCGAATGCTTTTTGAAAAACCAAAAACATTATATCCACTGGTTCTCCCTTATCCATCCGACTGGTTACCTCCTGAAAAAAACTCCAACAGATTTCTCTAACATAATTTCCCTTTCACAAATCTGCATTGACTCTGTTTAATCATATTATGATTTTCTAAGTGCCCTGTTATCATGTCCCTAATAATATATTCTAGCATTTTGCCTACTGCTCATGTTTTGCCAACTGCTCATACTGTGTACAGTATTGGTCTCCTTATTTAAGGAAGGATATAAATGGAATGGGTGGGTCGTCTTATGAGGAAAGGTTGGACAGGCTAAGCTTGTATCTGCTGGAGTTTAGAAGAGTCGGAGGTGACTTGATTGAAACATAAGATTCTGAGAGGTCTTGACTGTGGATGTGGAAAGGATGTTTCCTGTTGTGGGAGAATCTAGAACTAGGCATCACTGTTTAAAAATAAGGGGTCACCCATTTAAGAGAGAGATGAGGAGAATTTTTTTTCTCTCAGATGGTTGTGAGTCTTTGGAATTCTCTTCCTCAAAAGGCAGTGGAAACAGAGCCTTGAATATTTTTAAGACAGAGGTAGATAGATTCTTGATAAGCAAGGGGGTGAAAGGTTATCAGGGGTAGGCGGGAATGTGGAGTTGAGATTACAATCAGATTGGCCATGATCTTGTTGAATAGTGGAGCAGGCTTGAGGGGCCGAGGGGTCTACTCCTGCTCCTAATTCATATGTTCATATGTTAGGCTAATTGGCCTATAGTTCACTGTTTTCTATCTTCCTCTTTTCTTAAATAATGGAGTTACATTTGCAACTTCCAATGCTTGGGAACTGTTCTAGAACCTAGCGGATTCTGAAAGATCAAACCCAATGTATTCACTGCAGCTACCATTTTTAAAACCCTGGGATGCAGGTCGTCAGGTCCATGGAATTTGTTGCTAGTTAGTCCCATTAATTTCTCTAATGCTATTTATATTTATATATATATTTATATCAGGCGGCACAGTGGCGCAGTGGTTAGCACCGCAGCCTCACAGCTCCAGGGATGCAGGTTCGATTCTGGGTACTGCCTGTGCGGAGTTTGCAAGTTCTCCCTGTGACCATGTGGGTTTTCGCCGGGTGCTCCGGTTTCCTCCCACAGCCAAAGACTTGCAGGTAATAGGTAAATTGGCCGTTGTAAATTGCCCCTAGTGTAGGTAGGTGGTATGGAATATGGGATTACTGTAGGGTTAGTATAAATGGGTGGTTGTTGGTCGGCACAGACTTGGTGGGCTGAAGGGCCTGTTTCAGTGCTGTATCTCTAAAATAAATTTAAAACATTTTTTTACTTATACTCATTTCCTTAATTTCCTCATTCTCACTAGACCCTTGGTTGCCCATTATTTCCAGAATTTTTTTTGTATTCTCCTGTGAAGATAGATACAAAGTATTTGTTTAATGGCTCTGCTATTTCCTTATTCCCCATTATAATTTCACCTGCCTCTACTTCTAATCGGCCCATGTTTACTTTCACTAATCTCTTCCTATTTACATACCTATGGAGACGTTTACAATTATGCTAGTCTCTTGCTAGTCTACTCTATATTCTCTTTTCTCTTTCTTTATCAATTCCTTGGTCCTTCTTTGCGGAATTCTAAAAATCTTTCCAGTCCTCAGGCTTACTATTCTTTATTGACAACATTATAAGCTTCTTCCTTTGATCTAATACTATCTTTAACACCCCTTGTTAGCCATGGTTGGACCACATTTACTGTGGGGTTTTTGTGCCCTAAAGGAATTAGATTTGTTGCAAATTATATATTAATTTTTTAAATGTTAGTCATTTCTTTTAATCTTTTAATGTTATTTCCCAATATACCTGAGCCAACTTGCCCCTCATACTTACGTATTTTTCTTTGTTTAGATTTCACATCCTATTTTTGCACTTAACTAAACCACTTTCATTCTCAATACAGCATTCGATCATATTATGGTCAGTCTTCCCTAGAGGCCCCTTTACTACTGGGTTATTAATTAACCCTTTCTCATTGCATAATACTAGATCCAAAATAGCCTGTTCCCCAGTTGGTTCCTCGACAAACTGATCCAGAAAACCATCTTGTATACATTCCATGAACTTGTCTTCTTGATATTACTGCAAATTCATTTTGCTCAGTTAATATGAAAATTAAAGTTCCCCATGATTACTGTATTATGCTTATTACTTGCGTCTTAATTTCCTGATTTATGCTCGGCTCTAAACTACAACTAATGTTAGGGGCCTATAAATAACTCCCACCAATGTTTTCAACCCCTTGCTGTTTCTTAGCTCCACCCAAACTGACTCGACTATTGATTTTTTGAGCTAAGATCCTTTCTCTTTTCTGTCTTTATCCCATCCCTTATTTTCAGGACCACATCTCCTCCTTTTCCATTTTGCCTATCCGTTCTAAAAGTTAAGTATCCTGAAATATTTAGTTCCCAACCTTGGCAACTTTGCAACCACATCTCTGTAATGGCTATTAGAACAAACCTATTAATTTCTATGAGTGCTATTAATTTATTTGATTTGTTGCAAATGCTTCACAGATTCAGATAAAATGCTTTTAGGTTTGATTTTTTCCCTAATTTTCCCTGATGCCACCTTAGTCACAAATGCCCTATTACCTTTGTTACTCTTACTGTCTCTTCCTGACCTACTCTGCTTATTTTTACCTAACATGCTGCTCTGCCTTGGAGCCTTAACATTTCCTGTGTTCCTTTTGAATTTATCCTTTCCTGAAACCTCCTACCCACCCTCCCTCCACTTTATTAGTTTAAAACCTTATCAACTGCTCTAGTTATTCATTTTGTCAGGACACTGGTCCCAGCCCGATTTAATTGCAGCCCATCCCCAATGGAACAGCTCCCTCTTTCCCCAGTACTGGTGCCAGTGGCCCATGAAGTGAGTACAGGAGTGATGGGTGAACAGGACTTGGTGTAAGGACCCGGGCAGCAGAGTTTTGGATGACCTCAAGTTTATGGAGGGTAAGATGTGAGAGGCCGGCCAGGGGTTTGTTGAAATAGTCAAGTCTAGAGGTAACAAAAATCTGGAAGAGGGCTTCAGCAGTAGATGATCTGAGGCAGGGATGGAGTCAGGCAACGTTATCGAAGTAGTGGAAATAGGCAGTCTCTTAGTGATGGTGTGGGTATGTGGTTTGAAGCTCATCTTGGGGTCAAATATGACATCAACCTGCATACAGTCTGGTCCAGCCTCAAAGATTTGGAAGGGAGAGGGATGGTGTTGGTAGCTAGTGTATTGCGTTTGTCGTGGGGATGGAAGACAAAGGCTTTGGTCTTTAATTGGAGGAAATTTCTGCTCATCCAGTACTGAATGTCAGAAAAGGAGCCTGATAATTTAGCGACAGGGAAGGAGCCGAGAGAGGTGTTGGTGAGGCAGTTCCGGATGTCGTCAGAATACATGTGTAAACTGACACTGTGTTTTCGGATAATGTCATTGAAGAGCAGCACGTAGATGAGAAATAGGAGGGGGCCAAGGATAGACCCTTGGGGCACCAAAGCTAACAGTGTGGGAGCGGGAAGAGAAGCCATTGCAAGGATATACTCTGGCTATGATTAGATAGATAAGATTGGAACCAGACGTGTGCAGTCCCACTCAGCTGGACAATAATGGAGAGGCGTTGGAGGAGGATGGTATGTTCAACTGCATCAAAGGCAGGTCATGAAGGATGAGGAGGGATAGCTTACCTTTGTCACAGTTACATAGGATGTCATTTGTGACTTTGATAAGAGCTGTTTTGATACTGTGGCGGGGATGGGAACCTGTTTGGAGGGATTCAATCATGGTGTTCTGAGAAAGAGGTGCAGTGATTTGGGAGGGAACAACACAATCAAGGACTTTGGAGAAGAAAGGGAGGTTGGAGCTGGGTTGGTAGTTTGCAAAAATGGTGTGTTCGAGGAAGCAGGAGGTAGATCTCATGGACTCTTTCACACAAAGGATAATTGACATCTAGAATTTCTTCCCTGAAAATGCTGCAGATGCTGGGGCAATTGGAGCTTTCAAGACTGAGATTCATGGCTTTTTGCTAGGTGAGGGTACCAAAAGAAATGGAGATAAGGGACTGGATTGAATGTTCCTGCTGCTGGGACCGAATGCAAGCCGCACGCTCCCATACTGCCGTGATCTAGCATGTGGCAGCTCAAGATAATACGCCGGTCGGGCCACTCCCACCAATCACGTGGCGGGGGCAGGCTCTGTGAAGCCTGCAATGCATCAGCTGCCTCTTCGCAAAAGTTGGCACCATTTTTAAAGGGCAGCCAGACCTGCCACTAAATTTAAATATTTAAACCCATACCCTTCCCAGTACACCGCAAAAAAAATCGCCCTTTCCTCCCCCCAATAACACTTACACATAATAGTTTCCCTCTTACATGGAAGATTTGACCTTTGTCCCCCACAACTATTCAAAGTGCAGAGGTCACCCCTCCCCCCTCCCCTACACTGTACATGCTGATTTGACCTCATTCCCCCTCTCACTACACTAAAACTCCTGAGCAGCCTTCCTTCCCCAACTTGGTGGTGCCAGTTTTCGCTCGACAGGAAAGTGAAGGCGTGTGAGTCTCAGCTGCCGCACGGAAGAACCCGGGCAGCTGGTCAGATCACTGTCAATTTTATTTAAATGTATTAATTTACTTTATTTAAATATTTAAAGTTGGGTCCTGTTGCCCAGTTGCTGTCGCCAGGAAGATCAGGGCCGGCGCTCCTGGCATCAGGCTCTGTGGTGGGCCATTGCTGGTACAATCTTCAGGCACCTCCCCCCCACCCCCACCACAGATCCAGATATTGGGACCTCAACAAAATTCAGCCTGAGGTGGGTAAATGGAGTTGAGGTTATTACAAACAGGTGAGGATCCTGTCTTGTCCCTCTCCTTGTTTGACCATAACAGGGTTTATTCCTTTTTAAACAGTGGATGTGCTTACTAATTCAGTGCTATGATCATAAATGAACCAATCGGATAGGTTTTCTTGAGCTTAAACAAGAAAGGGGTTAGTTGATTGTACTTCAAAATCAAAACCCGATCTAAGTAAAAATAATAAACAATGTTCCAACTTTAACACACACACACACGGGAATCACACACACACAAATAGGTTACAGAGGGATGAAGAATAGTTTGGTTGGATTAGAGCCCAAAACAAATAAAACGTAATATACAGTCTGTGGGGTCTGGTTGTCTTCCAGATGAAGTCGTGATCCTGAAGTTCCTGGCTGGTAGAACTACACTTGCAGCTGGTCCACTTGGTTCAGGGTTTTCTTGGAGACTCCCCCCCCCCCCCCCCCCCCCACCCCACCCCCCCAAGGGTCTCTGTCTGTAGCAATGATAGACTTGGATGTTCTGCAGCCGCAGACAGGTTTTGAAACTTGCAGTATTACCTAGAGAGAGAGAGAGCCCCACTGGGGTGCTACACTGATTAGCTCCCAAAGCTTGTCTGCTGTGTGCAACAGAAACTCCAAGTTTTCACACAGACTGGGGAGACTGTCGTATGATTCTCTCAGTATATTCCTTTTTTTCACCTTAATGAGGTCCCAGTCTAAGAATCCCAAATCTCTCTCAGGACTTATTGTTTCAATGTTTACCTCTGGAGGTTCGTCTTCACTAGCGTGAATGCTCGAAGTTGGCTTTGAATGTCTTGCTGATGAGGGCAATACTGGATAAGTCATTCAACTGTTCGAGCCATTGTTCTGGCTGAGAGTTATTAGACATGTGTCCCCACTTCGATGCCTTGAATGTGAGGTATTTCAATGCAAATTGTGGTGGACATCTTGACTGACAACTTTTTAAAAGTTGAATGTAGGATTCTAGCTTCCTTTTCTAAAAGTTTAATGTAGGTTTCCAACCGATGAATTAAACATCATCATTCGGCGTAGCATGTTTCCATGACAGGGTATATATCAGCTATGATATAATTGAATGGCGGAACAGGCTCGAGGATCTAAATTGCCTACTCTTGTTCCTATGATCCTAATTAGGAGGTGGGGCTGGGATGAATGATATGGGATTCCTGGGATTAGTAAACTAGTAAGGTGCATAACTGAGACATTTGTGATGCAAAGGCGCATTAGTGTGAAGCTAGAATGGTTTCCAGTTATCTGGATTGCAACAGAGGATTGCAAGCTCAAAATGGCTTCCTAGAATCTGTTGTTCACAATCTCATCTGTTTTCATTTTGTGTGAGAGATTTTATTTAGTTTGGGTCCATTTCCGTGCTGGAAATAACTGAGTATGAATGCCAACTGTCAGCTCACTCTGTGTCACTGATGCTTCATGTTCTTCACACAAGGGAATGAATGGTCAAAATGGCATTAATGTACATTCATCAGGAAATAATCTTTAATCGATTACTTAGGAATTCTATGCTACGGTTCCATGATAACATTTTGTTAAATAATCCCCAGTAGACTCTCAGAATGATAATGAAATAGGTCACCAGCAGAAAACAACAAAAGATGAACTGCATTTCCAACCAAATTACATCCTGTGTTGCTGAGCGAGGCAACAGAGGCAAATATATTTTCAGCCTGGCTTTTATTAAAAACTTACTTACAGAATGTTTTACAAGCTCATTGTGCCAGCAATTTACATGAATCCTAGGGATCCAAAAAAAAGTTGGAACGTATTCAAGCCAGTTTTTTCGTGGATGCAGTTTCAGGATAGCAGACAAATGTACATTTTGTGATGTGACAACTTCACCACTTCTCAGCCAAGCTGCCAGATGCTTTCCATTCAGAGATTCAAGCATTTTTTTTCCAGAATAGAGGTGGAAGGTTTCTGTGGAGAGCTCCATGAGTCTTTTTTAGCAGTGAAAGATTCAAGGATGTTATTCAGTTCATTGTCTTACTGGAAGCAAATGGTTCAAAGTGCAAGCACGTCAAATTGGAATCACCCTTCAAAGAGGAGTCATTTATAATTAACAAATAAAATCCAAGGATCTGGAAGAAATTAAAATTGCAAGGTCTCGACCTGTGCTAACTTAGCTGATGTAAGCCAGGGCACAAGAGAGATTGCTACATTTGATCTCAGTGCTTTCAGGTTAGGAAGCTTCAAAATCAGCCATGCTGCCTGCTGCTGATCACAACCCAGTGACTCTTGCTGGAAAGTACACATTGTGGTGGACATTGAGTGAGGGCTGGATTAGGCTGGGCTGTGATGCTTCCTCACAAAGAAATAGCCAGCTCACTTTCTAGGCTGACACCCATCACAATACTGATGGAGTGCTGCACAGTTGAAGGTGCTATTTTTCGGATGAGACGTTAAACTGTTTTCCCTCTTAAATGGATGTAAAAGATCCCATGACACTATTCAAAGAAGATGTGGAGTCCAATATCCTGATTATCTGGTTATTATTTTGTTACCGTTTGTAGGAGCTTGCTGTATGTAAATTAGCTGCCCCATTTCTTACATTGTAACAGTGACTACACTTCAAAAGCACTTCATTGGCTCTAAAGCACTTTGGAATGTCTTGAAGATATGAAAGGGGCCACATAAATTCAAGTTCTTTCTTTCTTACACTGCCTTGGCCTACAGGGGTGGCCTCTTAGAGTTAATTGCATATTAATTGTCTTTAATTATATGCAGGTGGAGGGCTTTAAATGGAGTATCACTCGAGCAGATGTAAAGATATAAAGAGATACTCACTGAAACTGGGGTGTAGTTGAGTTGGGAGGTAAATGCTTGTAATGTTTTACTCTGTAAATAAATGTTAGACTGAGTAAGGTTTGGCTCCAGTACTATCCTTCACCAATTGGCTTTCTTGAATATTTCATGGGCCGGGATTTTCCAGCCCCTTTGAAGAAGGCCTTGGAGGCGGGCAGTTGGTGGGGGGGGGGGGGGAGGTGGGAAATCACATAAGGTGCCATCGGCTTAAACATCCAATGTTTAGATTTTACCAACGACAGACGGCAAGTGTGAACAGCATGAGTTTTTGGAAAAATGGCAATTAAGAGATAGTTAAGATAATTAAATTTGTCATTGAACGATATTTTATGGGCCTGTTCGAATTTTCTGGCAAGTGCACAGAGCCCTGACAGGTATATGACAGTGGCAATCGGCGGGAGCTGGGGCAAAATAAATTTGAACAATGGCACAGGTCCTGGAACTTTGTGACTTGCTTGTAATAAAACGAGGCAGAACGATTTTTCAGCGAAGGATAACAACACTTTAATGCATGTCTAGGTTTGAGGAAACCAGATGCCATTATTCAAACTAGGCTGCAGTTCCAGTGTGTGAAATTAAAAAGAAAATGTTCTCCACGCTGAACTACTTTGAAAAAGCTAAAAATTGTATTTCATTGAAATTTCAACAGTGGATCACTCAGAATAGAACTGAAGACCAACGTGAAACCAAAGTGGTGGTGGCTAATGCTTGGACTTTGAAAACACAATTTCTTTCAATTTATCACAAATGTTGATCACTTATATGAAGATCTAGAAAAAAAGGCCAGAGGGCGGCACAGTGGCGCAGTGGTTAGCACCGCAGCCTCACAGCTCCAGCGACCTGGGTTCAATTCTGGGTACTGCCTGTGTGGAGTTTGCAAGTTCTCCCTGTGTCTGCGTGGGTTTCCTCCGGGTGCTCCGGTTTCCTCCCACATGCCAAAGACTTGCAGGTTGATAGGTTAATTGGCCATTATAAATTGCCCCTAGTATAGGTAGGTGGTAGGGAAATATAGGGACAGGTGGGGATGTGGTAGGAATATGGGATTAGTGTAGGATTAGTATAAATGGATGGTTGATGGTCGGCACAGACTCGGTGGGCCGAAGGGCCTGTTTCAGTGCTGTATCTCTAAACTAAACTAAATGTGGATTGGAACAGCAATAATAGGCAAATGAATCCCAGGACTACCCAGGGAACAGTTAATAGGTGCTTCAGGTGTGACTCATAGTATCATTGTGTGATGAACTTCCCAAAGCAGAGAGGCAGGATCCTCTAAATGACACATGACACAGGAATTCTGAAGGAGAGGATGAAGAGAATGATGAATCTGAACAAACTGTACTAGTCACATGGAGTTTTTGTCCTGTGATGAATGTATTAGTCGCAAACTTGTTCAACTGTGCTGTGCTAGATACTACTTGCACTTCGACAGTATACAGAACAGACTGGTTGAAATGTTATCTTTGGTGATGACAATTGATTGAGGTCACTAAAGAGAATTGTAATTCCATGTAAATTAGCTGGAGTAGACCACATTATCAGTCCTGATGTCAGCTCTGGTGAGATACCTTTGCTGTTGAGTCAACCTTTTATGAAAAAGGCACAAATGAAACTTGACATGGAGTATGATAAGACAATTATATTTGGAAAAAGCTTCTGATAGTGCAAGAGGGAGATCTCACAGTAGTCGTCCCAACAGAAATTAAAGTACAAGTAGAGACCCCAGCTTGAATAGATTACACAAGGAAATGAATACTACAGAACAGTCTCAGAAACAACAACAGCAAACCCAGCCCTGTCGACCCTGCAAAGTCCTCCTTACTAACATCTGGGGGCTTGTCCCTCAGACTAGTCAAGTAACAGCCTGACATAGTCATACTCACGGAATCATACCTTGCAGACCATGTCCCAGACATCACCATCACCAACCCCGGGTACGTCCTGTACCACCGGCAGGACAGACCCAGCAGAGGCGGCGGCACAGTGGTATACAGTCGGGAGGGAGTTGCCCTGGGAGTCCTCAACATCGACTCCAGACCCCACGAAGTCTCATGGCATCAGGTCAAACATGGGCAAGGAAACGTCCTGCTGATTATCACCTACCACCCTCCCTCAGATGATGAATCAGTATTCATCCATGCTGAACACCACTTGGAGGAAGCACTGAGGGTGGCAAGGGCACAGAATGTACTCTGTGTGGGGGACTTCAATGTCCATCACCAAGAGTGGCTCGGTAGCACCACTACTGACCGAGCTGGCCGAGACCAAAAGGACAAAGCTGCGAGACTGGGTATGCGGCAGGTGGTGACAGAACCAACAAGAGGGAAAAACATACTTGACCTCGTCCTCACCAATCTGCCTGCTGCAGATGCATCTGTCCATGACAGTATTGGTAGGAGTGACCACTGCACACCGTGCTAAATGGAATAGATTTTGAACAGATCTAGCAATGAAAAGCTGGGTATCCATGAGGCGCTGTGGGCCATCAGCAGCAGCAGAATTGTACTCAACCACAGTCTGTAACCTCATGACATGGCATATCCCTCACTCAAGTCGGGAGACCAACCCTGGTTCAATGAAGAGTGCAGGAGGGCATGCCAGGAGCAGCACCAGGCATATCTTAAAATGAGGTGTCAACCTGGTGAAGCTACAACAGAGGACTACTTGCGTGCCAAACTCCAGAAGCAGCATGCGATAGACAGAGCTAAGTGATCCCATAAGCAATGGATCTGACCTAAGCTCTGCAGTCCTGCCACGTCCAGCTGTGTATGGTGTGGACAATTAAACAACTAACTGGAGGAGGTGGCTCCACAAATATGCCCATCCTCAATGATGGGGGAGCCCAGCACATCTGTGCTAAAGATAAGGCTGAAGCATTTGCAACAATCTTCAGCCAGAAGTGCCGAGTTGATGATCCATCTCAGCCTCCTCCTGAAGTCCCCAGCATCACAGATGTCAGTCTTCAGCCCATTCGATTCACTCCCCATGATATCAAGAAACGACTGACAATATTCCGGGAATACTACTGAAGACCTGTTCTCTAGAACTTGCCACTCCCCGAGCCAAGCTGTTCCTGTACAGCTTACAACACTGGCATCTACCCGGCAATTTGGAAAATTACCCAGGTATGTCCTGTATACACAAAAGCAGGACAAGTCCAACTCAGCCAATTACCGCCCCATCAGTCTACTCTCAATCATCAGTAAAGTGATGGAAGGTATCATCGATAGTGCTATCAAGCGGCACTTGCTTAGTAATAACCTGCTCAGTGATGCTCAGTTTGGGTTCCGCCAGGGCCCTCAGTTCTTGACCTCATTACAGCTTTGGTTCAAACATTGACAAAAGAGCTGAACTCAAGAGGTGAGGTGAGAGTGACTGCCCTTGACATCAAGGCAGCATTTGACAGAGTATGGCATCAAGGAGCCCCAGCAAAACTGAAGTCAATGGGAATCAGCGGGAAAACGCTCCATTGGTTGCAGTCATACCTAGCACAAAGAAAGATGATTGTGGTTGTTGGAGGTCAATCATCTCAGCTCCAAGACATCACTGCAGGAATTCCTCAGGGTAGTGTCCTAGGCCCAACCATCTTCAGCTGCTTCATCAATGACCTTCCTTCAATCATGAGGTCAGAAGTTGGGATGTTCGCTGATGATTGCACAATGTTCAGCACCATTCGTGACTCCTCAGATACTGAAACAGTCCGCGTAGAAATGCAACAAGACCTGGACAATATTCAGGCTTGGACTGATAAGTGGCAAGTAGCATTTGCGTCACACAAGTGCCAGGCAATGACTATCTCCAGCAAAAGAGAATCTAACCATCTCCCCTTAACATTCAATGGCATTACCATCGCTGAATTCCCCACTATCAACATTCTGGGGGTTACCATTGACCAGAAACTGAACTGCAGTAACCATATAAATACTGTGGCTGCAAGAGCAGGTCAGAGGCTAGGAGTCCTGCGGCGAGTAACTCACCTCCTGACTCCCCAAAGCCTGTCCACCATCTACGAGGCACAAGTCAGGAGTGTGATGAAATACTCTCCACTTGCCTGGATGGGTGCAGCTCCAAAAACACTCAAGAAGCTCGACACCATCCAGGACAAAGCAACCCGCTTGATTGGCACTCTATCCACAAACATTCACCCGCTCCACCACCGACACACAGTGGCAGCAGTGTGTACCATCTACAAGATGCACTGCAACAACGCACCAAGGCTGCTTAGACAGCACCTTCCAAACACGCGACCTCTACACCTAGAGGGACAAGGGCAACAAATGCATGGGAACACCACCACCTGCACGTTCTCCTCCAAGCCACACATCATCCTGATTTGGAACTATATCGCCGTTCCTTCACTGTCACTGGGTCAAAATCCTGGAACTCCCTTCCTAACAGTGCTGTAGGTGTACCTACCCCACATAGACTGCAGCGGTTCGAGAAGGCAGCTCACCACCACCTTCTCAAGGGCAATGAGGGATGGGCAATAAATGCTGGCCTAGCCAGCGATGCCCACATCCCATGAATGAATAAAAAAAAACTAAAATGATAGGTCCTCATGATCGTGAAGTTTTGGTAGCTGCCAATAAACTTGAGGATAAACTTGTGAGAGGAAAACAAAAGGAATTAGATAGATGGAGAGAGTTTGGTCTTTATTCTGAGGTACCAGATAAGGAGCAGCCAACCTTGTCACGTCGGTGGACTTGTACTGAAAAAGTCTTTGTGGATGGGACTTTTAAGGCTAAAGTGAGATTAGTTGCTAGGGGCTTTGAAGGGTAACTGGGTGATACAGATGTGAGAGTGGACAGTCCCACAGCTGAAAAAGTAATCTTGAAAAATCTTTTTAGCTCTTTTGGCCACATATTCATGAATGTGTGAGGTCAAACAACATAAAAGCCATGTTTCTGCAGGGTGATACTTTTCAGAGGAGTTTTTCTGAACCTGCCCGAAGAGGCAGCAGATGCAGAAAGGAAACTATGGAAACTAAACACTGTGTTGATGGACTTAATGTTGTTTCCAGTCTGTGGTATCTTTTGGCAAAGTCTGTTTTGCTGGAAATATGTTGTGTTTAACTAAAAGCAGATGGTACTGTGTTGAATTGGTATCATAAAGGGAAACTTTCAGGCATCTTCAAGATGCATGTTGTGACGAAAACCGCACCTGCCAAAAAATGAGACATATTAATTTTGTCATATGGAACATTATTTTTGACCTGTTACTGGACTTGAAATAACTTGTTTAAAAAAAACCCATAACAGTGGCTGAAAACATGGCTGCACATTTGCATTCTAAAAGATAATTGCCTGAAGAAGACAATGGGAGTGCCTACCTGATACAATTAGAAAGATGGATTTTGATCAAGAGACATTGAACGTGTAAGAACTAGCATTCCACCCCACTCCCCCTCCACTGAGAGTGTCTGCTAAGCTTGAAGGAATCCACAAAATCTCACAGACGAGGCTGCTCTAAATAAGGAGCTAGTCACATGACTAACCTGCTGGCAACCTGGGGGTTGTTTGTATTGTGCCACACAGAAAAGAACAGTCTGCAATTTGAAGACAAAAGAGAAGGAATGTCTCTCCCTGTTTCTCTCTCTCTCACGCAAAGTTCCAGGGACCCACAGAAGTAATTTAAGCCTCAAGACAGAAGACCAGTGAAACAAGTTTGAAAGTGTGCACTGGGCCCCAATGAGAACTGCAAGACTTAACTTCAATCAAAGACTTTATATCAAACCCAAAGCCAGTAACTGAACTCCAGCTATTACTTCAAAACTTTCCCCTTCTTTCTCCTCCTCTGTCCCTATTTGCGTGTGTGTTTATCGCGTATGCCTGCTAGTGTGGTCGCTTTGTGTATTTTTAGTAGTTAACTGAATTAGAGTTCTCCGGTTAATAAACTTACACCTTTCTTGTTTAAATCTGAGAAAACCTGTCTGGTTGATTTCTTTGCCATTACAATTAGAGACCAGTAAGCAAGGACTCACTGAGAGGGAAGCTAACATATGATGTTTTAAAAATTTAACCCTGTTACGGCCAAACCAGGAAAAGTCTGAGAGGGAACCCCTAGACCCCTTTCTCACCTGGTTGCAACAATGTTGATGATTTCTTATGAAGTGGTACTGGGGAATTTGAGAAATGTGTTATTAATAAAATTAGAGTAGAATTTAAGATTGAGAATCAGGATTGAGGGACTTTTAAATACGTTGGTTTAGATATTAGACAGAGTAGGGCTGGAATAACTTTAAATCAACAATTCTATCTAGAGAACACTACTCCCATCCGAGTTAATCTTGCTTGGTCATCACAAATTTGAGGATGTAACTTGTAGGGTAGATAAAGGGGAACTGGTAGAGATAGTATATTTGGATTTCCAAAAGGCATTTGATCAGGTGCCACACAAAAGTTTGATAGGAAGTTAAGGGCTCATGGATTTGGGGGTGATATATCAGCATGGATAGAGGATTGATTAATGGACAGAAAGCAGACAGTAAGCATAAATGGGCATTTTCAAGTTGGCAGGCTATGACTAGTAGAGTGCCGTAAGGTTCAGTGCTGAGGTCTCAGCTATTTGCAATCTATATTAATAACTTAGATGAAGCAACTGTGAGTAATGTATCTAAGTTTGCTGACGATACAAAGCTAGCTGAGAATGCAACTGTGAGGAGGACACAAAGAGATATAGACAGGTTAAGTGAGTGGGCAACAAGGTGGCAGATGGACTATGATGTGGGTAAGTGTGTGGTTATTCACCTTGGTAGTAAGACTAGAAAAGCAGAGTATTTTTTAAAAGGCGTGAAACTTGTAAGTGTTGATGTTCAAAAAGACTTGGGTGTTCTCGTACAAGGAACACAAAAAGTTAGCATGCAGGTACGGCAAGCAATTAGGAAGGCAAATGGCATGTTAGCCATTAATGCAAGGGGATTGGAGTACAGGAATAAATAAATCTTGTTACAGTTGTACAGGGCTTTGGTGAGACCACACCTGGAAAACTGTATGCAGTTTTGGTCTCCATATTTAAGGAAGGATATATTTCCTTGGAGGTGGTACAATGAAGGTTCACTCGATTGGTCCCTGGGATGAGAGGGTTGTTCTATGACGAGAGGATAGTAAATTGTGTCTATATTCTCCGGCATTTAGAAGAATAAGAGATGATCTTTGAAACATTCAAGATTCTGAAGGAGCTTGACAAGATAGATACTGAGACGTTGTTTCCCCTGTTTGGGGAATCTAAAACTTGAGGGCACAGTTTCAGGCTTAGGGGCATATCATTTAGGACTGAGATGAAGAGAAATTTCTTCACTGAAAAGGTTGCGTATCTTAGGAATTCTCTACCCTAGAGGATTGTGGATGCACCATTATTGAATATATTTATGGCTGAGATCGATAGATGTTTGGTCTCTCAGGTCATCAAGGGATATGGGAAGTGGGCGGAAAAGTGGATTTGAGGCTCAGGATCGGCCATGATCATATTGAATGGTGGAGCAAGCTCGACAGGCGGTATGGTCAACTCCTGCTCCTATTCCTTTTGTTCTTATGTTCTTAGAAAGATAATATTATATCTAAAGAAGAGACAAAGCAATTACGAAGCTTGGTGGGTCAGTTGAACTGGTTATGCACTCAGACTAAACCAGATGCTAGTTTTTGTGTGTTGGAGTTAAGTACTACAATGAAACACCCAAAAGTCGAGAATGTTTTAGGGGCAAATAAAATATTGAAAAATTACATGGAGATATGCGGCCTTAGGTTCCCACCCTTCAATGACCCAAAACACATGAAACTAGTCGCATACTATTCAAGTGCAGCTGGTTTCATAATATTTCTGATGGGTGAAAATGGGAAATGTTGTCCCAGGGCGGCACAGTGGCGCAGTGGTTAGCACCGCAGCCTCACAGCTCCAGGGACCCGGGTTCGATTCCGGGTACTGCCTGTGTGGAGTTTGCAAGTTCTCCCTGTGTCTGCGTGGGTTTTCTCCGGGTGCTCTGGTTTCCTCCCACAAGCCAAAAGACTTGCAGGTTGATAGGTAAATTGGCCATTATAAATTGTCACTAGTATAGGTAGGTGGTAGGGAAATATAGGGACAGGTGGGGATTGCGGTAGGAATATGGGATTAGTGTAGGATTAGTATAAATGGGTGGTTGATGTTCGGCACAGACTCGGTGGGCCGAAGGGCCTGTTTCAGTGCTGTATCTCTAATCTAATCTAAAATTTAGCTTGGGTGCTACGACACTAAAGTGGGTTGTTAAAAGTATTTTAGCTGCTGAAATACTGGCTTGTGTGAAGGCAGTGGCTATGGGATTCTATTTGTCGAATACTTTAATTGAGATTCTATACAAGGGGTGTACTGAAGATAGAATACCCACTGAATATGATGTAGATAATCATTCATTGTGGGGTAATGTATACTTTATGAAAAGTTTGAGTGTGAAAAAGTTACATATTGACTTTGCTGGCTTCAAACAACTGCTGGAGAGAAAGGAAGTCTCTAAAATTAAATGGGTCGATGCAAGTCATCAACTATTGGACTGTTTTACAAAAAGAAATCCATGTACTAAGAAATTGTTCGGGATGCTAGAGGAGGAGTGTCTCACGATGTAATTCTTTGCGTGTAATATTAAAGATTTTTTTGATTTGTTTAGAAATTTTGGTTGTGCATATTAACTTTAATTTTATTGAAAGAGAAAGAAGGGAATCTGTTAATTGTATATCAATTGTGTTTAATTATATGCATGTGGAGGGCATTAATTGGGGTTCCATTTGAATAGATATAAAGAGACACTTACTGAAGCTGGGGTGTACTTGAGTTAGGAGGTATATGGTTGTAATGTTTCACTTTGTTAATAAATGTTGGACTGAGTAAAGATTGTCGAAAATGCTATCCTTCAACAACTGGCTTTCTTGAATAAAACAGTTGAGGTACCAGAGAATGTCTAGAGCCAATGGAGCTGTTCTCCTGCATATACTGTGTAAACTCCTCAGGGAAAGCAGGAAAGAAAAAAAAAAGTTCAACCTTCATAGCCACAGAAATTTGTTTGACGAACAATTTGATGCAATTGAGGTCAAATGAAATGCTGGAATCGGATACTGTTGGCATCTTGAAGATTACAAGCTTTCAGCACACTTCTCACGAGAGGATCATTTATATGATAAATTTGTGCCTGCATTATCATTTCCATCGTACAAAATATGTAATGTCGTTTATTTCAGCACTGCCTAAGGCATTAGCAGCAATTCATTCATCTGTCCTATTGCCCGATACCTAATCCTTCATTTAAACCTGTTAAAAATAAACCCAGCACATTGTCTCAAAATACTTGTAAATTTATGATTTAAAAAAATGGCATTGCGTTTTCCTCTCATTGTTTGCTAGATTTTTTTTCTATTTCTTCCCAGCCCATGGCCCCCACCCCCGCTCCTGCGTTACTCCTCTCCTTCTGCTTTAAGTCTTTTCTTGGGACAAGTAGCATTCCATGACTCAGACTACCATGCTTCCAGGACCTTGCCGACATAGAAACTAGCTTGAATAATTTAAATGTAACTGGATTAGGCTGCTTTTACCTGACGCCCACAAATTTTTTCCTGTGCTAAAACACTGACTGTAGCTGAGATCTAGTTCCATGGATACTGCAGCCCCCCACTACCTTGTTCAAATTGTCATTGTTCTTTCATGAGCCATGGCAATGAGTGCTATTTGGCTATTGAGGGCATCAGCCAATCCCAATCCTGTTCTCACACAGTGTCCATTTGTGGGCATTTTTAAGCAGGAGACACAGAGGAGAGGACATCATGGCTGATTTATTCTCCTTTCTTCAACAAAGAGGTGGTGTTATATCCTAATCGCTGCCCCAGCTGAGATTGACTAATTCAGCACCAACCAGGAATTGATTCTGGGTATTAATATAGGAATACGGGTAGGCTGTTCAACTGCTCAAGCCTGCCCTATCCTCCTGGAGGCTATGGTTTAGTAATGGACCAATTTACATTATTTTGTTAAGACAATATGATATGAACCCATGACAGGAAATGAAAACACCCCATGGAAATGTTTAATAAATACTTTTGTGTGCTACTGAGTGGGATTAACTCAGCTGTTAGTTAAATATTCTATTCAGTATGAATCCTCTATTTATCTATAACATACGAAACTATCATTTTCTCATTATGAAACTATTCTGTAAGAATCCCTACTGCATTGGGTTTGTCAAAGAAAAACTGTTTTGAAAGGTTTTTAGTTAACTCCTATCTCTCTTATTACTCAGGTGGGGGACCATCAATGTTATTGAAAAATGTATTTAATTGGTGTGTCTGCACACGGACAAAACTTTCAACAGAACCTTGAGCACCAAAATGAAAAAAGCAAAGAATCCTTGTGAAATTAAATGAACAGAAATTTGCTATAAAAACAGAGACATACTGCAACTCTCAGCATCTGAGAAAAGAAAAGATAGTGGCCGCAAAATTCAGTTCTGTCGCACTGCTGGAGCTGACGCTACAGAAGACAAAGGCCCTCAAAATGGCGGGGCAGCACTTCTGGTCACTTCCAGTGTGGCCCACACAGCGCTCCATACTGGAAAGGGTGCGAGCATGGGCATGCTGTTCATGTGGCGGGAGCTTTTACAGTGGGCAGATTATGATGCCAAATAGCCTCTCAGGCGGATTTGATGCACGTTCTGCAAACTTGACTATGCAGGACCAGTGAATGCCCTCTCCTATTCATTCACAGCTGAACATCTGTTCAGCTGCAAGAGGGAACCCTCCCGTGCTGTTTAAAGGGCCTCACATCCAACTTGCATGTAAGGTGCTATTGACTTACTGTTGCTCTTGCAAAGTTTGTGCAAGTACTGTGGTGTGTTTTTGGAGGAGTTCTGGTGATGGCTGGAATTGGAAGGGAGTGTGGCTGCATCCTGATAGGGAGGTCAGAGCTTTGTGACCCGTCCGCAGAAAGACAGCTACCCTTATGGGGCTGTTGTTGTATTCCCTCTGGGTCTGCAACACGACAGGGAAATGGAGCTGGGGCTACAGAGAAGGGAAGCTCTGTGCAGAGGGAGGAGGAGGAGAGCTCTCCACAAAAGATCTTACCCATGAAGGTTCTTCAGGGAGCACTACTTCCACCTCAGCCAGGAGCAATGCCTGAGGTGCCTGCAATTCACCACAGAGATGGTCACAGAACGGTGCCACCTCCTTCAACAGAACCTGCAGCGTCAGGGCAAGGACGGCACTGCCAGTGACCATCAAGGTCACTGTCGCTCTCAACTTATACGTGACCAGATCCTTCCAAGTTATATTGCTGACATTTCCCAGTTCGATGGCCATTGTTGCATCTGAGAGATGACGAAGCCCTCTACACCAGGAGAGGAGACTTCATCGTCTTCTCTCTATCCAGTGAAGAGCAGGGTAAGTGGGCATGCGGCTATGCCATTGTAGAGGGATGCCCCCAATGGTACAGGAAGCCATCAACTGCATGCATGTAGCTCTGTTATCCTCACATGTAAATGCAGAGGATGTACTGTAACCGCAAAGTGCTACCACTCCATTAACATGCAGTTGCGGCCAAGACACCTTCATCCTGAGGCAGTCTGCTGTTTCCACTATCTTCAGGCCACCACAAAGAACCAGAGGCTGGCTGCTTGGAGACAATGGATACGCCCAGTACACATGGCTCATGACTCCCTCTGCCACCTGACCACGTGACGACAAATAATCTACAACAAGAGCCAGGCCGCCACCAGGAACAGACAACAAGCATTCTCAAGCAACGGTTCCGCTGCCTGGACCACTTGGAGGGAGCCTGACAATACTTACCAGAGAGTGCCTCTAAGATTTGGGGTGGTCTGCTGTGAACTCCACAACTTCACTATTTTGAGGGTGCAGCCCTTGCCATGAGGCATATGGAGGCCACCCCGAGAGGAACAAGAGGAGGAGAAGGAAGTGGAGGCAGTGAGGAGGTAGCCAGGATCCATTCGCTCTGAACAGGCTGTCGATGACCACCTATTGCGATTCCAGTTCTCTGGGGATATCATTCCATCATCACCATTGCTCCACAATTCAGCACCTTCCCATCCATCTGCAACATCTCATCACAGTGTCTTCTTGGCCAAAATCCAGAAATAAATGCCACCAAGAAAAATTCTTTCCATCACATCTTTATCCAATAATACAAACAAAAATGAACTGTTTACCCTTGTGCATCCCCTTGGTGCGTATCTTGTAGCTGCCTTCACTTGGCTAGTGCTCCGACCCAGTGCTACCCCAGTGGTTGCAGCATGGTTGGAGGAAGGCTGCTGACTTTCCCTAGGGTTGACTGCATGTGGCCTTGCAGGATGCATTCAAGTAGCTCTGGGCCTTGAGGGCCAATCTTAGGACTACACCACCTCAGCATGGGTTGGGTGGCAGCAGGCTGAGCTGGCTGGCTAAGAGGAAACAACAATTACATGGTGAGGTGATGTGGTGGGACCACAAACACTGTGATCTTGAGGACAGCAAGTAGGTGCATCCCGGACCCCCCTGGCACTCCCATGGGGTTGGTGTCTCAGCGATCCTAGTAAACTATTGGAGGACAGATTTCTAGATTGCTATGTCAGTCTGCATTCCCCTTTGAGCACTGAGAGCCATAGCCATGATGGCAGCCATCTTGAGTCTGCATGGCAGTAAGGAAGGATCTCATGACCTCCGTCTGAGCTTCCACTTGTTCTGCGATGGAAACTGAGACGTTGGGCATCTGATGCAGACCAACCCTTGATGCAGCATGTGCTGTCATGGAGTTGGCCACCACTTCCACACTGGAAAGGATGGGCTCCAAACTCTGCATGAAGCCCTGTGCCAAGCTGTAACCAGACTCCTCTATGTTCCTTGACAGTGACAACAGGCTCTGTGGGAGGCCAGACAATGCACCAAGCATCTCGGTATGCATGTTTATCAGATTTCCCTGGAGGCCGTCCCATCCATGTCCTCATCTGAGTCCACTGTTGCGGAACCCATCTGTGACCTCGCCCTCAAGGAGCTGGCGAATGAAAGGTTCTATCCTCCTGGCCTGGCTACAGCCCACTAATGTCCCGGACCCGAAATTGAGAGCGAATCAATTCTTAGCTCTGGTTAACATATTTCTGATGGAATGTCTATACACAGATCCATCTTTGAAATCTTGTGATTCTTTTTTTTACTGTCCAAAACATCATTTGCAGGCTCTGTGACATGGGGCAGGATTTTCCTGCGGGCTTTGGAACCCGGACAAATGGGGGTCCCGAGGACGCACTTGCTGGCAGCGAGACTGGAATTGCAATATTTATTTATTTTATTTTATTTAGAGATACAGCACTGAAACAGGCCCTTCGGCCCACCGAGTCTGTGCCGACCAACAACCACCCATTTATACTAACCCTGCAGTAATCCCATATTCCCCATCACTTACCTAGACTAGGGGCAATTTACAATGGCCAATTTACCTATCACCTGCAAGTCTTTGACTGTGGGAGGAAACCGGAGCACCCGGCGAAAACCCACACAGACACAGGGAGAACTTGCAAACTCCGCACAGGCAGTACCCAGAATCGAACCCGGGAGCTGTGAGGCTGCGGTGCTAACCACTGCGCCACTGTGCCGCCCAAATCTCGGGGGTGGCCTCCTATAAAGGATGGTGGGTGGGCTCTCAGTGCTGCTGGCGCCTCACATGAAGGCACTCACGGAGGTGTAAACTTTAATTAATAGTGTAGAGCGGGAAAGGCAGATGGTCCCGGAATGGAGGGCAGAGCCTTCTGGGGGATTGTTGGGGCCACAGGGATGGCCTTTCCTTCCTGCAGCCCTGATGGAGCATGAAACCTCTAGCTGGGAAGGTGTCTCCATTGAGCTGCACCCTGTGAAAAAGTGCCCCTAATTGGGGCCTTAAGTATTTAAATTGGCTGCATGCCTTCCTGGAGTGGGCAGCTGATCCACATTCCAGACCACCCCAGGAAACTTCCCCGATGACCGGAAAGTGTCAGGGAGCCGTCCTGACGCGGCTCCCCCTTATTTTCCTGGCCCCCCTCTTCCCATCGTCCCGTCTCCAACTCCAACTCCATGGGGTCTAAATGCTTTATGTCAGTATTTGTCTATTTATAAATAGAAAATGTCCAGATTTAAAATGGAGTGTGCCTTTGTAAATGCTGAAATTATGCCCTTCCACCAATAGGGGCACGGCAGCACCACTGTCAATAGGAAAGTGTTAATAGCGCATGACAAGTTTACATAGGCAGTTTTTATTGGACCTTTTTTTAATTCATTCGTAGGATGTGGGCATCGTTGGCAAAGCCAGCATTTATTGCCCATCCCTAATTGCCTTCGAGAAGGTGGTGGTGAGCCGCCTTCTTGAACTGCTGCAAACCATGTGGTGCAGGTACTGCCACAGTGCTGTTAGGGAGGGAGTTCCAGAACTTTGACCCAGCGACAGTGAAGGAACAGCAGTATATTTGGTGTATAATGTGGAAGGAAACTTGCAGGTGGTGGTGTTCTCATTCACCTGCTGCCCTTGTTCTTGTAGGTGGTACAGGTTGCGGGTTTGGAAGGTGCTGTTGCATTGTAGATTAAGTACACACTGGAGCCACAGTGCACCTGTGGTGGAAGGAATGAATGTTTAAGGTGGTGAATAAGGTTGAAATCAAGCAGGCTGCTTTGCCCTGGATGATGTTGAACTTTTTGAGTATTGTTGGAGCTTAGGAGAGTCAGGAGATGAGTTATTCTGACCTGCTCTTGTAGCCACAGTATTTATTTGGCAGGTCCAGTTAAGTTTCTGATCAATCGTGGCCCCTAGGATGTTGATAGTATGGGATTCAGCGATGGTAATACCATTGAAAGTTGAGGGGAGGTGGTTAGATTCTCTCTTGTTGGAGATGGTCATTGCCTGGCACTGGGGTGGTGAAAATGTCCCTTGCCATTCATCAGCCCAAGCCTGAATGTTGTCCAGTTCTTGCTGCATGCAATTATGAATTGCTTCAGTATTTGAGGAGGTGCATATGGAACTGAACACTGTGCAATCATCACAAGTGAACATCCCCACTTCTGACCTTATGATCGATGGAAGGCCATTGATAAAGCAGCTGAAGGTGATTTGGTCTCGGACACAACCCTGAGGAACTCCTGCAGTGATGGCTTGGGACTGAGACGATTGGTCTCCAACAACCACACCTTCCTTTGTGCTGGTATAACTCCAGCCAGTGGAGAGTTTCCTCCTGATTCCCATTGACTTGAATTATATTGGGGCTCCTTGATGCCACATTGGGTCAAATGCAAGGCAAGGGCAGTCACTCTGGAATTCAGCTCTTTTCCATGTTTGGACCAAAGCCGTAATGAGGTCAGGAACTAGGTGGCACTGGCAGAACCCAAACTGAGCATCAGTGAGCAGGCTATTGCTGAGTAAGTGCTGGTGATAGCACTGTCGACGACACCTTCCATCACTTTGCTGATGATCGAGAGTCGACTGATGGGGTGGTAATTGGCCAGATTGGATTTGTCCTGCTTTTTGTGAACAGGACATACCTGGGCAATTTTCCACAATGTCAGGTAGATGCCAGTGAACTTTACTGAACAGTTTGGCTAGGGGCGTGGCTATTTCTGGAGCATAAATCTTCAGCACCACAGCCGGGATGTTGTCAGGGCCCATAGGCTCGGCTGTATTCAGTGCTCTCAGCCTTTTCTTGATATCACATGAAGTGGATCGAATAGACTGGCATCTGTAATGATGGGGACCTCAGGAGAAGGCCAGGATTGATCATACACTTGGAACTTCTGGCTGAAAATTGTTGCAAGTATTTCTGCCTTGTCTTTTGCACACATGTACTGGGCTCCGACATCATTGAGGTTGGGTATGGCAAGACCGCAAAGCTTTGATCTGATCCGTTGATTGTGGAATCAGTTAGCTGTGTCTATAACAGGCTGCTTCTGCTGTTTAGCATGCATGTAGTCATGTGTTGTAGCTTCACCAGACTGGTACCTCATTTTTAAGAATGCCTGGTGCTGCTCCTGGCATGACCTCCTACACTTCTCGGTGAATCAGTGATGGTTCCCTGGCTTGAAGAGTGAGGGATATGCTGGGCCATGCAGTTACAGATTGTGGTTGGTTACAATTCTGCTGCTGCTGATTGCCCACAGTGTCTTAAGGATGTCCAGTTTTGAGCTGCTAGATCTGTTCTGAATCTATCACATTTAGGAATTTACAATTGAAATATGAATGTAAGGACAGACTTTAAAATATGAGCTTTGGCAGAACTTTTCCAGCCAGGTGGATGTGGGTTCTGGTGTGCTCAGGGTGGTAAAGCACCTGAAATTGATGTCTGGTCGGGATCCCGGCATCTTCCCGCCCTCTTCTGGCTTTCCCTGGGGCAGGTTTCAAGTCCAATGGGGAATCCTCTTGCGTCTTGTGGGAAAGTAATTGAGGCAATTAAAAAGGCAACTAAAAGCCTTTTTAACCATGAACTTCTTCTTTCCCAACTGTACACAGGTTTCACACTGTGTCAGCACCTGGCCAGGTCGGAGAAGGCAAGTGTGTAGCTGGAACTCACCACAGAGTGAAACTGACCTGCTATGAGCAGTATAAAGGATGAAACCGGCAAGTCTGTAGCCAGCCACAGTGAAAGGCTAGCGCTGACAGGAGCAGTACTTTCAGGCTAAAATCACTGATTTTGTTGGGGACAGCAACTTACATCGTGCCTTTGATTCCACTCAAGATAAGCTCACCTTATTGCCTGTGAGACTTCTCTGCGGCATGGGGGCTATAAATTCTGCAGTTGCTTGAACCTCTGAGATGTAGTGTACTGCATTTCAGCAGCCACAGCGACAGGGGCAGCAAATCGAACAGCTTCTGCCTCTCCACAGCCATGTGCAGCTGTGTGGAACAGAGGGGATGGACATAGGGCAGTACCTCAAAGGAGGTGATACCCTCAGCACAGGGTTTATAGGCCAAAGGTCATTTTCTGTGACCTCTCTGAACAACAGTACTTCAGAAGGCTCAGGCTCTTGTGGCAGGTAGTCATCATCAACTTATATTTATATAGCACTTTTAACGAGAGCATTATAAAACAAAATATGACACCAAGTCACATAAGGAGATATTAGGTCAGATGACAAAAAGCTTGGTCAAATATAATGGTTTAAGGAGTGTCTTAAAGGAGGAACGTGAGGTGGAGAGGCAGAGAGGTGTAGGGAGGGTTTTCCAGAGCTTTGGGCCGAGGCAACTGAAAGAGCAACCACCAATAGTGTAGTGATTAAAATCAGAGATGCGCAAGAGACCAGAATTAGAGGAGTGCAGATGTCTTAGAGGGTTGTGGGGCTGGAGGAGGTTACAGAGATAGGGAGGGGCAAGGCCATGGGGGGTGGAGCGGGGGGGAGGGATTTAAGAACAAGGATGAGAGTTTTAAAATCAATATGTTGCTTGACCGGGAGCCAATGTAGGTCCGTGAGCACAGGGGTGATAGGTGAACGGGACTTGGTGCGAGTAAAGACACAGGCAGCAGAGTTTTGGATGACCTCAAGTTAACAAAAAGTAGAATGCAGGAATCCAGCCAGGAGTGCATTGGAATAGTCAAGTCTAGAGGTAACAAAGGCATGAATGAGGGTTTCAGCAGCAGATCAGCTGAGACAGGGACGAAGTCGGGCGATGTTATGGGGGTGAAACTAGGTGGTCTTAGTGATGTCACGAATATAAGGTTGGAAGCTCAACTCAGGGTCAAATGTGACACCAAGGTTACAGACTGGTTTAATCTCAGACTGTTGCCAGGGAGAGGGATGGAGTCAGCAGCTAGGGAATGGAATTTGGAGTGGGGACCGAAAACAATGGCTTCACTCATCCCAATATTTAATTGGAGGAAATTTCTGCTGATCCAGTACTGGACGTTGGATAAGCAGTCTGATAATTTAGCAACAGTGGAGGAGTCGAGAGAGGTGATAGTGAGGTAGAGCTGGGTGTCATCAGTGTACATGTGAAAACTAATGCTGTGCTTTTGGATGATGTAGATGAGAATAGATGGGGCCAAGGATTGATCCCTGGGGAACACCAAAGGTAATGGTGCTGGAGCAGGAAGAAAATCCACTGCAAATGATACTCTGGCTACAATTACATACAAAAAAATGGTACCAGCTGAGAGCAGTCCCACCCAGCTGGGTGACAGTGGAGAGGCATTGGAGGAGAATGGTGTGGTGAACCCTGTCAAAGGCTGCAGACAGGTTGAGAAGGATGAGGAGGAAAAGTTTACCTTTGTTACAGTCATATAGGATATCATTGGTAACTTTGATAAGAGTTGTTTTAGTACTGTGTCTTGTCACAGACATCTGCAGCTTCTTGGAAGAAGGCCTCCACCCAAGAGGAGCTGGCTTGCCCATGGCTGTCAAGGTGACCACAGCACTCAATTATTTCATGTTTGGGTCCTTCCAGGGATCTGCTGCTGACATCTGTGGGATCTTGCAATCTGCAGCCCACAAATGCATCAGCCAGGTCAGCAATGCCTTGTTTGCGAGGGCTTCCAACACTTTGGCACAGATAAGGCCAGTCAATCCCAGAGGGCTGTTGGCTTTGCTTCCCTCACAGGATTTCCACAGCTCCAGGGGATCATAGACTGCATTCATGTGGCAATCAAGGTGTCATGATATCAGCAAGACTTCTTTGTTAATTGGAAGGGGTTTCACTCCCTTAATGTGCAGCTGGTATATGACCACTGCAAGAGGATAATGCAAGTGTGTGCCAAGTATCTATGGAGTTGCCATGACACTTTCATACTTCAGCAGTATCAAGTTCTGCAGGTCTTTGCTCCATCAGACAGGCTCAGTGGTTGGCTCCTAGGGGTCACTCGAGACCTGGCTGATGACCCCAGTGAAGAACCACCACAGAGGCACAGGAGGGATACAATAGGAGCCATGTCACCACCAGGGCGACAACAGAGAAAGCCATTGGCTTAGAACCTCAAAATGAGGGTGTGTTGCATTGACTGATCTGGACGCACCCTTCAATATGCCCCAGCAAGCGTCTTCAAGATTGTGGTGGTCTGCTGTGCCCTGCACAACATGGTGCTGCAGAGAGGACAGGAGCTTGCACCAGAGGAAGGTGGAGAGCACCTGGCATCCTCGGATGAGGAGGAGGAGGAGCATCCTGAGGTGCTGCTGGTACCTGCAGCCACAGACCCTACCTGCCAGAGAAGCCACAATGGCTTCACTTGGGAAATGTGCTTGCAGCATTGAAAGCTTCCCATCACGGCCAAATGTGCAAACCCTCCCTGCCCCCACCAAACCTCCTCCCTGCAGACACGCAGTCAACCATCACATTACCTCCTCATCAAGGCCCCTCATGTCATTCACTGGAATAAAATTGGCCAGCGTCAGTGGGGGATCCTACAAAGTAAAGGCCATGACAATGAATAGTTCATAAATTCAATCTTTCATTCAAATAAAGAGCATCAATAGAACAGCAACAATGTAATAAGGACCCAGCTGAATCCCTGTCTGTGGCTAAGCAGTTTTTCTCAGATGTTCTCCATTACTTCTAAGTAGTTCTACCACTGTGGCTTCAGCAGAGCTAGAGGTAGGCTGCTCATTTCCCTGCTCTGACGTATGAGATGCCCATGGTGGACATGTTCTGGGATTTGCAGTCTGTGAGGTCCCTGCCAAAGACTGCCCTTGCAGCACCCTTATCAGGGAAGGATGCAGTGTGTGCAGCTCTGTCAGAGGTGGGGAGGGCAAGGGCCAAGAATTGGGGGCACCTTGAGAAGAGCTGCCACTGCAATCAGCCCTTTCTCCATCTACACATTCAGGGCCCACCCACACTTCCCTGCTAACCAAGAGTGAGGGAGCACTTGGCAACGTGTGAACCACCAACATAAGAACATAAGGAATAGGAGCATCAGTAGGCCATTCAGCCCCTCAAGCCTGCCCCGCCATTCAGTAAGATCATGGCTGATCTTTTGTGCCAGCTCTTCATAGCCCTCAACTCCCCGATATTTCAAAAATCTATCTATCTCCTCTTTAAATACTTTCAGTAATCTGGCCTCCACAACTTTCTGGGGTAGAGAATTCTAGACATTCACTACCCTCTGAGAGAAGAAATTCCTTCGCATCTCAGTTTTAAATGAGTGTCCCCTTATACTGTAACTATGTCCTCTAGTTCAAGAGTCCGCCACTAGTGGAAACATCTTCTCAACATCTACTCTGTCAAGCCCCCTCAGAATCTTGTACGTTTCAATAAGATCACCCCTCATTCTCCTAAACTCTAATGAATAAAGGCCTAACCTGTTTAGCCATTCTTGATAAGTCAACCCCTTCATCCCAGGAATCAGCTGAGTGAATCTCTTTTGAACTGCCTCCAATGCCAGTATATCCTTTCTTAAATACCGGGACCAAGACTGTACACAATACTCCAGGTGCGGCCTCCCCAACACCGTGTACAGTTGTAACAAGACTTCCCTATTTTTAAACTCCAACCCCCTAGCAATAAAGGCCAAAATTCCACTTGCCTTCTTAATTACATGCTGCACCTGCATGCTAACTTTTTGTGTTTCATGCACAAGAACACCCAGATCCCTCTGTGCTGCACTTTTTTGGAGTCTCCATTTAAATAATAGTCTGCCTTTTGATTCTTCCTACTGAAGTGCATGACCTCACACTTTCCTACATTAAACTTCATCTGCCAAGCTTTTGCCCACTCACTCAACCTCTCTGTATCCCCTTGCAGATTCCTTATGTCCTCATCACAACATGCCCTCCCAACTATTTTTGTATCATCAGCAAATTTGGATATATTACACTCTACCCCCTCCTCCAAGTCATTAATATAGATAGTAAATAATTGAGTCCCTAGGATTGATCCTTGTTGCACTCCACTAGTTACATCTTTCCAACCTGAAAAAGACCCATTAATCCCGACTCTCTGTCTTCTGTGAGTTAACCAATCCTCAATCCATGCTAATACATTACCCCAATACCATGAGCTCCTATCTTGTGCAATAATCTTTTATGTGGCACCTTATCGAATGCCTTCTGAAAATCTAAATACACTACATCTACCGGATCCCCTTTATCTACTCTGTTTGTTATATCCTCAAAGAACTCTAGCAAATTTGTCCAACATGATTTCCCTTTCACAAAACCATGTTGACTCTGTTTGATTGTGTTAAGCTTTTCTAAATGTCCTGCTATTTCTTCCTTAATAATGAACTCTAGCATTTTCCCAACGACCGATGTTAGGCTGACTGGCCTATAGTTTCCTGCTTTTTGTCTCCCTCCCTTCTTGAACAGGGGCTTCACATTAGCAGTTTTCCAGTCCGCTGGGACCCTCCCAGAATCCACTGAGTTCTGGAATATTTTGACCAATGCCTCCACTATCTCTGCAGCCACTTCCTTTAAAATCCTTGGATATAGGCCATTAGGTCCTGGTGACTTGTCTGCCTTTAGTCCCATAGTTTGTCAAATACTTTGTCCATCGTAATAGAGACTGTTACAAGATCTTTCCTCCCATTAGCTCCTTGCTTATCTGATATCTGTGGGATGTTTATACTATCCTCCACCGTGAAGACCGATGCAAAATATTGGTTTAAATTATCTGCCATTTCCCTGTTCCCCGTTATCAATTCTCCAGTTGCATCCTCCGAGGGTCCCACGCTCACTTTAGCTACTCTGTTTCTTTTTATATACCCGTAGAAGCTCTTACTCTTTGTTTTTATATTTCTTGCCAATTTACTTTCATAATCAATTTTCTCCCTCTTTATTAGCTTTTTAGTCATCTGCTGCTGGTTCCTAAAAAATTGCCAAACCTCTGGCCTACCACGATCCTCTGGCCTACCATTAGTTTTCGCCGCTTTGTATGCCTTAGTTTTTGATTGGATATTCTCTTTGACTGCCTTTGTTAATCACAGTTAATGACTACTTACCTGAAGACAGGAACGATGGCGGCTGGCGGACCTGCTCTCTCTCTCGGCGCTCGCTGAGACTTGAAAAAAAAACTTACAGTGACATCACGGGAAATCTGCAAGGTGATTGATTGGGTGAGTAGCAGCTGTTAGTGCATTTAAATGGCTTAAAAAATAAGGGGAAAGTTTTTCATGTTGAAAAAAAAGCCTCTAGTGATAAGGTGAGCACTACTAAAGTGTTTTTTAAAAATTCAGTGTAACTTATTAAGGACTTTAGATTGTAGTGGGTAGAACAAGGCCCCTAGTTTAATTTGTATTTTTTAATTAAGGGAGTAACTAATTAATCAAAGGGTAAGTCATGGCAGGAGAGCTCAGCCCTGTGATATGCTCCTCCTGCGCTATGTGAGAAATCAGGGATGCTTCTAGTGTCCTTGACGACCATGTGTTCAGGAAGTGTAACCATCTGTAGCTACTGGCTACCCGCATTACGGAGTTGGAGCTGCAGGTGGATTCACTGTGGAACATCCGCGATGCTGAGAACATCGTGGATAGCACGTTTAGCGAGGTGGTCACACCACAGGTAATGGCTGCACAGGCAGAAAAGGGATTTGTGACCACCAGGCAGTGTAGTAGGCATAGGAAGATAGTGCAGGAGTCCCCTGTGGCCATCCCCCTCTCAAACAGATATACCGCTTTGGATACTGTTGGGGGTTGACCTCCCAGGGGAAAGCAGCAACAGCCAAGTCCATGGCACCATGGAGGGCTGTGCTGCACAGCAGGGGAGGAAAAGGGGTGGAAGAGCTATAGTGATAGGGGATTCTATCATAAGGGGTGCAGATAAGCGTTTCTGTGGCCGCAAACAAGACTCCAGGATGGTATGTTGCCTCCCTGGTGCCAGAGTCAAGGGTGTCACGAAGCAGCTGCAGGACATTCTGAAAGGGGGAGGGTGAGCAGTCAGAGGTCGTGATACACATTGGTGCCAAAGATATAGG
Source organism: Heterodontus francisci (assembly GCF_036365525.1). Lineage (NCBI taxonomy): Eukaryota > Metazoa > Chordata > Chondrichthyes > Heterodontiformes > Heterodontidae > Heterodontus > Heterodontus francisci. The sequence goes on along the minus strand of NC_090388.1, from coordinate 71,005,229 downwards.
TAGAAAGAGGGATGAGATCCTGCAACAAGAATTTAGGGCACTAGGTAGCAGATTAAAAAGCTGGACCACAATGGCTGTAATCTCTGGAATACTCCCTGTGCCACGTGCTAACGAGTATAGGAATAGGAGGATAGAGCAGATGAATGCATGGCTGAGGTGATGGTGCAGGAGGGAGGGCTTTAGGTTCATGGATCACTGGGTCTGTTTCTGGCAAAGGTGGGAGCTGTACAAGTTGGACGGGTTGCACCTGAACCAGAACAGGACCAACATCTTTGCTGGGACATTTGCTAGTGCTCTTGGGGAGGTGGGGGCGGTGGGGTGGTGGTGGCGGTTAAACTAATTTGACAGGGGGATGGGATACAGTGGAGGTACAGTAGGGGGTGAGGCACAGCCAAATATGGAAGAGAAACTGGGTCAGTCTGGAAGTCAGAGCAAATATAGTCCTGTTCAGGCACAAGTGAAAAATGCAAGGCTGGATTGCATTTATTTTAATGCAAGGAGTCTTACTAATGAGGCAGATGAATTGAGGACATTGATTAACACATGGGAATATGATATTATTGCTATCATAGAGACATGGCTGAGGGAGGGGCAGGACTGGCAACTCAATATTCCAGGGTTTAGAATCTTCAGGTGTGATAGGGGAGGGGATAAAAGAGGAGGTGGCATTGCACTGTTGATCAAGGAGTCAATTACTGCAGTAAGGAGGGATGATATCTTAGAAGGTTCCTCAAATGAGGCCATATGGGTAGAACTTAAAAACAAAAAGGGGGCAATCACTTGGCTGGGAGTGTACTACAGGCCTTCAAACAGGCAGGGAGAGATAGAGGAGCAGGTATGGAGGCAAATCTCAGAGAGGTGTAAAAATAATAGGGTAATAATAGTAGGGGATTTCAACTTACCTAATATCAACTGGGATAGTCTTAGTTCAAAAGGCTTAAAGAGGGAGGAATTCTTAAAATGCATACAGGAGAGCTTTTTGAGCCAGCACGTAGAAAGCCCTACAAGTGAAGGGGCAGTACTGGACCTAATTGTAGGGGATGAAGCTGGACAAGTGGTCAAAGTATCAGTGGGGGAGCATTTCAGGTATAGTGACCATAACACTGTAAGATTTAAGGTAGTTATGGAAAAGGGCCATGACATGCCAGAAATAAAGGTACTGAATTGGGGAAAGGCCGATTTCAGTTTGATGAAACAGGATCTAGCCAAAGTGGACTGGGAGCAGCTACTTGTAGGAAGGTCTACATCAGGCCAGTGGGAGTCATTCAAAGAGGAAATAGTGAGGGTTCAGAGCCAACAGAGTCATGTACCCGTTAAGGTGAAGGGTAGGACCATCAAGTTCAGGGAACCCTGGATGTCAAGGAATATAGAGTATTGGATCAGGAAAAAAAAGGAGGCTTATGGCAGATTCGGAGTGCTGAAAACAGCAGAGGCAATAGAGGAGTATAGAAAGTGCAGGGGGGGGTGGTGTGGTGGTTACTTAAAAAAGTAATTAGGAGAGCGAAGAGGGGACATGAAAAAACATTGGCGGGCAAGATAAAGGAAAATCCTAAGGCGTTTTATAAGTATATTAAGGGCAAGAGGATAACCAGGGAAAGAGTAGGGCCCATTAGGGACCAAAGTGGCAATCTGTGTGTGGAGCCGGAGGGCGTAGGTGAGATTTTAAATGATTACTTTTCATCTGTTTTCACTGTGGAGAACGACAATGTAGGTGTAGAGATGAGGGAGGGGGATTAAGATATACTTGAACATATTAACATTGAAAGGGAGGAAGCATTAGATGTTTTAGTGAGCTTAAAAGTGGCTAAATCCCCAGGCCCAGATGAGATGTATCCCAGGCTGTTATGTGAGGCAAGGGAGCAGATAGCAGGGGCTCTGACACAAATTTTCAGATCCTCTCTGGCCATAGGAGAGGTACCAGAGGATTGGAGGACAGTGAATGTGGTACCATTATTCAAGAAGGGTAGCAGGGATAGACCAGGTAATTACAGGCTAGTGAGTCTAACATCAGTGGTTGGGAAACTATTAGGACAAATTCTGAGGGACAGGATTACTCTCCACTTGGAGAGGCAGGGAATAATCAGGGATAGTCAGCATGGCTTTGTCAGGGGGAGATTGTGTCTAATTAACTTGATTGAATTTTTTGAGGAAGTGACTAGATGTGTAGATGAGGGTAAAGCAGTTGATGTAGTCTACATGGACTTCAGTAAGGCTTTTGATAAGGTCCCGCATGGGAGATTGATTAAGAAGGTAAGAGCCCATGGGATCCAGGGCAATTTGGCAAATCGGATCCAAAATTGGCTGAGTGGCAGGAGGCAGAAGGTAATGGTCGAGGGTTGTTTTTGCGAGTGGAAGCCTGTGAACAGTGGTGTACTGCAGGGATCGGTGCTGGGACCCTTGCTGTTTGTAGTGTACATTAAGAATTTAGACGCGAATATAGGAGGTATGATAAGTAAGTTCGCAGATGACACGTAAATTGGTGGTTTTGTAAATATTGAGGAGAATAGCCTTAGATTACAGGACGATATAGATTGGCTAGTAAGATGGGTGGAGCTGTGGCAAATGGAATTTAATCCTGAGAAGTGTGAGGTGATGCATTTTGGGAGGACCAACAAGGTAAGGGAATATACAATGGATGGTCAGACCTAGGAAGTACAGAGGGTCAGAGGGACCTTGGTGTACTTGCTCATCGATCACTGAAGGCAGCAGCATAGGTAGATAAGGTAGTTAGGAAGGCATATGGGATACTGGCCTTTATTAGCTGAGGCACAGAATATAAGAGCAGGCAGGTTATGATGGAGCTGTATAAAACGTTAGTTAGGCCACAGCTGGAGTACTGTGTACAGTTCTGGTCACCGCACTATAGGAAGGATGTGATTCCACTGGAGAGGGTGCAGAGTAGATTCCCCAGGATGTTGCCTGGGCTGGAACATTTCAGCTATGAAAAGAGACTGGAACGGCTAGGGTTGTTTTCCTTAGAACAGGGAAGGCTGAGGGGGGAACATGATTGAGGTATACAAAATTATGAGGGTCATTGATAGGTTAGATAGGAAGAGACTTTTTCCCTTAGTGGAGGGGTCAAGAACCAGGGGGCATATATTTAAGGTAAGGGACAAGAGGTTTAGAGGGGATTTGAGGAAAAGTTTTTTCACCCAGAAGGTGGTTGGAATCTGGAATACACTGCCTGAAGGGGTGGTAGAGGCAGGAACCCTCACAACATTTAAGAAGTATTTAGATGAGCACTTGAAACGCCATAGCATACAAGGCTACGTGCCAAGTGCTGGAAATGGGACTAGAATAGTTAGATGCTTGATGGCCGGCACAGATACAATGGGCCGAAGGGCCTGTTTCTGTGCTGTATAACTCTATGACTCTATGACCTAAGGTCCTTAATTGGACTAAGGGCAGATGGGCTACCTGCCACCTCCCCTGAGGCTGGTAAAATAGCAGTGGGGGTGGGTAGACGATGGGCACAGCTCCCCCACCATTCCACCTGATTTTATGCCCTCCTTCCACCTCCTGGACAGCTCCCGGGGAAGGGGTGGAGGGGCGAGGCGGGGGATGGGGAGTACAATTCCTGCCATAGAGTCATTACGACGCACAATGTAGTCATTTCGCCCATCAAGTCCATTCCAGTTCTCTGTAGAGCAATCCAGTCAGTCCCATTCACCCGTTCTATCCTCATAGCCCTGAAAGTTTATTTCTCTGAAGTGCGTGTCCAATTTTCTTTTGAAATCTGTGATTGTCTCCACCTAGGCACCCTCCTAGGCAGTGAGTTCCAGGTCATTACCACTCACTGCATTAAAAAATGTTCTTCCTCACTTCTTCTGTGCATCTCTTGCCAAAAATCTTTAACCTGTGTCCCCTAATTCTTTTACCTATCAGCTAATGGGAACAGATTTTCTTTGTCTACCTTATCTAAACCTGTCATAATCTTGTACACCTTTATCAAATCTTCCCTCAATCTCCATTACTCCAAGGAGAACAACCCCAGCTTCTCCAACCTAATCTTGTCGTTAAAATCCCTCATCCCTGGAACCATTCTGGTAAATCTCCTCTGCACCCTTTTAAAGATCCTCACATCCTTCCTAAAATGTACTGACCAAAACTCGATGCAATACACTAGTTGTGGCCTAACCAGAGTTTTATAAAGATTCAGCATAACTTCTCTGCTTTTATACTCAATACCACTATTTATGAATTCCAAGATCCCAAAAGCTTTGCTAACTAATCGCAATATGTCTTGCCACCTTCAAAGATCTATGTACATGAACCCCCAGGCTCTGTCCCTGCACATTTCTTTAGAACTAATCTACATTGCCTTTCTCTATCCCTTCTGCCCAAATGCGTTGCCTCACACTTCTCTGTGTTAAATTCCATCTGCCCTTTGTCTACCCATTCTGCAAGCCTATCTATGTACAGTTGCAGTCAATTGCTATCATCCTCAATGTCTGCCACACCTTTTCACTACCTCTGGAACTTCTGACAGAAGGATGCACATTTCCTGTTGCTACTTCACAAGCACCCTTTCAGTGTATGACCCCCAAAGCTCAGAGTCTGCGTTCAGCTGTGCAGAGCTTGAAGTGTCCTGCACCCTCTGATGGGGATTCTCCACTGTTGTACCTGTCTCCAGAACCTGCTGTTGCTCACCTGTGCTCCTCACCATGTGCCACCCTGTCTATCTGAGATGCTGGACTCAACAAGCTTTGTGTATCTGCACTGGTGGAGGGTGCGCAGGAATCATGTGAAGGTGCATCCTCAGAGTGATGCTCCTCCCCTGAGGACTCCATGGCCTCATCCCTCATCACCTCTTCCAGCAGCATCAATGCATCTGTAAAAGCTGAAATACATGGGCTAAGTAGTTTAGAAGGTAGGTGAGATAGGGTTCCAAGATAGCATAGCGCAGATTATGACATTTAATGTATTGGTGACATTGATTCAACATGAATGACAGTTAAGAAACAAGTGGCAGTGTGATAGCTAATGCTGTCACCAGGTCTCTGGATCTCCCTATCTCTCCATTACCAATGGCCTACCTTGCTACCACCCTGCCCATCTCCAGGGCTTCCTCCTCCATTGTGGTCAGGGTAGCCATGATTGCAGCTCCACACCCTGGTTCTCTGCCTCTCCCTGGAGTTATGGGCTGTCTTCTTCAATGTGAAAAGACAGAGAGTTAGGAGTGTGAGAAGTAAAATGAGTGCTGAGGATGGAGCCAAACATATGAAGAGAATGACTGAGAAATGGATGCAAGACGACAATAGGTTGAGTGTGAGTGTTGTCTGTTGAGATGATTGAGATTTGAGGCATTAATTTGAGAAATTAATGCTGTGCAGGAGAATGCTCGGGAGGTGAGAGAGTACATAAGAACATACGAATTAGGAGCAGAAGTAGGCCATTTGGCCCCTCTAGCCTGCTCCACCATTCAATAAGATCATGGATGATCTGTTTGTATCGAATTCCACACTCCCATCTACCCCTGATAACCTTTGATTCCCTTGCCTAACAAGAATCTATCCACCCCCACCTTAAAATTATTCAATGACCCCGCCTCTGCCACCCTCTGAGGCAGAGAATTCCAAAGTCGCACAACCCTCTGAGAGAAAAAGTTTCTCCTCATCTCTGTCCTAAAAGGGCGACCGCTAATTTTAAAACAGTGCCCCCCTAGTTCTGGACTCCCCCACAAGAGGCAGAGTCAACATGGCTTTGTGAAAGGGAAATCATGTTTAACCAATTTATTGGAGTTCTTTGAGGGAGTCACATGTGCTGTGGATAAAGGCGAACCAGTGGATGTATTGTACTTAGATTTCCAGAAGGCATTTGATAAGGTGCCACATCTAAGGTTATTGCAGAAAATAAAAGCTCATGGTGTAGGGGGTAACATATTGGTATGGATAGAAGATTGGTTAGCTAACAGTAAACAGAGAGTAGGCATAAATGGATCATTTTCTGGTTAGCAAGATGTAACGAGTGGTGTGCCACAGGGATCTGTGCTGGGGCCTCAACTTTTTACAATTTATATAAATGACTTAGATGAAGGCACCGAAGGTATGGTTGCTAAATTTGCTGATGACACAAAGATAAGTAGCAAAGTAACTTGTGAAGAGGACATAAGGAGGCTACAAAGGGATATAGATAGGTTAAGTGAGTGGGAAAAGATCTGGCAAATGGAGTAAAATGTGGGAAAGTGGGAAAGTGGGAAATTGTCCATTTTGGCAGGAAGAATAAAAAAGAAGCATATTATCTAAATGGTGAGAGATTGCAGAGCTCTGAGATGCAGAGGGATCTGGGTGTCCTAGTGCATTAATCGCAAAAGGCTAGTATACAGGTTCAGCATGTAATTAGGAAAGCTAATAGAATGTTATCATTTATCGTGAGGAGGATTGAATACAAAAGTAGGGAGGTTATGCTTCAGCTATTCAAGGCATTGGTGAGACCACATCTGGAGTACTGTGTACAGCACTGGTCTCCTTATTTAAGCAAGGATGTAAATGCGTTGGAGGCAGTACAAAGAAGGTTTACCAGACTAATACCTGGAATGGGCGGGCTGTCTTACGAGGAAAGATTGGACAGGCTAGGTTTGTATACGTTGTAATTTAGAAGAGTAAGAGGCGACTTGATTGAAACAAAAAAGATCCTGAGGGGTCTTGACAGGGTGGATGTGGAAAGGATGTTTCCCCTTGAGGGAGAATTTAGAACTAGGGGTCATTTAAGACAGAGATGAAGAGAAATTTTTTTCTCTCAAAGGGTCGTAAGTCTTTGGAATTCTCTTCCTCAAAAGACAGTGGAAGCAGAGTCTTTGAATATTTTTAAGGCAGAGGCAGATAGATTCGTATTTATTTTTAATTAAAAAAAATTTATTTAGAGATACAGCACTGAAACAGGCCCTTCGGCCCACCGCATCTGTGCCAACCATCAACCACCCATTTATACTAATCCTACATTAATCCCATTACCCTCTCATATCCCCACCTTCCCTCAATTCCGCTACCACCTACCTATACTAGGGGCAATTTATAATGGCCAATTTACCTATCAACCTGCAAGTCTTTGGCTGTGGGAGGAAACCGGAGAACCCGGCGAAAACTCACACGGTCACAGGGAGAACTTGCAAACTCTGCACAGATAGTACCCAGAATCGAACCTGGGTCGCTGGAGGTGCTAACCACTGCACCACTGTGCCGCCCAATAATAAGCAAGGGGGTGGGAGGCTATCGGCGATAGGTGGAAATGTGGAATAATCAGTTCAGCCATGATCTTATTGAATGGCTGAGTAGGCTCGAGGGGTCGAGTGGCTACTCCTGCTCCTAATTTGTATGTTCGTATGTTCATAAGAGGAAACATCCTTTCCACATCCACCTTGTCAAGACCGTTCAGGATCTTATACACTTCAATCAAATCTCCCCTCACTCTTCTAAACTCCAGTGAAAACAAGCGCAGTCTGTCCAACCTTTCCTCATAAGACAACCCATTCATTGCAGGTATCAATCTAGTAAACCTCCTCTGAATCACCTCCAACGCATTCACATCCTTCCTTAAATAAGAGGACCAAAACTGCACACAGTATTCAAGATGTGGTCTCACCAATGTCTTTATAACTGAGGCATAACATCCTTACTTTTATTTTCAGTTCCTCTCGTAACAAAGGATAGCACTCCATTAGGCTTCTTTATTACTTGCTATACCTGTATGCTAACTTTTGGTGATTCATGCACTAGAACACCTAGATCCCGCTGCACCTCGGAGTTCTGCAGTCGTTCTTCGTTTAAGTAATACTCTGCTTTTTTATTCTTCCTGCCAAAGTGAACAACTTCATATTTTCCCACATTATACTCCATTTGCCAGATTTTTGCCCACTCACTGAACCTATCTATACCAGTCTGCAAGCTCCTTATATCCACTTCACAATATACTTTCCTACCTATCTTTGTGTCATCTGCAAATTTAGCTACCATGCCATTGCTCCCTTCATCTAAGTCATTGACATAAATTGTAAAAAGTCAAGGCCCCAGCACAAACCCCTACGAGACTCCACTCATTACATCCTGCCAATCAGAAAAGGTGATGGGCGCTAGCTGAGAGTTGCAGGACACTTATCTTGCCAGAACTCATGAGGTCATGAAACCTCTTCTGGCACTGAATCAAGGTCCTTAGCACCACATTTTGGCTGCTGACATTCTCTGCAACCTGCAGCCCGCCTGCTCGGTAAGGCTGGCTGGCTTCCTGCTGTCATCCTCAGGGAAGGGGACTTCTCTTTGCGCCCTCACTGCATCAATCATCATCTCCAGGGATGAGTCTGTGAACTGGGGGCAGGGAGGCATGGAGGGGTGTGGCAGCCTTTCCACGTCGTCCATCCATTTTGCAGCTCTTTGCTCCTTCCCGCTGGAATAGATGCTGCAATCACTGCTGCCATTGTGTGTGCTGCTGGGATTCCTTTAAATAGAGATCCTTCATTGTTTGTTTAGGCACTTCACTTCATCTGCCCCCCACAATGATTGGTCGAGAAACCTGGAGGCAGAATGATAATTCTATTGCTCTGCGAAAGAGCAATGGCAAGGTGTGCAGATCAGTGAGTCGGGACCCCAACCCGCAAATGGTCCTGCTGTTCTGTCAGGGACTAAGTTCACAAGATTTCACCCTTTATCTCTCTATCTATAGAATCTAATTGTGCACCTATTTTTTAATAATCAGAGGGGTAAATCTCTGCTTTGGGTGCAATTGTAAATCCAGGTGGAAATTGCACTCAAAATTGTTAGTTTTCTGAAATGATGTTAGGGTTAAGTTTCCACTCAAATTTAATTGCATAGTCACAAATGTACAATGTTCCATAAATCAGCACAATAGGGTTTTAGTATGTAATTGTGATTTTTTCCTTACTGTTATGACCAGGTGAGAAAAGTGTTGAGGGGTCTTTTCAGCCTTCATCTGGTCTTATTGTAAGAGGGTTTAATTTTTAAACACATTGTGTTTTGAGCTCCCCCCTTGGTGAATCCTTGTTTACCACTTTCCAATTATAAGGCAAAGAAATGAGCATAAACAGGCTTTCTTTGGTTTAAAGGAGAAAAGTGAAATTTATTAAACCTTAAATTTAAACTCTAATATGGTTAATGCCTACGGATATATGATGCGCCCACACTCGCATGCACATGCAATATGCACATGCAGATAGGGACAGAAAAGAGGAGAGGAAAATATAAGGTGAAAGGTTTGAGGCAGTCTCTGAAGGGAGTTTCTGGTTACTGTTTCTGTGGTTCCAGCTTGCTATAGAGTCTTTGATTGTAGGCAGCTCTTACTTTTCATTGGGGCCCAGTATTCTTCTTAAACCTTGTTCAACCTAGGAGACTTTTCTCTCTTTGAGATTCTCGTGTCCTCAATGGTTTCCGAAGCTGGTGTGAGTGAGATGAGAGCAGACAGGAGAGAGATGTTCTCAAACCAGGAGCCAGGAGCTTTCTGATTTCAAACACTGTTTTCTCCAATTTAAAACTCTCAGTTCAAACTTCTGCAGCAGCCAATTAGTCATGTGACTCAAACTGGTCTGACCACTTCTTCTGCATATTGGGGAAGCAACAACTATCTGTTACTATACAACACTATCTGTTACTATGCAAATGTCTTTCCAGTCAGGGGCTTGCAATTTTAACTTTTAATGTTCATGGGGTGAAATAATGTGTGCCTCAGTCTTGGCAGGTGGGGGCTTTACATTTAAAAATATTCCTTCATATATTTAAGAGTAGTAACCCAGTGCATTTTTATGAGTACAGCTGAAAGTGGGTATATCACCAAAAATAAGCATTTTTAATAAATGTGTGTAAAACTCTATTTTAAAATAACTGAAAATTATTTAAACAAAACTATGGAACCATTTACTGTTTTCACTGATGTAGTTTCTTTGTAAATTAAACAACATTTCATATTTAAAAGGTGCTGTTTGTGTCCCTATGGCTAAAAGAAAAGTTTAATTCGAACAGCCTTCTCGCAGGCCTACAACTAGTGCAATTAGCAGAAACTCGTCATGGTGATTATTTCAATCTGGATTGTTGCCAGCTTTGTGAGTAGGGTCGGCTTCCAGAACAATGTTTTATTAAACTAGCGTAAAAGATTGTGAAAACTTGATCTGCGCTGGACATAATTTGAGCTTGAAAGTCCTTAATCTGTTGTGCTGGCATGATTTTGCCTGAATTGCGCTGCAAAAACCAGCGCAACCTAGTGGAAGCTCTACCCCATAATGTGTGTCTGTCTATCTTTCTTATATTGTTGTATTCTTCAAATAACTCAGCGTAAATCACAACTTCTCCAAACAAATCCCTCTTGACATGCTTCAGTGTTGGGCTGAGTGCCTACTAACTCCCGCTCAAATTAGGACTTATCGCTGTCTCTTGAGATTTCAAGAGACGTAAGATTGAAGTGAATATTCCTTGACTTTTGCTGTGTGTTTGATTCCTGTTCAGTGACTAAGTGCCTTGTGATACTCTCATTTTCCAGGATTTAAGGGGAGCAACCACGTCAGTCTGTGTGAGGGAGAACTTATATTTTGCAACAACATTACTTGTAATTTGAACAATTGAAATATGAAAATATTTCTTTTCACATTAATTATTTTTGGGTCTTTAGGCAGGAAGGGGCTTCAAAATGATAAAACCTTTGCATTTATAAATCATTCGTAAATAAACCAGGAATTGATACAATAGCTGAAAATGGAGAAGTCCAAATTCCATCGACAGCTTTAAATTGAGTAATTTGAGTTCTCCAGTTTTGAATATCTGTTATTTGACTTCAAAGAAGTATTGTCCTTTTATATAGATGTATTAAGTTAGTCAGGGCAGATGCACCAGAAGAGGACAAAAGAAACGCTTCAAGCATGTGCTGAAAGCCAACATGAAGCAATGCAACATTGACATCACCCTGGACTGAACCAGATGGAGGTACAATCTGTGGGAAGGATCCCAGCATTTTGAGTCCAAACGACGACTGTAGATCCCGAATTGGCCTCATCAGCCAACTTCAGACTCACGAAAAACAATCGTCCTCGCCTGCAAGGGACAGCCAATAATAATAATTAAAAATTACATAATGCAAATAATTGATGTTGAGGTTCACAGCTGCAGTGATCGTGCAGTGGGGTTCCAACCACCTGGGCTGCTTTGTCCTGGCTGGTGTCAAGCTTCTTAAATGTTGGAGCTGCACTCATCCAGGCATCACACTCCTGACTTGTGCCTTGTAGATGGTGGACAGGCTTTGGGGAGTCAGGAGATGAGTTACTTGCCACAGAATTCCCAGCCTCTGACCTGCTCATGTAGCCACATTATTTATATGGCGACTCCAGTTCAGTTTCTGGTCAATGGTAATCCCCAGGATGTTGATAGTGGGGGATTCAGCAATGGTAATGCCATTGAATGTCAGGGGAAGATGGTTAGATTCTCTTTTGTTGGAGATAGTTGGATGTTAGAAAATAGGTCAGATTTTTGCAATCCTATAATTTCTGTGTTGAATTGATTATTTATGATGTGATTTGAAAAGCAACATTTCCAATTCTACAGCTGAGGGAATATGCGTTAATTTTTTGTTATGATGTATTTTATGCAGATTAATTTGCTAAGCCTCAGTATACCTCTAAACATTGGAGCTTTTTGAACCTCTCTCAGAATCAGCACTAGATAACTCTCCTCACACTCAACCTTCCAGAATATTTAAAGTCCTGTACCCCTGTAAAAAACATCTCCTTCTACTCAGAATACTGTTTCCAAAATAAGTTTTCCTTTTTTTAAAAATAAGCACTCGTACCATGTTCACTAGATTTTATCGATTATGTGAAGCGACTGGAGCTTTATTTCATGCTGTTCATTCTTCTGGATTGATGATTAAACAACAGGAGTCGGAAGGTTCTATGAGGAGATTTTCAAATCTGCCCCTTAGCTAACAACACTAACTCCACCATAACTCACTTTATTTCTCCAATTCTTGTTCAAAATTTAAGTGTTCAATATTGTGAAGGGTTTTGATAGAAAAGACTGCTTTCCACCAGAGGACACTGATTTCAGATAATTGGCAAAAGAACCAGGGAATGATGAGTTTTTTTTATGTAGCGAGTTGTTATGCTCTGGAATGCATTACCTGAAAGGATGGTGGAAGCAGTTTCAATAGTAGCTTTCAAAAGTAACTTGGATATATAATTGAATAGGAAAAATATGCATGGCTATGGGGAAAGCTGGGAGTGGGACTAATTGAATAGCACGATAGGCTGAATGGTCTCTTGTGTTGTATGATTCTTCCTCCCATATGCAATTCTTCTTGAATTTCTCATTCATGGTGTCATGCTAGGCCCCCACCTGCCAAGAATGAAGCACATTAATTTTGTCATGAACATTGATTTTAAACTGTTACTGGAGTGAAGAAAGGACTTGTTAAACAGATTAGCTGTAGCTGGAAAAGACATTGGCATATTGAAAGATGGTGATTGGAAGGATAAAGGACCATTCCCTGACACATTCAACCCACAATGGACCTTGATCACCAGATATTGTGTGTAAGAGGAACATTCCAGAGACTGCTAAGGTGATAGAATCCAAGATGTGGCCAGAGCAGTTAGCCACATGACTAACCTGCTTGGCAATCTGCGTTTTTCTGAATTGTACAAACAGTTTGAACTGAGAGTGTCTGTTTGCTCCTGCACTGAGAAGATCTGTCCTGTCTGCTCCCATCCCTTTCTCACAAGCCGTTGAATGCACTGAAGACCCAAAAGAGAAAAGTCTCCTACAGCGAACAAGGTTTAAGAAGAATACTGGGCCCCAACGAAAAGCAAGATCTACCTACAATCTACAGTGAACTCAAAGAACTGTCACAAAAACTCTTCAGATATTGGCTCAAACATTTCCACTTTATTCTTCTTCTGCTCTTTTCTGTCTCTATTTGCATGTTCTGCTCTTTTCTGTCTCTATTTACATTATAGCGTGGGCATGTCGTGTATCCGTAGGCATCAACCGAATTAAAGTTTAAGTTTAATAAACTTCAACTTTTCTTCTTTAAACCTAAAACAGGTAGTGCAGGAGTCCCCAGAGTACATCTCCCACTCTAACAGATCTTACGCTTTGGATACTGTTGAGGGAAATGGCTTCTCAGGGGAATGTAGCAACAGCCAAGTCTGTGGCACCATGGGTGGCTCAGCTGCACAAGAAGGGAGAAAAAGGGGTGGGCGAGCTATAATGATAGGGGATTCTATTGTAAGGGGTACAGATAGGCGTTTCTGTGACCACAAACATGGCTCCAGGATGGTATTTTGCCTCCCTGGTGCTGGGGTGAAGGATGTCACGGAGCGGCTGCAGGACATTCTGAAGGGGGAGGGTGAACAGTCAGAGGTCGTGGTACACATTGGTACCAACAACATAGGTAGAAAGAGGGATGAGGTCCTGCAACAAGAATTTAAGGAGCCAGGTAGCAGATTAAAAAGCAGGACCTCAAAGTTTGTAATCTCTGGATTACTCCAACTGCCACGTGCTAGTGAGCATAGGAATAGGAGGATAAAGCAGATGAATGCGTAGCTGAGGGGATGTTGAAGGAGGGAGAGCTTTCGTTTCCTGGATCACTGGGCCTGTTTCTGGCAAAGGTGGACAAGTGCAAGTCGCACAGGTTGTACCTGAACCGGAACAGGACCAACATCCTTGCAGGGAGGTTTGCTAGTGCTGTTGCAGGGGTGGTTTAAACTATTTTGGCAGGGGGATGGGATACAGAGTGGAGGTACAGTAGGGAGTGATGCACAGCCAAATATAGAAGAGAAACCAAGTCAGTCTGGAACGCAGAGCAAATATAGACCTGTTACGGCACAAGCGAATAATGCAAGGCTAGATTGAATCTATTTTAACACAAGGAGTCTTACAAGTAAGGCAGATGAATTGAGGGCGTTGATTAACACATGGGATTATGGTATTATTGCTATCACAGAGACAGGGTTGAGGGAAGGGCAGGACGAGCAGCTCAATATTCCAGGGTTTAGAATCTTCAGGTGTGACGGGGGTGGGGGGATAAAAGAGGAGGTGGTATTGCACTGTTGATCAAGGAGTCAATTACTGCAGTAAGGAGGGATGATATCGTAGAAGGTTCCTCAAATGAGGTCATATGGGTAAAACTTAAAAACAAAAAGGGGGCAATCACTTGGCTGGGAGTGAACTGCAGGCCTCCAAACAGTTAGGGAGAGATAGAGGAACAGATATGTAGGCAAATCTCAGAGAGGTGTAAAAATAATAGAGTAATAATAGTCGGGGATTTCAACTTCCCCAATATTAACTGGGAGAGTCTCAGTGCAAAAGGCTTAAAGGGGGTGGAATTCTTAAAGTGCATCCAGGAGAGATTTTTGAGCCAGCACGTAGAAAGCCCTACAAGAGAAGGCGCAGTACTGGACCTAATCTTAGGGAATGAAGCTGGACAAGTGGTAGAAGTGTCAGTGGGGGAGCATTTCGGGGATAGTGACCATAACTCTGTCAGATTTAAGGTAGTTATGGAAAAGGACAAAGACGGACTGGAAATAAAGGTACTGAATTGGGGGAAGGCCGATTTCAATATGATAAAACAGGCTATGGCCAAAGTGGACAGGGAGCAGCTACTTGTAGGAAAGTCTACATCAGACCAGTGGGAGTCATTCAAAAAGGAAATAGTGAGAGTTCATGGCCAACATGTTCCCGTAAAGGTGAAGGGTAGGCCAACAAATCCAGGGAACCCTGGATGTCAAGGGATATAGAGGATTGGATCAGGAAAAAAAGGAGGCTTAGAGCAGATTCAAAGCACTGAAAACAGCGGAGGCCCTAGAGGAGTTTCGAAAGTGTAGGGAGGGTGTACTTAAAAAAGTAATTAGGAGAGTGAACAGGGCGCATGAAAAAACACCGGCGGACAAGATAAAAGAAAATCCCAAGACATTTTATAAGTATATTAAGGGCAAGAGGATAACCAGGGAAAATGTAGGGCCCATTAGGATCCAAAGTGGCAATCTGTGTGTGGAGCTGGAGGGCGAAGGTGAAGCTTTGAATGATTACTTTTCATCTATGTTCACTTTGGAGAGGAACGATGTAGGTGTAGAGATCAGGGAGAGGGATTGTGATATACTTGGACAAATTAGCTTTGAAAGGGAGGTGGCATTAGCAGTTTTAGCGGGCTTAAAAGTGGATAAATCCCAGGCCCAGATGAGATGTATCCAAGGCTGCTATGTGAGGCAAGGGAGGAGATTGCAGGGGCTCTGACACAAATATTCAAATCCTCTCTGGCCACAGGAGAGGTACCAGAGGACTGGAGGACAGGGAATGAAGTACCATTATTCTAGAAGGGTAGCAGGGATAAACCAGGTAATTAAAGGCCAGTGAATCTAACATTAGTGGTTGGGAAACTATTGGAAAAAATTCTGAGGGACAGGATTAATCTCCACTTGGAGAGGCAGGGATTAATCAAGGATAGTCAGCATGGCTTTGTCAGGGGGAGATCACGTCTAACACATTTGATTGAATTTTTTGAGGAAGTGACTAGGTGCGTAGATGAGGGTAAAGCAGTTGTAGTTTACATGGACCTCAGTAAGGCTTTTGATAAGGTCCCACATAGGAGATTGGTTAAGAAGGTAAGAGCCCATGGGATCCAGCGCAATTTGGCAAATTGGATCCAAAATTGGCTTAGTGGCAGGAGGCAGAGGGTAATGGCCGAAGGGTGTTTTTGTGAGTGGAAGCCTGTGACCAGTGGTGTACCGCAGGGATCGGTGCTGGGACCCTTGCTGTTTGTAGTGTACATTAATGATTTAGATCTGAATATAGGAGGTATGATCAGTAAGTTCGCAGATGACATGAAAATTGGTGGTGCCGTAAACAATGAGGAGGAAAGCCTTAGATTACAGGACGATATAGATATGCTGGTAAGATGGGCAGAGCAGTGGCAGATATAATTTAATCCTGAGAAGTGTGAGGTGATGCATTTTGGGAGGACTAACAAGGCAAAGGAATATACAATGGATGGCCAGACACTAGGAAGTACAGAGGGACCTTTGTGTACTTGTCCATAGATACATACAGCAATGAAACAGGCCCTTCGGCCCACCGAGTCTGTGCTGACCAACAACCACCCATTTATACTAATCCTACATTCATCCCATATTCCCTACCACATCCCCACAATTCTCCTACCACCTACCTACACTAGGGGCAATTTACCATGGCCAATTTACTTATCAACCTGCAAGTCTTTGGCTGTGGGAGGAAACCAGAGCATCCGGCAGAAACCCACACGGTCACAGGGAGAACTTGCAAACTCCACACAGGCAGTACCCAGAACTGAACCCGGGTCGCTGGAGCTGTGAGGCTGTGGTGCTAACCACTGCGCCACTGTGCCGCCCAATAACTGAAGGCAGCAGCACAGGTAGATAAGATGGTTAGGAAGGTATATGGGATACTTGCCTTTATAAGCCGAGGCATAGAAAATAAGAGCAGGGAGGTTATGATGGAGCTGTATAAAATGCTATTTAGGCCACAGCTAGAGTACTGTGTACAGTTCTGATCGCCACACTATTGCATTGGAGAGGGTGCAGAGGAAATTCACCAGGATGTTGCCTGGGCTGGAGCATTTCAGCTATGAGGAGAGACTGGAGAGGCTAGCATTGTTTTCCTTAGAGCAGAGAAGGCTGAGGAGTGACATGATTGAGGTATGCAAAATCATGAAGGGCATAGAGTAGATATGAAGAAACCTTTTCCCTTAGCAGAAGTGTCAATTACCAGGGGGCATAGATTTAAGGTAAGGGGCAGGAGGTTTAAAGGGGATTTGAGGAAAAATGTTTTCACCCAGAGGGTGGTTGGAATCTGGAACATATTGCCCTAAGGGGTGGTAGAGGCAGGTACCCTCACAACATTTAAGAAGTATTTAGATGAGCACTTGAAATGCCAGAGCATACAAGGCTATGGACCAAGTGCTGGAAAATGGGATTAGAATAGATAGGTGCTTGATGGCCGGCCCGGACACGATGGGCCAAAGAACCTTTTTCTGTGCTGCATAACTGTATGACTCTATGACTCTAAAGCCTTTTGTGCTGGTTTCTTTACCTTATAATTGGAAAACGGTGAACAAGGATTCACCAAGGGGGAGCCAGAAACACGGTGTGTTTAAAATTAAACCCTGTGACAGTAAGACCAGATGAAGGCTGAAAGGGAACCCTAGACCTCTTTCTCACCTGGTCGTAACAATGGGTTTATCAACTCTTAACACCCTTAACAAGGAATGTTTTACTTGCTATTTTTCATAAATGCATTTTTAGATGGGAACAAGACTCAATAGAGCAATGCAAATGGTGAGAGAATTTCTTTCAATCACTTTCTACTCGTCTTCTTCCCCATTTATTCATTAAGTTATTTTTAAATTCAATACCGAGAAATAAGCCTTTCGATCAGAATTTTGCACCTGTAACTATTATTGAATGATTTCAGCATATGGTACACGTAGGGCCTGATTATCGAAGCCCAATGGGGCAGGGCTGGAGATTGGCAGGCCCGGAATTTCTTGCTGCCGGCCGGCATGCCAGTTTACCGGCACCGTTCACCCCAGGTTATTTTCAAGGACAGTCTCGCAGATGTGGCCTCTTTCGATTTTTATAATTTTAAAGATTGTTCAGAGGGTGCCTCTCTCTCTCCTACATACATCAGCACAAAGGCCTGCTCGGGTTTGCAAAAAAAACCTGGCCCAAGCCTGACAGAACCACACCCGACCTGGCCCGAGTCCTTCCATTTTTTCCCGTGCCCGATCAGACCCGACCCGAATATCAGTTCACTTACCTTCCATTTTTCACTTTGTTGCTGATCTGCATAAGCTTAAAATAACTATAACAAAACCACCTTTCTCGTCCAAAAATTAAATTAACATTGGAGCCACTTACCTGTGATAGAGCGTGTCCGACCTGGCCCGACCCGAGCCCGAATGCCAGATCTGGAAGTGCAACCCGACCCGACCCGAATCGGACACATGTCCTGGGGTCCCATTGGGTTCGTATCAGGTAGCCAGTCTTTACATCAGCAGTCCCACCTCGGACAGTGAGGCTGCCAATGTGCCAATGCTGGAGGGCCTCCTATTGGCTCTCCAGCCTCAGGAGTCTGCTGCCATCCTTAATTGGATGGCAAGTGTGCCCTCTGGCAATTAACTGGCTGGCACTGAAAAGTCTCATCAGAGGTCTACATCTGACGCCGTGTTGTGGGATCAGGACCTGGAAGTTCTCCCAACGTCAGGTTCCAGGCCCCAGAAGGAAAATCCAGCCCGTTAACTCTCTGGTGGGTAGACCAGGATACATTCTGTAATAGGCGAAATGGAACATTGGTCTGAATCCAAACAAGTTGGTTGCTTGGCCATGACCCATCCTGAGTTCTCAGGGGAGCTGAATAAAGCTGGCAGATCAAGCTGATGTATTCATTAAACTATCCCTTGCCAGCGTGGATTATGAGCCTTGCATGAGTCAGAGATCACCACTCAGCATGTTTTACACTTTCAGTTCTGTGCCAGATTGCTGTAAATGTTGGATTGGTTCCTGCGTGAATCTGGCTGTGTAAACATGGCCTTGTCTTCATTGAAGTAAAAGTCATCACACTTGGAAACCAGCATAACCCATTTCAGAAAATGCTGTTCATCAGAAGTGATTTAAGCCAATTAGCAACACAAAGCAGACTGAACCAATACAGACCAGAATTCCAAACAGGGGAAGTTCACTCCTGAACTATCCTGGATATTTTTGTACATTTTGGAGAAGAAAATAGCTCTGCACAGAAATCTTAAAGGTTCACGAAATATGTAGAATAAAGATCCTGTCATCTTTTAGAACCTTCTTCTATTTTCAAAATGTCTTCTTTCTTTGGCCTGCTTATCTCGAGAGACAATGGATACGCGCCTGGAGGTGGTCAGTGGTGTGTGGAGCAGCGCCTGGAGTGGCTATAAAGGCCAATTCTAGAGTGACAGGCTCTTCCACAGGTGCTGCATAAAAATTTGTTTGTCGGGGCTGTTACACAGTTGGCTCTCCCCTTGTGCCTCTGTCTTTTTTCCTGCCAACTGCTAAGTCTCTTCGACTCGCCACACTTTAGCCCCGCCTTTATGGCTGTCCGCCAGCTCTGGCGAACGCTGGCAACTGACTCCCACGACTTGTGATCAATGTCACAGGACTTCATGTCGCGTTTGCAGACGTCTTTAAAGCGGAGACATGGCCGGCTGGTGGGTCTGATACCAGTGGCAAGCTCGCTATACAATGTGTCTTTGGGGATCCTGCCATCTTCCATGCGGCTCACATGGCCAAGCCATCTCAAGCGCCGCTGACTCAGTAGTGTGTATAAGCTGGGGATGTTGGCCACCTCGAGGACTTCTGTGTTGGAGATACGGTCCTGCCACCTGATCCCAAGTATTCTCCGGAGGCAGCGAAGATGGAATGAATTGAGACGTCGCTCTTGGCTGACATACTTTGTCCAGCCCTCGCTGCCATTGAGCAAGGTACTGAGGACACAGGCTTGATACACTCGGAAATTTGTGTTCCGAGTCAGTGCGCCATTTTCCCACACTCTCTTGGCCAGTCTGGACATAGCAGTGGAAGCCTTTCCCATGCGCTTGTTGATTTCTGCATCGAGAGACAGGTTGCTGGTGATAGTTGAGCCTAGGTAGGTGAACTCTTGAACCACTTCCAGAGCGTGGTCGCCAATATTGATGGATGGAGCATTTCTGACGTCCTGCCCCATGATGTTCGTTTTCTTGAGGCTGATGTTTAGGCCAAATTCATTGCAGGCAGCCGCAAACCTGTCGATGAGACTCTGCAGGCACTCTTCAGTGTGAGATGTTAAAGCAGCATCGTCAGCAAAGAGGAGTTCCCTGATGAGGACTTTCCGTACTTTGGTCTTCGCTCTTAGACGGGCAAGGTTGAACAACCTGCCCCCTGATCTTGTGTGGAGGAAAATTCCTTCTTCAGAGGACTTGAACGCATGTGAGAGCAGCAGGGAGAAGAAAATCCCAAACAGTGTGGGTGCGAGAACACAGCCCTGTTTCACGCCACTCAGGATAGGAAAGGGGTCTGATAAATAAAATTTCAAAATAATCCAATATAATCTCATGGGATTCATATGGATTTTTGGAGTAAAAAAATTTGGGAGGATTTATGTGGAATTCTGGATTGCAATAACTTCCAAGATCAGACGTGTAATATTCTGTTGGATTATTCTAAAATGATAAAGGTGTTGCAAAATAAATTAGGAAGAATTCTGTAGAACAAACAATGCATTCTATCGGACAGGTGTCCAACTATATCAATATATAGTACTAGTGCTTTGCAACTCTTTATGCTCTATGCTTTGTGAAGCCAATTTTTTTTAGTATATAGTCTATTATTTTCTCTTCACCTCTCCTGCAGCGATATTTTCCTTGATTTTTTTCCAGTGAAATCAAGAGCATGGTCTTTATACTTGCTTTCAGGATCTAATCATTAAACCCAACCCATTGCCTTTTCCCTAGTCTCCACATGCAACACATCTAATATCCCTGCTTACAGACTGCTCTGTGGCAATGTTGTTCAGAGGTGCACAACAGCAACCTTCGTAAAGGTGGTTAAATTATTAAATGGCATAGAGCAGGCAGTGACAGGGTGCAGTGGTACTGTCGCTGGAATAGTAATCCACAGGCCCAGGCTAATGTCCTGGGGACATGGATTCAAATCCCATCACAACTGGTGGAGTTTAAATTCAATTAATTAATAAAAATCAGGAATTGAAAAGTAGTCTCATAATGGTGCCATGAAGCTATCATCAATTGTTGTAAAAACACATCTTGTTCACTAATGTCTTTTCGGGAAGGAAAACTGCTGTCCTTACCTATTAAAATAAAAGCAAAATACTGCGGATGCTGGAAATCTGAAATAAAAACAAGAAATGCTGGATTCACTCAGCAGGTCTGGCAGCATCTGTGGAAAGAGAAGCAGAGTTAACGTTTCGGGTCAGTGACCCTTCTTCGGAACTGACAAATATTAGAAAAGTCACAGATTATAAACAAGTGAGGTGGGGGTTGGGCAAGAGATAACAAATGAGAAGGTGCAGATTGGACCAGGCCACATAGCTGACCAAAAGGTCACGGAGCAAAGGCAAACAATATGTTAATGGTGTGTTGAAAGACAAAGCATTAGTGCAGATTAGGTGTGAATATACTGAATATTGAACATCAGCAAGTGCAAACCTGAAGAAAAACAACCTGAAAAAAACAGTGGGTGAGCAAACTGAACAAACTAAGATGAACTGAAATAAATACAAAAAAAGATTGTAAAAAATGTAAAAAGGAATGCCAAAAAAAAAGGAAGAAAAAATAACTAAAAATGACTAAAAATGAAAGTAAAGTGGGGGGCTGTCATGCTCTGAAATTATTGAACTCAATGTTCAGACCGGCAGGCTGTAGTGTGCCTAATCGGTAGATGAGATGCTGTTCCTCGAGCTTGCGTTGATGTTCACTGGAACACTGCAGCAATCCCAGGACAGAGATGTGAGCATGAGAGCAGGGGGGAGTGTTGAAATGGCAAGCAACCGGAAGCTCAGGGTCCTGCTTGCGGACTGAGCGGAGATGTTCCGCAAAGCGGTCACCCAGTCTGCGCTTGGTCTCCCCAATGTAGAGGAGACCACACTGTGAGCAGCGAATACAGTATACTACATTGAAAGAAGTACAAGTAAATCGCTGCTTCACCTGAAAGGAGTGTTTGGGGCCTGGGATAGTGAGGAGAGAGGAGGTAAAGGGACAGGTATTACACCTCCTGCGATTGCAAGGGAAGGTGCCCTGGGACGGGGACGAGGTGGTGGGGGTAATGGAGGAGTGGACCAGGGTGTCGCGGAGGGAACGATCCCTTCGGAATGCTGACAGGGGAAGGGAGGGGAAGATGCGACTGGTAGTGGCATCACGCTGGAGGTGGCGAAAATGGCGGAGGATGATCCTTTGGATATGGAGGCTGGTGGGATGAAAAGTGAGGACAAGGGGAACCCTGTCACGGTTCTGGGAGGGAGGGGAAGGGGTGAGGGTAGAGGTGCGGGGAATGGGTCGGACACGGTTGAGGGCCCTGTCAACCACAGTGGGGGGAAATCCTCAGTTGAGGAAAAAGGAGGTCATATCAGAAGCACCGTCATGGAAGGTAGCATCATCAGAGCAGATGCGTCGGAGACGGAGAAACTGGGAGAATGGAATGGAGTCCTTACAGGAGGTAGGGTGTGAAGAAGTGTAGTCGAGGTAGCTGTGGGAGTCAGTGGGCTTATAATGGATATTGGTAGACAACCTATCCCCAGAGATGGAGACAGAGAAGTCGAGGAAGGGAAGGGAAGTGTCAGAGATGGACCATGTAAAGGTGAGAGAAGGGTGGAAATTGGAAGCAAAGTTGATAAAGTTTTCTAGTTCGGGGCGGGAGCAGGAAACGGCACCGATACAGTCATCAATGTACCGGAAAAAGAGTTGGGGGAGGGGGCCTGAGTAGGACTGGAACAAAGAATGCTCGACATATCCCACAAAAAGACAGGCATAACTAGGACCCATGCGGGTACCCATAGCAACACCTTTTACTTGAAGGAAATGCATGGAGTTGAAGGAGAAGTTGTTCAATGTGAGAACAAGTTCAGCCAGGCGGAGGAGGGTGTTGGTGGATGGGGACTGGTTGGGCCTCTGTTCCAGGAAGAAGCGGAGAGCCCTCAAACCATCCTGGTGGGGGATGGAGGTGTAGAGCGATTGGACGTCCATAGTGAAGAGGAGGCGGTTGGGACCAGGAAACTGGAAATTGTCAAAAAGACGTAGGGCGTCAGAAGAGTCACGGATGTAGGTGGGAAGAGACTGGACCAGCGGAGAAAAGATAGAGTCTAGATAGGAAGAAATAAGTTCAGTTGGGCAGGAGCAGGCTGACACAATGGGTCTGCCAGGACAGTCCCGTTTGTGGATTTTGGGAAGGAGGTAGAAGCGGGCTGTCCGGGGTTGCGGGACTATGAGGTTGGAAGCTGTAGAGGGAAGATCTCCAGAGGAGATGAGGTCAGTGACAGTCCTTTGGACGGTGGCTTGATGTTCGGTGGTGGGGTCATGGTCCAGAGGGAGGTAGGAAGAGGTGTCTGTGAGTTGGCGTTGAGCTTCTGCAAGGTAGAGGTCGGTACGCCATACAACAACAGCACCACCCTTGTCTGCAGGTTTGATGTTCGGTGGTGGGGTCATGGTCCAGAGGGAGGTAGGAAGAGGTGTCTGTGATTTCCCCCCACTGTGGTTGACAGGGCCCTCAACCGTGTCCGACCCATTCCCCGCACCTCTACCCTCACCCCTTCCCCTCCCTCCCAGAACCGTGACAGGGTTCCCCTTGTCCTCACTTTTCATCCCACCAGCCTCCATATCCAAAGGATCATCCTCCGCCATTTTCGCCACCTCCAGCGTGATGCCCCTACCAGTCGCATCTTCCCCTCCCTTCCCCTGTCAGCATTCCGAAGGGATCGTTCCCTCCGCGACACCCTGGTCCACTCCTCCATTACCCCCACCACCTCGTCCCCGTCCCAGGGCACCTTCCCTTGCAATCGCAGGAGGTGTAATACCTGTCCCTTTACCTCCTCTCTCCTCACTATCCCAGGCCCCAAACACTCCTTTCAGGTGAAGCAGCGATTTACTTGTACTTCTTTCAATGTAGTATACTGTATTCGCTGCTCACAGTGTGGTCTCCTCTACATTGGGGAGACCAAGCGCAGACTGGGTGACCGCTTTGCGGAACATCTCCGCTCAGTCCGCAAGCAGGACCCTGAGCTTCCGGTTGCTTGCCATTTCAACACTCCCCCCTGCTCTCATGCTCACATCTCTGTCCTGGGATTGCTGCAGTGTTCCAGTGAACATCAACGCAAGCTCGAGGAACAGCATCTCATCTACCGATTAGGCACACTACAGCCTGCCGGTCTGAACATTGAGTTCAATAATTTCAGAGCATGACAGCCCCCCACTTTACTTTCATTTTTAGTCATTTTTAGTTATTTTTCTTCCTTTTTTTTTTGGCATTCCTTTTTACATTTTTTTCAATCTTTTTTTGTATTTATTTCAGTTCATCTTAGTTTGTTCAGTTTGCTCACCCACTGTTTTTTTCAGGTTGTTTTTCTTCAGGTTTGCACTTGCTGATGTTCAATATTCAGTATATTCTCACCTAATCTGTACTAATGCTTTGTCTTTCAACACACCATTAACATATTGTTTGCCTTTGCTCCGTGACCTTTTGGTCAGCTATGTGGCCTGGTCCAATCTGCACCTTCTCCTTTGTTATCTCTTGCCCAACCCCCACCTCACTTGTTTATAATCTGTGACTTTTCTAATATTTGTCAGTTCCGAAGAAGGGTCACTGACCCGAAACGTTAACTCTGCTTCTCTTTCCACAGATGCTGCCAGACCTGCTGAGTGAATCCAGCATTTCTTGTTTTTGTTGCTGTCCTTACCTAGTCTGACCTACATGTGACTCCAGACCCATAGCAATCTGCCTCTGAAATGGCCTTGGACTCAGTTCAAATGGCAATTAGGGATGGACTGGCTTTGCCAGTGATGCTCGCATCCTGTGAAAGAGTTAAAAAAAAAATGGCGAAGCCAATTTATTACTTGATATATTTATTGAAGTGTCAGCCTTAGCTCAGCAGTACTCTTGCTTCTAATGCCTCTGTCCTCACTGAACTTCCAGATCTTCATGATGTCTTGGCTAACACTTATCCCTCAACTAATACCATGAAAAACAGATCTGGTCATCTATCTCATTGCTCTTGGTGGTACCTTGTGATTAATTTAGATGTCCTACATTACAATAGTGACTCATAATGCAAAGTACTTCATTGGCTGTGAAGGACTTTGGGGCATCTGGAGGATGTGAAAGATACTATACCAATCCAAGCTCTTTTTTCTTGTTATTTCAAAGTAAGACAGGGAAATAGGACCAAGCAATATAAATGGTAATTAGTGCAAAGCAAACTTAGAACAGAAAACATGTCTGACGAGTGACACATATTTAGAATAACCTACTGAGCAGAGTTAAGACAGGCAAAGATGCTGGCGTTATTTAAAATACAATTCAATGTGGGAATAGAGAGTGTCTCCTTGGAAATTCTTTTTGTACTAAATTCAAAGAGGATAGGGCATGTGATATTGTTCTCTTATCTTCGTACTCTTTCCTTAAAGAAAGATGTGAAGTAGTGGAAGAAATTGCAGGCTGATTAACAGTTGGATGAGCTGTGACGTGAATGCTTCCTCCATGGCGGTCGTCATCTTTATAACGGCTGATTGTGATTAGTCCTATATGGTAGAAGGATTTTAGAGATTCCTACAACTGATACAATGAGGCGAGGGGGGGGGGGTGGGGGTGGGGGGGGGGATGTGGGGGAGAGGTGGGGAACCTATACCCACTGGAGATTATTATCCCATTGGATGTCAGGCCAGAATTCAGAGCCAGAGCTCCTGTCAAGAAGATGATAAAGGGGCTATTTGATCCAACCCTTGAAATGCCATTCTTAATTTTGCTTAATATTGCATTTCCATTGGTTACATATGAACGTACGAATTAGGAGCAGGAATAGGCCACTCGGCCCTTCAAGCCTGCTCTGCCATTCAATGAGTTCATGGCTGAACTGATTACTCCACATTTCCACCTATCCCCAATAACATTCCACCCCCTTGCTTATCAAGAATCTATCTACCTCTGCCTTAAAAATATTCAAAGACTCTGCTTCCACTGCCTTTTGAGGAAGAGAATTCCAAAGACTCACGACCCTCAGAGAGAAAAAAAATTCTCCTCATCTCTGTCTTAAATGGGCAACCCCTTATTTTTAAACAGTGACCCCTAGTTCTAGATTCTCCCACAAGGAGAAACATCCTTTCCACATCCACCCTGTCAAGACCCCTCAGGATCTTCTATGTTTCAATCAAGTCATCTCTTACTCTTCTAAATTCCAGCGGATACAAGCCTAGCCTGTCCAATCTTAAGACAGCCCACTCATTCCAGATATTAGTCTAGTAAACCTTCTCTGTACTGCCTCCAACACATTTACATCCTTCCTTAAATAAGGAGACCAATACTGTACACAGTACCCCAGATGTGGTCTCACCAATGCTCTGTATAGCTGTAGCATAACCTCCCTACTTTTGTATTCAATTCCCCACGCAGTAAACAATATCATTCTATTAGCTTTCCTAATTACATGCTGTACCTGCATACTAACCTTTTGCGATTCATGCACGAGGACACCCAGATCCCTCTGCATCTCAGTTATTTGTTCTGCAGATCTTGCACTTGGCATTCAGTGCCTTGGAATTGGTGAGTTATTTCTGTTACCTCACAAATGGAAAGGAAAACGATCCTTAAATGGGGCAAATGCATCAAGCATTTGTACTTGTATTATCAGTTAGAAACTTGTCGAACAAACTGTAACTCCTGCAGGTTTTCAGGGGAAAGACAGCCCTGATCTGACAGAACCAGTGATTTATGGGTTAAATGCAAAACGATATCAACCTCTCTCCCTGTTCAATGTCATTATACTGACATGTGTCTGTAAAATGTTTCCCTGGAATATCCCTGAAGTATTTTGAAAGCAACAAAGCTCTCATTATTAACAGACTATTGATTCAGAATGAACCTAATGTGGCACAGAACCCCCTCTCAGATAATTCGGCATTCATGCTCCAAAGGTGGCAATTAAAAGCTCCGTCAATTGAAATCTAACATACCACATGTCACTGTCCCAGGTGGTTCTGATACTCCGCTGCAATTGAATGATAAAATTATGCAAAATAAAGATTGAGCGTAGTAATTAGAGATGGGGGGATGTTGGGGAAGTCAGGTTGGTACTCTATTTTAACATAATTGATTGTGTATGCGGAATGATTGAACTCTTTTTCCCCATCCCCCCACCCCAATAAATGGTTATTAAATTTGAAACAGTAGATGCCCCAGTGATTCTAACATATTAACATCAAATGTATGCTTGAATGGTGACTTTAGCTCAACTGCTAATTCTCTCCTCTACTGGGGTCTCTCTTTGCTGGTTGCGAAGTGGAGGGATAGCTTTTTCTATTTACGAGGCATGACTGACAGTAACCTGTGTAACTTTGCTGTCTTGCTTCAATTCAAGGAAGGAAACAGCCCATGATATTTCTCATCCCACCTCCCCTCCCCTATCTGCGATGGTTTCTTTAGGGTCAAGCATTCAATAGGATTGCTTTCAATGTCTGATAATGTTACTTACACAGTCAATTTGCTGACACTTTGGGCAGGATTTCACTGCGGACTTCGGAATGAAATGGGGGTTCTGAGCCCACAATTGCTGGGAGCGGGATTGAACCAGCAATTTTACTGGAGGTGGCCTCCTAATTGGCTGCCTCAGGGATCACTGTCCAATTAAGGAAGGCGGGCAGGCTTCTGATGCTGCAGGCCCAATCAGAGGGCAGGGAGCTCTCCAACCTAAGCAGCTTTACCGAGAGTGATGGGCACTTCTAAGGCAGCTTGGGAATTGAGAAGATATAGAGGTAAGTAAAAAAAACTAAAAGTCAGAGGGGCCAAGCAGGCAGACCCCTCCGGATGGCCCATTGGGGCTATGGGTGTGGCCTTACTTGCCCACAATCCCCTCTTTGGGGCACGGAGTCTCCAGCTCCCTGGACAGCCACGGGGAGGCTGCCTCCATGAAGCTGGTGGCCTCCCCACACAGTGGGTGGCTACTCTGCCGCTGGCAAAATGCTAGCGGGCCCTAAGAATCAACCCTAATAGCTTCCTTAAATATGTAAATTGGCAGCCCACATCTGTTCAGCTGGTAGCTGCTCCGCATCCAGTCCCACCACTGGGAAACCTCCTCGGCAGCAGGACTGCATCAGGGAGCTATACTGACATGGCTCCCTGCTATTTTCCTGGCACCGCCCCTCCCCCCACCCCACCCCCCATCTCCCAGCCTGCCACCCTAGGGCTGGGAAAATCCTACCCTTTCTGTCATGGATGGAAGTGACCAGAACTGTCAGGAATTATCCCTAAAAGCTTGATTCTCTGGCTGCCCTCAGCATTACATCGAATTAAATAACAGCGAAGATGTCGGTGGAATAAATTTTGTTTAAAAAAGTCCCTCCCCATTTCTATGGAAAATGACAATTTCATCTTAGACATTAATTAATTTCAAAATGTAAATTTTCTAGCCAGCAAAGAAATTCTTGAGCAGGGATTCTCTCCCTAATGGGCTGATTTGGTAATCTCCATTACTCAGATGTGCCAAGCGAGCAAACTAACACAAATTACCATCACCCCAAAATGACCCCATGTATAAGTCACACTGAAATTGCACTGGGGCATGGACTCATCATAACTCAAACTGCAGATACAATTAACATTCTATCATTGTACAATGGAAGATTGTGGTAAAACATAGTGAAGATTTTCTCTCATTTCCTGATGAGAAGTTGTGATGTTCTGTGGGTCCATTTAATACTTTGATATGCTAAATCTCATTGTCAAATTATTTATATTGTTACCACAATGACAGGGAGAAACTGTTTGGGATAGAAATACAATACCGTACCAATGTGCCTCCTGCCTTGCCATAGTCATGTGACCTCTACCATGAGGCACTCTGACTGCAGGCAGACATTACGATGTGTTTCATTAAAGACTCAGTACACACCAGACTGGTGTCCTGTGAACCCATAACAGAAATCTTTCTTCCCACTTCTTTAGCCCACAGTTCATAAAGACACTACTACTCTCCCCACATTGGGGAGAGTTGGCAGCCTTCTCTTTTTTGCTCCCTCACTAGTTCATGCTCACACTCATTTCCATCCCCCCACTCCAGTTTACACTGTCACTCTTGTGTCATCCATTCATTTATGTTGACACTCTGCTTCTCTCCCTACTTTTATTCTCAGTTTACACTGGCACTGCTTCTCTTCAACAGTTCACTGTAGTTCTTGTTGCTCATCTACCCCCTCAGTTCAGGCTTGGACACTTTTTTTTATTCATTCGTGGGATGTGAGTGTTGCTGGCTAGACCAGCATTTATTGCCCATCTCTAATTGCCCTTGAGAAGGTGGTGGTGAGCTGCCTTCTTGAACCGCTGCAGTCCTTCGGGTGTAGGTACACCAACATTGCTGTTAGGAAGGGAGTTCCAGGATATTGATCCAGCGACAGTGAAGAAATGGTGATATAGTTCGAAGTGAGGATGGTGTGTGGCTTGGAGAGGAACTTGCAGGTGGTGGTGTTCCCATACATCTGCTGCCCTTGTCCTTCCAGGTGGTAGAGGTCGCGGGTTTGGGATGTGATGTCAATGGAGCCTTGTTGAGTTACTGCAGTGCATCTTGTAGATGGTACACACTGCTGCCACTGTGCGTCAGTGGTGGAGGGAGTGAAGTTTGAAGGTGATGGATGGGGTGCCGATCGAGTGGGCAGCTTTGGCCTGGATGGTGTCGAGCTTCTTGAATGTTGTTGGAGCTGCACTCATCCAGGCGAGTGGAGAGTACTCCATCACACTCCTGAATTGTGCCTTGTAGATGGTGGACAGGCACTGGGGAGTCAGGAGGTGAGTTACTC
The DNA here is from genome assembly GCF_036365525.1 of Heterodontus francisci. NCBI lineage: Eukaryota > Metazoa > Chordata > Chondrichthyes > Heterodontiformes > Heterodontidae > Heterodontus > Heterodontus francisci. The sequence continues at coordinate 70,975,694 of NC_090388.1, read as the reverse complement.
GCCGCAGGTTTCCCAATGTCTGACCTGCTCTTGTAGCCAAGTATTTATGTGGCTGGTCCAGTTCAGTTTCTGGTCAATGGTAACCTCCAGGATGTTGATAGTGGGGGATTCAGCAATGGTAGTGCCATTGAACATCAAGGGGACATGGTCAGATTCTTTCTTGTTTGAGATGGTCATTGCCTGGCACTTGTGTGGCATGAATGTTACTTGCCACTTAGCAGCCTAAGCCTGAATGCTGTCCAGGTCTTGCTGCATATGGACACGGACTGCTTGAGTATCTGAGCAGTCCTATCCATCACAAAGACTGCCTTTTTAATCGCCATAATACTGCTTTTTTACGTTCTTGCCTCAGCCCATCTGCTGCTGAAACACTCATCCATGCTTTTGTTACCTCCAGCCTTGACTATATCAATGTTCTCATGGCCACTTATCTGTCCAGGTCTTACTGCATATGGACACGGATTGCTTCAGTATCTGAGGAGTCGTGAATGGTGCTGAACATTGTGCAATCATCAGTGAACATCCCCACTTCTGACCTTATGATGGAGGGAAGGTCATTGACGAAGCAGCTGAAGATGGTTGGGCCTAGGACACTACCCTGAGGAACTCCTGCAGTGATGTTCTGGGACTGAGATGATTGACCTCCAACAACCACAACCATCTTCTTTTGTGCTACGTATGACTCCAACCAGCAGAGAATTTTCCCCCAGATTCCCATTGAATTCAGTTTTGCTAATGCTCCTTGATGCCACACTCAGCTAAATACTGCCTTGATGTCAAGGACAGTCACTCTCACCTCACCTCTTGCGTTCAGCTCTTTTGTCCATGTTTAGATCAAGGCTGTAATGAAGTCAGGAGCTGAGTGGCCCTGGCAGAACCCAAACTAAGTGTCAGTGAGCTGAGTAAGTGCCATCTGAATGCACAGTCGACAACACCTTCCATCATTTTGCTGATGATTGAGAGTAGACCGATGGGCAATAATTGGCCGGGTTGGACTTGTCCTGCTTTTTGTGTACCGGACATACCTGGGCAATTTTCCACATTGCCAAGTAGATGCCAGTGTTGTAACTGTACTAAAACAGCATGGTGAGGGGCATAGCGAGTTATGGAGCATAAGTCTTCAGTACTATTGCTGGAATGTTGTCAGGACCCATAGCCTTTGCAGTATCCAGTCCCTTCAGCCGTTTCTTGATATCACGTGGCTGAAGACTGGCATCTGTTATGCTGGAGACCTCAGGAGGAGACTGAGGTGGATCATCCACTAAGCACTTCTGACTGAAGATGGATACAAATGCTTCAGCCTTGTCTTTTCCACTGAAGTGCTGGGCTCTCCCATCGTTGAGAATGGGGATATTTGTGGAGCCTCCTCCTCCTGACAATTGTTTAATTGTCCAACACCATTCACTACTGGATGTGGCAGGACTGCAGAGCTTGGATCTGATCCATTGATTGTGGGATTGCTTAGCGCTGTCTATCACATGCTGCTTCTGCAGTTTGGAATGCAAGTAACCCTGTGTTGTAGCTTCACCAAGCTGACACCTCACTTTTAGTTATGCCTGGTGCTGCTCCTGGCATGCCCTCCTGCACTCATCATTGAAACAGGATTGATCTCCTGGCTTGATAGTAATGTAGAGTGGGGGATAGGCCGGGTCATGATGTTACAGATTGTGGGTGAGTAGAATTCTGCTGCTGCTGATGATGGCCCACGGTGCCTCACAAATGCAGTGTATCAGCTGTGGCTCAGTTGTAGCACTCATGCTTCTACGCCCAGAGGGTGGGTTCAAATCTAGGCTGATGCTCCTGTGCAGTACCGATGGAGTACTGCACTGTTGACAGTGCTGTTTTGCGGATGAGCCATTAAACAGAAGCCTTGTCTACTCTCCGGGCGGACATTTAAAAACCCACGGCACTATTTCGAAGATCATCTAGGGGAGTTACCCCAGTGTCCTGGCTGATATTTATTCCTTAATCAACATCACAAAAACAGATTAACTGATCATTATCACATTGCTGTTTGAGGGAGCTTGCTGTGCACAACTTAGCAGCTGCCAACTTCCTACATTACAATAATGACTACACTTCACAAGTGTATCTTTGGCTGTAACGCACTTTGGGACACCTTGAGGTTGTGAAAGCTGCTGTATAAATGCAAGTTTTTCTCTTTGTGGCTGTTTGAGCTTCCATAAAAGCTATTGCTATTGAAGGAACTCATTTTGTGTTTCCTTTTCCAAATCTGCTGATGTCCTGTAAATGATTCACTTACGGTTCAATATCTGACAACTGAGAGCTGGATTTAGTGTGGCCGTTTGGAGCAGGAATGGACATGTGTGGGGTCGGAGAATATCGATAGATGCATCTGCCTGGAAAGCTGACATCGTAACACTGGTTCTGGATTTAGTCAATGGTGGGAAAGCATCATGGCGACATTGCTGCCCCGACACAACGGGACTGCAATTTGCATTGCCGAACATTTAGTTTTAATACATTTGCATGTAATTGATCGTGATTCAATGGGGAGCTTGGAATTAAGTGGACGATGGGCAGCCCTGACGTGCCTTCGGATTCCCAGCGTTGAAAGTGAGGCCTCAGTGCCGTGATGGGAAGGCAGCCATGAACAGTACTGAAACAAAAACAAGAAATGCTGGAATCACTCAGCAGGTCTGGCAGCATCTGTGGAAAGAGAAGCAGAGTTAACGTTTCGGGTCAGTGACCCTTCTTCGGAACATGAACAGTACTGGACTGGAGAAGAGGGGGAGCGGAGGCCATTGTCAGCCAACAATGCTGTCCGCTCTCCATGGTGGGCTTGGTCTCGGGTGTTCGGCACGGGTGGCCACACAGTTAGGTGAGATGGTCATGTACCCATACAACTTGGTGAGAGGGTTGGCGATTAGCAAGAGTGGGCACTGAGGGCCATCAGCACATAAGTCTAGAGGAGTAGCAAAGTTAAAGATGCCAGGGCAACTTTGTCTCTGCAAGGACAGCACTCTTGAGGCCTACTGATCATCTGGCATAGATTTTATACACCCTGTCGTGTGAACCACCATGGCGTGATGCAGCCCTTCCGATGGAGGGAGGGCCAGGAAGCAGGAGACAGTCTCATACTTAACTGCTTCCAGCCACCATGCTTGACTCTCAGAGTGAAAGCAATATAAATTTATCTAAAAGCATTAAGTCTGTTGCCTCCTTTCTATTAGGGTTCCGTGCCTAGCGCCCAGATGATCTAACCACTCTGGCACATCAGAGACGCTTACCAAAGGAGGGCTGAGCCTAGACGGTCAGCCCACTATGGGAGAAGAGTGAAGTCAGCATCTCACAATTAAGGCATGAAGGCATAACCATTGTCCCAATAAATGTTAACTTCAAAAGCGAATAAACTTTATAGCAGAAAACAAATGGCAAATTTCAAGCACCCATGAAACCCCAAATGTATCTAGATAGTTTTCTGAATATGTCTTAGAGTGCTACTATGGGGTATGAGCCCTGTGCTAGCAGCTGGGCTGCAGGCAGGCTGCTGATAAGGCTGCCCCTTGTCCTGGGATGACTTCAGTGGCTGTCCTGTGGCTGCCTGAGGCCTGGAGGACCCCAGGTGTTTGAGAATTTCCTGCACAGGTGCAGGTCTGTCTGTTGGCATTATGGCGACTGGAGCTGGGCTCACTGGTAGAGGGACTGAGGAGCCGCTGTCCACACTGTCAGCGCACTAAGGGCAGACCCCAGATATAGAAGTCAACCTCTCCTCCTCCCTTTCAAGACCCACCTGAACCTCCCTGCTGACCAGAGAAGGACGAGGTGCTGGAGAATACTCATCCATCTCTCGCCTTGCCACTGCTGTGCTGAGCTCATGGCCAAGGCGATGGTGTGCAGGTCTGCCCCGCGTCTGTGGGATCTGGCTCTCCATGAGGGTCACCAACCTCTCAATGGAGGAAACCATGCGCTCACATGCCTGAGACATGACAGCATTCATGGCATGGATAGACTCCTCCATTGTCCACTTGTGGCTGTGCACTACCCCTGACAGCTCCGCCAGATGTTGCCTTACCTTTCTCTGCAACTCCAGCATGTTCTGTGCTGCTGACACCAGAGGCTCATCATGAGTCTGGGGCTCAGCATGGGCCTGGCCACCCACAGTCTTCCGACTGTCAGAGGCCTCGGCTGTCTCACCAGCTTGTGATCCTAATTCTACAACCGAGTGAAAACCCACCCAGGTGAAAGTATCTGCACTGTTGGAAGGTGCAGAAGAGTCATGGAACATTGTATCCTCTGACTGCTCGTCCTCAGAGGTTGACTGCTGTTCCCCATTAGATTGAGTCTCCTGTAAATGCCGACCTGCATGAGAGAACGCAAACATGTGTGGGTTAGGAATTGCAGATCTTACCATGACATCCATGCGTTATGTGGATCTCCAGAAGTGTGTTGCATGTCCATGGAAGACAATTCTCACTCTCTTGCACGGACTCCAGTCTCACAATCCGCGATTGAGTGTCCACCCTTGGTCCCCGCTAACCCCAGTGCTTCACTCTCAGCTGCTGAGGGAGGCCGTATGTCAGCAATTCCACCGCCAGTCAGTAAGGTCTCCCTGTTACTATGGGCCCAAGTCCTGCAAGTCGGAAGAGGGAGATAGTCATATTTCACAGGCAGAGCTACAGGACAGGTGTGCTAGTGGCAGCCCCCCATTCCCTGTAAGGCTTTCCTATATTGTTCATTCGCATGTCAGCTCTCAGTGGAGGTAATGGGGGTGAGCCGTGAAAGAAGGTGGCCTTTGGCCGAGATGCTGCCATGCATCCGGCAGGATGTTTTGATGCCTAACGCCCTTTACCAGCATCTTTGTAGTACCTCCTCCTCATGTTGCCATTACTGGGGAAAAGGACCTCCCTCCTTTCCCTTGCAGCCTGGAGGAGAATCTCAAGGGAGGAATCGCTAAACTGTGGGGCATCCCACAGTCTTGCCTGAGCCATCCTGCAGTTTCCTTGACAGAGAGGTCAGGGGTGTGGGGAGGGGCGGGGGGAGTTCCAGGTGTCACTCCAGCACCACTATCAGTAGCAAACAATGAATGACTCAAAGGCAGCAATGAAGGCAGGACTGGCAGATCTTTAAATATAACACCAGCACCTGCTCCGGAATCATCTGATGCCACATTCGGTGCCTTGAATCCCACCCCCGCTGCATAATAAACTGGGCCCGTGCCTTCATTAATATAACTGACTGACCATTGTGTGATTGTGGTGGGTCGGCCACACATGTGATGAGCGGTGATGGCACCCACCTCCGGGTCCGCTGCCAGAAGCTGCGACGTGAACACTAAATCCAGCCCTGAATGAGCAATGAAAGATTTTTAGACGGAGGGAAAGGTGTTTAAACATAACAACATTGGGCAAAATTTTATCATAGCAGACCCACACACAGTGGGGAGGCCAGCAGTGAGTTTAGTCTGTCAGGAAGCTTTGCCATGGCTCTTCAACTCAGCCAAGGCATTAACATCCCGCTTCCGGATATCCAAACCAATCAGACAGGATGAACAGTACTAATTTTAGATTAATTATGTTTAATTGCAGGTAAATGGTGGGCATTAACTGGGGCTTCATTTGTGCCCTTATAATTAGACACTGACTTAAACTGTGGTTATTGGTTTAGGTGGTGCTTGCTTATAATCTATAACTGTATAAATAAATGCTTCTGAAAATGTGTAAAGATTGGCTCCAGTTATATCCTTCACCAACTGGCATTCTGGACTATAACATTGTAGCAGATGATGGCTGCCTGAAGGCGAAGGTTGGAAGCTAAGAAAATAATAATCAGACAGAAAACTACTATCCGAGTAGCCATTGTGGAAAATGGCAGAAAGCAAGTGTAAATTGTCAGGGCATGATTACTCTCCGATGTTCTCGGAGTCTGAACTATATGACCAGTGGAAAAATTAACTGAATATGTGCAAAGAGGAAATGAGGTATGGCCTTGGCATTGTCACTTCCTACAAGAAGTAAAGTCAGAAGTAATGTATTTTGTGAGCTGGATACCCATCAGTTGGATACTGATGAAGGTTTGGGTCTTCCATTAGAGAACTTGGATGAGATTTACAAGAAAGATGATCTGTTAAACGTCTATGAGTCATGGTCAGACTTTGATAGATTTCGGAAAACAGATGGTCATTTCACAGATGGTCCACTATCATGGACTTTAAGAGATTGTATATAAGATTGACAAAATTCAATTTGGGAATCCCTAGATCAGTACTAGGATTTAAATTACTGTATTGTGTTAAGATGCATCATATGGACAGGTGACTGGTTCTAACTAGTGTTTGGTTCTCAGAGAGGGAGACCCTGTTGGATCAGATGTCTGATGCCTTGAAAAAAATCCTTGCAAGAGAGTCATTTTCTTCAGCTTTCGTGGAACAAATGGGACATTCTGCTGTGACACAAAGAAGAGAGGGCTCAATGATAGCCAGATTGCAAAAATGGCCCAGATACTGGATGCAGGCTTCAATAAAATGGAAGGGTTAGACAGGCAGAATGAGGATGAAAGCACCTTGAGCAGGTTTGGCTAATACACCAGAAGACAGAATGGGGGCAGCAATAATAGGCAAATGAAGGGCAGGAATGCCAAAGGAGCAGTTACTAGGTGCTTCAGGTGTGACTCGAAGTATCATGACCTGGTGAGCTGCCCAAAGCGGAAATTAAGATAAGATTTGAGTAGAATTTAAAATTGGGAGTCAGGCTTGAGGGGCTTTTAAATATATTGGTTTAGATATTAAACAGAGTTGGTCGGGAATAACTTTAAATCAACAATCCTATTTAGAGAGTATTGCCCTCATCCCGGTTTATTGTACTAGGTCCTCACAGAAAGGTAATGTTATATCTAAAGAAGAGACAGAGCAATTTCAAAGTTTGATTGGCCAGTTGAGCTGGCTGGGTATTCAGACTAGGCCAAATGCTAGTGCTTGACAGAGAGGTCGGGAGTGGGAGTTGTCATAGAGTCACAGAGTCATACAACACAGAAAAAAGCCCTTTGGCCCAACATGTCCGGGCCGGCCATCGAGCCTATCTATTCGAATCCCGTTTTCCAGCACTTGGCCCGTAGCCTTGTATACTGTAGCATTTCGAGTGCTCATCTAAATATTTCTTAAATGTTGTGTGGGTTCCTGCCTCTACCACCCCTTCAGGCAGTGTGTTCCAGATTCCCAGCACCCTCTGGGTGAAATTTTTTTTCCTCAAATCCCCTCTGAACCTCCTGCCCCTTACCTTAAATCTATGCCCCCTGGTTATTGACCCCCTCGGGAAGGGAAAAAGCTTCTTCCTATCTACCCTATCAATGCCCCTCATAATTTTGTACACCTCAATCAGGTCCCCCCTCAGCCTTCTCTGTTCTAGGGAAAACAACCCTAACCTATCCAGTCTGTGTTAGAGTTAAGTATTACAATGAAATACTCTAAAGTTGAGAATGTTTTAAGGGCAAATAAAACATCAAAAAAATTAAATCTGGAGAAATACATACTTAAGGTCCCATCCTCATGTTCCCCAAAGAACATCAAACTAGTCATTTTTGGTGATGTTTCACAGGCTAATCTTCCTGATGGGTATTCTCGTGCAGCTGGTTTCATAATATTTCTTATGGGTGAAAATGGGGAATGTTGTCTCTTAGCTTGGAGAGCCATGACAATAAAAAGGGTTGTTAAAAGTACTTTAGCTGGAAAACACTGGCTCTTGTGGAGGCAGTGGATATGCAATTCTATTTGTCAAACAGTTTCAGTGAGTGTCTGCAGAATTTTCGTACTGAAGATAGGAAACCCATTGAATGTTACGTAGATAATCGTTCGTTGTGGGATGATGTACACTCTACAGAAAGTGTGTGAATTAAGGTAATGGATTGACTTCTAATACAAAAGCAAAATGCTGCAGATGCTGGAAATCTGAAATAAAAACAGAAAATGCTGGAAATATTCAGCAGGTCTGGCAGCATCTGTGGAGAGAAAAACAGGGTTGACATTTCTGGTCTGTGGCCTTTCATCAGAACTGCACTGAATGTCCAGGAGATATCTGTAATCAACAGTGGATCAAAAACATGAAAGGTGGAATTTCGGTTGGAATACACATGGAATAAGTCAGAGCTGGAGACAGATGCTAAGGAAGGAGATAATACTGTGAAAGCAAGTTTTCGTAGATACTTGATCAAACACGAGAAGGGAAATAAAAAGCAATGAAGATGAACAAGGTAGAAGAGACAAACAGAAATCCCGTCAGGAAGATATCAATGGACTGGTCAGACGGGCAGAAAAGTGGCAAATGGAATTCAACTCGGAGAAGTGTGAGGTGATGCATTTGGGGAGGTCAAACAAGGCAAAGGAATACATGATTAATAGGAGAATACTAAGAGCTGTAGAGGAAGTGAGGGATGTTGGAGTGAATATCCACGGATCCTTGAAGGTAGCAGAACAGGTCGATAAGGTGGTTAAGAATGAATATGGGAATCCATTCCTTTAATAGCCGAGGTATAGACTACACGAGCAGGGAGGTTATGCTGGAACTATATAAATCATTAGTTAAGCCACAACTTCAGTACCATGTGCAGTTCTGGTCACCTCATTATAGAAAGGATGTAATTGCACTAGAGAGGGTACAGAGGAGACTGAGGAAGATGTTGCCAGGACTGGAAAATTGTAGCTATGAGGAAAGATTGGATCGGCTGGGGTTGTTCTCCTTGGAACAGAGGAGGCTCAGGGGAGATTTGTTTGAGATATATAAATTTGTAAGAGGCCTGGATAGAGTGGATGTGAAGGGCCTATTAACCTTAGCAGAGAGGTCAGTGATGAGGGGGCATTGATTTAAAGTGATTGGTAGAAAGATTAGAAGGGAGATGTGGAAACATTTTATCATCCAGAGGGTGGTGGAACTCTGGAACTCACTGCCTGAAAGGGTGGTAGAGGCAGATAACCTCAGCTCATTTAAAAGGTGCCTGGATGTGCACCTGAAGTGCCGTAACCTGCAGGGTGATGGACCAAATGCTGGAAGGTGGGATTAGGCTGGGTGACTCTTTTCTTTGGCAGGTGCAGACATGATGGGCCAAGTGGTTTCTTTCTGTGCCATAAGCTTTCTAGGATTCTAAAGAGCAGAACTTCTTCTCGGTGGACATTCCTGAAAGAGAAATGGCACTGAATTAAAAACGAATAGAAAAGTAAAATACTGCAGTGCTGGAAATCTGAAATAAAAACAAACAATGCTGGAAATACTCAGCAGGTCACAGACCTGAAACAGTGGGCTGCATTTTAAGAGTCCGCCGCCGAAATGCGGCCCGCACGCAGAGGGCCCACGTTGCGGAGCCACCAGGATGTCAAACGTGGTGGCTCATTAGCATTGCCACGGTGCCCGACCCTCCCCTGATGACGTGAAGGGGGCGGGTGAGCCATCGCCGGCAACGGTGTGCGGCACCAATGTGCAGGCGCCATTTTTAAACTGCATACAGCCCTCAATGAGCATTTATAATTTAAAGGCATAGTGGATATTAAGTTTCTAAAAATGAATAAAATAAATTTTCTATACCCTCACCACACCCCATCCCCGCAATGGCATTACACATCATTCCTGCCCTTTTCCCCTCTGGAATACCTAATGTGAAAATTTGACCTTCCGTCCCCAAAGTTTGGAACCTTTGTCCTATACCCCTTCCCATCACCCGCCAGACCAATCCGAAGCATTGTAACCCAGCTCCCCTCCCCCTGCACAGAGAAAATCAACTCCTCCCGCTCCCCACAAGTGTCGCGCCTCATTTCCCCGAATGGGGATTTGATGGTGTGGCATTACCGGCAGTCAGAATGGAGATTGCACCGTGCTGCCTGAATTGCTGCCGCCTGCATGGTAAGTAGCCATTAACATATTTTAATGCGGGTCCCGTTGCCGAGCGGTGGTGCGGCCACCACAAGGCCTCGCCGCCGCCGATTTCGGTATGGGGACTGTCGGCGTAGGGGTCGGTGGCGGGCCTCCTCCGTTCCTATCTTCATTGCCCCCCTGCCACTGTTTCTGGCGTGGGGGAGGCTTTAAAATCCAGCCCATTAACTCTGCTTCTCTCTCCACAGGTGCTGCCAGAACTGTTGACTATGTCCAGTGTTTTCTGTTTTTATTATGGATTGACCTTGCTGACTTGAAACAAATGCTGGAGAGAAAGGAAGTCTCTAAAATTAAATGGGTCGATGTAAGTCATCAATTGTCTGATTGTTTTTCAAAAAAAAATGTATGTACGAAGAAATTGTTATGGGTCCTAGAGGAGGGGAGGCTCACAATGTAATGCTTTGTACAGAATATGTTTAGTTTAGTTTAGAGATACAGCACTGAAACAGGCCCTTCGGCCCACCGAGTCTGTGCCGACCATCAACCACCCATTTTATACTAATCCTACACTAATCCCATATTCCTACCACATCCCCACCTGTCCCTATATTTCCCTACCACCTACCTATACTAGGGGCAATTTATAATAGCCAATTTACCTACCAACCTGCAAGTCTTTTGGCTTTATGATTTAATTTGTTTTGAAATTTTGGTGGTATGTATAAACTCTAATTTTGATTTGAAGAGAGAGAAGGAAATCTGTTAATTGTATATTAATTATGTTTAATTGTAGGCAAGTGATAGGCATTAACTGGGAATTCACTTGTTCCCCTATAAATAGACACAGGCAGAAACTGTAGTTGTTCGATTAGGAGGTATATGCTTGTAATGTATAACTCTGTAAATAAATGCTTATTAAAGTATGTAAAGATTGGGTCCATGTATATCCTTCACCAACTGGCTTTCTGGATTATTACAAGCAGGTTGATGCACTGAATCTGTCAAAGTTTCTAGTTAAAGGGACCCCAGGAGGGGTCAGAATGGTTGATCTCTACATTGATTCCTGTGGTTTCAGCAGCAATAGGAATGGAAAGGAGACCTGGGATGGCTGTCCCCTGATCTTGGATTTTTATCTGGAGGTTCTGCTGCAGGATCTAAGCCGGTGAAGTAAGGTGATGCTTACCAAAGATGGGAGAAAGAAGCCAGCATCTCAAACCAAGCAGGTGTGGATGGAAGTGGCTGAGGAGTGTGGTCCCTCAAACCTGGAGACAGTCCCCCAAGAGGATCAAGGACCTCCGGAGGGCAGGAAAGGTGCGTGACATCACACTTTCAGGTGCCAGTCCCCACATTCTTACATCCCCAGAATTGTCTTGCACAACGCTCCTCAGATCAACACACCTTGCAGCTCCACTCATTCCTCTCTCTCTCGAGGCACCTTTTCACACCTGCATCTGAACAGCCAATGCTCACACTCACCCTCATCTTCGTGTCATCTCACATCCATGCCTCACAGTCATCCTCCACAAATGCCCTTCCCTCCTCTCCACACAATGCATTTCTCAGACTCTCAGCTCTCTGCTTTCTCTCCTTGCAGGAAAAGAGAGTGCAGAACTCCAGGAAGAGGCAGATACCCAGGGTAGAGGAAGATGGGGTTGCTGACCCTCCAGTGACAACAACCTTGGCTGTCACTGGTAAAGTGCGCCCATCTGGTCCACGAGGAAGGAGGCCTTGTTCCAGGAGGCTGCAGGTGTCTGCAATGACTTGCCATGAAAGCCTGAACCTCCTGAACCACTGATTCTCCCACACATTGAGATATCTGATCCTCTGCCTACACACCCTCTGTTGGGGGTCTCATCTCCTTTGAGCTGGATCTCTGTGTCCAACCCCTCTGCCCTGTGGAATGGCATGTGGCTGAGGAGAAGGTAGCTAGTGCTGGTGTTGCTCTTGCTGTTCCTGATGCTGTTGGTGTTGCTGGTGCTGCTCCTTTTGTTCCTCATCAGAAGTGCAAGTTAGAGCTGCACAAGCTGCTCCCATGCCATAGGGAAGGCTGACAGCAAGAAAGTGCGGATCAAGGTGAGTGAAGTCAAAAACAGATGAACTGACTTCCAAGGAGTTGCAAATCACCTGTCAAGTAAAGGCCTGCTACCCGACCCGAACTTGATGGGACCCAACGACATGTGTCGGGTCCGGGTCGGGTCAGGCCGCTCTTCCGGGTCCGTCTTTCGGGCTCGGATCGGGTCGGGCCGGGTCCGGGTCGGGCAGCGTCGGGTTGGGCCGGGTCTGGGTCGGACACACACAAGAGTTTCATTTTGTTCTACTGGTAAGTGTGAAAAGTTCAAAAACCTACCTGAGCTGGGAGTCCGGGATGTTAAAGAGGGAAACTCTGAGTCTGCGCAGTGAACGAGTGAACGTCTCTATGACGTCATCACAGTCATGCTGCAGCTTCCTCAATCCATCCATCCAAAAGTGAGTGCACTATAGCTGTAAACGAATGCTGTCAACTGGAGAATGTTTAGCAGTGGAAAGTCCTGTAGGTGGAAAAGGTAAATCTCCTGTTTGGAAACATTACAATCCTGTTGTTTTCCGTGATAGTAAAAGTTCAACTGGATTTGTACAATGCAAATCTTGCAAACTTCTACTAAAATATGACAGCAAAAAGACAGGAAATTCATCTTTGCAGCGGCACACTGAAAAAGGCTGTACTCGACCCGCAGCAGGGCCAAGTCAGTCGTCCATAACTCCGTTTGTACACATGAGCGATAAAACCATACCCACTCACAGGAAATCAGAACTTACAGACAAATGCATGAGTCTCTGTTGCAAGGATATTCGACCTTTCCAAACAGTCTCTGGTGAAGAGTTTGTTGAGCTAGCACAAGAGCTTATCAATGTGGGTGCTACAAACAGTCGAGTATCAGCATCAAGTGTGTTACCAAATCCAAGTACAGTTTCAAGAAGGTGTCATGATGTGGCTGAAGAAAAGAGAAAACAACTAATTTCTCAGATTACTGACATACTGAATGATGTGAATGTGGGAATGACAACTGACATGTGGACGGACGACTGCCGTAAAATCCATTATATGTCGATAACTTGTCATTACATCACAGTAGATTTTAAGCTTAATGCCAAAGTTTTAACAATAGCAATGTTTCCACTGGAGGACGCCAAAACTGGCGAAAACATCAGGCGTGAGATTTTAAAGCTGCTCATGAATACTTTTGGATTCAACCCAGCAAATTTAAATAAATTAGTCTGGGTGACAGATCAAGGCGCTAACATAGTGCTTGCTCTTAGACCATATCAACGTCCGGATTGTCAGGACCATTTATATAACACAGTCCTTCAACATTCACTTGATCCAAAGGAATTTGCTTCCGAAGCTCCAGATGTTGCAGAAACTATACATCGTGCCAAAGCCTTGGTGACATACATTAAACAGTCTGGTCTTGATGCACAGTTTAAATCCAATGGCAGAAACGAGGTACAGTACTGTGTATTTGACACTGAATTCAATTCAGGATATTTATCATGAGCTGCATGAGAAACTGGAGCAGCGTGGGGAAAGCTACAGGCTGGAAAACATCGCCCCCGATGTCTTGCAGTTTTTCGTTGATTTCCTCCGACCATTTTATGAAGCTCAGAGGGAACTCGAGGGAGACCAGTATCCTGTATTGAACCTGGTCATTCTGTGGTTTGAGAAACTTTATCGACTCTGTATGCCACTTTCTTCAGATACTCCGATGCAAGCAATTGTCAGGCAATGGCACAGAGAGTGGCTTGTGAAGAAAGTTGAAGTAAATGACGTGCACAAAATAGTAACATTTCTCTGGCCTAAGTTGAATCAGCTGCGAATGTTGTCCAGCCATGATAGGGAAGAAGTTTGTTCTGAATTGCGCAGACGTATCAGCAACTTTGAAACAGAAGACCCTATGAAGGAAACGAAAGTGGTTGACAATGAACCTACAGCTGCCAAAAAAGCACTGACCGAATTTGCTGAATGGGAGAATGCTCATGAAGAAATGGACACAATTGATTAAGTGCAGCAGTACACAGCACAGAAGCCTGCTGTGTTGGCAATGGCAAGCAAGTGTAATCTGTTGGGCTGGTGGAAGGAACGCAATGTTGCATGCCCTAAATTGGCCAGGTTGGCTAGAAGTATACTTTGCATTGCGACGAGCAGTAGCAGCAGTGAGAGGAACTTTAGCGTAGCTGGAAGGACAATTGACCAGCGGAGGACGACCCTTAAGCCTTCCACTGCTCTATTCTTTTTTTACATGACAATTTATAACACCTTTTGTTCTTTTCTCTTTTTTTGCCATGTCTGTAACTGAGACTACGAAATCAAATGTTCACCTAACTGCCTATTGGGTGCTTCGTTGGAGTAGGCTATTTGTTTTCTTTTCAATCTACATTTTGACACGATTTGTTTCTGTTTTAACTGGTTATTATCACGGTGCTGTTTGTGGGAGTTTGCTGTGGGCAATGGCTGCTGCGTTTCCTTCTTTACAACAGTGACTACAATTCACAAAGACCTTCATTGGGTAGAAAGTGGTTTGGGACATCCTGAGGTTGTGAAAGGTGCTAGAGAAGTGCAAGTCTTTCTTTGCAGAGAGAAAATGGATAATCTCACGAGAAGACTGCTTAAAAATCATGAGGGAGTCAAGACCTTGTTTGAAAGTCTCGGAAGAAACAGGTTGATATTTCTGACAGAAAAGAGAAATATTATGTGTATTTGAAAGTTATCTACAAAATCTTAGTTTGGCTCCTAGAGGTGGGATCTTTAATTTTATGTACTCAAGGAGTTGGAAGAAAGATGTTCAATAAATACATAACTGTATTTGATCGCTGTTAGATTATTTGTTTGCATTTTAATACTTCAAATCAGGGCTTCTGGGATGCTTTATCTCTTCTAAGACTGAACTGTAATCTTATAGAGGAACAAGACAGTCCAGTGTGTGAAAGCAGTTAACAAGCAGCACTTGCTGATTGTACGTTTTTGTAGCACTGCCAGATGAACAAAGATCTCAAAGGATAGATGGACACTCTGAAAGCTTTGGAGGGTTGAGATTCATCCATGACATCAAATAATCTAGGGTAAGAATACTAATCTTTATGTAAAATTGTATTAAATGTCAATGCTAGAAATTTTTCAACATACTTTGTCAACATTAACATATCTGTTTCTTTTTGCTTTGTAGGCTATTCGAGGTGCTGATGGTATGTATGCTGATCAACCACCAGAAGTCTTCAATCAAACAGTACTGCAGATCTGCACTTGCAGTAAAGGCCTGCTCGGGTCTGCAAAGGAAACACGACCCGAGCCCGACAGAACCACATCCGACCTGGCCCGAGTCCTTTCATTTTTTCCCGCGCCCGATACGACCCAACCACTGGAATGTTCACTTTACCTATCTTCCCATTTTCACTTTTTCAGTTTGTGCAGATAAGCAACAAAAACTGTAATTAGACTTGAAAGGTTGTTTAAAAAGATGAGATGAGAGCCACAGAGTCAGTTTGTTTGGTCACGAGTTAAACAGAAACCCATGGAGTTGTGCCCAGACTGGTTGTGCCACACTGTACCAGTATCTGTATTGCTTAAAATAAGCACAGCAATTGCCCAAAGGCTCAGAAAATATACATTACCTAGACTCCTGCTTTACAGGTTGAAATACTTGCTGCAAGTTTATCCAGTGAGCAGCTGAGATGCAGAGACCAGGAAGGTCCTGAGTGATTAATTATTATAAAATATACAGTATTTATATAAAAAATATAAAATGATCACTGTCAGGACTCTGGTCTACAGACATACAGTACTGTACTGTATGTGAAAAATTGAAAATCAGAAGGCAGGTGGTAAAGTGAACATTCCAGTGGTCTAGCTCGGTTTGGGCCGGGTCGGGTCAGGTCGGGCCGGACATGGGATAAAAATGGCGGGACTTGGGCCGGGTCAGGCTCGGGTCTGATGTGGTTCTGTTGGGTTCGGGTCGGGTTTTTATCTCCTGACTTGAGCAGGCCTTTACTGTCAAGCAGTGAAAGCACACTGTCAGAAGTGCTGTAAGCACCAGGCTCTCATCTAGGCATGGCTGCAGCTATTCACTGTTTGAAGGTTTCGCAGCCTGTCAGTTTCACTGAAGAAGCACTTGCCCCACTCTGTTCTCGCCTGATTGACCTTATATCGGGAAACATATCGGGAAACCTACGCACTGGCTGTTAAAGCCAGAATGCTGGATTAAATCCTCAGCTAATTGCCACTTTTAATATTTTCATTACTTATCGGACAGCTCCATGGGGGTTCCTGGCTCACCTGCAAACCTGCCTGGGTTGAATCCGGAAGTGGGTGGGATCATGTTGGCTTCCCGACCCAACAAAACTTTTTGGGGCTTTAACCTCCACTCCCACCGGCACGTGAACCCACTTCCTCATGGTCTCAGCAATACTGATTCCAAAAATACATCATAATAATTTCAGAACTATTGAGAAAAAAAATCTCTGATTAAAAAAGTAAAGTATATATTGCGACAACAAAACATCTAAAGCCTGCTTCCCTTTAAGAACTCATTGCATGCAGATTTTGAAGCTTAATCCATTCAGGATGGGATTTGAACACAATCAGCCCCTCAACGCTGTGGGTTGCATCTGGAGGGCGGCCGCAAAATTCTGCGGAGAGAGACCTCGGTGCGGCCTCCCCCCACCCCGCCGTCTGGCAGCGGGCCCTTCATCTGAATATGCAAATTAACAATGTTATGGCTGCCGTTCGGCCTTCGCGTACCTTTGGAACTCCATACGGAGTTCCAAGGCGAGAACCTGGTGGGGAGGGGGGAGGAATAAAATTTTCAGGGCGGGAGGGGTGGGAAAGCGGGGAAATCACATTTTATTGGATGTGGGGATGGTGGGAAGGGGTTGAAGGGCAAAAGTTAGAAGTGTAGGGGGAAAGTTCTGGTAAGAAAAAGGCAAGAGTTGGTCATGTTGGGCACTGAATTGACCATTGTGTGTGTGGGGGGGGGGGGGGGGTGGGGGGAACGGCATTGGGGAAGGGCCTCCATATCTTTATTCATTGTTTATTAAAAATTCCGAGTGCTTTAGCTTTAAACATTAAAATTATCTCTAAGGGCTTAAAGCCTTTAAAAATGGCGCTTTGCCGGGGACGCGGCGGCCACCCCCACTCTAAGTCATCGCGGGAGGTCGCTCCACTCCCTCTATTTAAATCAGCCCCTGCGCGTAATATTGCGGCGGCTCAGGGATGGAGCATCTGCGCGAGATGCACGCTGCATCAGAGTGCGCCACCACAAAGTGCGGCGCACTTGTAAAATTCAGCCCAAAAAGTGCAAATCTGGTACAATAGCTCAGAAAATGTGCAGTGTTCATTATGAGCCTTAATGAAGCTATGGCATGAAATGTGCACACCTTCTAATGTGCAAAATGCGGAAATATCATAGACAGAAGAAAGTGAGTGCAAAACATGTTGAAGGCTGAATTATCTAATGTGCCCCATTCTTAGCCTCCACAGTTAGCACACTTGATCAGAAAATCTAATCCTAGGATGTTGCAGTCTAATAGTAAAACACCTAAAGCACGTGTACACACACACACACACACACACACACACGTTCCTTGCACCTATGTGGCTGAATGTGATATGGATGGCATTATGCAAACTGAAAGGTACTGAAGATGCAGGCAATGTCAAATTTGAAATGAATTGGCATTGTGTAACTGGGACTGTCACATGTTGCCATATATTTTTACGCTATTGCTTCTATTATCTTGGTACTCTGATAGAAACTATGGCGCTGAGCATCCACTGCTGCACATCCAACCGTTACACCAGGTGTGGTGGCAGTATTTGTGAGGTCCATGCTAGCGCACCGCAATTGCGTAAGGCTGGCAGACACATGCACCACTAAGGCCTCATCTTGGCTTCCCTCCTCCTCCTCCATATTGCTAACTATTGGTGGTGGTGGGTCATTGCCAGCATCCACCTAGGGTCCCCATTTTCTACCTCATAGGGCCCCTCTATAAAGGGGCTGATACAAAAATTGGAAACAGCAACCACCTTTTAAAAATTCTTTCATGAAATGTGGGCACCGCTGGCAGGCCAGCATTTGTTGCCCATCCCTACATGCCCTTGACAACTGAGTGGCTTGCTGGGCCATTTCAGAGGACAGTTAAGAGTCAACCACATTGTTGTGGGTTTGAAGTCACATGTCGGCCAGACCAGGTAAGGACGGCAGATTTCCTTCCCTAAAGGACATTCATGAACCAGATGGGTTTTTATGACAATTGATGATAGTTTCATGGTGCCATTACTGAGACTAGCTTTCATTTCCAGATTTTTATAGATTAATTGAATTTAAATCCCACCAGCTGCAATGGTGGGATTTGAACCCGTGTCCTCAGGGCATTAGCCTGGGCTTCTGGATTATTAGTTCAGTGACATTACCATGACACCACCGTCTCACCAGGTCCAGAATGTTACCCGAGCCTGGATTCCCCAGCAGGGCACACATACCCTTCTGGAGTCTGCTGTGCCTCAATGTTACACCAGGTCCCTTATGGACCAGGAAAATGAGAACTCCCAGCATTGGGAATCCTTGGCTCTCCCTTATTCCCTCTGACTTGGTGTTGTGAGGGGTAGCTGGAGGCTTCAGCCCTTGCAAGGCCAAGGGGGAAACCTCAAATTAGGTCAGATGATGTTCAGTTGCTAATCTGGCCTGTCCCTTTAAGGTGACTGCTCCTTGAGGAAATGGTCTAATTGAGTCCTGAGAGCAACCAGAACTTAATTGCTGTTTAATGAGGGAGATTTTCAGATTGCCAAATGCTTATGTAAATTTCTAGCTCCAAATCAGAATAGAAGGGAATGCCTTTCTTTTGCTTTTATACTTTAGACACTTGGAAGTATAATGTCCGGAGAGTGACCGATACCTTTTCAGAGACAAATGATTATAGAAAATATTGTCATCCCATCAACATTCTTTGAAATATGTATTTATTGGTCTTGACACTTTCAGATCTGTATGCAATGCAAAATTCACAGTCTCTCACTATTATCTTTCTCTCCGTCCTTCCCTGTGCCTCTCTATGTGATATTGATATTCTTGCAGACGATCTGTCCTTCCTGCTTTTGTCAACAGCTACTCTCTTAAGTCATCACCATAAACATGCCTTTTAAAAGCAGCTGCTTCTGCCCAGTTTTGGGGAAGCAGGTGTTAGACCACCTACCAGCACTGAATGCCTTTTTATTGCTTTTATAAATATCATGCAGGTTTAGCTGCACAGACTCCAGTGATTCCTCGCAGGTGCTGAACAGAAGTGATAATGGACTGGCATAGTCTTTCACACTTGATCTTTGGTATGTTGTCAGGATGATTTATTTATCTTAACCTTTCTGTTAAATATTTGGCAAAGGACTAAAATAATTATGTACAAAAGATTAACTGGGTGTGACACTGTAGTTTGCAATAATTAAAAAATAATGATATTTACCATGACGGCACACAACTGCCGTGCTCCAGTGCATTTATGTGCTAATTTCTTTTTAATATGTCATAAGATTTATTATGAATACATTAGGCCAGATAAAATCAACCTTTAATTTCCTTTCACAGGGATTTAATAAAATAACAAAAGACAACATCAATGGGAGGGAGAGAGAGGAAATACAGAGAAGGTGGGACCAATGTTAAGCAATATAATAATATGGATACTTCAAAAACAGTACCATGGCCTTTGTAGTGTATGAAAGGATATTCTATGAAATATTTGTATATAAATTATCAAAAGACTCCACAGGGAAAAGGAAAATAGCTATGTTTGTAAAGATCATACAAAAGGGCAGATATTAAAAACCAAACAGGACCATAATTACTTAAATGCAGCTTCCTGCTCTTTAAGGTTAAATGCAAAAGATGGGAGCCACTTGTCTGTCTTAATGAGTATTCAGAAGGGTAATCTGTAAAATGCAGTAGATTACACTGATGCCAATTCATAAAACTTGTCCTGCCTGATTTGAAGCCATTTCTACAAGAACACTGAGTTCGCTCATTACTCAGTAGCACCTTTGTTGACCAGCTCTGATCTTACATTAGTCAAGCTGGTTAAAGTTACAAGACACAGAATTTGTGTGTAAACATGCCCTATAAATCTTTCTCTGCAAGCATAGCATATATACATGTACAATAAACAGAAATACATGGAGTGTGAAAAGCTAATGGTCAATAATCCATAATAATGAAACAAATTTATTGGTGGAAAAAACTGCCAGCATTCTTTTAAGACGATTTACACTTTGTCTTTATTAAAACTTAATCTGTCCTGTTTTCTATTAAGTTGCTTTCTTCAGTGAGATGTCTATCCAACAGAATTGCATCTATTGTTAACTGTAGGAGTAATAATTGTAAAGCTTTTGGTATTCAATGGGATAGATTGTTTATAATCAGGAAAATTGCTGACTAAAGTTGATCTTGGGTTGGTAAACATCTGGGACGAGGCAATATAAAATCCCGAGAGGACAGAATTGAATAAAAGAACAAAAAAGCCATTCTTTCATAATAATTCCCATCAATATCTATATGTAATTACTTTCAAAGAATATAACTGTAAGACTGATGAACTGAACGTCATTATAGCAAATCCCATTCAGTTGCATATATAAACTGCTCCTTACCTACATTGGGTAATCATAACATTTTACCGGGTAGAGTTACAAGGCAAGTGATGCTGATTAAGAGAAAGACGGGATAATGGAAAGGTGAGGGGAAGGGGAAAAACGCAATTAAAGAGAAGGGTAAACAGGGAGGGAGATGACAAAAGATGGATTGGGGAGTTCCAGCGGGCAGGTAATGGTTGAAATAAACAATTTGTTTACTTCCATGTGTTGGAGAAAACTGCTGAAATAGAATAGTATGTTTGGAAAGCGGGGAAAAGGAGCTTAATGCCCATTTGCTGGAATGTGAGGAGCACGTTAATCTTGGGTAGATTGGGGTTAAGGCAGTTGTGTGACTCATGCGGGTAATGATATGGGCTGCAGCTTTTCAAATGAGTTGCAATAGTTAGCTTTCTGTGAACAACTGACATCGCACCATTAGGAGTATGTTCTAATTAAATTAAAACAGTTGCTGAAATTTTGAAAGGTTAAAGGTTTCAAAATATGAAAAGTGCTTGGTCTCACTTTCCAAAGAATTTAAGACATTGCTTACAGGTTAGTTGCTGAGTGCAATGACATCTGCAATTCCAGGGTAGAATTTTACATTTACTCCTATTGTATAGAAGTTTCATATGCAAGCTCTCTCCTCAGCAAGTGTATTCTGTGGATTTATTAGAGTTCAGCTATGTTTAAGCCTTTGGTTACTGCTTTTTCTCTGGATTTCTAAAAATTGCAGGTTCTTGCATCATCTGAACCAAAGCAACTGCACACAATAGCGTGCTTGAAAACGTTTTACAATTAACCCTTCTGTTTTCCCAGGCCTTACTGCAGAGTTTCATTATTGTCCCCTTTTCCATTCAATTTAAACTATGGAGAACATTTTTGTATTGCGATACATTAATAGTTCCATACATCCTGTTATTAGTCCCTGGTAGTTGCTTGGATTCATTTTACTCTGAATATGATCCAGGATTCTGGCTGTGCTCAGGGCAGCAACTCTTGTTATGGGTTGAACCAAGGAACTAATGATTATAGAGGTTAAATTGGACAGCCCCTGCAATCGGGTGGACGGATCGCAATACATGATTAATCTTATTTTTTTATTCATTCATGGGATGTGGGAGTCGCTGGCTAGGCCAGCATTTATTGCCCATTCCTAATTGCCCTTGAGAAGGTGGTGGTGGGCTGCCTTCTTGAACCGCTGCAGTCCGTGTGAGGTAGGTACACCCACAGTGCTATTCGGAAGGGAGTTCCAGGATTTTGGCCCAGCGACAGTGATGGAACAGCGATATAGTTCCAAGTCAGGATGGTGTGTGACTTGGAGGGGAACTTGCAGGTGATGGTGGTCCCATGCATTTGCTGCTCTTGTCCTTCTAGTTGGTAGAGGTTGCGGGTTTGGAAGGTGCTGTCTAAGGAGCCTTGGTGCATTGCTGCAGTGCATCTTGTAGATGGTACACACTGCTGCCACTGTGCATCGGTGGTGGAGGGAGTGAATGTTTGTAGATGGGGTGCCAATCAAGCAAGTTGCTTTGTCCTGGATGGTGTTGAGCTTCTTGAGTGTTGTTGGAGCTGCACCCATCCAGGCAAGTGGAGAGTATTCCATCACACTCCTGACTCGTGCCTTGTAGATGGTGGACAGGCTTTGGGGAGTCAGGAGGTGAGTTACTCGCCGCAGCATTCCTAGCCTCTGACCTGCTCTTGTAGCTACGGTATTTATATGGCTACTCCAGTTCAGTTTCTGGTCAATGGTAGCCCCTAGGATGCTGATAGTGGGGGATTCAGCGATGGTAATGCCATTGAATGTCAAGGGGAGATGGTTAGATTCTCTCTTGTTGGAGATGGTCATTGTCTGGCACTTGTGTGGTGCGAATGTTACTTGCCACTTATCAGCCCAAGCCTGGATATTGTCCAGGTCGTGATGCATTTCTACACGGACTGCTTCAGTATCAGAGGAGTCACGAATGGTGCTGAACATTGTGCAATTATCAGCGAACATCCCCACTTCTGACCTTATGATTGAAGAAAGGTCATTGATGAAGCAGCTGACAATGGTTGGGCCTAGGACACTACCCTGAGGAACTCCTGCAGTGATGTCCTGGAGCTCAGATGATTGACCTCCAACAACCACAACCATCTTTCTTTGCGCTAGGTATGACTCCAGTCAGCGAGGGTTTTCCCCCTGATTTCCATTGACTCCAGTTTTGCTAGGGCTCCTTGATGCCATACTCGGTCAAATGCTGCCTTGATGTCAAGAGCAGTCACTCTCACCTCACCTCTTGAGTTCAGCTCTTTTGTCCATGTTTGAGCCAAGGCTGTAGTGAGGTCAGGAGCTGAGTGGCCCTGGCGGAACCCAAAATGAGCGTCACTGAGCAGGTTATTGCTAAGCAAGTGTCGTTCCATCACTTTACTGATGATTGAGAGTAGACTGATGGGGCGGTAATTGGCCGGGTTGGATTTGCCCTGCTTTTTGTGTACAGGACATACTTGGGCAATTTTCCACATTGCAGGGTTGATGCCAGTGTTGTAGCTGTACTGGAACAGCTTGACTAGGGGCACGGCAAGTTCTGGAGCACAGGTCTTCAGTACTATTGCCGGAATATTGTCAGGGCCCATAGCTTTTGCAGTATCCAGTGCCTTCAGTCGTTTCTTGATATCACGTGCAGTGAATCGAATTTGCTGAAGTCTGGCATCTGTGATGCTGGGGACTTCAGGATGAGACCGAGAAGGATCATCAACTCGGCACTTCTGGCTGAAGATTGTTACAAATGCTTCAGCCTTATCTGCACCTGTTCAAAGTAATGCAGGCAGAATCAGACGCAAGCTGACAAGCCTGTTGTGTGGCACCTTTTGGAAGTCCATGTACACCACATAAACCCCCTTACCTCATCAAGCCTCTCTGTTACCTAATCAAAAAACTCAATCAAGTTAGTTAAACATGATTTGTCCTTAACAAATCTGTGCTGGCTGTCCTTAATTAACCCACATTTGTCCAAGTGAATGTTAATTTTGTCCTGAATTAAAGTTTCTAACCGTTTTTCCACCACCGAGGTTAAACTGACTGGCCTGTCGTTGCTAGGCTAATCCATACACCCTTTTTTGAACAAGAGTGTAATATTTGCTATTCTCCAGTCCTCTGGCACCACCCATGTATTTAAGGAGTATTGAAAGATTATAGCAAGGGCCTTTGCAATTTCCACCCTTACTCTCTTAGTATCCTCAGATGCATCTCATCCTCTCCAGGTGACTTATCAACTTTAAGTACAGCCAGCCTTTCTAATACCTCCTCTTTATCAATTTTTAGCCCATCCAGTGTCTCAACTACCTCCCCTTTCACTATGACTTGAGCAGCATCTTCTTTTGTAGCAAAGACAGATGCAAATTATTCATTTAATACCTCAGCCATGCCTTTGCCTCGACACATAAGTCCCCTTTTTGGCCCCTAATCAGCCCAACTCCTAGTTTTACTACCCTATTACTATTTATATCCCTATAGAAGAGTTTTGGCCTACATTTTATGACAGCTGCCAATCTCATTTCATACTCTCTCTTTGCTTCTCTTATTTTTTTTTTTACTTCCCCTCTGAACTTTCTTTATTCTGTCTGGTTCTCAATAGTATTATCAACCTGACATACGTCAAATGCACCCTTTTTCTGCTTCATCTTACTCTCTGTGGGCTGAAATTTATACTCCCACCGCCGAGGAGGGGGCAGGCTGTCTGTCCCCGGCAAATGCGTCAGCAGCCTGTGCGCAGGTACTGATGCATTTTTCAAGGGCTTCGAGCCCTACCGTTCAATTTAACTATTTAAAGAAACACATAATAAAAAAAATTAAATTCATTAATTTTGCCCCTCTCCCACACCCCCAATAACCATAAAATTAATTACTTGCCCTCTCCCTCCCAAAACACTTACCTTGACCACCTGATCTCCCCCCCCCCCCCGCCCCCCACAAAAGTGCATAAACTTTAATCTAAAACCATTCCCACCATCCCCTACACCCATGATGCTTCTTTGACCCCATTCCCCCACCTCCCGCACTGAGAAACATACCTCCTCCCCCCTCCCAACCAGTGTTCCGCCTCATTTCCCCAGACGGGGATCCGAAGATGCGGGAGTGCTGGCGAGCGGCACAAAGATCGCACCGGGACAGACGGCGGGAGCGTATGTTTAATTAATTCATGGATGTTAATTTATTTAAATATTTAAATGGCGGTCTCGTTGCCAGCAATGTCGGGCTGGGCCCTTCCAGCGTCGGGGTGCGTGGCTGCCCATTCCCAGAGGCATTTTTCGGCCCCTCTTGCCACAACCCCCGACGTCGAGGGGTGGGGGGGGGTCTGCAAAATTCAGCCCTATCTCTTTCGTCATCCGGGAAGCTCTGGCTTTCTTTGTCCTACTTTTTGAAGCTCACCAACCTTATTTGCCACCCTCCACATGCTCACATACATGCACAGTAAACCAAATTTAGACATTTTGCATTCCCTCTCTGACCCTGCCTAATACCTTACTGTTTCCTACTCCAGTGCTATCTATCTCTCCCAGTTCTCTGTGCAGCTTGTTTTTGCTCTCTAATATTACCTCTTTGTTCCCATATCCTTGCCAGGTTAGTTTAAACCATCCCCAAAAGCACCAGCAATTCGCCCTGCAAGGACATTAGTCTCAGCTCTGTTTGTGTGCAACCCGTCTTGCCTGTACAGACCCCAACTCCACTAGAACAGGTCCCAATCTCCAGGGATCTAAAGCCCTCCTTCCTGCACAATCTCTCCAGCCATGCATTCATCTGCTCTATCCCATTTCTATGCTCAGAAGCGTGTGGCACTGGGAGTCATCTGGAGATTACTACCTTTGATGTCCTGCTTGCTAGTTTCTTTACGAGCTCACTAAACTCTGCCTCCAGGACCACATCCCTCTTTCTACCTATGTCACTGGTACCATTATGGAGCACGACCACTGGCCCTCCCCCCTCAGAGTACTCTGCAGCTACTCAGAGACATCCCTGACCCTGGCACCAGGGAGGCAACATACCATCCTGGATTCATATCTGTAGCCGCAAAAACATCTGTCAGTTCCCCGGACTATTGAATCCCCTCTCACTATTGCGTATCCAATCTTTCTGCTGTCCTCCTGTACAGCTGAGCCACCTGTGGTGCCTGAACTTAGCTCTGGCTGCACTCCCCAGAGGAACCATCACTCTCACTAGTATTCAGAACTGGTTGGAGAGTGAGATGGACTTGGGGGACTCCTGGACTACCTGCCTGGTTCTCCTTGACTGCCTGGTGGTCACCCACTCCCTCTCTACCTGCATACCCTTAAGGTGCGGGGAGATCACATCTATAAACCTGCTATCCACGAAACTCAGCCATGCGGATGTACTGCAGTGATGCTAGCTGCTCCACAAGCTCCAAAACCCAGAAATTACTCGGATTGCTGAGCAATATTCCCTCTAACCTCTGTCTACTGTGCACAGCTGACTTGTTGCACTGCATAGTCCCTTTAAGCTCGACGTGCGGCCGTGCATGGGCACCCCATAAAGGGAATGTTGCTTGTGCATGGCCTGTTTGTTCCGTGCGCAGCACAATTCTGATTGCTGTGCGGACACATACCTGTGCAGCTTAGAGGGAACGTCATCGCTGAGGCTCTGCCCTGGAGGGAGTGGCAGTGGTTTTGTGGAGCCTGTACCTGCTATCCTCTCTCAGGATGATAT
Source organism: Heterodontus francisci (assembly GCF_036365525.1). Lineage (NCBI taxonomy): Eukaryota > Metazoa > Chordata > Chondrichthyes > Heterodontiformes > Heterodontidae > Heterodontus > Heterodontus francisci. The sequence continues at coordinate 70,949,533 of NC_090388.1, read as the reverse complement.
CATTTGTGTTTCTACCACTGCCACTTTGCCAGTGCCTTTGCTGTTGCCAGTCAGCCAGCCAGCCAGCCATGACTGCTGTTGCCCATGGTGGAGTCCAAGGGTGGGCCTTCCAGGCACAGAGCCACGCAAGGCTACCTGCAGTCTCCCTCACTGAAAGTCAGCAACCTTCTACTAGCCATGCTGCAGCCACTTGAGTAGCACTGTAGGTAGGCCAGGCAAGGGCACCTGAAAGACAGGCAGTAAGGGAATACATAAGGGTGATTAGTTGAGTTTTGTATGGAATATTGGACATTTTGTTGGATAAAGCTGCAGTGGAATGGTTGTTTTGTGGTGGCTTTTATTTTGGAAATGTGGCCATAAGGATGGTTTGTGACTGAGGGATGGTAAGGTGTGAGACTGTTACAAAAGGTGAATTTGAGTTTGTGTTCAGGGGAACCAGAGTCAAATTAGGTGCTCATGGGCAGCCCGTCCAGAACATGGATCTGTTGGCTGTCTCCTCCCATCCTCCTCCTCCTCCTCCTCCTCCTGAGGTGGTTGCTGAATCCGTGGTGGCAAGGGCTGTGCCCTTAAGGTGGCCAGGCTGTGGAAGGTGTCGCAGACCATCATAAATTGGGACACCCACTCTGGCAAGTACTGGAGGGCTCCTCCAGTGTGGTCAAGGCAACAGAACTGTTGCTTCAGTGCCTCAATCATCTCCTTTCTGATGATTCTCATTGTACGCATGCTGGCCACATATGGTTGGGTTGTGGAGGGGAGTCATGAACTAGGTGTAGGGTGAATTGCCTTTGTCACCCAGCAGAGATCCTCTGGTTTGATGTGGTGACTGAAAAATTGCTGGAACAGTAGACTGGTGCAAAATGAACATATTAAGAGTGCTGCCAGTATAGCGGGCATTCAGCAACTGCACATCAGTTAGTGGTAACCTTTACGGTTGTGGTATTAGAATGAGGCGCCTGCAAAGCCATGTATGTGTTGTCAGTTAGCAATCTGCACCATGGGGTAGCCCGCTTCCCTGGCAAAGCCATGTGTACGCTCTGCCTGCTTCTCTCTGTTTAGAGAGAACACAATGAAGTCCCCTCTCCTTGCATAAAAAGCCTCTGTTATCCTCCTATATAGCAATAGATGACAAACTGGGAGATGTTGGATACTTCACCTGTTCCAGCCTGGAAGGATCATGATGTGTAGGAATTGAGGACCATGGTCACCTTCATTGTCACTGGCAGTGCCATCTTCACATGGCTCTGAGGCTGCAGGTCTAGTTCCAAGAGGTGGCAGAGTTCTGTGAGGAACTTTTGTCATGAGTTTCTTTGTGTTATCTTAAGCAACATAATGAGGCAAGTGGATTCCAGTTCCTTGAAGATGTCTAGAAGGTTTATTTACAGTTAAACTAATACACACAGCAATGAGCAAACTATATACAGAATCTTTGTCCGGGGTGTTACAGTGCAGAGAGACCATGGCTTCTAGTCACATGATTACATCCTTGTACTTAGCTCATTAGCATACTGAGTTCTTAAAGGGACATCATTCTTAAAGCAATCACATAACAACTCTTACATGAATGGCAGCCAACCAACATACTGCTCCTGGCTTAGGTAGAGGTAAGAAAATTGCTCCTGGCATGCTCTAGGTGGATAAGGCCTCCTACTAATGAGAGCCCTTCACCCCTTCCTCCTCCTTCTGTGAGCAGCTTGCCTTTTTATTTGTTGCCTCTGAGCCATTTCCCTCTCATGCTGCAGTACAAGGACAACTGATGCTATGGCACTCGACTGGGAGCAAGTGGTGTGCCCCTAGCCCGTGCAGTCACAGGGAATGCTTTCCCCACTTGAACACCACTCCCTGCAGACTTCACCAACTATAACCAACACCTCAAAACACCCAGCACTTCCATAAACTCAAACAGAGCCAGTAAAAAGTAACAAACAACTAAACTGCAAGTTGCTAATGATCCCTTCAAACAGAAGAGATGGTGGGATTCTCATGCTGCTGAACTCATGTTCAGCTGTGCCTATTTGAGACATGGTATTAACGAGAGCAGTGCAGTCCAACATGGCAGTGCTGGCAGCAAATCAGCATTAGGAGCTGACTGATGTCATGATCTGCCGACTCTGCATAGTTGGTGCATGCTCATATCACCCACATGAACGCACTCAAAAAGATGCACTCCCCCTCAAGTTTAAATCAGGGGACACAATCACTGACCAACGCAAGCAAATGCACCGCTGGGTTGAGCACTACCTAGAACTGTACTCCACGGAGAATGTTGTCACTGAGACCGCCCTCAATGCAGCCCAGCCTCTCCCAGTGATGGATGAGCTGGACGTACAGCCAACAAAATCGGAACTCAGCGATGCCATTGATTCCCTAGCCAGCGGAAAAGCCCCTGGGAAGGACGGCATTATCCCTGAAATAATCAAGAGTGCCAAGCCTGCTATACTCTCAGAACTCCATGAACTGCTTTGCCTGTGCTGGGACGAGGGAGCAGTACCTCAGGACATGCGCGGTGCCAATATCATCACCCTCTATAAAAACAAAGGTGACCGAGGTGGCTGCAACAACTACCGTGGAATCTCCCTGCTCAGCATAGTGGGGAAAGTCTTTGCTCGAGTTGCTTTAAACAGGCTCCAGAAGCTGGCCGAGCTCGTCTACCCTGAGGCACAGTGTGGCTTTCGTGCAGAGAGATTGTGCAGAGTGATTGTGTCCATGTTGAACAGCACTTGGAAGAAGCACTGAGGGTGGCAAGGACACAAAATGTACTCTGGGTGGGGGACTTCAATGTCCATCACCATGAGTGGCTCGGTAGCACCACTACTGACCGAGCTGGCCGAGTCCTAAAGGACGTGGCTGCTAGATTGGGTCAGCGGCAGGTGGTGGGGGAACCAACACGAGGGAACAACATACTTGACCTCGTCCTCACCAATCTGCCTGCCGCAGATGCATCTGTCCATGACAGTATTGGTAGGAGTGACCACCGCACAGTCCTTGTGGAGTCAAAGTCCCGCCTTCACACTGAGGATACTGTCCGTCGTGTTGTGTGGCACTATCACCGTGCTGAATGGGATAGATTTCGAACGGACCTAGCAATGCAAAACTGGGCATCCATGAGGCGCTGTGGGCCATCAGCAGCAGCAGAATTGTACTCAACCACAATCTGTAACCTCATGGCCCGGTATATCCCCCGCTCTACCATTACCATCAAGCCAGGAGACCAACCCTGGTTCAATGAAGAGTGCAGGAGAGCATGCCAGGAGCAGCACCAGGCATACCTCAAAATGAGGTGTCAACCTGGTGAAGCTACAACCCGGGACTACTTGCATGCCAAACTGCGTAAGCAGCATGCGATAGACAGAGCTAAGCAATCCCATAACCAACGGATCAGATCTAAGCTCTGCAGTTCTGCCACATCCAGCCGTGAATGGTGGTGGACTATTAAACAACTAACTGGAGGAGGTGGCTCCACAAATATCCCCATCCTCAATGATGGGGGAGCCCAGCACATCAGTGCGAAAGATAAGGCTGAAGCATTTGCAACAATCTTCAGCCAGAAGTGCCGGGTTGATGATCCATCTCGGCCTCCTCCTGAAGTCCCCAGCATCACAGATGCCAAGCTTCAGCCAATTCGATTCACTCCACTTGATATCAAGAAACGACTGAAGACACTGGATACTGCAAAAGCTATGGGGCCTGACAACATTCCGGCAATAGTACTGAAGACCTGTGCTCCAGAACTTGCCGCACCCCTAGTCAAGCTGTTCCAGTACAGCTACAACACTGGCATCTACCCTGCAATATGGAAAATTGCCCAGGTATGTCCTGTACACAAAAAGCAGGACAAATCCAACCCTGCCAACTACCGCCCCATTAGCCGACTCTCAATCATCAGTAAAGTGATGGAAGGTGTCATCAACAGTGCCATCAAGCAGCACTTGCTTAGCAACAACCTGCTCAGTGATGCTCAGTTTGGGTTCCGCCAGGGACACTCAGCTCCTGACCTCATTACAGCCTTGGTTCAAACATGGACAAAAGAGCTGAACTCAAGAGGTGAGGTGAGAGTGACTGCCCTTGATATCAAGGCAGCATTTGACCAAGTATGGCATCAAGGAGCCCTAGCAAAACAGAGGTCAATGGGAATCAGGGGAAAACCCTCGCTGGCTGGAGTCATACCTAGCACAAAGGAAGATGGTTGTGGTTGTTGGAGGTCAATCATCTGAGCTCCAGGACATCATTGCAGGAGTACCTCAGGGTAGTGTCCTAGGCCCAACCATCTTCAGCTGCTTCATCAATGACCTTCCTTCAATCATAAGGTCAGAAGTGGGGATGTGCGCTGATGATTGCACAATGTTCAGCACCATTCGCGACTCCTCAGATACTGAAGCAGTCTGTGTAGAAATGCAGCAAGACCTGGACAATATCCAGGCTTGGGCTGATAAGTGGCAAGTAACATTCACGCCACACAAGTGCCAGGCAATGACCATCTCCAACAAGAGAGAATCTAACCATCTCCCCTTGACATTCAATGGCATTACCATCGCTGAATCCCCACTATCAACATCCTAGTGGGTACCATTGACCGAAAACTGAACTGGAGTAGCCATATAAATACCGTGGCTACAAGAGCAGGTCAGAGGCTAGGAATCCTGCGGCGAGTAACTCACCTCCTGACTCCCCAAAGCCTGTCCACAATCTACAAGGCACAAGTCAGGAGTGTGATGGAATACTCTCCACTTGCCTGGATGGGTGCAGCTCCAACAACACTCAAGATGCTCGACACCATCCAGGACAAAGCAGCCCGCTTGATTGGCACCCCATCTACAAACATTCACTCTCTCCACCACCGATGCACAGTGGCAGCAGTGTGTACCATCTACAAGATGCACTGCAGCAATGCACCAAGGCTCCTGAGACAGCACCTTCCAAACCCACGACCTCTACCAACTAGAAGGACAAGGGCAGCAAATACATGGGAACACCACCATCTGGTTAGGTGTACCTAACCCACATGGACTGCAACGGTTCAAGAAGGCAGCTCACCACCACCTTCTCAAGGGCAATTGGGGATGGGCAATAAATGGTGGCTGGCCAGCGACGCCCACATCCCGTGAATGAATAAAAAAAAAGATCGACCATTGACCTGCTGTTCTACCTTCGTCAGGAGAAATGCCGCAAACAACAGATGCCCCTCTACTTTGCTTTCATTGATCTCACCAAAGCCTTTGACCTCGTCAGCAGACGTGGTCTCTTCAGACTACTAGAAAAAATCGGATGTCCACCAAAGCTACTAAGTATCATCACCTCATTCCATGACAATATGAAAGGCACAATTCAGCATAGCGGCACCTCATCAGACCCCTTTCCTATCCTGTGTGGCGTGAAACAGGACTGTGTTCTCGCACCCACACTGTTTGGGATTTTCTTCTCCCTGCTGCTCTCACATGCATTCAAGTCTTCAGAAGAAGGAATTTTCCTCCACACAAGATCAGGGGGCAGGTTGTTCAACCTTTCCTGTCTAAGAGCGAAGACCAAAGTACGGAAAGTCCTCGTCAGGGAACTCCTCTTTGCTGACGATGCTGCTTTGACATCTCACACTGAAGAGTCTCATCGACAGGTTTGCGGCTGCCTGCAACGAATTTGGCCTAACCATCAGCCTCAAGAAAACGAACATCATGGGACAGGACGTCAGAAATGCTCCATCCATCAATATCGGCTACCACACTCTGGAAGTGGTTCAAGAGTTCACCTACCTAGGCTCAACTATCACCAGTAACCTGTCTCTCGATGCAGAAATCAACAAGCGCATGGGAAAGGCTTCCACTGCTATGTCCAGACTGGCCAAAAGAGTGTGGGAAAATGGCGCACTGACACGGAGTACAAAAGTCCGAGTGTATCAAGCCTGTGTCCTCAGTACCTTGCTCTATGGCAGCGAGGCCTGGACAACGTACGTCAGCCAAGAGCGACGTCTCAATTCATTCCATCTTCGCTGCCTCCGGAGAATCCTTGGGATCAGGTGGCAGGACCGTATCTCCAACACAGAAGTCCTCGAGGCGGCCAACATCCCCATCTTATACACACTACTGAGTCAGCGGCGTTTGAGATGGCTTGGCCATGTGAGCCGCATGGAAGATGGCAGGATCCCCAAAGACACATTGTACAGCGAGCTCGCCACTGGTATCAGACCCACCGGCCGTCCATGTCTCCGCTTTAAAGACGTCTGCAAACGCGACATGACGTCCTGTGACATTGATCACAAGTCGTGGGAGTCAGTTGCCAGCGATCGCCAGAGCTTGCGGGCAGCCATAAAGGCGGGGCTAAAGTGTGGCGAGTCGAAGAGACTTAGCAGTTGGCAGGAAAAAAGACAGAAGCGCAAGGGGAGAGCCAACTGTGTAAAAGCCCCGACAAACAATTTTTTCTGCAGCACCTGTGGAAGAGTCTGTCACTCTAATATTGGCCTTTATAGCCACTCCAGGCGCTGCTCCATAAACCACTGACCACCTCCAGGCGCTTACCCATTGTCTCTCGAGACAAGGAGGCCAAAGAAGAACGCACTCACCAAGATAGCATTCAGCACAGGCCACACCATAAGTGAGCAGAAGCAGCACAGATGCCATTTTGGCAGTAAAAAGACAGTTTGGCACTACAGGGCCAGGTTTTCTGGCCAGTGTCTCTTGATCATACTGAGGATAAGGCATTTGCAACCACAATGTGAGATGTTTAGGACAATTATTCACTTTCTATCTTTAAATATCTTAGAAGACATTCAAGCTACTGAGAAAATAGAACAAATGTTTTATTTTCTTCTGCATGGCAATTAAACTGCCTTTGGACATCCAGGCTGGGGCTCTTTGTGCCACAGAAGCAGCGGAAGTGGAGCAGGAAAGACAGTAGTGCAGCCTCACGTCATAGACCATCTCCCTCTTTCCTTTTGGCTGGAAATCTTCTCCAGCTGGCTTCTTTGGCTACAGTGTCTTTTCGGGAATGAAATCTACTGCCCTTACCCATTTTAGCCGACATGCAACTCCAGACCCACAGCAATGTGGTTGACTCTTAACTGCCCTCTAAAGTGGCCTAGAAAGCCATTCAGTTGGATCAAACTGCTACAGAAAATTTGAAAAAGAATGAAACTGGACAGACCACCCGGCACAGAAAAAGACAAAGGCACACCCTGCCCAATTGACCCTGCAAAGTCCTCCTCATTAACATCTGGGGACTTGTGCCAAAATTGGGAGAGCTGTGTAACAGACTAGTCAAGCAACAGCCTGACATAATCATAGTCACTGAATCATATCTTACAACCAATGTCCCAGACTCCTCCATCACACCCTTTCTTTCCTTTATTAGCCGAGGTACAGAATATAAGAGCAGGGAGGTTATGCTGGAACTGTATAACTCATTGGTTAGGCCACAACTTGAGTACTGTGTGCAGTTCTGGTCATCTCATTACAGAAAGGATGTAATTGCACTAGAGAGGGTACAGAGGAGATTTACGAGAATGTTGTCAGGACTGGAAAAATGCAGCTATGAAGAAAGATTGGAAAGGCTGGGGCTGTTCTCCTTGGAACAGGCAAGACTGAGTGGAGATCTGATTGAAATGTACAGAATTTTGAGGGGCCTGGATAGAGTGGAGGTGATGGGTCTATTCACCTTAGCAGAGGGGTCAGTGATGAGGGGGCATAGATTTAAAGTGATTGGTAGAAAAATTAGAGGGGAGATGAGGAAAAACGTTTGCACCCAGAGATGGTCTGGAACTCACTGCCTGAAAGGGTAGTTGAGGCAGAAACCCTCAACTCATTCAAAAGGAGTCTGGATATGCACCTCAAGTGCTGTAATCTACAGGGCTACGAACCAAATGCTGGAAGGTGGGATTGGAATAGGTGGATCGTTTTTTGGATGCACAGACACGATGGGACAAGTGGCCTCTTTCTGTGCCTCAAACCTTCTATGATTCTATGATCATCCCTGAGTATGTCCTGTTCCACCGGCAGATCAGACCCACCAGAGGTGGCAACACAGTGGTATACAGCTGGGAGGAGTAGCCCTGGGAGTCCTCAACATTGATGCTGGACCACGTGAAGTCTCATGGCATCAGGTCAAACATGGGAAAGGAAACTTCCAGCTGATTATCACCTACTGCCCTCCCTCAGCTGATGAATCAGTACTCCATATTTAACACTTAGAAGAAGCACTGAGGATGGCATGGGCACAGAATGTACTCTGGGTGGGGGACTTCAATGTCCATCATCAAGAGTGGCTCGTTAGCACCAATATTGACCAAGCTAACTGAGGCCTGAAGCACATAACTGCCAGACTGGGTCCGCAGCAGGTGGTGAGAGAACAAAGAAGAGCGAAAAACTTACGTGGCCTCATCCTCACTGATCTACCTGTCGCAGGTGCATCTGTCCATGACAATATTGGTAGGAGTGACCACTGCGTGGTCTTTGTGGGGATGAAGTCCTGTCTTCACACTGAGGATACTCACCATTGTGCTGTGTGGCACTACCACTGTCCTAAATGGGATAGACTCAGAACAGATCTAGCAGCTCAAAACTGGGCATCCATGAGGCACTGTGGGCTATCAGCAGCAGCAGAATTGTGTTCAACTGCAATCTGTAACCTCATGGCCCAGCATATCCCTCACTCTACCATACCATTACCATCAAGCTGGGGGGCCAACCCTGATACAATGAGTAGTAGAGGAGAGCACGTCAAAAGCAACACCAGGCATACCTAAAAATGAGATTCCAACCTGGTGAAGTTACAACGAAGGATTACATGCATGCTAAAAAGTGGAAGCAGCATGCTATAGACAGAGTTAAACAATCCCACAGCCAATGGATCAGCTCAAAGCTCTGCAGTCCTGCCACATCCAGTTGTGAATGGTGGTGGACAATTAAACAACTAACAGCAAGAGGCGGCTCCAAAAACATCCTCACCCTCAATGATCATGCAGCCCTGCACCTCAGTGCAAAATACAAGGTTGAAGCATTTACAACCATCTTCAGCCGGAAGAGCTGATCCATTGGCTGTCGGATTGTTTAACTCTGTCTATAGCATGCTACTTCCACTTTTTAGCATGCATGTCATCCTTCATTGTAGCTTCACCAGGTTGGCATCCCATTTTTAGGTATGCCTGGTGCTTTTGACGTGCTCTCCTACACTACTCATTGTATCAGGGTTTGTCCCCCGGCTTGATGGTAATGGTATGGTAGAGTGAGGGATATGCTGGGCCATGAGGTTACAGATTGCAGTTGAACACAATTCTGCTGCTGCTGATAGCCCACAGTGCCTCATGGATGCCCAGTTTTGAGCTGCTAGATCTGTTCTGAGTCTATCCCATTTAGGACGGTGGTAGTGCCACACAGCACAATGGTGAGTATCCTCAGTGTGAAGATGGTACTTCATCCCCACAAAAACCACGCAGTGGTCACTCCTACCAATATTGTCATGGACAGATGCATCTGCGACAGGTTGATCATATTTGCTTCCTCCTGAGGACCCCACCATCATGGTTGCCAGTCTTCTGCCAATCAGATTCACTTCTTGTATTATCAAGAAATGGCTGAAGGCACTGGATACTGAAAAAGATATGGGCCCTGACAACATCCCAGCTGCAGTGCTGAAGATTTGTGCTCCAGAACTAGCCATGCCTTTAGCCAGGCTGTTCCAGTACAGCTACAGCACTGGCATCTACCCGACAATGTGGAAAATTTCCCAGATATTTCCTGTCCACAAAAAATCAGGACAAATCCAGTCCAGCCATTTACCTCCCCATCAGTCTACTCTCAATCATCAGCAAAGTGATGTAAGGTATCATTGACAGTGCTATCAAGTGGCACTTAATCAGCAATAACCTGCTCATCAATGGTCAGTTTGGGTTCCATCAGAACTACTCAGCTCCTGACCTCATTACAGCCTTGGTCCAAACATGGACAAAAGAGCTGAATTCCAGAGGTGAGGTGAGAGTGATTGCCCTTGACAACAAGTCAGCATTTGACCTAGTGTGGCATCAAGGAGCCCTAGCAAAATTCAAGCCAATGGGAATCAGGAGGAAAACTCTCTAGACATTCCTAGCATAAAGAAAGATGGTTGTGGCTGTTGGAGGCCAATTATCTCAGTCCCACGACATCACTGCAGGAGTTGCTCAAGGTAGTGTCCTAAGCCCAACCATCTTCACCTGCTTCATCAAAGACTTTCCCTCCATAATAAGGTCAGAAGTAGGAATGTTCACTGATGATTGCACAGCGTTCAGCACCATTCAGAACTCCTCAGATACTGAAGCAGTCCGTGTAGAAATGCAGCAAGACCTGGACAACATTCAGGCTTGGGCTGATAAGTGGCAAGTAACATCACACCACACACGCTCCAGGCAATGACAACCTGCATCAGGAAAGAATCTAACCATCTCCCTTTGACATTTAACGGCACTATCGCCACGGAATCACAGACCATCAACATCCTGGGGGTTACAACTGACCAGAAACTTAACTGGACCAGCCATATAAATACTGTGGCTACAAGACCAGATCAGAAGCTGGGCATTCTGCGGCGAGCAACTCACCTCTTGTCTCCCCAATGCCTGACCACAAGGCACAAGTCATGAGTGTGATGGAATACTTTCCACTCACCTGTGCAGCTCCAAGAACACTCAAGATCTCAACACCATCCAAGACAATGCAGCCTGCTTGATTGGCACCCCGTCCACTACCTTAAACCTTCACCATCAGCATACAGTGGCAGCAGTTTTTACCGTCTACAAGGTGCACTGCAGCAACTCACCATAGCTTCTTTGACATTACCTTCCAAACCCATGGCCTCTACCACCTAGAAGACCAAGGGCAACAGACGCATGGGAACACCATCACCTGCAGGATCGTCTCCAAGTCATACCATCCTGACTGGGAAATACATTGTCGTCACTTCGCTGGTTCAAAAATCTGAAACTCCCTACCTAACAGCACTGTGGGTGTACCTACAACACATGGACTGCAGCGGTTGAAGAAGGCAGCTCACCACCACCTTCTCAAGGGCAATTAGGGATGGGCAATAAATGCTGGCCTAGCCAGCAACACTGACATCCCAAGAACGAATAAAATAAAGTTGCTTTTCTTCATTAAATCCTTTAAAATGTGCTTTCAGCCATGAAGTCCCCCCCACCACTTACCCACCATTCTTCCACGGTGCTCCTGACCAATGTCTGGAGGATCTCAGACCATATACCTTTAATATATAGACACTTACCTTTGTGTTGTGTCTCCCTGATGCTGATGACCACATTGCTCGACTAAAAGTTGCAACCAGGCCTGCCATTTTCTATGTCCTTCTGCTGTGCTTTGTATGGGACAATACTGTTAAATACTGACAAACACAGATGGGGGCTGTCCTCCATAGCTGATTGCTTGGCAACATGACCAAATGCTACTCAACATTGATTTTTTTGGAGCCAGATTATTTTACCATCATGATCTCTAAAACAGCCTGAGATACAATACCGTGTGCATGAAAATAGTGATGTTCTCTCCCTACAGGAACATACATGACCTGGAAATTATAGCTTAGATAAAAAGACCAATTGGAATTAATCTTTGGGCATTACACATCTTGGACTGTATTAAATAGGTGATTATAATTATTATTATGCATTAATCACATAAGTGATGTGTTGTCGTTTTAAATTGTAGTCATACTGAGCAGCATCTGGGAACTGTGAGTGATGGAGCCAGACTGTCTGGAGTTGTTAAGCACTGTGTTTAGTTTCATTTTTGCCTGAGATCTGTAGAAATACAGAAAGATTGGGATTTTCTGGTACATTTTGCAGTATTTTCTATTCAGAAACTGGACTGTTTGTGACTTAAGCTTATTTTTTAAAATCCCAAACAAGTTATTGTGACAGGCCTTTAATATGCTTGCAAAATACTTCTATTCAAGTTTGTGCTATACCTTGACAGAATCTGTGCACAAGGACAGCGATAAAAAGCTGTAAAAAGAGTAGATGAATAATCAAGTGGAACCTTAATTATATTTCATAATGGAAGAACATGTCTCCCCAACCCTCTACAGCAGTTACATCACTTATAACCAGTACTTTCACAGTCCAGCTACTTTTCTTTAATACAATAACTCTTTTACACACTCTTTCAAATCTGATGAAATGGACATGGACCTGAAAAAGCTGAAGTTTAATGTGAGCTGAGTCAGTAGTACTTAAGACTAGGAGCCTGGTATATAATTTAAATGACTAAATTTGAAGACACGAGGAAAGACCTGATGCAAATGAATTGGGTAAATTGTTTAGCATTTTAGGAGAGGACAAGGGGAACACCTTTAAAGGCATGAGGTTGATCACAGAGGCTAAATATATACCTAAAATCAGCAAGCTTAGACTACACAAGTGTGATCTTAAGTTAATTAGCAAACTAATTAAAAGTCAAATAAAGCAAGCAAAAACTGCAAAGCCTGCAGAGAGAAAAGGGAAAAGCTTCACCTGGGATGAATATAGGAACATAACATGTTAAAAGGGCGGTCATAGGGGGAAAAGGACCACCCAGAAAGATTTAGCCGTGGAGGGAAAATATAACGGGAAGAAACTCTCTCTGTACTTTAGTGGTAAGAAGGGAGTTGTAAAAGAGGTGAGAAACACAAAAGGTGCAAACAAACTTGAAACAAGTTTTTATATATGCTGAATGATCACTTCCTTCAAGTATTCATAAGGGTTGACATGAATAACATGCCCTCTCCAAATAAAAATAACAAGCAAAATCAAGCAAAGTAGTTCAAATACAAGTTCCCAGGGATAAATGTCATTTATCTCACAATAATAAGAAATACTAGGGAAGAGATTTGTGAGGCATTGACTATTATTTCTGATCACTGGATACTGGGATACATAGGAACATTTTGAAGGCCCTTCCAGTCCCTCGAGCCTTCTCCATCATTCCATTAGATCATGGCTGATCTGTATCTTAACTTCATTTATCCACCTTTGCTCCATATCCCTTGGTTTCCTTTCGCAAAAAAAATCTATCATTTTCAGTCTTGAAAGCTACTATTGAACCGATAACCACAATATTTTTGGAAAACAGAGTTTCAGATTTCCATAATCTTTATGTGAAAAAGTGCTCCTCAATGACCTAGCTTTAATTTTAATACTTTGTCCCCTTGTTCTTGATTCTTCCACCAGAGAAAATAGTTTTTGCACATCTACCCTATCAAATCCTTTTAACATTTTAAAAACCTTGATCTGACTACCCTTCAATCGCTTTTACTCAAGGGAATATTGATAATGACTTTAATAAAGACAGCTCCAGCAGTATACTGATATCTAATAAAAACAAGAAAGTGCTGGTAATACTCAGCGGGTCTGGTAGCATTTGTGGAGAGAGAAACAGAATTAACGTTTCAGGTCAGTGACCCTTCATCAGAACTGACAAGTATTAGAAATGTAAAAGGTTTTAAGCAAGTAAAGCGGGGGGAGGGGCAAGAGATAACAAAACAGAAGGTGTTGATAGGACAAGGTCACAGAGAATAACTGACCAGAAGGTCATGGAACAAAGGCAAACAGTATGTTAATGGTGTGCTGAAAGACAAAGCGTTAGTACAGAGAGAGTATGAATTGACTGCAAAGCACAAAGTACTCCAAGCACAAACATTTAAAAAAATCAGAAACAGTGGGTAGGCACAGTAGAAACAAACTAAAAAAGCTAAAATAAAATAAGCAAATAAAAAACAAAAAAAAAAAGAAAAAATAACTAAACATAAAAAGGGGGGCCCGTCATGCTCTGAAATTATTGAACTCAATGTTCAGTCCGGCAGGCTGTGTGTGCCTAATTGGTAAATGAGATGCTGTTCCTTGAGCTTGCGTTGATGTTCGCTGGAACACTGTAGCAATCCCAGAACAGAGAAGTGAGCTTGAGAGCAGGGGTGGGTGTTAAAATGGCCAGCAACCGGAAGCTCAGGGTCCTGCTTACGGACTGAGCAGAGGTATTCCGTAAAGCGGTCACCCAATCTGCATTTGGTCTCCCCAATGTAGAGGAGACCATATTGTGAGCAGCGAATACAGTATACTAAATTGAAAGAAGTCTGTATTTGACTCAAATTCTACTGCTGTGACATTTTTCCTGTGAGGGTGGGAATGCATTGCTTAACAATCTGATAGTGACTAACATCTTCCACTAAAGGCCCTGTGTAAACATTCAAAATGGAAATTTTGGGGTGGTGTCAGCTTCCAAGTGTATACCGATAACACCCAGCTCTTCCTCCACCATCCTCTTTTGACTCCTCCACTGCCACCATGCTGTCAGACTGCTTATCTGGCATCCAGTCTTGGATCAGCCACAGTTTCCTTCAATTAAGCCATGCAATGCTGAAGCCATCATCTTCGGCCCTCACTACAAAACTCTCTATTCTTTCTGGCCACTGTTTCAGGTTGAACCAGATTATTCGCATCCATGGCAACCCATCCAAGCCTAAGCTAAGCTTCCAACCCTATATCTTTTTCATCACAAAGATTGCCTATTTCCACTTTGTAATATTCCTCAGCCTCGCTCTTGCCTCAGCTAATCTGCTGCTGAAACTGTTATCCATGCCTTTGTCACCTTGAAACTCGACTATTTCAGTGCTCTCTTGGCTAGCCTCCATTCCTCCATGCTCTGTATACTTTAACACATCCAAAACCCTGCTACCTGCATCCTTTCCCACAGCAAATCCTGCTTAACATCAACCCTGTCTTTGCTGACTTACATTGGCTCCCAGGGCCACCAATTCCTTGAATTTAAAATTCTCGCTTTCCTGTTTCAATGCCTTCATGTCTTCAATCCTCCTTATCTGTGTAACTTCCTCCAGAACTGTTCATTTCTCTGACTTTAGTCTTTTTTGCATTCTCTTCCCTTCACGCCACCACTGGAGGCCATGCCTTCAGCCACCTAGACCCCAAGCTTTGGAATTTCCTCTCTAAACCCCTCTGCCTCCCCATCCTCTTCTCATCCTTTAAGAATCTCTGTAAAACCTACTTTTGACCAAGCCTTTGGTCATCTGTACTAATATCTCCTTCTCTGCCATAACATACATTTTTGTGTGATTACCTCTCCATGAAGTGCCTTATATTGTAAGTTGTTGACATTTTTCTTCTCATTTTCCTCAAATCAGCTGTGCCATTCAACTATGATTATATCTAGCGAGTCATTCTTCTGGGCTGAAGATGTTCCTGTCTCATGTAGTCAGGTGGCTCAAATGGTTGAACTCTTGACTGCTGGTCAACAAACTGCAAGCACGGGTTCTGTGATTACCTGGGATTCATATTTAAGAGTTTTTTATGGCTTTTTTAAAAAAGAGTAAGAAGTTCTTCCAGTATCCTGACCAACAATCAACCCTCAACCAACATCAAAGCAGACTAACTGTTCATTCACCTCATTGCTGTTTGTGAAATCTTTGTGTACATTAGATCAATGCTTGCAACAAAACAACAGTACTTGCCTGTGCTAAGATGAGTATTTTCATTTGCTAGATAAATTATTATGGATACCAGACAAGGATAATAACAAGTTCTTTGGTTTGTGCTAGATAAGGAAAAACAGGAGTCCCAGCACCTGCCTTTCTGGCCTTTGCCCAACGTAAAGTATTGCTACCTCCCGACTGTGGTTGTCACTGGAAGAATCAAATACGATCAGGCAGCAGTGTTGTACAAAGAAAGACTTGCATTTATTTGGCACTTTCATGACCTCAGGACATCCCAAAGCACTTTACAGCCAATTAAGTACTTTTTGAGTTACTGTTGCAAAGGAGGAAACATTCTACTTGTTTTAGGTCTAGGGTTAAAAATGTATGTCGTACTGTGCATGAAATTCTGTCCATTCAGAATAAAGAGTCCAGTTGTTAACTGGAAAATTAACCACCTCATAACATCACGAAAGCATAATCCAGAAGCAGGAAGGATGAATGGGTGAAGTAGTCTCAGTGTTATGAAGTAGTTTATTTTCTAGTGACTCAAGTTGCTGATTTCTTTCTGTCATATTTAAGTGAATCTACTACCTAACATGGTCTCTATGGAAAGAGGGAGAATTGTGCACAGTCTCACTGAATCACATGGCACAATCCCATGTGTGTAGAAGATTATTTAGGGATATACGAACAGGAGTACACCATTCCACCCTTTGAGCCTGTTCTACCATTCAATTAAATCATGGCTCATCTGTACTTCGACTGCATTTACCCACCTTTGACCCATACCCTATAATATGGAAATTTACATTTTTTAGATTTGCCAAGCGCTTACAAGTTTTGTACAGACACAGCAGTGAAAATGTTGTTTGCAGCTAAAAACAGGAATAGGCTGTAAATTCTACTGAAAGGGTAATTCAATTATCAACATCATTACTAACATTAAGCTAAGGGATGAATCCTGACAGATATTTCTGAATCACAGAACAGTCAAAATTTAATGTATCTTTGATAGGTTAATTTGCAATGTTAGAGATATTAATAACAAGGAACTGTTCATGTGAAGAGATATCTGCTTATGCAAAGTGACAATGTGCAAAGGGCACATTGACTGTTGGTCCAAATGGGAACACTGGTATAGTGACAACGCCCTCATAATTCCAGCAGAGTCTGCACTGTGTCTAAACACATCAAATAATTTCCAACGACAATCATAAGTTTTGGATAGAGCACAATATCTTTTGAGTTGAATTTTTTCTTCTTCCGTTCACACTACAAATAAAATAAGCATGTTTCCCTGTGATAGATGCTTGGCAATGATTCCCAATATCAGGATGTTTATACATTAAATCAGCCAGGCAAAATTTATTAACATCTTAAGTTCAGACTGATTTCATTAAAAAGATTTTAATATTGCCAAAGGAATTGTAAAGTTACTTATGAGCCAATTATGTTGCTTTTTGCATTGATGTAAACTGTCCAGTGCAATTCAGGTATTAAGTCATTTGCAGCGCACAGAGGCAAGGGATGTGATATTAGCTTCACACATTTCAATTTCACTTTCCTGCAGT
The DNA here is from genome assembly GCF_036365525.1 of Heterodontus francisci. Classification (NCBI taxonomy): domain Eukaryota; kingdom Metazoa; phylum Chordata; class Chondrichthyes; order Heterodontiformes; family Heterodontidae; genus Heterodontus; species Heterodontus francisci. The sequence goes on along the minus strand of NC_090388.1, from coordinate 70,932,536 downwards.
GTAAATGCAGCCAAGTTTAAAAGTTCACAGTAGGGCCAACATTTTAAACATCATTTCTAATCTTTTCAATGCTAGGGGTGAAAGGACTGTCTCCAGCCATATACTGAGCTCCGTTGGCACTGGCAGTACAAGTTGGAGCTGCCAGTTCTATGTCATTCCCCACAGGTCCCGGTCTGAGCTCAGTACTTCGTGTATAATGGTGTCCTAAATGCTGCATTCAATAAAGGTTTTGTTCTCAATAAATCCCACATTGTTCAGTAGGCTATCATCAGTCTCGATCTGTTTGCCTTTAAAAGACCTTTATTGTTCAGCAAGCACAGAATAAGAGCAAAATTGCCACAATGTTTTTACACTGAGTAAAGTACCTGAGTTCTTGTTAATAATTGGAATGCCAATACATTCTTATAAATCCATTGAAAATACCTTGCATTCTAAAGCAAAAGTCAATGTTAATAAAAGTGGATGTTATTTAAGAATTTGTCGCAAGCAGAGAAGACAGAAACTCTGTTTGGCTGAAAAACATTTGCAGGCTCAAAGACAGCATGCACAAAAGAACACACCAGACCCCTCCCTACTTGGGTGCGGACTGGGTGGAATTCAACAAACTAATTGAGATTCACTGAATGTGACAATCTTCATTTTCTTTACTTATATATAGACCAGACATTGACGTGGTCAAAGGTACCCAATAAGTGCTGAGATAACTAATGTAAAGGAGCACTACAATTGTCCTCAGTGTTCCTGGACTAGAGAGGGAAAATTTACTCCAAGATGCCTGTTCTTGATTTTTTTAAATTCATTTGTAGGATGTGGGCATCACAGACTAGGCCAGCATTTATTGCCCATCCCTAAAGGCCCTTGACAACTGAATGGCTTGCAAGGCCATTGCAGAGGGCATTTAAGAGTCAACCACATTATTGTGGGTCTGGAGTCACATGTAGGCCAGACCAGGTAAAGACAGCAGATTTCTTTCCCTAAAGGACATTAGTGAACCAGATGGATTTTCACAACTATTGACAATGGTTTCACGGTCACCATTAGACTACCTTCCAGATTTATTAATTGTATTCAAATTTCACCATCTGTCATGGTGGGATTCGAACCCATGCTCCCAAAGCATTAGCCTGGGCTCTGGATTACTAGTCCAGTGACATAACCACTACGGTACTGCCTCCCCTGCTATTTATTGATCCTAACGGGGCATATGTGTTTGACAATTGCGTGAGGACAAGATCAGACTTTTCCCTTATGGCAGTGCTGTGTACTGTGTTATTGGAGAAGTTGACAGAAGCTCTTACAGTCAGAAGGGAGTGGTGCTGTTCCTTTGGAAGGAGTGGTGTGGATTTGAAAGACCTCTGAGCAGACAGCTTGCTTTCAGTCATGGGGGCTATAGTTACAGTTCCTCTTGGGCTGCTGTAGGTCATGGAGATGGTGCAGAGGCAGCAGAGAGGAGGAGCTGTTCGCAGATGGAGAAGGAGAAGGAGGGTTCTCAACAGAAGGCCACATCGGGTCTCCAGTGAGCACTTCTACCTCCAGCCTAGCCAGGAGCAGTGTCTACGGCAGCTACACATTACCCCTTCTCAAACCAGACCTGTAGCTGCAGAGCAGAGAGAGGAGAGTGCTGCCAGTGACTGTCAAGGTCACCGTGGCCATCAATTTCTATGTCAGGATCCTTCCAGACAGGAGCTGGTAACATTGCCAATATTTCTCAGCCATGTATCACTGCATCCATGAGGTCGCCAAAGCCCTATAGGCCAGGAGAGGGGAATTCATTGTCTTCTGTCTAAGCAGACAGAAGCAGGAGGAGTGAGCTTTGCTAGGATAGCAGGATTCCCAATGGCACAGGGAGCCATGGATTTTGCACATGTGGCTCTATGGGTGCCACATTTCAAAAGAATGATTTTATTTACTGATACAGCACTGAAACAGGCCCTTCAGCCCGCCGAGTCTGTGCCGACCAACAACCACCCATTTAAACTAATCCTACATTAACCCCATATTCTCTACCACATCCCCACCATTCTCCTACCATTATACCTACACTAGGGCAATTTACAATGGCCAATTTACCTATCAACCTGCAAGTCTTTTGGCTGTGGGAGGAAACCGGAGCACCTGGTGGAAACCCACGCAGACACAGGGAGAACTTGCAAACTCCGCACAGGCAGTACCCAGAACTGAACCCAGGTCACTGGAGCTGTGAGGCTGCGGTGCTAACCACTGCGCCAATGTGCCGCCCACCGGATGTACCGGAACCGCTAAGACTTCCGGTCCCTGACTGTGCAGTTGGTTTGCGATCACGTAGAGACCCAGCTTGTAGAATGCCCACTATCCTGCGCTAGTCAGCCATTCCAGCCAGCTTTGAGTCACCACATCGAACCAGAGTGTGCCTTCTTGGTGACAATAGCTACCTACTCTACACATAGCTAATGACTCACCTCTGCAACCTGACTACATAAGAACAAACTCGTACAACGACAGGTATGCTCCAACTAGAAATGTCATGGAGTAGACCATAAAGGAACTCAAACAATGGTTCCACTGTCTTAACCACTCGGGATGACCTCGCTAATACTCACCGGAACAAGTCTCATAATTCATGGTGGTTTGCTGTGTCCTCCACAATGTGGCAATCATGAGGGTGCAGACCTTGCCACCTGGCCTTCGGGAGCACCTCAGGAGGAGGAAGAGGAGGAGGCTTCCCATGATATGTGGGAGGCTTTTAAAGAGAGGTTGATTAGCGTGCAGGAGAGACATGTTCCTGTGAAAATGAGGGATAGAAATGGCAAGATTAGGGAACCATGGATGACAGGTGAAATTGTGAGACTGGCTAAGAGGAAAAAGGAAGCATACATAAGGTCTAGGCGGCTGAAGAAAGACGAAGCTTTGGAAGAATATCGGGAATGTAGGACCAATCTGAAATGAGGAATTAAGAGGGCTAAAAGGGGTCATGACATATCTTTAGCAAACAGGGTTAAGGAAAATCCCAAAGCCTTTTATTCATATATAAGGAGCAAGAGGGTAACTAGAGAAAGGATTGGCCCACTCAAGGACAAAGGAGGAAAGTTATGCGTGGAGTCAGAGAAAATGGGTGAGATTCTAAACGAGTACTTTGCATTGGTATTCACCGAGGAGAGGGACATGACGGATGTTGAGGTTAGGGACAGATGTTTGATTACTCTCGGTCAAGTCGGCATAAGGAGGGAGGAAGTGTTGGGTATTCTAAAAGGCATTAAGGTGGACCAGTCCCCAGGTCCGGATGGGATCTATCCCAGGTTACTGAGGGAAGCGAGAGAGGAAATAGCTGGGGCCTTAACAGATATCTTTGCAGCATCCTTAAACACGGGTGAGGTCCCGGAGGACTGGAGAATTGCTAATGTTGTCCCCTTGTTTAAGAAGAGTAGCAGGGATAATCCAGGTAATTATAGACCGGTGAGCCTGACGTCAGTGGTAGGGAAGCTGCTGGAGAAGATACTGAGGGATAGGATCTATTCCCATTTGGAAGAAAATGGGCTTATCAGTGATAGGCAACACGGTTTTGTGCAGGGAAGTTCATGTCTTACCAACTTAATAGAATTCTTTGAGGAAGTGACAAAGTTCATTGATGAGGGAAGGGCTGTAGATGTCCTATACATGGACTTCAATAAGGCGTTTGATAAGGTTCCCCATGGTAGGCTGATGGAGAAAGTGAAGTCGCATGGGATCCAGTGTGTACTAGCTAGATGGATAAAGAACTGGCTGGACAACAGGCGACAGAGAGTAGCAGTGGAAGGGAGTTTCTCAAAATGGAGACGTGTGACCAGTGGTGTTCCACAGGGATCCGTGCTGGGACCACTGTTGTTTGTGATATACATAAATGATTTGGAGGAAAGTATAGGTGGTCTGATTAGCAAGTTTGCAGACAACACTAAGATTGGTGGAGTAGCAGATAGTGAAGGGGACTGTCAGAGAATATTGCAGAATATAGATAGACTGGAGAGTTGGGCAGAGAAATGGCAGATGGAGTTCAATCAGGGTAAATGCGAGGTGATGCATTTTGGAAGATCCAATTCAAGAGTGAACTATACAGTAAATGGAAAAGTCCTGGGGAAAATTGATGTACAGAGAGATTTGGGTGTTCAGGTCCATTGTTCCCTGAAGGTGGCAACGCAGGTAAATAGAGTGGTCAAGAAGGCATACGGCATGCTTTCCTTCATCGGACGGGGTATTGAGTACAAGAGTTGGCAGGTCATGTTACAGTTGTATAGGACTTTGGTTCGGCCACATTTGGAATACTGCGTGCAGTTCTGGTCGCCACATTACCAAAAGGATGTAGATGCTTTGGAGAGGGTGCAGAGGAGGTTCACCAGGATGTTGCCTGGTATGGAGGGCGATAGCTATGAAGAGAGGTTGAGTAGATTCGGATTATTTTCATTAGAAAGGCGGAGGTTGAGGGGGGACCTGATTGAGGTGTACAAAATCATGAGAGGTATAGACAGGGTGGATAGCAAGAAACTTTTTCCCAGAGTGGGGGATTCAATTACTAGGGGTCACGAGTTCAAAGTGAGAGGGGAAAAGTTTAGGGGGGATATGCGTGGAAAGTTCTTTACGCAGAGGGTGGTGGGTGCCTGGAACGCGTTGCCAGCGGAGGTGGTAGATGCGCACACGATAGCGTCTTTTAAGATGTATCTAGACAGATACATGAATGGGCAGGAAGCAAAGAGATACAGACCCTTAGAAAATAGGCGACATGTTTAGGTAGAGGATCTGGATCGGCGCAGGCTTGGAGGGCCGAAGGGCCTGTTCCTGTGCTGTAATTTTCTTTGTTCTTTGTTCTTTGAAGGGAATAAGGATTCGGGACATTATCGCTCCAGACAGGCTGTCTGTGAGCGTCTCACCAGACTCCAGATCCCTGAAAAAATCCTCAGGTCATCATTGCTCTACACTTCCCCCACCTATCCATCCATCTAATACAGACTATCACTGTGTCCTCTTGGTCAAAATCCTGATATAAGAGTCAGCACAAACCAACCATTCCATGCCAACTTTATCCAACAGCACTTCCAATAATACAAGCAGTACCCACGTATTCATCCTTGTGCTTCCCTTCGTGCCTGTCTTATGGGTTTCTTTGTCTGATCTAATGCTCCTGCATCACTTTCATCAGGCATGGTGTAATCATGCATTGCAATCCTAGTGCCCGCTAGCGGGCCTTATCCAATTTTTAGCCCTTAGACTATTCTCTGGAGAATACCCATCCAACTCTTAATTTCACTCTGAAATTCTGCTCTGCTTTTCTCTTCATGGTCTCTATTGTTGATTGTTGGAGCTTACTGTATACAAATTGGCTGCTGTGCATCCTACATTGAAACTGCGACTACACTTCAAAAGTATTTGATTGGTTGTAAAGTACTTTGGGATATCATGAAATGTTCTGTATAAATGCCAGAAGGTTAATGAAATTGAAGTACGAGGAATGTGCGGAGAAATGTCTGGAAGGAGTGTGAATAAAAGTCGCTGGCCATTTATGAATGTTGTCAGGTATGTGAGCAGCCACTGATGACATTAGCACCTTGTCTGTATATCAGAGCAGTCAGCTTCCTGCCTTGATCTTGTAGTGGGGGGCCTGTCCACTAGGAGTGCATATTAGACCTTTAGGCGCTATTGCACCTGACTTTTGACCATTGATTTAAATGGTTGGAATCATTCCTGGCATGGACTCGAATTTCTAATTAGCACTCCCGCTGGTAACACGTCAGAAATTTACCCCTAAAAATTCACCCCATTTTCCCCATGTCCTGCAAACTCAATTACCCAATACAGAAGAACATTTTTAATATAATCAGAAAATTTTCGGTGACAAGTTTTGTTCTATCTGGTCTCGAAAATAATAGTTGACCCAGCATGCATAGCCTTTTGAGGAGAGAGTTCCAGATTGTCGCCACCCTTTGTGTGAAAAAATTGCTTCCTTATTAGCCTCCTAAACAACCCAGCTCTATTTTAAGATTATGGCCCCTTGTTCTGGATTCGCTCACCAGAGGAAATCATTTCTCTGTATATATCCTATTGAATTCCATTATTATTTTAAACACCTCAATTATATTATCCACAATCTTCTAAATTCAAGGGAATAGTGATAAATTATTGTAAATTTGTAACAGAAAGTAGTTGTTAGCAGACGATCCTAATTGGTTTAATTTGCTCAGTGCTAAGACTTGTTGAAAGAGTACAAGGCCTTTGATTGGCTGCCTATTTTCAACAGTGTTGTCATGTAAGGCGTTTGGATTATCCAGTGCTGGCTTCCCACATGGTGCTGATAGGGACATACATGACTTAAAATGTGACATTGCACCAAGGATTAAGAACTGTGGATGCTGTACTTTAGTTGCCTTGAAGGATTAACTTTGACAAAAGGCCTTTTTGGAAGGATAGCAAAGTGTTTAAAATAGATCCCTGCACCCCTTTTGGTTTGGTTTTATAAGTGAGCAGCAGAATTATGTAGGCCCAGATTTACCAAGGTGGTGGTTATGGAGCAGTACCACCTCCTTCAGCCTGACTTGGGGTCTCACAGCAGGGCTAGGACAGCCCTCCTAATGGCTGTGTGGGTCACCATCACCCTCAGCACTTACACTTCTGGATGCTTCTAGGTGAGAATGGGAGACTTTGTGAATTTTTCACAGTATGGAGTTCATTGCAGCATCCGGGAGGTGATGGAGGCCGTATACATAAAGTGAGAGAACTTCATCCTCTTCTTTCTCAGGAGGCAAGAGCTGGATGAAAAGGGGCACATGGCTTCGCCAGGATAGTGAGATTCCCGATGCTGCACGCACATAGCTCTATGGGCTCACTATGTCAATGGGGAGAGGTACAGAAACCACAAGGACTACCAGTCCATAAGCGTACATTTGGTGTGTGACTGAGAAGTTCATCTCAATGAGTGCCCAGCTGTCCTGGCAGCAGCCACGATGTATGCATCCTGTGACCGTCTGCCCTACCCACCGCCTTTAAGCCTCCAAGAAGACCCAGAGGCTGGCTGCTCAGGGACAAGGGGTACCCCTCTGCATGTGACTTATGACCTCTTTCTGTCACCTAACCACGTGAGCAGAGCAGACGTATAATAAAAAACCAGGGAGTCTTGCATAACGTCGTGGAGCAGACAATCAGCCTTCTGAAACAATGCATCTGCTGCCTAGACTGCTTGAGATGATCTTTGCAGTATGTGCCAGAGAGGGTCTCCCAGTTTGTGGTGGTGTGCTGCGTCCTCCACAACTTGGCCATTATGAGGGCGTATTCATTACTTCCTCCCTTCCATAGACCATCTCAGAGGGAGGAGGAGGAGATGGAGGAAGAGGAGGATTAGGACAATGAGGCAGGGAGAAGGCAAGATGGACCCTGTGCAACTGGATGCAGCAAGAGCATGTGAATTGAGAGACTTCACTTGGTTTGAAACAAACCTTCCCATCCCAACATGGACCCTTGGTTTGACACCGTCACATCTATTTCAGACTCGTCACTACAAAGTCCCTTTGGCTAACATTCAACAATAAAAGCCACCAACATAAACCTTCACAAAACATATTTATCCAGCAACACATCCAATTACACAAATAACAAAAAATTATTCACCATTGTGCATTCCCTAACTGCCTTTTCTGTGTGGCTTTTCGTGTCCTTGTGCTCCTACCAAGTGCTACCCCTGTGCCTGCAGCATGACTGGTGGAAGGCTGCTGACTCTCACTGGGGGATACTGCAGATGGCTTTGCAGAATGTGCTCAAGCAGTTCTGGGTCTAGAGAGTCCAATTTCGGACTGCACTACCCAGGCATGGGCGGCTGCCTCTCCTGAGAGAGGATAGCAGGTTCTTCCTCCACAATAGTCTCTGCCACTGCTACAATCACAGGGCGATATGTCAGGAATCCTAGTAATCTGCTGGAGCACAGATTGCTGCATGGTTGTCAGAGCCTGCAAGCCCCATTGAGCACTGGAATCCTCACCCACGATGCCAGCAGACTGAGCCGGCATGGCATCAACCACGGATCTCGTGACCTGCGTCTGTGCTTCCGCTGCAGCACTGAGATGTCGGAGGATTCTGCCTGTGCTGCAGTGGAAGCTGAGACGGCGGCCATCAAACACTCTATCATGGATCGGTTAGCTAATGCTCTCATGGAGTTGGCCACCACTTCCAGGATAGAAAGAATGGGCTCCAAGCTCTGCACAATTGCTCTGCCATGTTGGAGCCAGTCTCCTCCATGCTTCTAGACAGTGAGAGGAGGCTCTCTGGTAGGCCCAGCATCTCGGTGTGCTTCGTCATCAGAGTTCTGCTGTAGGCCACCTCATCAAAGTCCTCATCTGAGTGCCCTGCAGCAGAACTCGGGGGAGCTGTCACACAAGTTACCCTTTTCCCCTGGCCTTACTGCAGCCCTCTCCCGCCGGGTGAATCTATACTGGCTTCTAAATTCCAGGCAGTGCCAGTATCTGAGCTGGTGGCTGCGGGTGTAAGATCAAGTGACGGTACATCCTCACCGCCCAGAGTGTCTGCAGCCACGGCGTGCGGTAAGTCCATTGAGGTGAAGAAGGAGCAGCGGGACCCTAGAGAAGTCTTGAGGAAAGGTGCCCCGATCACCCAAAAAATCCACGAACAGCCCCCCGGGCCGTAACTTCAAAGCGCCCGCGGGAGACGGCTCGGAGAGCATCTGCAGCGCACTGTCGGCAATGCTGCATGCCTTTATTTAAACCACTGCAAAAAAAATCCCATAGCGAATGTAATCACCTCTGTAAGTCTGCCAAAAGATGCTTCACCTCCGAAGGACGTGGATGAGCTTTCCGGACATTGATGGTGGGCACTGAGGAAATGGCTTATTACCTGCACCCGCTTCCCCCCCCCTCCCGCCCCCCCTTTCCCCCCTTCCACCCCCTGTCCCCTTCCCTGCTCCACCCTCTCAGCTCACCCCCTCACAACCCCGTCCCAGCCCGCCCCCCCTCGCACCATCTTCCCCCCCGTACCTCTTTCCCCTGCACCCCCCCCAACCCCTTACAGCCCCCTTCCCAGCTCCCCTTCGTACCCCCCTCCCTCTACCCCTCCCCCTCGCATCTCCTCCTCCCACCGGCACCATCCTACACCTGTGTAGGGGCCCCAACCACCCCAGTGCCTTGTGGGCGTCTCGGGAGAGACCAAGGCTAAGGGAGTAAACCCTAACAGATAATCCGGAGCGGAACCCCGTAGGCGGTCATGTGTCACCTTTGGCATGTTTCCGGCAGTTCCTGCAGCCATACTGGTGCCAAACGTCGTGCCCTGCACTCCTTTGGACCCCACCAGAAAGGCTGAGAGGGGGGTTTTGACGACTGGGCAACTCTCAACCTCCATAAGCTTGCCCAGGCATGCGCCATGGAGAGGTCACTCCATAGTTGCCTCACAGCGACTGACACAACACGGAAGGCAGCAGTTACGGGTTATAAGTCCAGATAAATTGGCGTAGAAACTGGGCGCCACAGGTTGCCTTTGTCGGTGGGAGAGGTCATTGCACCGCACTGGACAGCTACCGCCCGCCTCAAACCGGGCAGCCCCCGGTCAATAAGGTTCTGTCCCGCCACAGTCGACCTGCTTCAATGGGTGCTTGGAGCTCAGGGTCATTGCCCGAAAGGTGGACTGATACACCGCACCAAACAACACGAAAAAAGGAAAGAAGGTACCAGCCCTTCGCTTTGCAAGCTGGAACGTCAGAACTATGTGTCCTGGCCTGTCGGAAGACCTTACACAAATCAACGATTCTCGGAAGACCGCCATCATTAACAATGAGCTCAGTAGACTCAATGTAGACATTGCAGCACTTCAGGAGACTCGCCTCCCCGCGAGTGGATCTCTAGCAGAGCAAGACTACACCTTCTTCTGGCAGGGCAGGGATCCTGAAGAACCAAGACAGCATGGAGTGGGCTTCGCCATCAGAAACTCCTTGCTCAGCATGATAGAGCCTCCCTCAAGTGGCTCGGAACGCATACTGTCCATCCGACTGCTCTCTACCTCTGGTCCAGTACACCTACTCAGCATCTATGCTCCAACACTCTGCTCCCCACCTGAAGCTAAAGACCAGTTTTACGAGCAACTCCATAACATCATTAGCAGCATCCCCAACACCGAACACCTATTCCTGCTGGGGGCTTTAATGCCAGGGTTGGGGCCGACCATGACTCATGGCCCTCCTGCCTTGGGTGCTATGGCGTTGAAAGGATGAATGAGAACGGGCAGAGACTGCTTGAGTTGTGTACCTATCATAACCTCTGCATCACCAACTCGTTCTTTCACACTAAACCCTGTCACCAGGTTTCATGGAGGCACCCAAGATCGCGTCGTTGGCACCAGCTAGACCTCATTGTCACAAGGCGAGCCGCCTTAAACAGTATTCAAATCACACGCAGCTTCCACAGTGCAGACTGCGACACCGACCACTCCCTGGTGTGCAGCAAGGTTAGACTCAGACCAAAGAAGTTGCATCATTCCAAGCAGAAGGGCCACCCGCGCATCAACACAAGCAGAATCTCTCACCCACAGCTGTTAAAAAAATTTCTAAATTCACTTGTAACAGCCCTTCAAAACACTTCCACAGGGGATGCTGAGACCAAGTGGGCCCACATCAGAGATGCCATCTATGAGTCAGCTTTGACCACCTATGGCAAAAGTGCGAAGAGAAATGCAGACTGGTTTCAATCTCATAATGAAGAGCTGGAAGCTGTCATAGCCGCTAAGCGCATTGCACTGTTGATCTACAAGAAAGCCCCCAGCGATTTAACATCCGCAGCACTTAAAGCAGCCAGAAGCACTGCACAAAGAACAGCCAGGCGCTGCGCAAACGACTACTGGCAACACCTATGCAGTCATATTCAGCTGGCCTCAGACACCGGAAACATCAGAGGAATGTATGATGGCATGAAGAGAGCTCTTGGGCCAACCATCAAGAAGATCGCCCCCCTCAAATCTAAATCAGGGGACATAATCACTGACCAACACAAACAAATGGACCGCTGGGTTGAGCACTACCTAGAACTGTACTCCACGGAGAATGCTGTCACTGAGACTGCCCTCATTGCAGCCCAGCCTCTACCAGTCATGGATGAGCTGGACATACAGCCAACCAAATCGGAACTCAGTGATGCCATTGATTCTCTAGCCAGTGGAAAAGCCCCTGGGAAGGACAGCAGTACCCCTGAAATAATCAAGAGTGCCAAGCCTGCTATACTCTCAGCACTACATGAACTGCTTTGCCTGTGCTGGGACGAGGGAGCAGTACCACAGGACATGAGCGATGCCAATATCATCACCCTCTATAAAAACAAAGGTGACCGCGGTGACTGCAACAACTACCGTGGAATCTCCCTGCTCAGCATAGTGGGGAAAGTCTTTGCTCGAGTTGCGCTGAACAGGCTCCAGAAGCTGGCCGAGCGCGTCTACCCTGAGGCACAGTGTGGCTTTTGTGCAGAGAGATCGACCGGTGACATGCTGTTCTCCCTTCGTCAGATACAGGAGAAATGCCGTGAACAACAGATGCCCCTCTACATTGCTTTCATTGATCTCACCAAAGCCTTTGACCTCGTCAGCAGACGTGGTCTCTTCAGACTACTAGAAAAGATCGGATGCCCACCAAAGCTACTAAGTATCATCACCTCATTCCATGACAATATGAAAGGCACAATTCAACATGGTGGCTCCTCATCAGACCCCTTTCCTATCCTGAGTGGCGTGAAACAGGGCTGTGTTCTCGCACCCACACTTTTTGGGATTTTCTTCTCCCTGCTGCTTTCACATGCGTTCAAGTCCTCTGAAGAAGGAATTTTCCTCCACACAAGATCAGGGGGCAGGTTGTTCAACCTTGCCCGTCTAAGAGCGAAGTCCAAAGTACGGAAAGTCCTCATCAGGGAACTCCTCTTTGCTGACGATGCTGCTTTAACATCTCACACTGAAGAGTGCCTGCAGAGTCTCATCGACAGGTTTGCGGCTGCCTGCAATGAATTTGGCCTAAACATCAGCCTCAAGAAAACGAACATCATGGGGCAGGATGTCAGAAATGCTCCATCCATCAATATTGGCGACCACGCTCTGGAAGTGGTTCAAGAGTTCACCTACCTAGGCTCAACTATCACCAGTAACCTGTCTCTAGATGCAGAAATCAACAAGCGCATGGGTAAGGCTTCCACTGCTATGTCCAGACTGGCCAAGAGAGTGTGGGAAAATGGCGCACTGACACGGAACACAAAAGTCCGAGTGTATCAAGCCTGTGTCCTCAGTACCTTGCTCTATGGCAGCGAGGCCTGGACAACGTATACCAGCCAAGAGCGACGTCTCAATTCATTCCATCTTCGCTGCCTCCGGAGAATACTTGGCATCAGGTGGCAGGACCGTATCTCCAACACAGATGTCCTCGAGGCGGCCAACATCCCCAGCTTGTACACACTACTGAGTCAGCGACGCTTGAGATGGCTTGGCCATGTGAGCCGCATGGAAGATGGCAGCATCCCCAAAGACACATTGTACAGCGAGCTCGCCACTGGTATCAGACCCACCGGCCGTCCACGTCTCCGCTTTAAAGACGTCTGCAAACGCGACATGAAATCCTGTGACATTGATCACAAGTCGTGGGAGTCAGTTGCCAGCGTTCGCCAGAGCTGGCGGGCAGCCATAAAGACAGGGCTAAAATGTGGCGAGTCGAAGAGACTTAGTAGTTGGCAGGAAAAAAGACAGAGGCACAACGGGAGAGCCAACTGTGCAACAGCCCTGACAAACAAATTTCTCTGCAGCACCAGTGGAAGAGCCTGTCACTCCAGAATTGGCCTTTATAGCTACTCCAGGCGCTGCTTCACAAACCACTGACCACCTCCAGGCGCGTATCCATTGTCTCTCGAGATAAGGAGGCCCAAAAGAAAAGAAAAGAACATCCTCAGCACTTTCATTCTTCCTTTTCCTCCTGCCTCTACTGAGGCTATCCAGGTGGCAGCTCTTCTATATCTGAAAACATGCAAGCAGCAGGGGAGGGTTGGGATGTGGGAACTGTGGTGAGGAGGAAAGCAGGAGTTCCATGGCCACAGCATCTTCAACTTCCACTTGATGCCACATCAGGGTGAGGGTGAAGAGGTAGTTGAAATGATACATGCTGTCACTTACTGTCATCCTGGACGGTAAACCCTCAAGTTACAGCCTAAAGAGGGAATGAGAGTACGTCACCTGGGAGGTGAATGCCAGAGTCTGGCACCACGTACATGGTAGCAATGCAGGAAAAAAATACAATAACTTCATGGGTGGTCAAGGTGAGTGAATGCATCCTCACATTCCATCTCAGGTCCACCACATCTGCTGCACCAATCGCCACAGGCTGCATTGCCTGTTCGCCTATGTACGGAACACCATCTCCTCTTGGAGGCCCAGGATGGAGTCATGGAGGCCCCTGCCTCTGATTTTTTGCCTCTCGCTGATATTATTGGCAACTTTCTTCTGTAAGAGAGAGGGAAGAGGGTCAATGATTGTGCTTGGGTGATGTGCCTGCCATAGCTGAATAGCTAGAGCTGTGCAGAGGCAAGAAGAGATAGGTGTGATGCTGGCAACATTGGTAGATGTGTGTGGGTGAAGTGGGGTACGTGAACGTCAGGTGTGAACCGAGTGCCAGGAAGTGCTGCTGGGTGAGTGATGGAGGTGTGGGGCATTGAACAGAGTGAGAGGTTGTTGGCGTGGTGGGCATGAGCTGTGTGTGAGGATGCATTCACTCACCTTGACCAATCATGCAAGGTCATTGTATTTTTCTTGCATTGTTGCCATGTCCATGCCACCAGATTAATGCAGTGGTCACCGGACAATACTGCCAGACCCCCTTGCTGTCTGCAGAAGCCACAGACAGCATGGAGAGCAAAGGACCCAAGAGAGACCAGCACCGAAACCACTTGGTCCAACACTATGATCAGTTCTGATAAAAGGTCACAGACCTGAAACGTTAACTCTGTTTCTGTCTCCACGGATGCTGCCAGACCTGCTGAGTATTTCCAGCACTTTCTGTTTCTATTTTACTACTATCAGTCAAATGAGGTGGGTGGACAAAAATTTTGTCCTGCCCACCTTGATTTTAATGGGCAAGGGCAGATCACGAATTGCGACCCCTCCCTCCCCAAAAACAAGGGCAGACCAAATTCTAGCCTGCAATTTTTATTGAGATACTAACAACACTGAAGCAAAATGAAGCAGAAGGAATACAGCAACAAAACTATTTAACCTCTCACTAACACAGTCCCAAATTTCTGGGGGCTAAAAATTGGTGTGCAACATTTTTCATTGGGGTTGTGATTCATGGCCTGCCCATGCCAATTCTGGCAGAGGTGCTGCTGCCTCATTTACATGATTGTAGTGTAAGGTTAAGCATCTGCCACACTGCTGACTGCCTCTGCGCTCAACAGGGAGCTGAGCACCATGTGCTATTAATGCATGATACAGCCAGTCTTCTGTTCTTAAAGGTTATCTGTCCCTCTTAAAGGGACGCTGCACTGAATTACAGGAGGTTGCTGCTGAATATTATTGCTGCATTTTAAAATAAGAAAAATTAAATACCAGGATAGAGAGATGCAGCAGTGCAAGCCTTTGTGGTGGAAGTGAACAGGAGTAGAGATACCATGGTTCCATGGGAGAGCCAGGAGGTCAAGGAGCACCATCATAAGGAATTGGGAGCAGGCAGCTAGAGTCAATTCCTGGCATCTGGACCCAAGGACCTGACAGCGATGCCACAAGAAGTCGAATGACATTATGCCAGAGTTAAAGGTCAGTGAATGCATCTTCACATGACATCTCCTACCCATTGCTCCACCAACCTCTCATGCTGCTTAACGTACACACCGCCATACTCACCCAGCACCAATCCCTGGCACTCAGGACTCATGCATAACATCCAGATGCTCCACCTCACCCTCAAACAACTACTAATGCTGCCAGCCTCACACCCACTTCTTGCTGCCTCCACATACCTCCAGCTATTCAGCTATGGCAGGCACTTCATCCAAACACAGTGCAATACAATCACTGACATTTTCCCTCTCTCTTGCAGGATAGGGTTTCAAGGAGGAAATTTGCATCTCCTGAGCCCTGTGGGGGAGATGGTTCTTTACATCATGGGCCGGCTATGACACGGCCCGTGGCATCAGGCGTTGCTGAGAATTGAGGATGACAATGTGTTCCAGCCCTATGTCCCTTCTCGACACTCAGCTCACCTTCATCCTGCTATCTGGCATGATGAGCAAGCTGCTGATGGTGTGACCATGGACTCTTGCTTTCCATCCCAAATCCCCTTCCCTCACCCCAACCTTTCCCTTCTGATTTTCTACTTTCACACAGCCAAGAATGTCTGCTTGCCCAGCAACAACAGCCCAAGGAGGAAGAGAGCAACAGCACAACACTAATGAAGAGACATCGTCACTGATCTGACACCTGCAGCCACCAACTCAGATACTGGAACTGCATGTTCCTTAGAGGCTAGTATCGAATAGAGATCAGCACCTGGTGAGTCATCCGGCACAAGTGGGCTGCAGCCAAGCAGGGGTAATGGATGGTTCATGTATCAGCTCACTGGAGGGCAAGGTCGCAGACACAGTCTGCTGCAGGGCACTCAGATGAGGACCTTGATGGGGCAGCATAAAGGAGATAGGCATGTACACCAAGATGCTGGGTGCTTTGACTGGACTGCCTGACAGCTTTCCGTAACTCGCAAGGAGCCTGGAGGAGTCCGGCTCCAAGTAGGCAGAGGGCATCATGCAGGCCTTGCAATCTCTGCAGCCTCTGTTTCATCTTCCGGTCATGTTGCACACCAAGAGGCATTGCAACTACAACCTCCATACCTGTTGCAGCCTTTGTGTGAATGGGTCACCTGATCCTCTGCCCTCCCTGTGAGGATTCCTGCTAGATCCAAGATCTCACCACAATATCTCCAAAACACTCCACAGTATTTTCAGACACTTTGCAATATCAGAAGTTCTTCAGTTACGTTAACTGCAAGTTGGGGTGTCTGGCTCTTTAAATAATGCTAGTGCTGCACCATCCTTGCAGCTGAATGCTTGATCTTTGATGAGTGATGTGCAAATTTGTTGAATGGACCTGTGTGGTCCAAATTTAGAAAATGGGTATCACATCAGCCGATAGGGCTGTGTGTCATCATGATAGGACCAGTTCAGTTGCTTCTGACATCTCAGGGGATGCCCACACAAACACCTTTCTCAAGATGACATGCTGCACAGGCCGTGTTGAATGCAGCTGGTGATGCAGCATGCATCCACATGAGGTTGATCAGCTTTTGTAGTGCCACATCCAGCGGCATTACAGATCTGAATTTTGCACCCTCAAAACTCTTGGGCCACACATCCAGGAAGAAAACATGAGAAAGATAACCCACTGATTCCTCCATTTGCCACTGACCCATACAGCATAAAGGAAACTGAAGAGTAAGGACAATATGCTTCTCTTCCCTTTGATCCAGCTAGGATAAAAGAAGATAGATATTGTGCACAAAATATTTATGTATTCAAATCCCAAAAATGACAGGATGAAAATGATGACAACAAAATGAACCTGATATTAAAGCCACAGAAATGTATGCATATATCAGAGTTTGGCAGCAAGCACCCAAGCTACTGAGAGCAAGGACTATAATTTGGTTTCTTTCTGTTCTACAAATTTATTGACGGTTAAAGGTCATAAATGTAGCAGATTGGCGGATGCGTTTAGTGAAAAGCAAATGTACTATAGGAATGTGGGAACAGCTGTATTTTTATAGTATGGGTGTGCTTTAAGGCTGTATATCATGAGCTAGTGTCTGCATGAATGAAAATAGTTCAGATTCTCCCCAAAGTGTCCATTTCATACACATGGTATTTGTATGCATTCTCAGTATCTGTTTGCTCTGACAATCTTAATTAGTGTTTTGGTTAGGCACCTGCACATTCTGCACCCAGGGTTCAATAATGTAATCATAATTCCTTTAGGAAGACTGTTTTGGACATGGACAAAACAAAGTCCTGTCAAAAAGAATTTGTAGTGTCATTTGGTTTGTGTCTGCTCTTATTACAGAACCTGCCAACATTAGAAGAAAGATCTTATATTAAATCATTGCTGTGAGTGGTAGAGCTGAAAATTTACTTACAAGACTTAATGATCAAAGATGCCCAGCAGTGATATCAGATGGAATTTGGTGGTGTTGGAAGGGATTATGTAAAATGTTAGCCTTATATCCTGTAGGACAGATTGGCTCATTGACCTAATGATCATTCTTGTGATGAATTCTACTTAAATTGATACAAAGGGCACATTTCTCACCTCAGTGTGAATTGCATATTATAAGCATTAGATAAACACTTCCATGTTGGTGGCCCACTTGCACATTGGGAACATGATGTGTGTGTATATACAAAAATGCAAGTTGTTTCAGTGCTGGAATGAATATGACAAAAACATTCAGAACTTCCATTTCTGTGCAGTGCTGCATGCAGATTCCAGGAAAACCTGTTTATTTCTGTTTATTATAGCTCTATTCATGTCAAATAGTTAGTACAGCCTGGCTTACACCTAAAAGGCCACAATTTTTTTTAATATATTGAGAAACCAAAGTGAAAGGTCATTTAGAAGGGCAACACTAAGGGCTAAAAAAAGAGGACAGAAGATGAGATACATTAAGAATTAATGGTTAGGTGACAGACAGATGGTGTTGTAAAAGTCTGTAGATTGCAGATGCAAGGGAATACTGAAGGAAGTGAACAGTTTAGATGTCTTGGGAGTGAAGAAGTTTTATTAGGTGATGACGTGATAAATCTTGATTTCAATAAAATGAGGATTCAGGAAAGAAGATGAGGAAGTAAATGGTGTAATCGGAACTTGGAAAGATCAAGTGAGGCAAGTTTAGGGGAGCATTGAATTCAGTAATATTGATAAAATAGAGAAAGAAAATGTATGCAAGAGAGAGAAAGATTAGCAATTATTATCTGTGTGACAAGGGAAAAAGGGATTTTCTGTCAGACATCAAGCTTTATTATGCATCCCCTCCAGGACTGTGATAGAAGTGTTAGAAGAGTCTCTTCCTTGTATGGGAACTGTATTTAAGTCAAGGATAAACTTCAATTTTACAGAGAGTTGTTAAGGGAAATGGAAGTGGTTGGCATGAGAGAGGGAACTGAGCTTCTTGGATGCAGCTTTAGTAACAGAAGAGACATGGGTGTCCTGTTTGAGATTAGAGCAGGTAATGACCCAAAGATCAATGGTTGGAAAAGGGCAAAGAGTGAAAGCAAAAGAAAGGAACATCTTACATTTATATAGTGCCTTTAACCACCTCAAGATGTCTCAAAGCACTTTACAGCTAATGAAATATTTTTGAAGCACTGTTGTAATGCAGGAAATGCGGCAGTCAGTTTGCGTACATAAAGGTATCACAAAGAGTAACTAAATAATGACCAGATCATCTGTGTTTTTTGGAAGTGATGTTGGTTGAGCAGTAAATATTGGCCAGGACACTGGGGAAAAACTCTGCTTTTCTTCAAAATAGTGCATGAAATCTTTTATGTCCACTTGAAAGGGCAGACATCTTGGTTTAACATCTCTTTCGAGAAACAGCACCTCCAATAGTGCAGCACTCTCTTAGTACTACAATTGAGTGTCAGCCTGGATCATGTGCTTGAGTCTCTGGAGTGGGATCTGCAAACCCACAACCTTATAGACTTATAGGCAAGAGTGCTACCAACTGAGCCACAGCTGACGCCAACAAAGATAAGACATGGTAGTCCGGAAAAGGCCCAGGAGATTCACTGAATTACTAGACTGATGTGGGCTGATTTGCAAATTGTTCTTGATAGTAAAAGATATGTCATCAATGCTGGCGTGATGAGTAGAATTAAAGTGGAACCATTATGAATGATAAACACTGAAGTGGCAGGAATAGTGATTTGAGCAGAATGGCTTTTGGGTACAAGCACTTTTTTCTAAACGTTTCCTGAATGCAAGGAAATGGCTCATATGGAGATAATTTCTTTTCAGCAAGAATGGATTAGATGGCAGTTGCACTGCAGTTTTGACACTGCTAAAAGAATATTATTTAGGTAGGGTTTTTCACTTATTCTGGAGTGGCCTTAAACAAAATAATTTGTCACATTTGCCCGAATGCATTGCTGTAAACGTTACCCAACATCCTTCTTTTCACCCTTGAACCCTTATTGTTTAATCCAAGAATAATACCAGAGACTAATAAATAGAGCAGCCCATGTTGCAGTGATGAAAAGAGTCTATTTGACTCATTAAGCTGATTCTGCTTTTAGTGCAAAGTACATTCACAGATCCCATGCTCTCAGTGGGAAGCCAATATCAAAGCGAGCAGAGAACAGTGCTGTAGCCCTCTCCCTGACCATGCTTTTCCAACGTGTGGATTCCCGTTGGGTGGAAGGGAATGTTGAATTTACCCTCAATTTTCCCATGACGACATCTAACTGTATTTTGACCAATCCCAGTGCTTTTGCCTCTATTACCCTCCCTGGAAGTTTATTCCAAACATTTGTCATTTTTGAGTAAAAGACTGGTAGCTGTTCAAAATGTGCATTTCAGTAATTGTCATTGCATGTCGTGTACTTTTTTGGCCTGCCTTTGAAGTAATAGGTTTTGCCCTGTCTGTAGCATTTAATACTTTATATGCTTTGATGAGATCCCCATTGATCATCTTTCTATATTGTAAAGCTTTAATCTTTTCTCATAACGAATCCCCTTCACAATTGAAATCAGTTTTGTTGCTACTTAAAGTCAGGTCATTTCCAAAGCTAAGGAATTTTTGAAGACAATAATTATATGAATAGCAATATATGAATGAATTCCATATTTGAGTATTGCTAAAAATAGAAACACGTTGTTGAAGCTTTTCATCTTGCACTCATCTGGACAATACACAACTGTGTCAATGGAAGCTACAGATATTAATATACAGGGCCCTGTTCTTTGCAGACAGAAAGAACATGTACAAACACTTGGCTTGTTTCAGATAAACAATAAATAAGTGACAGCCATTCAGTGGTTCATTCCTCAGGGCAATGCCTTGACCAATCAGAATCAAGCTACCTGGTTTAAATTTCAAACAAAGTTTGGCAGTTAACTGTCAGTCACCGTAAACTGGTGCATTCTCCACGGCAATGCCTCTACCAATCAGAGTTCACTTGCCAACCAATCAGCACTCTCTTCTCGTACAGTATAAAGTTCTTGTTTTCCTTTACATTGGTATTCTTGCAAATTGTCCTGATGAATGCAAGACAAAAATCTTTGACAACATGTCTCTATTTTCAGCAATACCCAAGTTCTGTACTACCAAATGACTAATTCCATATTTATCCAGTTAAGCTGTCATTGAAATGTCCACCTTGGTTCAGTGGTAGCCCTCTTACCTCTCACTTGCAAGGTTCTGGACTCAAGCCCCACTGAAGACTTAAGCTCACAATCTAGGCCAACACTTCACTGCCATACTAGAGAGTGCTGCTTTATTTTGAATGAAATGTATAACCAAGGTTGTGTCTGTCTACCCAGGTTTGATGTAAGCAATTCCACAACACTTTCCGAAGAAGTACAGGGAGTTCTCCTGGTGTCCTTGCC
The DNA here is from genome assembly GCF_036365525.1 of Heterodontus francisci. NCBI lineage: Eukaryota > Metazoa > Chordata > Chondrichthyes > Heterodontiformes > Heterodontidae > Heterodontus > Heterodontus francisci. Next base: position 70,911,935 of record NC_090388.1, on the reverse strand, counting down.
AACAACCAAAACAGATTAACTAGTCATTTATTTGCTGTTTGTACAGAAATTGGCTGTGTAATAATGGCTGCATTTCATAAGTAACTGGGTGTAAAGTGCTGTGGGACATCCTGAGAACATGAAATATTCATTTGAATAGAGGTGTTACACATTTAAAAGATTTTTCTTCCCCTTCTCCCTAATTTCTCACCATCTATCCTCCCCATAAAGGCATCCACTGGGGCACAGTAAACATTTGATCTGGTCAAAGAGTGAACCGTGTGGGTAAAAGGGGTTCATGTAACAATTTAGTTCCAAAGCCCACTAACCATTTGCTCTTTCATACAGTGACACAATTACCTTGGCAGTGTGAAGTACAATTATAAAAATGAGGCTGCAAAATGTAGCCGCATAGCCTAGGCATGATTTTATGATGTGCAGACTTGTCTAGCATCTGCATACCCCTCTCGACCTTGTAAGCTAATGTCCCGAGGAAAGACGAAAGCCTAAAGCCTGCATGTCTGGGGCCTATTCGGTTGCAGGAGTTGCCAGAAGGTGCTAACTTGAGGGAAACACCAACCGCCTAATGGGACTGCACTCCAGATTTTGTTGAGTTTACTCACTTAGCCATTAGCTCTTGATGTTGTTGTTAATGTTGAAGGCACTGACCAACAGGGCCCAGATCGCCACAAACGTAGGTATGATCTTGTCCTCCAGGTGTGCAAAGGGAGCAGCTATAGGTCGCTGCTTCCCACCTCCATCTTGCCACCTCCATCCCCTGAACCTTCCTGCTACTACGCCCTCTGGTGCTCAATATGAGAAGACCGTAGGTCACTTAGGAGTGAACTCAGGGCAGGCGAGTGATTTTCTGGTCAGGAACAGGCTGAAGCGGAAAAAAACTGTGTAACCAGTGGCCAATCACAGGCTCAGCAGGAGATTGAAGTCTCTCAATCACAGCAGTGGTGAGGGAAAGCAATGAACTGATCAAAGTTACTTTAAATATCACAACAGAGCAGCAATTCAGAGACAAAGTTGGGTCTTATGTTATAACCAGTGTAGTCCAGAGCAAAAGCGTTGTCTTGATGTTGAGATAAGTCCAGTAATTTGAAGCCAAGTTTCAAAGAAGATCTAGATCTAAATTTTTCCAGATTTTATCCACAACTTACAGATCAGAAAAACAAAAAATATTGGCTGGAAAATATTGTAATATTAAACCATACTGTGTTTACCAATGAAATATCACTTACAGCAAATTAAATAGAGAAATATAATGGTGCATAATGCAAACATTATTGAGAAGTACAACCATACTATGTTGCATTCAGATCTTAGTGAAGGGAGCAAAGTGTCTGCTGCTTTCTACTTCCGTCCATGCCCAGCTGAGTGATGCATGGATTCAGACCAGTTGATTAAACTGTGCACTTTAGGGAAAGAATGCATTTGCTTCCATTATCAGAAAAAAATGATCTAAACTGTTTAGTTTAGACAATTAACGTGAGTCTAGGGAGAATGCAGCAAAAGCTTAAATGGAGAAACTTAAATATTTCATTTAATCTGTTCAGTGTGGCAGTGCCAATAAATGAAATAAGGCCAAGAAAAAGACAGTTCTCCAACCTCTTGTGTTGCATTTAGTACCTATTGTGTTTATGCAATGGAGTGAAAAAGTGTCCATTAAAATTCATTGCTGGATTCACTGACAATTAATAAAGCTGTCAGCTCTCCCTTCACAAGCAGATCTTTATCAGCTCTGCCTGCCTGTAAATTCCAAGCCTGAGTGCTTTGCGTGAAATGAAACCCTGACAAGGCTTGGTATGAGACAAGAAGAACATTCGGCCACTATGCACTGCCGTCACCCTGCTTACTGACAGTGTTCCAATAGGATCTGGGTGCTATGCTTTAATTTTTGTGTCTAATGACTGGGAAGCAGATACTTTACTGACACTCATTTGTTTGGGGCGGGTGGTGGTGGAGTTGGTGGGTGCACGTGGCGGGCAACCTCAGGGAATCTTGTCACTTTAAAGAACTCTCTTTGTCAATATGACAGATGTGATTAAATTGTTCCAAATGTTCAAGGCCATAATTTTTTGCATTCATTCCAATGATTCTGCTTTGTTCCTTTACCTCTTTCTATTTTTATGTTTTGATACACATTTCATGCTGCAGGATCTAGCTTTTCTATAACAAGGCATTCAGGCTTTGAAGGCGTGTGCAGTGAATTTCAAGGGCACCGCACATAACTCTGTTACACTAGCTCTGAATTCTGGGTGACCAACAACATCTTTATCTCTCTCCACAACCTCCCATGATTATACTGTCCTATTCTCTGACCCACTGTGGGCCTTTGGAGGTGGGTCTTCACATGCACCCTACAGAAAAACCCCTGATAAACATCCATTGAACAATTCATGAATTAGTGATGAGTTACACACTTGTTCTACACATTCTGCATCCCCTAATTTTCTCTTTGCAATAAAGAAAGCTCATGCTGGGGAATAGCAGCTGTTTGCTGTTTTCCTAAGTGGCCAATCTTCACATTTGAGCTTAGATAATGAATGTTGGCAAGCTATAGACTTTAGAGGCCCTATGTTGTCCTTCACCGAACATCCACACTTCCCATTAGGTTTCACTGGATAATAATTAGTAGCCAGGATCACAAAATCACATTATAGAAGCAGAAGAGGAAGACTATTCACCCTATCTAAGCTCATCCATCCAGAAAGATCCTATAGCTCTCAAGAGTAACTGTTTGTTAAAGGATTTTAAGATTTGTCTGCATTTGTTGACCACCCCTTGTGTGAAGAATTTCCTGACCTCAGTCCCAAAGTTGCCTTTTACTAGTTTGACCTGTGCTCTTTGCTCCACTGTTATGGTTTACCTTGACGTAATTTTAATTTACCATCCCATTTGTTATTTTAAATATCTGAAAGGAGTTGGTTCCTTCCTCAGTCACCTTTTGATGCTGAATAAAATAAGTTTTCCTATATTATCCTCAAATTTAGTCCTCCAATGCTATTGTATTTTCTCTGTGCTGCTTCAATGGCTTAAATACTTAAATATCCCCTTGTGTCTTGGAAGCAATACTAAAGGTCCAGAATGCTATGTTTTAGAGCAGGACGTCCTCAATCTTGTGTTCCACTATTCTGCTTCTTTAGTTCAATGTTCTATTTGTCTGTGCATCATAACTTTCTCCAGTTTGATATTACTTTTGGCCTCAATTCAAACCTCAACCCCTCCCTGGCCACTCACTCACTCAGGCTAAAACAGAGTATTGGAAAACTTGGCCTTCTGTTGGAACCTGAGCTGAGATTTATACCCATATCCTATCTTCTCATAAGGCTTCTTGCATCAACCTTCATAACATTGCCTGTCTCCAATCATATTTCAGCTCCTCTACTGCTGAAATCATTATGTCTCCGTCAACTCCAGACTCAGCCACTCTAATAATCTCCTTGTGGGCCTCACAACTGCTTCCTTCATAAACTCCAACTTGTCCAAAGCTCTGATACATGTATCCTATCCTCTCCCAAGTCCAACTCGTCCATCACTCCATTGTAACTAATCTACATTAGCTCCCCATCTCCCAGTGCATTCAATTCCAAATTCTTATCTTGGTCTATAAATCCTTCCATGGCCTCATCCCACCTTCCCTGTATAATCTCCAGCCAACTACCATCTCACAAAAGCTCTATTGCTCTCCTCGCCTTTGATCCACTACAGGGGCTGAATTCTAACCTAAAAAATGGAAGGGTTTTGGTCAAATGGTGGGTTTAAAGACTGAAAAATCTCTTTCCCAATCCAAACCCGCCTCCAATTTACCTATTTCTTGCTTTAATTGAGGCCGGAGGTTGGATGAGGAGAGAACCTTCTCCAAAACAGCAGGTTGAACTTTAAATATGATAATGAGGTAGTAATCCCGAGCGCCAGGAAACGCGCAGCTTCATCGAGGCGAGGACTTGGTGAATTCAGGAGGTAAGGGCCTTCACAGTTACCTCCTGAATCCAGGTGCCTGCCTGAGAAGCCGCCACAATCAGGCACCACCCTCACCCCACCGACCTTCCCCCCGAAGTCTCTGATCCTACCACAAGGCCTATGAACTCCCACCGCCACCAACAGTTGCCAATCTCCACAACACGAAGCCTCCAACACGCACCCCTCGCCCCTCCCCACTGGCCTCTGAACTCTGACATAACTGCCCTGAGATGTCTGATATCCCTCCCATCACTAAGGCCTCTGAGTTCTCCTTTAGGCGTCGATTCCGCCACCATGAGGCCTCCAACCTCCCTTCCATCAGGCCCTGACCTCCTGCTCAGGATTAGCAGCCCAGCCAATCAGGCCAGCCTCTGGCAGGGAACCAATCAGTGATGTCACTGACAGGCTGTAGAGTTAAAACTCCATGTGGGACAATCCCAAAACAACAGGTTCCCCACAATTTTCTGACCGACCCATTTCCTGTGGGTCTGGTAAGTAAAGACATCCCCTTAGTGACAGTGCTTATTTCATACTCTATGGAACCCCTTCCCGAAACTGCTCCGACTTTAATAATTTCCTCATAACCCCATATCCATGATCAATGTTTTGGTCATCTTTCCTAAACTCAGTGTTCCTGGGTGGGTGTCCTTGTTCATTCCTGTGCTTCTATGTTAAAATAGCTGACCAAAAAATACCATAAAATACAGTACATTGAGCAGTTGGGTGGTCTTATTGTGAGCATTGATACCTGGGCTTATATTCTTTGTGTATAATGCTGTCATGGCAATCAGGAAAGTGAACTTTTTTTCTCATTGCCCAAGGCTGCATTATAAAATCTGTGTAAGCCCATTACATTATCATGGTCAATTATTTAAATATTATTTGCCCATGGCATGTGGGCATTGCTAGCAAGCCCAGCATTTATTATCCATCCCTAATTGCCCTTGAGATAATGGTGGTGAGCCACCTTCTTGAACCGTTGCAGTCCTTGTGCCATTAGGGAGGGAGCTTCAGGATTTAGACTCAGTGACAGTGATTCTGATATATTTGCAAGTCACAATGGTGTGTGACTTGGAGGGGAATTTGCAGGTGGTGCTGCTCCCATGCATCTGCTGCTCTTGTTCTGCTAAGTGATAGAGGTTGCAGGTTTGGAATGTGCTGTTGAAGGACCCTTAGTGAGTTGCTACAGTGCAACTTGTACACACTGCTGCCACTGTGCGCACTGGAGGGAATGAATGTTTAAGGTGGTGGATGGGGCACTAACCAAGCGGGCTGCTTTGTCTTGGATGGTGTCAAGCTTCTTGAATGTAGTTGGAGTTGCACTCATCCAGGTAGGCGGGGAGTATTCCATCACATTCCAGACTTGCGCCTTATAGATGATGGACAGGCTTTGGGGAGTCAGGAGGTGAGTTACTTGTCTCAATATAATATCCAGCTGCTGTTGTTTAATTGCTGCTATTAATAAAATAACCAAACATTGTCCTTATAACAGCCAACTGCTGCCCTTATAGTATCCAATTACTTCCCATATAATATTCTGACATTGTTACTTTAATATTTTACTGCTGCCCATAATATATCCAAAAATTAGAGCCAGACCATTCATGAGTGAAATTAGGAAACACTTCTTCAGGCAAAAGGTGGTAGAAGATTGAAACTCTCTTCTGAAAATGGCAATTGTTAATTTTAAAACTGAGATTGATAGATTTTTGTTGTCCAAAGATATTAAGGAATACAGGGTAAAAGCAGGTATATGGAGTTAGGTCACAGATCAACCATGATCTCATTGAATGGCAGGACAGGTTCGAGCAGTTAATTGGCCTACTCTGGTTCCTATGTTCTTATGTAACTACTGTCCTTATAATAACTAACTGCAGCCCTTATAAATTCCAACCACTGCCCATATTTTATCTAATTGCTGTCTCCATGATAACGAATTACTAACTTTATAATATTTACTCACTGCCCTTAAAGTAACCATCTACTGCCCGTATAATATTGAGTTACAAGTATGAGGAACTTATGGACTTGTAACTTAGCTGCCTCTACTGCTTCTCCTCCTTCCCTACCAAGGCAAACCTCCATTTAGGCTCCCCTGCAAGTACTCATCATGTAGGTTACTGTGTGTGTGAGTAAATGAATATGCATCAAGCAGTTACATTGCTTTTTTGGATATGCTGCGTGAAGCTCCTTTAGCATTTCAGTATGGCTATTGTTGTAAGTTGCAACCTGTGTTCATAGCCTGCTGCAACATGGCTATCCGCATTTAACATTCAAAGAGCTGTAAAGTTATCTAAGTGCTTTGGATAAGGCAGCAGTGAAAGGGTCTCAGGTTATGAGGAAACACTGGCATGCATACTTAAAATAGCTACTTGTTAAGAAAAGCTTTTCTGTAGATTTACTTTGGTATCTTTCCTCAGGTCTTCCACCATATGCATTTGAGGCTATGTTCTGCAGCAGCATTCACCCTGCCTTGTTGAAACCTGCTTTTCCTGGGGAGGGTCTCAAAGAGACTAGTTCTACTTTGCCTCACTTCATCCAATGAGATTTCAAGTGAGTTTAGGCATAACTGGAATAGTATTCTCCATTGTTGCAGGAATATACCGAATAATACCTTTTCTTTTTAATATATGTGAAGGCAGCCCTTTAATATTTGCTGTTGCCCTTTACACTATTGCCAGCTGTGTACATAGTATGCCAGGCAGCCCACAATGTGGGTGGGAATTTACACAAATTAGATACTTTACATCAATCATGGATATCTGGTGAAAGTGTCCACTCACATTCCCACCTAAACAAGCAGTGCCGCCATTATATTCAATAGCTTCTCAAATAATGTACCACTATTGCCTGATTGATATCCAACTACTGCCCAGCATATGTCATCAATCATCCAATCACTGCCTTTGTAATTCCCAATTTGATAGTCGTTTTCAAAAGGAAATTAGATATATACTTGAAAAGGAAACATTTGCAGGGCTGCGAGGAAAGAGCAGGAAAGTGTGACTAATTGGATGGCTGTTTCAAAGGGTCGGCCAAGGCAAGATGGGCTGAGAGACTCTATGATTTCTGATATATTTGAATATTTAAATCATTGCTCCAGTAGAATTGAATCCAGACTTTGCCTTTGTAATAACCAGCTGAAATCCATGTAATATAAAATATATTCATTGCTCATATAAAAATTAACTGCTACCATTTTAGGAGCTAGCCCTTGTTCTTCTAATGTGCATTTGTCCGTCATGATAGAATTGCTTAAGTTAATATAAAGCTCAATTTATCAGGAGAGAATGGATGTTCTTTTCTGCTACACAACTGCATTTTTAAAAATTTCATCCTGTCCACTAGTTCGTGGAAACAAAAAACAACTTGTTCTCTTAAACACAAAGTCACTTCAGTTTTCCGATGGAATGGTTGTTTTTTGACAGCTGGGGGTCAGACCAAAGATCAAGTGGACCACAAGTTAAAATAACCTTGTGTAAACTATGTCATGCCCCAGTGGACCCCACAACACTGATTTCCATTCTGAGCCATGATGGATGACTTTAATTCCTGAATGGACTAATCACTGATGCATACATATTTATGGGAAAGTTTTTGTAATTAAAGTACATACCAGATCTGATGCTATCAGCTCACTTTGTGCTTTTTGAACAATAAGATTACTGTTTGAGGGCATCAAGAGATGGTTTAATCCTCACTGATGATGCTTCTGCTATATAACTAACCACAGTGGGAACCTTATTTATCCAAATTGGTTCAGGGTTGGGGGTATGTTGATATTTAAAGTTTTATGGCTGTTGGAAAGCACCACAGAAATGCCAAATCAAAAATGTTCATAGCCTGGTATGTGTCTTTTTGAGCATTCTATTCACTAATGACCATGTACACATGAATTTTTGCAGAAAAGTCACCTTCAGACTCAGAGGATCGTGTGCTCAGGACGTCTTCTACCCTTTGGATACCTGCTTGTTTTTTCTTGCACAAATGGGAAAGGTATTTTCCTTTTGGGTTTTCAATGTGTTTGGTAAAATATAGCAGTTTAGTTCTGAAGCCATATACTCTGTTCAGTGTGTTAAGCGAGTCTGCTTTGATAGAGCTATCCCTCTAATGAGGATGGGAAAAGGCCTAAACAATGCACAAACTCAAAGTTATCCATCTGTGGGAGATGTTGCAGTGAGTGGCTTTGATATTTCTGTGTACTGTTAGTCCTTTCCCACTCCATCCGTCCCCTTTGTTTCAGGCTATTTGTACCACATGTAAGCCAACTTTGGTAATTCTCAGCAGCAGTTCCTGGGTGAAAGCCAAAATAAGATCGATTAAGTTCTTACAAAAAAATTTCACATCTGTGAACACTCATATTTAAAAATCTGGAATCCACGAAAACTCCATGCTCTTTTAGTTATCATCTAATCTATCCACCCATCTGAAGGACTAAACTGTTGGCGCACCTGTGTAAAAACTGTACAGAGCTAGAAAGGTTTCGAGCCTTTGAGAACTTTGAGATCGTACTAATGCAAAAGTAATGTTTCTCTTGTGGTGTACATAATAGTGAGTGTTATGCCAATGTGTCCTAGTCATAGAGAGATACAGCACTGAAACAGGCCCTTTGGACCACCGAGTCTGTGCTGACCATCAACCATCCATTTATACTAAACCTACATTAATCCCATATTCCTTTCCACATCCCCATCTTCCCTCAACTCTCCTACCACCTACCTACACTAGGGGCAATTTACAATGGCCAATTTACCTATCAACCTGAAAGTCTTTGGCTGTGGGAGGAAACTGGAGCACCCGGCAGAAACCCACGCAGTCACAGAGAGAACTTGCAAACTCCACACAGGCAGTACCCAGAACTGAACCCGGGTCGCTGGAGTTGTGAGGCTGCAGTGCTAACCACTGCACCACTGTGCCACCCAAAATGTGCTTTATTGAATGATAATTTTCTTTAATCCACTGACTGGAGACCTGAATTTGTATTTTTTTTAACACACCTTTTAAAAAGACAAGCTGCCAGCAAAGTCATCCTTTTAGCTTAAGATGGTCACCTAGTTTGCAATACTGCATCCTGCATTGCAAAGCACTGTGAGGAGGGAGATGAAATGGCTGCATTTTCCAGCAAGAAGAGAAATACTGCTAACTACTATGTTTGAATCACTGAGTGTCTGTCATGTGACAAGCCCCTCCCCATCTGTGGTTTTAAGCTGGTGTTTTCTCTGCAGCAGAGGAAAAGCAACTGGACTCTGACATGAGCATACCCTAAGTGGGGGTCCCTCTCTCTTCATTCCAGTTTGAAAGCTTTCAAGTTCTGCCTGTCAACTGACCACCTTTGCATACTCTGGCTACAAACTAAAACCAAGTCGGAGGAAATCATCTGCATTGCTATCTCCAAGAGACTCACCGAACCAGTCATCTACCTCTTCAAACTAAAATCCTCAGGACCACTGAATTCAGCTAGAAGCCAGCCAAATCACCAAACTCCACAGAGTTTTTTATGGACTCTAACTCAACCAATCTACCTTTCCCCACTCTGTAACCTATTTGTGTGTGTGTAAACCTCCTGTGGGTGTGTATGAGTGAAAGTTGGTGCATTGTTTATTATTTTAATACTTCTGTTTAGGCACAATAAAGTTAACCTCTTTCTTTGTGAAACTCAAGAAAACCTGTCCGATTGGTTCTTGTTATGATCATAGCAAGTAAGTAATCAAACACCTACTGAATTGACCCATACATCCACTTTAAGAAAGAATTAAACCTGTTGTGGTCAAACAAGGAGAGGGAAAAGAGGGAAGCCCTTCGACCCCTCCTCACTTGACCGTAACATGAGGTAAAAATATATGACCTCAAGCACCAACTAGAAGTCAGCAATTAGTGTGAAAGATAATCTACAAACTGGGACCTAATGCTTGCTGATCAAAAACAAAATATATCATGTGAAGTCTGCATGGAACTGAGTCTGGTTACAACAAACATTATAGAATCATAGAAACTTACAACACAGAAGGTGGCTGTTCAATCCATTGTGTCGTATTTTATGCTCTCACCCATGGCCAGTTTGGAGGCAAAGAGGGCATTTAATCGGATGGGGTGGTGGGTGGGGACTCTTTACCTTCCTGGCTCCACCCAGATTAAGTCCATGGCGGGAAGGCCTGTGGACACCATTCCTGCCCTGCCCCCAATTGAGGCTCTTAAGCGGCAATTATACCCCAATAAGGGCCTCTTCTCACCGCCGCTGGTATTAACCCAGCAGCAGGTGGGTCTGTCACCATGCAGGGAGCATGACATGCAAACCTGTGCAGGGTTGCTTGTGGTCTCCCGAGGGGGGGGGGGCCCACGTTCAAAGGCACTCAGTGCCTGATCGAGGGACCCAGCATTGGGAAGGGGGGTGGGCCGGCTGAGATCCACCCCCTGCCCTTGCTACCAACAACTCTACACACCCCTCCCCTGCGCCCGCACCCCATGAAACCACTCCTGCCATCACTTACTTCTAGCCTGGGTGCCTCTGCAATCCTGGGCCTCCAGTGGGTGTCCTTCCAGCAGCATCCACTGCTTCCCCAATGGCACTGCCGAGCAAAAGAGCTGCTGGCCTCTGATTGGACATTCCCCCACCCACCTGGGTCCTGATCCCAGGAAAGGCTCACCACTGGCCTATTCATTACCTGATTGACTCATCATATGCTGGGCCTTCCCCAACGGAGGCAATATGGGCCTCTCACCAGCTCTCCAGCCAGCAGCTAAAACTCCCGTTGCCTCCATAAAATTTCCTCCACTGTGTTTGATCTAGCTCTTTGAAAGAACAGTGGTGTGTAGTCTCATAATTTCACTTTATGTCCATAACCTTGAACTTTCCTCATCATCAAGTCCAACTTCCTTGTAAAATTATACATGGAATCAATTTCCACCATCTTTTCAGATTGTGTGTTCCAAATCCTGACAACTCTTTGAGTGAACAAAATTCTCCTCTTCTTCCCTCTAGATCTTTTGCCAATGATTTTGAACCTATGACCTCAAGTCATTGACCCACTTGCCAGAGGGAAAAGTAACGATCTCTGTTCAAAGGAGAACAGTTCTAATTTTTCTGTCTCCTCATAACAGAAGTCACTCGTCCCTGGTAATATTTTAACAAACCTCCTCTCTCCCACATCATACCTGAAGTGTGGTGCCCAGAAATGTCCACAATTCTCCAGCTGTGGCCTAGCCAGTGATGTATAAAACTTTAACATGATCTCTTTTTTTAATATATTCTATTCCTCCATTTATAAACCCAAGTAGCCCATATGCTATTTAAACCACCATATCAACTTACCATACCACCTTTAAGAATTTGTGTATATGGACACCAAGGTCTCTCTGTTCATCTACACTTTTCAAAATCGTACTATTTATATTATAATGTCTTTCCATATAAGTCCCCTCAAAGTACATAACTTCATACTTCTGCACATTGAACTCCATCAGCTATGTTTCTGCCCATTTCATCATCTTGTCTATGTCATCATGAAGTCTATAACTATCCTCATCATGCTCTATTACTTTGCCAAGATTTGTATCAGTTGTAAACTTTATAATGCTGCTCCCTAAACCTGAGTCTAGGTCATTTATAAAAATTGAAATGAGTAATCGTCCCAAAACTGATCCTTGGGGAACACCACTGCAAACCACCTCCCAGTCTGAAAAATGTCCATTAACCACCACCCTTTACTTCCTGTCACTGAGCTGATTTTGTATCCATGCTGCCACTTGCTTCTTAATTCCATGGACATCCATGGTTTTCAATCTTCTTAATAAGCCTCCTGTGTGGCACTTTTATTGAATGCCTTCCAAAAGTTCATATGTACAACATCTACGGCACTACCTTGATCAACCTTCTCTGCTACCTGATCAAAGAATTCAATCAAGTAAGTCAGACGTAATTTACCTTTACCAAATCATTGCTGACTCTCCTTGATTAACCCTGCTTTTCCAATTGAAAGTTTATTTTGTCCCTGCTAATGGTTTCCAATAACTTCCCACTGCGAATGTTAGGCTGACTGACTTGGTTTATCCCTCTCCCCTTTCTTGAATGGTTATATAACGGTAGCAACCTTTCAGTACTCCAGCACTACTCCTGTATCCAATGAGGATTGGAAGATTGTGACCAATGCATATGATATTTCTATCTTTGCTTCTTCCAGTAATCTAGAAGGCATTCCATTTGGACCAGGTGACTTATCAACTTTCAAAAATGCTAATCTTTTCAATACATCTTCTATTCTGTCCATAACTTCCTTCTTCTCTTTTAGTGTATCCTTTACATCATCTGTTCCCTCTGTGAAGACAGATGCAAAGTGCTCATTTTATACATTTGCCATGTCCTCTGCCTCGACATAAAGATTTCACTTTGGGTCCTTAACAGTCTCAACATTTTCCCTAGCTAACCGCTTACACTTTATATGTTCATAAAATGTTTTAGAGTTCAATTTAATGTTGTCTGCTAATCTTTTCTCGTGATCCCTTTACTTCCTGTGTTAGCTTCTTCATTTTCTCCTGTACTTTCCATAATCTCCCTGGTTATTAACTGAATCATATTTGTCATAAGCTTCTTTTTGTTGTTTTATTTTAACTTTTATTCCCTTTGTCATCCAGGGTGCTTTGGCTTTGGATGCTCTACCTTTCCCTTCAAAGGAATATACCTAGTCTGCACCTGAATTATCTCTTCCCTGAATACCTTCCATTGCTCCATTACTGCTTTATCCTGCGATTAGCTTTTCGAATCAGCCTGTGTTAGATCCCTTCTTAAACCATTGAAATTAGTTCCTGCATAGAATGGGATGCACACGCAATGGGTCGCTGCTGGCCTGCCATAGTAGCCAATCCATTGACCTCTAAAACACTGGACTCTCAGGAAACTGTTGTTAAGGCACTGAGATACTGTCCTATAAAATTCTAAGAAATGAACAACTGCAAGACTGACGTACTAAAATACTAAAAAGTTAACTCAAGGCAGTGAAAATTATGTCCATTGATCTAAAACCCAATGAAAACTGCCATTAAGTGAATTTCAATGGAAAAACAAACAATTTAATAAAGCAAACTAAAAGTTGCCTGTTACTCACCAATCTGCTCGCTTCACGATAGTGACATTACTTTTGAATTTCATTCTCAGATTTCCATGTTCACTCACACTCGCTCACTCACATTGACTCTGCTGTAGCTTCTCCCGCTTTTATCTGTTGTCCTCTCGCATTGTTTTCCCTCAGGCTTCCTCTCGTCCCTCTCAGAAGTAGCAAAGTAAAAACAAACAAGCGATGAACTATGTGGGTTCTATTACTGGAACTGCTTTGAAGATAACAAGTTAATCCTTTAATTTTTAAAAAGGGTACATATTTATAGTAAGTAACCAATGTAGATGAGTTCCTGAGGACACAGGTTTAAGGCGATTGGCAAAAGAACCAATGGCAACATGAGGAAAAAACAAAGGAATTCTGGCTGAAAGGAGGGTGGAAGTAGATTCAACAGTAACTTTCAAAATGGAATCGGATAAATACTTGAAAGGGAAACATTTACAGGGCTATAATAAAAAAGCAGGGAAGTGGGACTATTTGGATAGATGTACCAAAGAGCCAGCATATTGCATAATGGATCTATACTGTACCAAGGAAATAAAGATGCAGAGGCCATTTTTTGGCCAAGATATTAGAGCTCTAAATCAATAATTGCACATAACCACCAAGGAGCTGTGCTCACAGATGGAATGGGTAAGAGAATTAGGATTACAGTTTGCAGTCCAATCTCCAACACATGCTCCCTTTGAGTTCAGCTTCGTCAGCATTGCAGAATTCACTTTAAGGTTGAGTCCTTGTAAGCCAAAGTAATAGTAATGATAGCACTGTCTTTTAAGGGGAATAACCAATGAAAGGATGGGTAATCTGCACTAGAAGAGTAATATGTGAAAATTATTAATATGTGAAAAAGAAATTCCATCGGTATACCAGAAACTTGAGACCTTCTATTTTCCTAATGTTTAAATTTCTTTTTGGCTTACTCTTTCATATTTCTGTAACCCCCTTACAGCGCGTACTATTGAATAGGTTGGCTCAGTGCCAAGTTATGGTGGGTATGTCGTTGCTGTATGTTGCCTGCTTCTAAGTAGATGTTGCAATAAACCAAGCCCCTTTATAATGTTGATGGCATAAAGGTCTATATTTTTCCTTGGCTAACAGTACTGAGCAGAACAAAGGAGGTGTTGTATTGTCAGAGGTGGCATGACTTGTTTGAGACTTTATATTGTGCATGCTCTGGTGGTTCAAGTGAGTATGACATAATGCATGGCACCATATTCCTGGTATTCTGGCCAAAATTCCTCCCTCAACCAACACCACCAAAAATACAGCAACTGCTCATTTCATCTTAATGGCATCTGTGGGATCTTGCTGTATGCAGAATGGCTGCAGTTTCCTACATAACTTACTTGAAAAGAAATTCAACCCTGTGAGGAACTTTGCAAAACAGGAGCACCAATACGGTATATGGTTGTGGAACTGAATCATCGTGCATTAAACACCCCAAATGTGAGATATTTCAGAGCAAGGTGATAAGGAGCTATATAAATGCAAGTACTTCCTTTCCGCCATTTTTCTTCTTTCTTGAAACCAGATGTGAGTATAAAGTTCTACTTCATAGCATCATCTTTTGGATGAGATGTTAAACCAAGGTCCCATCTGCCCTCTCGGATGGATGTAACAGATCCCATGCTACTATTTTGGAGAAGAGCAGGGGAGTTATCCCTGATGTCCTGGCTAATATTTATTCCTGAATCAACATGACCAAAAACAGATTATCTGGTTATTATCACATTGCTGTTTGTGGGAGCTTGCTGTGCACTAATTAGCTGCTGCAGACCCTACATTACAACAGTGACTACACTTCAAAAAGTACTTCATTGGCTGTAAAGCGCTTTGAGATGTCTGATGGTCATGAAAGGTGCTAAGTAAATGCAAGTCTTTCTTTTTTCAAAGTTCTACTTGATAGCACCAGTATGATAGACATCAAAGACTCTCCTTTTTAATTCCCATGCTTATGATATCGGGTTAATTCTCCAGATTCTCAAAACCCAAAATGAGGGGGTGGAGTTTGCAGTGGGGTGGGAAATGATTCCCTCTTTTTTTTTAGAAATAACAGTGTTGCTTTTGGTGAATTTAAACGTGACAGTGTTTGCCTGTGTGTATTGTGCTAAATGCATACAAAGGAGGATGGTGACATTTTATTTTGAATTGTCCTGAAGTAAAGGTTTACTGAAACACAGATTCAATTTTTCTAAAGCTTTCCTGTGAATTAGATACTTATTTCTCACACTAGTCAAATAGAAAAACGAGCACTTTCGCTCAGAAACCTCATAAACCTCAAGAACACTTGCAACCATTTAAGTTTAGTATTTTGCCAGAGGTGTTTCAAATCAAGTGAGTAAGTTGCCTGAAGGAGCCAGTCACAAACAGCAGTGTCACTTACTGGCCCCCAGTCTCACTTACTGGCCCCAGGGCTCCACTGCTCCCCAGTCTTGGTTACTGGACTCCAGGCCCTGACTCTCATCGCTCCCCGGCCTTGGTTACTGCGATCTTGAAGACGATATTAAGGGGGGGGGGGGTGTGGTTAACAGCATTTGGAGAAGTGACAAAGGGGAATGGCATGGAAGAAGGTCAATGGGGGGGGGAGGAGGGGGAACAGCATGGGGGGGGGATGGACAGCATTGGGGGGGCAACGAGTTGGTGCTGTGGTGATGTGGGGAAATGGCATGGGGAGAAAGGACGGTATGGGGGGATAAAAACAAGAAATGCCGGAAATACTCAGTAGGTCTGGCAGCATCTGTGGAGAGAGAAGCAGAGTTAATGTTTCAGATCAGTGACCCTTCATCAGAACTGGCAACGGTTAGAAATGTAATAGGTTTAAAGCAAATAAAGCGGGGGTGGGGCAAGAGATAACAAATGAGGTGTTGATAGGATAGAGGGTCACAAAGAATAACTGACCAGAAGGTCATGGAGTAAAGGTAAACAATATGTTAATGGTGTGCTGAAAGACAAAGCATTAGTACAGAGAGGATGTGAATGGACAGAAAAATGAACAGCTCTGGCCCAAAGCACAAACATGAAAAAAACAGTGGGCAGGCACATGGTAAGAAAAATGAATGATGAAACAAACTAAAATAAAATAAAAGAAAAAGAAAAAAGAAAAAAAGAACTGAAAATAAAAAGGGAGGGGCCCGTCATGCTCTGAAATGATTGAACTCAATGTTCAGTCCGGCATACTGTAGTATTCCTAATCGGTAAATGAGATGCTGTTCCTCGAGCTTGCGTTGTTGTTCACTGGAGCACTGCAGCAAGCCCATGACAGAGATGTGGGCAGGAGAGCAGGGGGTGTGTGTTGAAATGGCCAAAACCAGAAGCTCGAAGTCATGCTTAGCAGAGGTGTTCCGTAAAGCGGTCACCCAACCTGCATTTGGTCTTCCCAATGTAGAGGAGACCACACTGTGAGCAGCGAATACAGTATACTACATTGAAAAAAGTACAAGTAAATCGCTGCTTCACCTGAAAAGAGTGTTTAGGGCCTTGGATAGTGAGGAGAGAGGAGGTGTAACAGTTATTCCCTGCGATTGCATGGGAACATGCCATGGGAAGGTGGGTATGATGTGGGAGTGGGGGTGGAACAGAATGTACGGATGGGGGGGATTGCATGAGAGGAAGGGAGTAGGATTGGAAAGTGGAGAGTGGGAGTCATGGCATGGGAGGAGGGGGTTGAGGAATGGGTGGGAGGGGGAATCATGGCATGGGAGAGAGGGAGGACATCATGGGGCTGGTATGGGAGGGAGAGACGGCATGGGTGCGATGGCATGGGAGGAGGAGATGGGGGGGTTGGCATGAGAGGGCAGTAGGGGAACAGCATTGAGGGGAGCAGCATGGGGGGGGTGGGTGTGGGATGGCCTGGGAGGTGTGAATTGGGGGATGGGGACCTGAATGCATGGGAGGGATGGAATGGGGGTTGGAGATGGCATAGGTGGAATGGGGTGGGGATGATATGAGAAGAAGGAAAAGAATGGGATGAGTATGGTATGAGAGGGATGGCATGGGAAGGATGAAATGGCCTCAGGTGGGGATTTAAAGAAGTACCTTTGCAATAAAGATATTAATTTCACATAAATGTTTTGTGGGTCTCTGCTAGTATATACATATTGTTAAAAAGTCAGATAAATGATGTCAGCCATTTTAAAAATGCATAAATTTATGCACATTTTTAAAAACTCAGATGAATTGTATCAGAATAATGTTAAAAAGTCTTTAAATTATATTATTTAAAAAGTCAGATCCCCCACAGCCATTCTGGGATTTGAAATGCCTTCCAGTAGCGTTGTCCTCATTGGCCTGGATTTTTAAATTATTTGCGAAGTGATCCAGAGGCTCTTTCCACCTGGAGACATCAGTCCTAAAATGATTTTGCGAAAATACAAATTATTAGTCAGCCCAAATTCTCACCAGTGCCACTTCTTCCCTTTTAATCTTGAGATTGGTGAGTGTAATAACGAAGTCTCCGGAGGAGCGCAGTATAGCCCACAACAACGTCTGCATTTACGTGCTACAGTGCGGACTCCGGAAGTTGCTGGGCCCTCTCACCTCTGCAATGCTGGTGAATGCCAAAGGCTTCGCAAAATCCGGGCCAATATATCCTTATGTAGCTCGGTGTCAAATTTTGTTTGATAATGCTCCTATGAAGTGCCTTGGGATGTTTTACGATGTTTAAGGTGCTATATAATACAAGTTGTTGTTGCCTGCAGTGCAATGAGTGGGCACAGTTAAATTGTGCACTGCGATCCCTGTGTCTGTTTTTGGGTTTTATACAATTTAACTCCTTTCGTATAGCTTATGATAAGTACTTTCAATGCATGAGGCCATCATTCTTATCAGGTATTATACTTAGTGTCTTCTTGAGCACAGTTTTTTCTTTACTTTATTTAGACTTATCTTGAAACTAGATAAAATAACTAGTTACAAAACACCTACGTATCATTGCAACGTTTGTGAGCCTCGTAATGGTTCAGCTGCAACTCATAATATGGGCTTTGAATATCAGTAATCACTCCACAATGTCGCAGTTGAGACATTGATCAGACATAACATGCCATCAAAGTATTTAAAAGAAATGGATTACTACAAACAATAATGCCAATTGCCAGTGAGTGTCAACTCACTGGGAGAAAGTTGGTTTGTGTTTGGACTTAGAACTGAGGACTGCAATGACTTTTTCTTGTGTAAAGTAAAACCAAAACATTAAAAAAGCAACAAGGTTCTGCTTCTGTCAGAGAATAATGCAAACAATTTTCTGCCTCTGTGTATTTGTTTCCACTTAAAGTTCATCCTTTAAAAACTTGCAGAAAACCCATTTGTTTCATGTTGTATATATTGGCTGTTGACAAATGCAAAGTGAGTGAGAGTCAGAGACTGGCGAGAGTTATACACCACTGGTATCAGTTGGTCTCCTCCTGTTTTTAGTTTATTTAGTTGTGTCCAGAGTTATGCTACCACTTTTGGACACAAAGCCATTTCGTGATGATGTGAAAATGTCACTGTAGCTGATTCGTGCTTTGTCATGAAAATTATAAAATATTTTTTAATTTATAGTTTGCAAACCTTTAATAGGCATTATTACATCTATTTCAGTTAATCTGGCTGGACCGCATAAAATACTATTGGGTCCTACTCTCGTCTGCCAAAATGGCTCACCATTCCAGGATCATCGTGGAATGCAACAAAATGATTTCTTTTCTCGACTGCAAAACATCTTCTTAAACCCCTCTCCCCTGTCTCCCCCACCCTCACCTACAACAACAACTGCAAGGAGCTCATGAAATGTTTTTCTTTGTCACTAAGATTGAGACCATCCAATCAGCTGCTTCTGCTGCTTCCTTCCCTTCCCCTAGCCCAGCTGGTCAAACTTCCTCTTAAGCTTCCTCCTGCCCTAGCCCTAAATTCTTTCTCTAGTTTCTCTCCCATTTATCCTCATGCTCATTCCAATCTCTTGTCCATGAGACCCAGCTCCTGTGCCCTCGACCCTATTCCCACTAACCTGCTGACCACCCAACTTCCCCACCTGACTCCCATGTTAGCTGATGTTGTTAACGGTTCTCTCTCCTCAGGTACTCTCATTCAAATCTGCTGTTATCATCCTTCTCCTTAAAAATCCTACTCATGGCCGTTCCTTCCTTGAACATACCGCCCCATCTCCAACCTCCCTTTCCTCTCTAAAGTCCATGAACATTCTGTTGCTTCCTAAATCTTTCCCATCTTTCCTGGAAGGCCATGTTTGAATCCCCGCAATCAGGTTTCCGCCCCTGCCACAGTACCGAAGCGGCTCTTGCCAAACTCACAAATGACATCCTATGTGACTGGGACAAATTACCCTTTTTCATTCTTCTTGATCTGTCTGCATTTTGACACAAGTGACCCAGCATCCTCCTCCATCGCCTCTCCACTGTCATCCAGCTAGGTGGGACTGCACTTACCTGGTTCCATTCTTACCTATCCAGTCATAGCCAGAGAATCACCAGAGTGGCCTCTCTTCCTGTTCCCACACTGTTATCTCCGGTGTCCCCTATGGATCTATCCTTGGCCCCCTCCTATTTCTTATCTACATGCTGCCCCTCGGCGACAATGTCCAGAAACACAGGGGGGTATTTGCCCAGGCAAGGGGAGGCGGGTTTGGGTCCTTGCCGGGAGTTAAAATCCTTAAAAGTGACTTTGAGTCTGTGTCCTCTGGTTCTGGACCTTTCCGCCAATGGGAACAATTTCTCTCTATCGACTCTATCTAGATCCTTCATGATTTTGAACACCTCTATCAAATCTCCTCTCAACTTTCTCTTCTCTAAGGAGAACAAACGCAGCTTCTCCAATCTATTCACATAACTGAAGTCCCTCATCCCTGGAACCATTCTTGTAAATACTGCCCCCTCCCATTCTCCATTCACACAGTGAAATACTAGTGGTTCTGTATGTGAAGAGAGGGGGAAAATACTAATAAAAGATCTTAAAAAGAGCTATCAATAATTTATAAATTATGGCATATTGGTTGAATGTTACCATGCTAACTACAAAATAATGATTTTGTTTCTATAGTTTATATATGTTTATATATGAGAAGCAGTTCATTTTAAAGGAGAACTGCTTAAAGGACACAATGTGGACTGGTTTAATAATTCATGAGTGATTTATTACAGCAAACAGGCTTTATTATGACATAGAATGAACTTAATGGTGCAGAAATAAATCAGAACTAGCCTGGCGTTTTTCAATTCTATGGTAGAGTTAAAACTTGTTTGTACTCTTTTATTATATCTGCTAACTTGCACACATTTAAAGGTGACATGTTGCTGGCAGTCTGGTGTAGACTGTTGGGTGAACAGTTTGACATAAACCATCGTTTGTGCAATATTTGACAAGACAGATATATCGGCTCTCTGACAGAGGAAGAGAACCATGGGTAGTGCAAATTCACATTCACTTGAACATGAACTTGATTCACCCTTTTTACCCATATTTGGACTTGAATAAAATATTTTGCAAATGACCCGACACTCTTTACTGCTCCCAAATATAGCAAGAAATGCTAATTAACCCACCTCCCAAAATCTGTATTGAATAGGTTTTAATACATTGACGCAATCTCTTTTTGTCCATTTTATATCATGATTTAATGCATTGATATTATCAAAATGAGTTGTGCTAAAGCCTTTTCCTGGATAACTCTGTCCCAGTGGTGTACATCACAGTATTTTAATATGTAGTGTAAGATATTTAAGATCAATCTTGAAGCAATGAATAGACATCTAATTACATTAGCAAATGCTTAGATCATGGAGTAAATCCCATGATTACAACCATTAAGTCTATGAATAGTGGTCATTAGTGTAAATGCCTACATGAATCTACTACCTGGACCTTACTTGTAATCTTTTTCTGGCTTTTGTAATCCAGTTGCATCTTATTACTGTTAGAGAGTAATTTTGTCCATTTGGGTTATGGTTATGTATGATTTTAAAAATATGTTCTAGGATTTCTTGCATTGTTTGATAAACAGTCGGAAGCTTAGGGCCAGAAATTGGGTTAAGACTGTTTTCAGCCTGAAATAGGCAGCATGCTCCAAGCATGTGCAAGGCTCCAGAAGCCCAAGCTGCCTCTCAAATTGGGCCTGGGTCTCACAATGAGCTGCGGATCAATCGGGCGTGCCTCTAGGTGGTCTGTCCTTCATGGCGAGGCGGGTGAGGGGGAGAATGCCAGTCAAAGTCAATCTCATAATGTGACTGAAATATATTTTTATCATATTCAAAAAAATCAATCAGCAATGGCTAAAAAGTGTCCTATAATTAACCAGAATCAGCCATTTTTGAAGATTTTCTGGGGGATCTTGTTCCTGGCACTCTCCAGCATGTGTAGGCGAGGCACCATTTTAGAAGGAGCATGTACAATTTTAAATTTCCGTCCACACCCTTGGGAGGCACAGAGAGAAAGTGCCTCAGCTAAAGGGTTTCAACAGCCCTGATTGTAAAGTCGGCATGTTGTTAAAATTGGAGTATTAGCTTATATGCCATTTTGGTCATGTCAAGTAACTAGGACTTTTGAGTCATGCCTGGGGACTTGAAGGGATCAGGTGCTAGAAAATAAAGTGAGTTGTCTTCTTATATGATCTGAAGGTATTCTTTTCATTGAGTAATATGTACTTTTTTTTACTGTGTTACCTACAGATAATAGCGCAGAAGGTGCATTTGAGCCCATGGATCTGTCATGAGCATGTGCAAAAACAATCCTAAACTAATCCTATTTATTATCTTATACTCCCATATTTTCTTGTAATATTTCTCTTTCATAAGCAGCTTTTGTAAGTTCTGATTTATTGAACACATTCAATTTGATGCAGTGTTGTCTCATTTTTATAAATGCTCGTTACCCATTAGGTTGACCTGTTTTTATTTGCCATCTTATTTGTTACCTAGATTGCTAATTGGTGTTGACTATCTAATAGAATCCAACAGCACAGAAGGAGGCAATTTGGCCTATTGTGCCTGTAGCAGCTCTTTGAAAGACCTATCTAGATAGTCCTACTCCCCTGTTCTTCCTCTGTTGTTCTGTAATTTCTCTTTTCAAGCCTCTTGAAAGTTAATATTGAATCTGCTTCCACCATGCTTTCAGGCAATTAATTCCAAATCACAACAACTTGCTGTGTAAAAGGATTTTCATCTCCCCTATTGTTCTTTTGGCAATTACCTCAAATCTGTTGCCAACCTTCCTGCCAGTAGAAACAATTTCTCCTTCTTCACTCGATCGAAATCTTTCATAATTTTGAACACCTCTTAACCATAGCCCATTTTAAAATACTTTACAGTATGGCCATAAAAGTAACTGTTTAAACAAATAGAATAGGCCAGGAGTGGAATCAAACAGAGTTTGGTGTCATAAAGTGAAATACTATAAAGCTGAAATATTTTAGAAGGAAAGGGGCAGATTTTCTTCCTGAGCTAACTTTGGGTGGTCAACTGACTACCTGATAGACCCAATGGGAGGCCTGATCCATTTTGAGAGCTGAGCCTCATGAGGATTCAGCTGCAGCTGGACAACAAGCTCTCGGGGCAGCCCATTGGCTCCTATTTACAAACTTTAATGGACACCCATTCATATATGAGGCCAAGAAATACATGCAGTGTAAATTAGATTCAAAAAACTCCAAAGTAAAGTTATGCTCATTAAAGTGAATGCTTAAACAAATAGAATAGGCCAGAAACAGAGTCTAATAGAGAATGATGTCACAAAAACTTATGGAGGATACTAAGTCAGACAACAATACCATTACACAACTTACTGAAAGCAATTTAAATAAGAACATAGTGCCACTATAAAACTTATGTTTAAGAGACTGAATCAAATAGATTATAGTGTCATTATAAAACGTACAAATACGGGACTGAGTCAGAGCACAGTGCTTTTATAAAGCTTAAACTGAATCAAACAGTCATGGTGCCAATATAAAACTGACTGAATTTGGAGAATCACTAATTCTGAGGAACCAGAAGAAGCTTTTATCTTGAAAGGCAGTTGTAATTTTTTTTTGCAACAATTGATTAGGTGAAGAATACAAGTGCTGGGGAGTGTATTGTTTACTAGTTTTGGCACCCAGTGTCAGAATCAAAATCTATTTCATGCATAGTATTTAGAAATAAATTTAGGATTATTATTTTATCTGAGGCTATTATATATTTAGTGTGATTCTCATCCCTTATCCCTTCATGCTGTTTGGTTTGAAATTCCTCTTAGCATATGCAATACAGAAGAACCAAAGTACTGTTCTTTTTAAAATTGTATTGTAAACAATACAAAATATTCTTATTGTGAGTGTTAGTGAGAGAGAGAGAAGTTAGTGAGAGAGAGAGAAGTTAGTGGGCAATCTTCCTCCCTGTTACCTTAAATTGTTTCCAGGTGTGGACTCACTTTGTGG
This sequence comes from Heterodontus francisci, assembly GCF_036365525.1. Lineage (NCBI taxonomy): Eukaryota > Metazoa > Chordata > Chondrichthyes > Heterodontiformes > Heterodontidae > Heterodontus > Heterodontus francisci. The sequence goes on along the minus strand of NC_090388.1, from coordinate 70,888,478 downwards.
GCAGCTGATTCCCAGTGAACATGCACCACTAAACAAAATGAGTTTTTTAATTCAGTCCCCAAAACAAATGGCAGGGAGTGGGGGAATGAATTGGGAACCCAGCCAGTTGCAACTTCAAACTGCTGCTGACCTGCCACTGTAGCCAACATTCTTGTCTGTCATTGAGTCTGTGACCTGCTCTGCGGCTCCACTTTCCAGGTAAATTCATTGTCTGGTATGCCCGGAATGTTTGACAAGGGGTGACAGCATAAACATGTGCCGCAAAATTTATGGGCCGTGAACGTCAGGTTTAAAAGTTCAAGCTTATTTTTGGTTTGGTATTTCTATGCAGATCAAAGACATTTTATCTGCACAGATTTCTTTTTTAAATGAGCAAAGGACAACGTGGTCTACCTTCTATGCAAGAGGAAAGGAATGTGTTTAATTAAAAAACAGATTCAAAGCTGACATAATCACTTTGGTCTTGATTTTGTTCCGAGATTTTAAAAAATAGATATAAATAACCTGTGGTACCAAATCTGTTTGTGATTTATTGCCACAGAACACACTTCTGTGGATAACTTAAGTTTAGCTTACTTTACAAAAAAACCCACAACGTGGCCAACAACACAGTTGATTATGTTTTCACATTCATTTTGTTTTGTTTAGCAAAACTCTACATGACCGTCATCTGAGGAAAATGTATTTAATTATAAGTTTCTGAAAATGTTTGGATTGTTTAAGGTTAGCGAAATAACCAGTTAGTTATCTGGTGTGGCCTCAAGCAATTAGTCGCCTGAGTGGCTGACATCTCAGACTGGATTTGCCATCTTCAATGCACAAAGGAAAAAGAATGGGCCATCATTTTTACGCACTTTTTTACTTCATGGGCAAAGGGGACAGTAACACTATGAGGGCAAACGCCAGAGCATAAACTTCTGGCAGGGGCCCACTGAAGGCAAGTGGGACGCTGCTCACAAGATTATTTGCTGGATCCAATCGTTGGTGCTTGGTGTGGGGTGCATGGCTACCTCTGGTGGGCATTTGCATAGATTTTTCCATTTATTGTCAATTGCCACCGCACTAGCTTAGCAATATTTTCACATGTATATCCCCCATTGCATTTCATTGGTGGACACTTTGGTCTTAACAGTAACGGATATGTATTGAAAAATAAGGATTAGAAAATCAGTCAGACCCTATTGGCAACAATCTAGGCTGCCTGCCCCTGTCCTGCCTCTGTTAACCCTAGAAATGGATGGGATGTAGACAAGTTGGGGTAGGATTTGAGGTTTTTTAAAATTTTAACATCTCACCCGATCTCAACCCATTTGTTTCTCAGGGTTAAAATTTACCCCTAAATGTCTGCAGCCAAAAGCACCAAGAGATTAATCCTACTTAGCCCCCTACGGAGGGGCGTCATCATAGACGTTAGCGTCCCGTCAGTTTGGTTACTCTACGTGATATTAAGAGGCAGCTGAATGTACTGGATGCAGGAAAGGCTATGGGGCTTCACAATTTTCCAGCTCGCTGCTGAAGTCCTCTGCACCAGAAGAACTAGCCAGTTCTCCTAGCCAAGCTATTCCAGTGCAGCTCTGACTCTCATCTAACTGACAATGTAGACGATTGCCCAAAACTCAACAATTAGTTCCCGATTAACCTCCTCCCAATCATTTGTAATCTGATGGAAGAAGTCTCCATGAAGCAAGAGCTAATCACCAATAATCTGCTTACCAATGCTCAGTTTGGGCTCCATCATGAACATCCGGGGCGGGGGGCGGGGGGGCGGTGCGGGGGGCATGGGGCGGGGGAGTTGGGGTGGCTGGTGGGAGGTGGATAGGGAACATCCAAGACAGACTGGCCTGCTTGATTGGCACCCCAGCCGGCACCATAAACATTCACTTCCTCCACCATCGGTGCACAGTGGCAGCAGTGTGTACCATGTACAAGATGCACTGCAGCAACCTGCCAAGACGCCTTCGTCAGCATCTTCCAAACCTGCGACTTCTACCTCCTAGAAGGACAAGGGCAGCAGACACATAGGAACACCACCACCTGTAAGTTCCCCTCCAAGCTACACACCATCCTGACTTGGAATTATATTGCTGTTCCGTCACTGTCACTGGGTCAAAAACCTGGAACTCCCTTCCTAACAGAACTGTGGGCGTACCTACACCAGATGGACTGCAGCGGTTCAAGAAGGTGGCTCACCACCACCTTCTCAAGGGCAATTAGCGATGGGCAACAAATCCTGGTCTTGCCAGCGACGCTCACATCCCATGAAAGATTAAAAGTAAATATGCTCAAGAGCCTCCTAATTTCACATTCTTGTTAAAAATGGTTTTCCTAGTTTTTTGTCCTGTCAATTTTACACATTTCCAACTCAAAAATGCTTTGTATAAAACATATTTAATTTGATGTTGATCTGAAGATCTTCACTGAGAGTAATCTGGGCTTTTGATTTTGTTTATTGTTGTCTCTTACTTTCTGGGAGGTAGCATCTAACCTTTTTGGCCTCTTCTCATGGCATGACTCAGATCTAAAATTCAGTGATTGGGGAATCTTCAAAAACACTGTGCGTCATGCAACCTTACATGCTTGCTATAAGACTCTGTAACAAATTATGTTTCCTAGCTCGTTTCTAATTGAATGCTGTAAAGTAAATTCGGAGAAATGTTCAAGGACTCCTCTTCACTCATTACATTCTGTAAATGGAGTGCATACTATAAATCTTACAGATCTTACTGGGACAATGCACTAACCTAAATATTATCTTTTAAAAAATTGTACACTGAAGCATGGAAAAAAAACCTATGAAGTGAAGAAAACTATAAGGAAGTCGAGTGCTTAACCTCCCCCACAAAGTGGTTGAGTGTTCAATTATTTGCTTTGGTCACTAAAAGCAGTAAATGGCCCCATGCAGAGTAATCTATGCGGTTTCTCCCTCCAGGACTGCTGTTTTCTGTCACCTTGACCTTTACAAGCTCAGGCGTTCAGCTGAAAGAAAACAAGTACAAGAGTTCTTAAGCTGAATCTTTGGAAAAAAAACAAAGGCATTTATCAGTGAGACAGTCATCTGATTCTTAGCTAATATGGAATGCCGAAGGGGCAGATTCCTCCATTCAAAGAACAAATGCAGTTTCTGCAGCAGTACTGACTTCATATTTGGATTTATTCAGTTTGGTTTTGGGTGACACAAATTTATAATTTGACTCCTCCCCCCCTACTTTATTGACGGAAAAGGTACTGCCAACATATACAAGCCAAAGACTTAAGTCTTACAACTGTCTGTTTGCCTTCCCCTGCCCCCAAACCCCTGCACCCACTCTGTGCCCCAAATGAGCCAAGTTGAAGTTACTCCAAGTGGCTCCACATTTATCTAAAGTATTTCCAGGAACCTGTTTCCGTGGTGACGGCCTGGATTCACTCCAGAGACAGATCATCACCAGGGGTGCTGTGATTCCTAAACAAGCCTCCAAGAAAACTTTGGACACATGTGATTTTTAGCCCATTTGGGGTTGTTTATGGCAACCCTTAAAATGCTCAGCACTCTCATTGATACAAAAACAATGACCAAAACTACAAAACTAGTGTACACAACCCAAAAGGTTAAAGAGCAATTTGTAGAGCAAGGTTAAAGTAAGAAAAACACAATAATTGTTGGAGGCTAAACTAAATCATTTTAATAACAAAAAGAAAATGATAGCAGATGTGTTTCTGAATCTATACCCAGGAGATAATGGGAATTTTTGTTCAATTTGGGTCTGCGCTTGGTTCAGGTTTTTAAATACTATTTGGAAATTAGCTAGGTGCCCTAGTTCTATGCCTGCTAATAGTATTAATTGGTGGAGTAGGAAGGGTTGAGCATTTATTTGGTTTGGAAGGGTTATTAGGTTTTTTTTTCCAGTTTCCCTCTTCCTCCAATGGCAATTGGGTCAATTTTCACTGCCTTCACTTGGAATTAATAGAGGTAATGGTAATGGCTTCAAAATTGCGTCAGTAACCTTACTGCCCTGTTGCAGCTGACACCATTTTGAAAGATACCTACTGCTGGGTATTCAAAATGCCGACCTGTTTTAGGCAATGGCCCCCTTTTAATATTGGAAATCCAGATCCTATGACATAAATAGGACCCCAATTGCCATTTTAGGTTGGAACTTGTCATGGTGTACATATTGCAGACTTCCATCAGTTTCATAGGCAATGGAAGAGAGAAGGCCCAGTAATGATTAAGTCTTGAATTATTTTTGTGGAGAAACAGGAGTGCACTCTAAGGGTCCACAAAGATAATTTGGGCCGCTGCTGCCTGGGATGCCCGTGCTTCATGATCATGAACATTCCTCTGCAATTTACAGTGGTAGCTCAGGCCCATTTTGCTTTGCTGATTCTGGCAAACTACATCAGGAAGCCTGCTTGGTGCCGTGAAGTTCACCTGGTGAATGTAAGAGAGGCTGGAGCTTCAAAGTCACAGGGGCCACTTCACCATTAGAATGGACAGATGGCCAACATACTCTGCCAGTGCACTGCCGAATGTTAAAATAGCCCGTTGACTCTTCTGGGGCACATTTCCAAGGGTGCAAGTAAATCTCATGCACCTCATACACATGGCCCTGCTTTATGTTTGAGCTAAGTCTATCACGGCAAGAGCATAAGAAATAGGAGCAGGAGAAGGCCATTCAGACCTTCGAGCCTGCTCCAGTATTCAATGAGATCATGGCTGATCTTCTACTTCAACACCATTTTCCTGCACTATCCCCGTAACCCTTGATATCTTTAATATGTAGAAATCTATCGATCTCAGTCTTGAACACATTCAATGACTGAGCCTCCACAGCCCTCTGGGGTAGAGAATTCCAAAGATTCACCTCCCTCTGAGTGAAGAAATTCCTCCTCATCTGAGTCCTAAATGGTCTGCCCCTTATTCTGAGACTGTGTCCCCGGGTTCTGGACTCCCCAGTCAGGGGAAACAATCTTCTTGCATCAACTCTGTCGAGCCCTGTAAGAATTTTGTATGTTTGAATGAGATCACCTCTTATTCTTCTAAACTCCAGAGAATAAAGGCCCAGTCTATTTAATCTTTCCTCATAGGACAATCTCCGCATTCCAGGAGTTAGTTTGGTGAACCTTCATTGCACTCCCTATATGGCAAGTACATCTTTCCTTAGGCAAGGAAACCAAAACTGCACACAATACTCCAGGTATGGTCTCACCAAGGCTCTACCTAATTGCAGTAAGACATCTTTACTCCTGTACTTAAATCTCTTGTAATAAAGGCCAACGTACCATTTGCCTTCTTAATTGTTTGCTGTACCTGCATGTCACCTTTCAGTGAGTCATGATCAAGGACATCCAAGTCCCTTTGAAATCCAATGCTTCCCAGCCTCTCACCATTTAAGAAATACTCTGTATTTCTGTTTTTCCTACTAAAGTGGATAACCTCACATTTCTCCACATTGTATTCCATCTGCCAAATTTTTGCCCACTCACTTAACCTCTCCAAATCCCCTTGAAGCGTCTTTGCATCCTCCTCACAATTCACACTTCCACTTAGTTTTGTGTCATCTGCAAACCTGGAAATATTACATTTAATCCCCACATCCAAATCATTAATATAGATTGTGAATAGCTGGGGCTCAAGAACTGATCCTTGTGGTACACCAGCTTGCCAACCTGAAAATAACCCATTTATTCCTACTGTCTGTTTTTTATCCATTAACCAGTTCTCAATCCATGCCAGTATATTCCCCCCAATCCTGTGTGCTCTAATTTTGTTTACTAACCCCTTGTGTGGGACCTCATCATAAGCTTTCTGAAAATCTAAATCTATACCACATCCACTGGTTCCCCTTATCTATTCTGCTCGTTACATTCTCAAAAAACTCCAACAGATTTGTTAAACATGATTTCCCTTTCATAAATCCATGTTGACTCTGCCCAATCCTACCATTATTTTCTAAGTATCCTGTTATCACATCCTTGATTACAGATTCTAACATTTTTCAAGGACTGATGGTCCCTGTTTTTTCTCTCCTTCCTTTCTTAAATAATGGGTTAGAATTGCCACCTTCCAACTGCAGGAACCATTCCAGAGTCTATAGAATTTTGGAAGATGACCACTAATACATCTACTATCTCTACAGCCACCTGTTTCAACACTCTGGGATGTAGATAATCAGGTCCAGGGGATTTATCTACTTTAAGTCCCATTTACTTTGCTATTACTTTTTTTTACTAATAATATCTTGCAGTTCCTCGATTATGCTGGTCCCTTGATTCTTCATTATTTCTGGGAGGTTTTTAATATTTTCCTCCATGAAGACAGACACAAAGTATTTATTTAGTTTCTCTGCCATTTCCTTATACCCCATTATAAATTCTCCTGACTCTGCTTGTAATGGACACACATTTGTTTTTGCTAATCTTTTCCTTTTTGCATACTGTGTAAAGCATTTCAATTGTGAACAGCATCGCTGCCAAACCCAATCCTGTGGCCACATCTGACATCCACATATGCATACTGGATAGCAATCTGGAGAGGGAACCCAAGTTGATTTTCTTTTTCCTTCCCTACCCTAGGGGTTCTGAGGTCAACTGCTTTCCCAGCTGAGATCAGCTAACCTGGCACAAATTGAGAATGAAACTGGCATGTTTAAGTCTTTATGGCTTACATTGGGCAGTGCTTTTATCTACTAGGCCATCAAGGGAACTGATATTGATTTATTACTCTAAATATGCCCTTTTTTATATTGAATGTTGGTACTTAACATAAAAACACAAAAAATAGAAGCTAGAGTAGGCCATTTGGCCCTTCCAGCCCACTGTGCTAGTCAAAAAGACCAATGCTGAACTTCTACCTCAACTACCTTCCCACACTATCCCCATATCTCTTAGTACCCAAAAATCTATCAAACTCTGCCTTGAATATACTCAATGCCTGAGCATTCACAGCTCTCTGGGTAGAGGATTCCAAAGATTCACCACTCTTGGAGTGAAGAAATTTCTGCTCATCTCGTTCCAGATGGCCGACCCCTTATCCTGAGACTGTGACTTCGTGTTCTGGATTCCCGAGCTGGGGGAAACATTTTCTCAGCATCTACCCTGTCACGATCCTCAGAAATTTTATATGTTTCAATTGGATCACCTCTCATTCTTCTAAACTCCAGAGAATATAGACCTAGTCTACTCAATCTCTCCTCATCCCAGGAACCAGTCTAGTTAACCTTTGTTACACTTCTGCTTGGGCCAGTATGTCCTTCCTTAGGTAAGGAGACCAAAACTGCACAAAGTACTCCAGGTGTGGCCTCACAAATGCCCTGTATAATTGTAGTAAGACTTCTTTACTCTTATATTCCCAGTCTTTTTGTAACAAAAGTTAACATACCATATGTCTTCCTAATTGCTGTACGTGCATGTTAACTTCCTGTGATTCATGTACAAGGTCCCTGTGAATGCAAACATTTCCCAGTCTTTCACCATTCAAAAAGTATTCTGCCTTTTTATTTTTCCTACCAAAGTGGATAACTTCACACTTTGCCACATGGTATTCCATCAGTTGTGTTCTTGCCCACTCGCCCAACCTGTCTATATCCCTCTGCACCTCTTTGCATTATCCTCATTGCTTACTTTCCCATCTAATTTTGTATTATCAGCACAATTGGATAAGTTACACTCCGTCCCCTCATCTAAGTCATTATTATAGATTGTAAAAAAACTGAGGCCCAAGTACTGACCTTTGTGGTACCCCACTATTTACAGCCTGCCAACCTGAAAATTTCACATTTGCTCCAATGCTGTTTTCTGTCCCTTAATCAATCCTCAATTCATGCTAATATATTACCCCCATCGCATGAGTCCTAATTTTGTTTAATAACCTCTTGTGTGGCATCTTATAGAATGCTTTTTGAAAATCCAAATACACTACATTCACTGCTTCCCTTTTATCCATCTTATCCGTTATATCCTCAAACAATTCTAACAGATTTGCCAAGCACAATTTCCCTCCCATAAATCCATGTTAACAAGGTGAATAATGTCAATGCTGGGGAATAGAACACTTTTTCCACTTTTGGTACTCAGCATTTAGAGAACAAAGCAAAGTAGAAAGATAACCACTGTTAGCATTCAAAAGTCTTTATGTTGCAAAAATCAAACTGCGAAGCTTTGCTGCAGGTGAGATAAAACAGGCAAAGCACAAAGATGCAGAATGTGTGAGCATTTCTCCAAGAAAGTAATTAAAAAGCACATAATAACATATATGTCCTGTCTAAAAGTGCTCATGCTTGCCAGCAAATAACACTTGCTTTCTGTAATATTTCTTTGACATGTTGCATGCTATTTCTGTCACGCTTTTCTATCAATTAAACTTACTTATTGATTACATTTGCTTCCATGGCTGATCTCTAAGATAAGTGGCACTATTCTTCACCTATCTTGAAAACCACCCTCCAAGGTAGATGGCACTGATGCCCACAGCAGTCATTGGAGCTTCAAAATCCAGCGTGCTTTCCATTGCTGATGCTTGTTGCTGCTGCTTCCCCCTCCCCAACCCTACGCTTCCCCACCACCACCCCCCCAACCCACCTCACCCTCTCCCAACAATAACATCATTCATTTTCCATAAGAGTAATAATCACCTTCACTTCTTGAACGATTGACTGACAGACCCTGAACCTACATGTATTTATTTTCCAAATGGAAATGAAAATTGGGCAGTTTGTATAACAGGTAGGAAATCCACTCCTCCAGTTTACCACCCAAGAGGTGAAAATTACCCCCATAGAATTGCCTTTTGCATGTGTTAAATTTTTTTTAATTGAAGAAAGGACTTCCTTTTATGTCGCACTTTTTCATGAGTCAGTAATGTATCAAGATGCTTCACATACAGCAAAATACTTTATAGTGATTTACTATTATCCAGGCAAAGTACTTACTTCAAGGCCTCAACTTGTCTCAAAAGCATCAGCTTCGACTGGATGTGTTTTCCAATTGGAGCATGTGCAGTTCTCAGACTTTCCCAATGCCATCAGTTGTTTTCTGTCTGATGCTGTAATTGCTCCAAAACTCTGTCTCCTTCTGTTAGACCCTACATACACAGAGAAATGCAAAGTAATAAACATTGGCAGGAAGAACTAAGAGAGGCAATGTAAACTAAAGGGTACAATTCTAAAGGGGGTGCAGGGACAGAGACCTGGAGGTATATGTGTACAAATCATTGAAGGTAGCAGGGTAGATTCAGAAAGTGGTTAAAAAGGCATACAGGATACCGGGCTTTATAAATAGAGGCATAGGAAATTATGGTGAACCTTTATAAAATACTTCTTTGGCCATAACTGGAGTATTGGGCTGAATTTTATTTCTAGGCATGACGTCAGGACCGGAAACGGGGGCAGCATCCATTGGGGCAATCAGCAGCTGACTAAATGCAATTGAGCAGTGGCTGGCCAATTAAGATTCGGGAGTCACAGGGGCCATCCACTGAGAGGATGGAGGTGGCAATGGAGGTGGTGAATACGGTGCAGATGATGCCGCGGAAACTCCAGGCACCATACTAAATAGCTGAGATCCCCTGCCTGACTGCTCAGAGCCTCAACTGAGGCCCTTCATTCAGGAGTGCCAGGCATTGGCTTGGAAGCCTGCAGGCAGAATGGCAGAAGGAAGACTCCAGGTGGCCCCATGGTTCAGTGATTCCTCCTCCAGACTCAGCTCCAGGTTGCAAGGGAAAAGTGGGAGGTCCTGTTTCCCAGTGATGGAAGGAGGAGACCAGCCCACCTGGATGGAGATAATGGAGGAGGCCAGCAGCCATTGGGTCACCCCAAGGACCTGGGTCCAGTGCTGGAAAAGGGTCAATGGCGTGATCTGTTGTGCCAAGGTGAGTGCTCCATTCAATTCCAACCCTTTGCACCCAGCTTGTGTCAGAGTGAGGGAATTCGTTTGGTGGTGAGGGTGGGACTACCCAGCAGTGGCAATGGGGTGCTGGAATCACCAATGGGGTCTAACGCATGGCCACGACTCAGTTAGAGATACCCGTCTGTCAATGCATTCTCCTGCATAGCCCCTAGAGAATGGCCACATGCAAGAGGCATATGCGATTCCCCCATCATAGCTCACTGGACTATCATCATCAGAGGTCTGGGGCTTTTACCTGCTGGTAGACTAACCTTGTCAATCAATAGGAAGGAGTGTGCCAGGACTGGAAGGGGAGTTACCTTATCTGTGTGTCCTTACACCAATCCTCCACCTTGTTTCCTGTAAGGACTCCATCACATTCTCCCAGAATCCTCGTCTCTGACGCATCTGCTCTGATGATGCAACCTTCCACAACAGCGCTTCTGACATGTCTTCCTTTTTTCTCAACTGAGGATTCCCACCCACTGTGGTTGACAGGGCCCTCAAACGTGTCTGACATATTTCCTGCACTTCTGCCCTCACCCCTTACCCTCCCTCCCAGAACCGTAACAGGGTTCCCCTTGGCTTTTCTTTCCACTCAACCAACCTCCACATCCAAAGGATCATCCTCTGCCATTTCCGCCACCTCCAGTGTAATGCCACCACCTTCCCCTCCCCTGTCAGCATTCTGAAGGGATTGTTCCCTCCGTGGCACCCTGGTACACTCCTCCATCACCCCTGACACCTCGTCCCCTTCCCACAGCACCTTCCCATGCAATTGCAGGAGGTGTAATACCTGCCCTTTTACCTCCTTTGTCCTCACCTTCCAAGGCTCCAGACATTCCTCCCAGGTGAAGCAGTGACTTACTTGTACTTCCTTCAATTTAGCATACTGTATTCGCTGTTCACAATACGATCGCCTCTACATTGGGGAGACAAAACGTAGATTGAATGCCTGCTTTGCGGAACACCTCTGCTCAGTCCACAAACGTGACCCTGAGCTTCCAGTTGCTTGCCATTTCAATACACCCCCCTGCTTTCATGCCCGCATTGCTGTCCTTGGCCTGCTGCAGTGTTCCAGTGAACATCAATGCAAGCTCAAGGAGCAGCACCTGATCTTTTGATTAGGCACTCTACAGCCTCACGGACTCAACCTTGAGTTCAACAATTTCAGATCATGACTAGCCTTTTTTATATTTTTCTATTTTTTTTATTATTTTATTTTATTTAATTTCGTAACCATGTGCCTGTTTTTCATTATTTTGCCATTAACACTCTCTCTGGACTAATGCTTTGTCTTTCACCACAAGCATTAACACGCTCTTTGCCTTTGTCCCAGGACAGCTTTGTCATTTAATCTCTCCTGCCCTCTGCCCTATCTCATGCCTTCCCTTTCGTTCTCTTCCCCACCAAACCACCCACCCCCCCACCCCAACTTCTCTTCCTTAAAACCTAATTCTTTTCTAACCTTTGACAGTTCTGGTGAAAGGTCAGAAACCTGAAACGTTAACTCTGCTTCTCTCTCCACATATGCTGCCTGACCTGCTGAATATTTCCAGCGCTTTCTGTTTTTATAAACTTACCTCTTTCTTATTTAAACTCAAGGAAATCTGACCAATTGGTTCTTTCATGATCACAGTAAAGGAAAATAGTAAAACACTCACGGAGGTGATAAGCAGAATCACTGTTTAAAAGGAATAAACCCTGTTGTGGTCAAATAAGATGAAGGGGCAAGAGGGGAGTCTGAGACCCCCTCCTCTCCTGGCCATAACAAGGCCAAGATGACTGAGAAGAGAGAGGAGCTCAGGAGGGGGACAATTGGCCACATCTGAGGAGGAGGAGGAGGCAACATCAGAGTGTCCACCATCACATCATTCCCCTGCACCCTCCACCAGCACTGATACTCTCAGATTGGCGGGTATTTGCGCGCGTTTAGGTATGGGGACATAACCTGCTGAGCACAGGACAGTTGTGCCAGGGCAGCTGATGGAGGCTGTGACAGGCCATGCCACTGGCAGTTGGAGGACTGTGGGAGGCCAGGCCCATGCTGAGGCTCAAGCTGATGTCGACGGCAAAACAGGAAAAACTGCAGCTGCAGTGAGAGGTCAGGCAACATTTGGCAGAGAAGCCAGAGGCTTTGCTTAACCTTGAAAGTAGATAAATCACCAAGGGCAGATGGAATGTACCCTAGACTGTTAAAAGAAGCCAGAGAGGAAATAGCAGAAGGTCTGTCCATCAGTTTCCAGTCCTCTCTGGATGCAGGTGTGGTGCCGGAGGATTGGAGAACTGCTAACGTACCTCTGTTTAAAAAGGGAGCGAGGGATAGACCGAGTATTTTATATATTTATTTCAGAGATACAGCACTGAAACAGGCCCTTCGGCCCACCGAGTCTGTGCCAACCATCAACCACCCATTTATACTAATCCTACACTAATTCCATATTCCTACCACATCCCCACCTGTCCCTATATTTCCCTACCACCTACCTATACTAGGGACAATTTATAATGGCCAATTTACCTATCAACCTGCAAGTCTTTGGCATGTGGGAGGAAACCGGAGCACCCGGAGGAAACCCACGCAGACACAGGGAGAACTTGCAAACTCCACACAGGCAGTACCCAGAATTGAACCCGGGTCGCTGGAGCTGTGAGGCTGCGGTGCTAACCACTGCGCCACTGTGCCGCCCACATTAATTACAGTAATTACAGGCCAATCAGTCTAACCTCAGTAGTGCGCAAATTATTGAAATCAATTCTGAGAGACAGGATAAACTGTCACTTAGAAAGGCACAGTTTAATCAAGGATAGTCAGCACGGATTTGTTAAGGGAAGGTCTTGTCTGACAAACTTGTTCGAATTTTTTGAGGAAGTAACAACGAAGATTGATGAGGGTGGTGCAGTTGATGTGGTCTATATGGATTTTAGCAAGGCTTTTGACAAGGTCCCACATGGCAGACTGGTTAAAAAAAAAGCCCATGGGATCCAGGGAAATGCAGCAAGGTGGATACAAAATTGGCTCAGTGACAAGAAACAAAGGGTAATTGTTGACGGGTGTTTTTGCAATTGGAGGGCTGTTTTCAGTGGTTTTCCACAGGGCTCAGTACTGGGTCCCTTGCTTTTTGTGGTATATAAACAATTTGGACGTAAATGTAGGGGCATGATCAAGAAGTTTGCAGACGTAACAAAGATTGGCCAGGTGGTAGATAGCGAGGAGGATAGCTGCAGACTGCAGGAAGATATTGATGGTCTGGTCAGATGGGCGGAAAAGTGACAAATGGAATTCAACTTGGAGAAGTGTGAGGTGCTGCATTTGGGGAGGTCAAACAAGGCAAAGGAATACACGATTAATGGGAAAATACTGAGGGTTGCAGAGGAAGTGATGGTCCTTGGAGTGAATGTCCGCAGATCCCTGAAGGTAGCAGGACAGGTCGATAAGGTGGTTGAGAAGGCACAAGGAATCCTTTCCTTTATTAGCCGAGGTATAGAATATAAGAGCAGGGAGGTTATGCTGGAACTGTATAACTCATTGGTTAGGCCACAACTTGAGTAACTGTGTGCAGTTCTGGTCACCTCATTACAAAAAGGATGTAATTGCACTAGAGAGCGTACTGAGCAGATTTACAAGGATGTTGCCAAGACTGGAAAAATGCAGCTATGAGGAAAGATTGGATAGGCTGGGATTGTTCTCTTTGGAACAGAGAAGACTGAGGGGAGATTTTATTGAAATGTACAAAATTTTGAGGGGCCTGGATCGAGTGGATGTGAAGGTTCTATTTAGCTTGGCAGAGAGGTCAGTGACTAGGGGACATAGACTTAAAGTGATTGGTAGAAAGATTAGAGGGGAGATGAGGAAAAATGTTTTCACCCAGAGGGTGGTGGGAGTCTGGAACTCACTGCTCGAAAGGGTAGTTGAGGCAGAAAACCCTGAACTCATTTAAAAGGTGCCTGGATATGCACCTCAAGTGCCGTAACCTGCAGGGCTACGGACCAAATGCTGGAAGGTGGGAATAGGCTTTGGTTTTTTGGCCAGTGCAGACACGATGGGTAAAGTTTCTATGATTCTCTGATTCTAGCGTGGATGGTTGAGGAATCCATCCATTCCTTGGATGCTGCATTGTCTCTGTTGATTGCGCGTCTGGCTTCCTCTGTTGAGAGATTGGCAACTATCATGAAATGCTACATCTGGCAGAAAAATCAGTGGCTGCCGGAGATGCATGCAGACCTGCACTCCATCACTTTATCCATGATCTCCATGCAGTGGTGGCAAGGTGGGAGGGGACAGAGAACGTGGAGTCTGAACCAGGTCTACACCCCTCTCAGGTCAGCAGGGAGGTACAAGAGTGTCTTATAAGAGGGGAGGAGCAGTTGCCTCCCGTATCTGGGGGTGCATCTCAGGGTGCACCTGGTGTGGCCAGTGGCTCCAAAGCCCCTCTGCCAGTGACGCCAGTGCCTCCATCATCTCCACTGAGTGAATTTGTTCCTGCACCTTTGTAGGAGGCCCTCAGTGTTCTGGGGCCCACTAGGCCTCAGGCAGCCAGAGAATGGCCGCCAAGGTCATCCCAAGCTGGGGCAGCAAGGTCAGCAGCCTGCCTCCACCTCAGGTAAAAGTGCCGGGGCAGTACCACATAGCAGCACCTGAAAATGATTTCAGAAAAGCACATAGATGCACTTAGAGAATCACGGGTAATAATGCTGCAGAAAAGAGACTTGTTGCAATGGTTGTCACGCGTAATGAAACTATGTTGTTCACTCACCACCTTTCTGAAATGGATTCCTTGTGGGAGATCCTTGCAAACCTTCCTTCTAAGGAGTTGGTGGTGAGGGAGCAAGACCTGAAGTTTCAGCTTTGCCACTTTGCGAACAGCACCTGGGTGCTGCAGTAAAGAAAGAAGGATACGACAACAGGACTGATTAAAGGTAAGGCTTTATTGTTGCGGTTCCAGAAGGTGGTAAGGCTTAAAGGAAATGTGAATGTAAGAAGGCATCTCATGCCTCCCTCACGTGTATCTGGTGGCGCCTTTCGTCCTGTGCCTCGGCCCTTCATCTGGCACTGCTTGGGCAGCATCCTCCTCCGCAGCCTCGTCATCAGAGGAGGCATCACACTCCACGATATCCTCACTGGTCAACACCTCCCCTGCCTGTAGTGCCAGCTTTTATAGTGCACAGCAGACCACCACAATACGTGAGTCCCTCACCAGGGCGTACTGCAGTGCTCCACCGGATCATTCTAGGCACATAAATCTCATCTTGAGCAGACCAGTGGCCTGTTCGATGATTGCTCAGTTTGAGCTGTGGCAAGTGTTGTACCTCTCCTTTGCAACCGTGTGTGGGTTCCTCACAGGCCTCAGTAGCCACGTCCTCAATGGATAGCTGTTGTCTCCGAGGATCCATCCCTGAAGGCACATGGAGGCACGGAAAAGGCCGGGCACATGGGACTGCCTCAGTATGTATGCGTTGTGGCTGCTTCCTGGGAATCGTGCACACACCTGTAAGATCCGTTTGGGGTGGTCGTAGACCAGCTGCACATTAAGGGAGTCAAAGCCCTTCTGGTTAATGAAGGCAGCAGGCTGGTCAGTGGGAGACTTGATGGGCACTCGCATGCAGTTAATTACTGTCTGCACTTGGGGGAATCCAGTGATGGCCATGAACCCTATAGCTGTCTCAGCTTGAGTGTTTGGATTGGTGCTGAAGTGCACATAGACAATGGTCCTTCTGAATGTGGCATTGGTGACCTCCTTGATGAAGTGATGCACCACAGACTGGGAGATTCCAAACATATCTCCTGTAGACCCCTGGAATGATCCGGTGACATAGAAGTTCAGTGCCACAGTGACTTTCAGTGCTACTGGCATCGAGTGCCCACCAAGTCCCATGGGCCTCAGCTCATCCTGCATCATGGCACATAGATCATGGACGGCCTCCCTGGAGAGGGGCAGTCTTCAGAGACACTGTCTCGCAGACATTTGCAGCTAGTTGTGACCCAGCTGGTAAACCCTCTCTGGAGCGCAGCTTCTTCTGCGCGCTGGAGGTTGTTGCCATGCCCCTCTACAACTTTCTTCAGCCTCCTGTGCCTGGAGCTGGCTCTCTTGTGGGTGCCCAGTTTGCTGGAGTACCCCTGCCCATTCCTGAAGCTCCATTCCTCTCTGTTTCTCCTCTTCTTAGGGGGCCTCAAAGCCAGGATGAATAAGGCCCGTGAGAGATTGCCTCTCCCTGAGTGCAAGGACTCCAGTCCAAACAGACCTTCCACCCACCCACCCCCCCAGCTACTTGTGCCCTTCTATGAGGTGGCACTGCCCTGATACCACCTTGGTGTGGGTGTCCCACAGTACTGACACCTTGGCCCCTACTCCTGATGGTCTTTCATGATGCACCCCCTCCTCCACCCATCTTGCCAAGTGACACTGCCTCACCCGATGGCTTTCCAGTGAAGCCAACACTGAACTCCCACTGCCTTGTCACCTCCTTGCACCAGGCGAGACCCTGAAGGCCCATGGCTCCCATGCACCATCAGGAAAATACAAAACTGAGAATAAAATTGCTATCAATTGGGTTCTTAAATACCTTAATTGGCTTCCTGCCTCGTGAATGTGTGAAGCCCAGCCTCCATGTCAGCCGCCGACTGAAAATCTAGAAGGGACATCTCAACATCGGACTTCTAGTTGAAAATCCTTCATCCTAATTTTATACCCCGCCCCCCGCCTCCGTTGCCATCACAAATGGCTCCTTAAAATTCAGCCCATTGTGTCCAAATCTGGGCACCATACTTAAGGAAGGATGTGGAGGCTTTAAAGAGGGTGCAGAAAAGATTTGCAAAAATGGTTCCAGGGATGACGACCTTCATTCACATGGATAGATTGTAGAATCTGAAGCTGTTTTCCTTAGAGAAGGTTGCGAGGAGATTTGAAAGAGGTGTTTAAAATCATGAGGGATCTAAACAGAGTAGATAGAGAGAAATTGTTCCCAATGATGGAAGGGTCAAGAAGAAGAGGACACTGATTTAAAATCATTGGCAAAAGAACCAAAGGCAACGCAAGGAAAAATGTTTTTACGCAGCGAGCGGTTATGATCTGGAAGGTACCGCCTGAAAGCACAAGTTCTAAAATAATTTTGTTTCTCTTCAATCCAGGCAAGCTCCATGTAGACGATGAGCTATGGGTGTGGGAGACAGATTCAATCGTGCCTTCCAAAATGGAATTGAATAAGCATCTAAAGGGAAAAAAATTGCAGTCCAAGGAAAAAGGGCAGGGGTGTGGGAACAGCTAAATTGCTCTTGCAGAGAGCCAACACAGCCTCAATGGGCCAAATGGTCTCCTTCTGTCCTACAAATATTCTATGATTATATGGTTCAATATCTAGCCGTAATCTGCTGCCTATTGTCTGCAATTTTTCTGTGTGTCCTGAGCTTAAACAAAGAATCACAATATTTGGTTTCCAAAGCACCACTAAAAATCACAGAGTATCAATTCAACTTCAGTTAGTGATAAATGAGTGGCTCTGAGAACACACTGGAGGAAATTTTATGGAGGCGATGGGGGTCTCAGCCGCCGACTGAAGAATCTGCAAGAGACCCGCATTGCCTCACTTGAGGAAGGCCCACCATGTTACAAAGTACTCAAACAATTAACAGGCTACCGGTGGGCCTTCCCAGGATCAGGACCCTGGGGACGGGAAGTCCTGCCTCTGAGAGCTGCTGACCAATCAGAGGCCGGCAGCTCTTTTGCTTGGCAGCACTGACAGGGAGGTGGTGGCTGCCAGAACACTACCTACTGGAGGCCCTGGATCATGAAGTGGCCCAGGCCAGAGGTAAGTGATGGCAGAAGACCACAAGCAACCCCGCAAGGGTTTGCATGTAATGCTCCCTGTGTGGTGACAGGCCTACCCCCCTGCTGGGTTGATGCTTACAGCGGTGGTCTGGGGCCCTTAATTGGGCATTAATTACCCCTTAAAGGCCTCAACTGGCGGCAGGGTGGGAAGGCCAGCCACAGCGGGCCTTCCCGCCATGGACTTAATCAAGGTGTAGGTGGGAAGGTGGTGGGGTCCCCACCCACCACCATCCCACCTGATTAAATGCCCTCCCTGCCTTCAAACTCACCATGGGGGACAGCATAAAATACCGCCCATTGTTTCTTACATGACAGTGCCAGCCCATTTTTATGAAATAGTCCAGCCTCTGACTCCGTGATCTGTGCCAAAGGCGATCCACTAGTTAATCTAAATGAATGCCAAGGCGCTACTCAATAAAAGTTGGATAATCGACAAACTTCATAATCAAATGGGGTAATTGGCACGAATCTGACATTGATTTGAAAGTGTTCTTTTTGGGCCTGGTTTCATAATCCCTTCGTGGTATTTCCATTGTACAATCAGTTTAGATATCATTTTAAGAAGAAGAGCAAATAGAAAAAGAAATGTGGCTGATTGCACTAGACATTGCCAGTATGCTGAAAGTCTGGGAGTATAGCAATTACTCACAGCAGTGTTGAGCTGACTGGCAATGAACACGTGTTTCCAATTTACAGGTTTACAAGACAATCCTTTTTCACTGGTCCATGTTGGGCTGTTTATACAGCATGGAATTCTGTGTTTAGGGCACAGGGTAAATAGCTATGCCTTGTCAGCAACATTTGCAAAGCCTCTCCGAAACAGGGACAGTTCCTCATTTGTGAACTATGTTGGTTTTATTCCAAAACCAGTAAAATACTGCCTTTTGAACGTTGACCAATCTTCACGAATGGCTCCCTGTGGACTTTTTTTGTGTTGAAAAAGTTTGTTTTGAGAGTAGAAAATCCCTGGGTCAGAATCATCATGTCAGTGTGTGTTAAGGCAATTTGGGTGGTAACTGCATGGCAATTCTGTGCTCCTATAACAACTTTCATTTATACAACACCTTTAACATAGGAAAACATCCTGCTTCACAGGAGTATAATGAAAGAAAAATTGACACAGAGCCAAAGAAGGAGATACTAGGAACTTGGTCAATGAGCTTTTTTTTTAAAAAAAAGAGCCATAAAGGAAGAGAGAACAGTGGAGAGGGAGTTCCTGCATATAGGGCCTAGGCAGCTGAAAGAAAATTGAATTGTACTAAAAAAAAAGTGCCTGCACTATAATTATTGGAAAGCAAATAACTGTGCTGAAGTATTGCATTTGGCATTGCTCTTGTTACCAAGGGAGGGGAAATGAAGAAGGTTTACCCTGTCCATTTCCCGCTCCCCCGCCCCTTGTAAGCTCATTACCACCGCACATTATCCTGAAGTCAGAGGGATAAAATGGTTTGAGTCAGGCAAACTGTCAGAGGGTTATTATCCAATCTACTTTATTCATCCCCTGGTATGATTTGATTGCACAGTTAAATGGTGTATACACATTATCCAATAAGATGAGACCCATCACTTTGGTCTGTTCTAAATTTTGTGATCTAGCTGGGAAATGAGCAAACTCGACCAAGCAAGTTTGAGTGATGAGCAGTTTCAGCACTCGACCCTTAAAAGTTATTCAAGCAGTTTCCTGGAAGTGATGGAATAGTTGAGGTAGAAATAGTGCAGTGATATTTGAGAGGTCTGCAGAGCCTCCAGACCTCAAATTTGTCAACATCCTTTTCATTGATAATCACATTCTTAACTACTTGAGATACTAACTCATCCTAATTTAGCCAAGCTGCATTTAAGTTCCTGTCCATGTTTTTTAACATTATGTATGCAATAATGGTACACAATACTTAGGAAGAGTTTTACTAGACCAAGACAAAGGTTTTAAGGGTGCATGCAATTTACAAATACCAACTGTATTAGAAGGCAACAGCAATTAACCATTGGTCATAGTAATTTTGAATTTAAATGCATTAAAATACAGTTCTACTAGCTAAGGGGGAATTATTTGGAACTTAGGCCAAAGGCTGTGGTTAATATTTATTTTATTGTATCTTTGTGTAAAATGAAATAAAACTGGGTTGCAAAGGCAAGATGTTATTTCTCAGTGCCTATGGAAGTGTAATTGCATCACAGTAAGATGTATCTGATGTAAGTGGATTTTAAATGAACACACGGAAGGTAAACTGCAATTTCCACTTCGTAATGTGAGCAGGCAGGCAGTAGTCTTTGTTCCATTGTCCATTGACGTTAATTGGCAGGCGATAGCAAAATAAATGCGGTTACAATTTTAGCCCGAGGGAACACTAAAATGTTTCATATTGACCTGGTGCAATGTCAAAAAGGCAGCCATTTAGGAAAAAAAGAAATAGTAAAACACTAGGAGCAGTGCCTAGAGCTAAACCTCTGTTCAAAACATATCTATTTACTTGTAGGTATTTGAGCAGAGTAACCTAGTGGGATTGCTCATCCTGTTTATGCTGGATTCCTGGGACAGATGAATATTGGAAGGGAGGGTTTTGTAACATGTATACTAGAGGAGGGTTTTCAAACTTTTTTGACTGAAGGACCCCTTTCCAAATGGATTAATAGTCTTGGAATCTCCATCTAAATTATAATACTATATGATATACTATATAACTCCTAATATGAAAATGTTGCTTGTGAAGTGTTTTATTAATGCTTTTAAGAAAACAGGTATTTATTTCCAGATATTTGTGAGATGGATATGCCTGCTTCTCACTGCAGAGCCTGTCTTATCCTTGGCACGGAGAGAACAGGAGCCCAGGGAAAGCAGGAGCCCAGGGACAGCAAAACACAGAGAAAATCACTAGGGGATCAGGGGGAGAGCAGGATCAATGGGAAAGCAAACTATGATGAGAGGCATGCAGAGAGCAAAGCACAAAGAAAGCAGAAGCCCAGAAAGAACAGGAGCCTACGAGCAGGAGCCCGAATAGAGCAGGAGCACAGAGAAAGCATACAGATCACAGTGATGTGTGCCAGTGATGTGAGTCTGAGTCTGAGTCAGAAGCCCATGAGTTCAAGCCCTACTCCAGTGACTTAAGCTACACCCTCACTATATAGTGTCCTAATTCACAACATATCCTGTTCACCCATCACCCTTGTGCTCAGTGACCTACACTGGCTCCCAGTTAAGCAACATCTTGATTTTAAATTGCACATCGTTGGTTTGAAATTCCTTCGTGGCCTTGCCCCTCACCATCTCTGTAATCTCCAGCCCTACAGCTCTCTGAGATATCTGCGCTATTCCAATTCTAGCCCCTTGAGTATCCCCGATTTTAATCACTATTCAATATCCAGTATTTATTGCCATGCCTTAAGCTGCCAAGGCTTTAAGCTCTGGATTTCCCTCCCTAAACCTCTCCACCTCTCATTCCCCCTTTAAGACATTCCTTAAAACCTACCTCTTTGACCAAGCTTTTGGTCATCTTTCCTCATATCTTCTAATGAGGCTTGGTGGCTTGGTGTCAAATTTTGTCTTGGAAGCGGTCCTTTGAAGCGCCTTGGGATGTTTTACTACATTAAAGGTGCTATATAAATGCAAGTTCTTGTTGTTTGTTGTTTTTACAACCCAGATTGGCACTTCAGGGCAGCACTGAGGGAGTGCTATACTGCTGGAGGTGCAGTCTTTCACATGAGGTGCCGTCTTTCAGAAACCGAGGCCCCATCTGCTCCCTGAGGTGGACATATATCATAGAGATTGATCCTTTGGCACTTTTTGAAGAAGAGCAGAGGTATTCTCCCTGTATCTCTCAACCAACATCACCAAAACAGATGATTAATCATTATCTCATTTCTGTTAGTGGGGCCTTGCTGCTCAGCTGCTGAGTTTCTCAAATTACAACAGCGTCTATACTTCAGAAATACTGCATTGACTGTAAAGACCTTTGGGATGTCCTGAGGTCATGAAAGGTGCTTTGTAAACTCAAGTTCATTCTTTTCTTCCAATCATTATTTGTTATATTTGCCAAATGCTTTTCCATTGGTTTACTGTTTTTCTGATTAACATCCAGCCCTGCAAGTATAATATAAACAAACAGTGAGACGGGAGTTTTAATATGGGTGAGCATGTGGGTTTGGGTGCGGGGGGCAGGGGGGGATGGTGAAATCCAGGAAAAATGCGAGTGCATCTGGAAGTTGGCTCCAACCAGCCGACCTCTGTGTTGTATGATTGCCTTTAAGAGTGATGTCCCTTTAAGATCTTAGTATGCTAATGAGTTAAGCACCAAGACATAGTCATGTGATTTCACACATATCAGACAACATGAAAGAACAAATTACACTCTGCATTTAACTCCAGCGCTCTATTCTACATGTGCGCAACCCGCTGAGGAAAGGTGGGTTGTCAATTTCAATGTTATTCGCTCACTTAAAGCAATATTATCCTGAGGTTGGCAGTTTAATTATTGTTCCATAGGTTTCCTGCCTTCCTGGAACTCGCCAGTGAAAGCAAGGTGAGAAGACAGCAGCAATCGAGGGAGCTGAAGCCATCACAGGGAAATATGCCAATAACTATTCAATACTTAGTGCTCAGTACTCAGCTGCTTTCTCACCTGTTTGTGTGAGATGGTTTTTCTTTCATAGTACTTGTTCTGAGGGATGCTTACACATTTAGGAGGTGACTTTACAAATCTTGAAGGTGTCATTTGCACTTTGGCGGTTCGGAGATCTGATCTGCACTTTGGAGCTCTGATTTATTATATCAGCATGGATGCTCTTTAAATAGTGAACATCAGATGAGGACCAAGAAGACCAGCAGCAGCAGCAAGAGAAGCAGGACCTGCACCACTTGCTGCTTACAGGCCTGTAGCTCTACAGAAGAGGGGCTCAGCAGAGAAGTGAAGCTCGCTGGAGGCCACACACAGCACACAGGGTCTACAGGCAAGGATAAGCTTCCTGAACATGTCAGAATATCAGTGTTTGCAGAGGCTCAGAGTTTCGTGTCAGGTGGTGGCAGAAATTTGCAGCCTGTTGGTTAAAAACATACTGCCAACTTGACCTGCTGACCATGCTTTACCATTAGCTGCCAAAATCACCACCACTCTCAACTTCTTCGCCTCTGGCTCCTTCCAGGGCCCTTCCAGAGACACTTGCAGGATCTTACATTTGACAGCCCACAAATGGATGGGTGACTGACGGCTTTTTTGCCAATGCTGGCAATTACGTGAACATCACCTGCGATGACGCCAGTCAGAGTGTGGGGGCACTTGGGTTTGCAGCCCTGGCTGGCTTTCCGTGGGGGCAGGGTGTTATTGACTGCATGCAACAAAGGCACCCCCAGATCACCCAGGAGTGTTTGTCCGCTGCAAGGGCTTCCACTTTATCAATGTATTGCTGGTCTGCAACCACAAAAAGATCTTCATGCAATTGTGTGCAGAATTCCCATACAGCTGCCATGATGCTTTTTGTCCTGCAGCAGTCTTCCCTAATTTCTTTGCACAGGGATGTCAGCTGTGGCTCAGCTGGTGGAACTCTTGCCTCTGAGTTATAAGGTTCTTGGTTCAGATCCCACTTCAGGGCTTATGCACAAAAATTAAGGCTGATACTCCAGTGAAGTACTGAGGGAATGCTGAATTGTAGGAGGTGCTGTCTTTTGGATGACATGTCAAACTGAGGCCCTGTCTGCTTGCTTTGGTGGATGTAAAAGTTCCCATGGCATTATTTCTAAGAAAAGCAGGGGAGTTATCCTTGGTGTTCCAGCCAATATTTATCCCTCAATCAACATCACAAGAACAGATTGTCTGGTCATTATCACATTCCAGTTTATGGGAGCTTACTGTGGCAAGTTGGCTGCCATGTTTCCTACATTGCAACAGTGACTATACTTCATTGGCTGTGAAGTGCTTTCAGATGTCTGGTGGTCATGAAAAGCGCTATATAAATGCAAGTCTTTCTTTACAGAAGAAGAGTTACTGGCAGGTTGTTCAAAGACAAGGGGTACCCAGTTAAAATGTGGCTGGTGACACCTCTCAGAAACACAAGAAATGAGGCCCAGGAGCAATACAATGAAGGCCTTATGACCAGCCATGGTCATGTTGAAGATGAGCTTCAGGTGCCCGGACAGATATGGAGGCAGCAGCCTTCAGAATGGCTGTGGTGTGCTGCACTCTGCACAATATTGCAAGTAGTGAGGTTTGGATCTGCAGGTGGAGCAAGTCTCACAGTACAGAGCCTCTTCAGCTGTTTCTGAGAATGTGGATGAAGATGAGAAGGATGGGGGGGAGAAGGAGCTGAAGTTGATGTGGGCAATGCACCACCAATGGCAAACATTGGTGCCTGTGATGCATCATAATTGTAAGGTTCACTTAGGTTCCACCAGGACACCCATCTAACAACCACATGCAAAAGCCAATTTTGCAACACCTCAATGCCACTAACACAAAGCAGTCCTGCAAACAACCAAGCCCCCCCTCCCATTGCTCGGCATCAATTCATGTCTTCCCATTTATCATATGTTATGCCCGTGGAGATCAGCAAACCAAAAGAATCAAATTTATCGACTGACCCCAATAAAAAAACCAAACAGGCAAGATTTCACTTTTATAAATTTACTCCAACAATCAAACCAAAATTGACATAAATTAAACATGAAATAACATACAACCCCAGACAATATATATAGTTTACAGATTACGCATTAATTATCAGATGCAACAAAGGTAGATCTCATGGATTTACTGGGCAGTCCTCTCTGCAAAGATGGCACTGAATAGCCACAAAGTTCTTCAAAACTCTTGAACTTCTTCAGGTAGATTTCCAGTTCCTCCAAGATGCAGACAGTGATGTAATGTCTTCTTATCAATAGAGAGCATTGCAGTCTTCCCTTCAACATGTTGGTCTCTTGAAAATCCTTGGCCCTGCTCATAACAGCCTTGATGGCATGTTCCACCAGTACTTCTTTGAGTCACTGAACACAGCTGCCGCAATTCGTATTTGCCAATGGCCAGATCCCAGAACCAGCTTTCTCTCTCTGCACCTTGTTTGCCAAAATTAAACTGCAGACTGCTTGAACTCTACAATCATGAAATCTGAGCTTGGATAGCTATCATCACATGCCTCTGGTCAAATGACTGCATTTTATCTGGTTCCAACCAGTTTCAGTTTCCCAGAAACTTGAAGTTCTCAGTTTTGCTTTTAAGTTAGGGTCTGTCTCAAAAAAAAAAGCTTTGAAACCAGAGTTTGTGCACCTAACAGAATTCAACAGATCATCTGTTTTGACAGCAGTCTGCACACATTCCTCCACTGGTCTCGCGAACTGTGAACTCCATTGCACATCCCCCCTTGGGAAAAAGAAAACTTTACTGTAGTAAGGTTTTCATTGTAACGTTCCATTTAATGTTTCATTGTAATATACAGTTCTGAAATATAGCAAGTTCTGAACATCATAAACATTTTAACATTCTGTAAAGGTAACATTTTCATATTCCACAAATCTACAACTCCTATTTACAAAATCATAAGAGCTTAACCAATAACAAAACCAAGTACACACGACAATTAAGATTAGCAGGATTCAAACATCATAAAATTATCATAACTCAGAGCTTTCCTTTTCTCTTATAGCCCTTCTGTGAACTCTGGACAGAGAATCAGCAATTACATTGCTTTTCCCTGCAACATGCACAATTTTTAGTGTAAATGGTTGTAACATCAAACTCCAGTGAAATAGCCTGAGGTTTTTTGTTCTAAACTTTTCTAGAAACACAAGTGGGTTGTGATCTGTATAGACTAGTATTTCTGCCTGACTCCTTGGTATATATACTTCAAACTGTTGTAGAGCCAGTACAAGACTTAAAGCCTCTTTCTCAATGGTCAAGTACTTTTTTGATGCTTATTAAACTTCTAGAGAAGTAACTAATGGACCATTCCATACCAGCATCATCATCTAGGAACAGCACTGCTCCTATCCCAGCACCACTGGAGTCAATAGTCACCTTGAATGGCATACTAAAATTGGGGGCTGCAATAACTGGTTCCTTTATCAAAATGGCCTTCAACTTCTCAAATGCAATTTGTGACTCTGACCACTTGACCTTCACATTTTTCTTTAACAGATTCATGAATGGGCTGACTGCTGTGCTAAAATTAGGGCTAAATTTCCTGTCGAACCCACGCATACCCAGAAATTGTAACACTTCTTTCTTTGTCTTGGGTACAGAAAGTGATAATAATCACCTGAACCTTGGCCTCTCACGGTAACACTTGACCTTGACCCACAATATGTCCTAAATAAGCGACCCTGGCCTTGGCAAACTCATTCTTTGCTAGGTGCATGCCAAGGTTAGCTTTGGCCAGCCAGTCAAATAGACCTCTCAAATGTCAGACATGATCATTCCATGTGTCACTGTACACCAAAAGGTTATCAATGTACACAACACAATTACTCAATCCAGCAATCATTTGATTGGTTAATCTTTGAAATGTAGCCGGTGCATTTTTCATACCAAATTACATGACTATAGACTGGAACAGACCATCTGGTGTCACAAAAGCAGAAATTTCTTTAGCTTGGTCAATCGAGGTATGACGAAAATCACACCTGCCAAATGGAAACGTATTAATTTTTGTCATATGGGACACTACTTAAAACATTTTTTTTTACAGGACATTGCAAATAACTTGTTTGAAAGAACAACAGAGCTGAACAGCTGAAAACATGTTTGCACATTTGCATTCTGAGAGACAGTTGCATGGAGAGACAATGGGAGTGCTCACTGATTTGATTAACAAGATTAGTCTGGGCAATTGTGATGATCAAAGGACACTGACAGCCTTTTGACATAGTAAGAGACAAAATGCCACCCCTCAACGAGTATGTCTGGGAGGCTCTGGAATCCAACAACTCTCCAACAAGGTGCTGTTTCAAACAAAGGGATGGTCACATGACCTACTGCTGACCAGACTGGGACTTTGTGAATTGTGCCACACAGAAAGGACAGACTGCAATTTGAACAGAAAGGAGAAGGAAGGTCTCCCTCCCTCTATCTCTCTCTCTCCAGCAAAGTCCCAGAGAAACCATGGTGGCAGCGTAAGCCTCAAGACTACAGAACTTTACAGGCGACCACCAAGAAGACAATTGAAATCTCTCTTCAGCCTTCTGGTACCAGAGAAGCAAGCTTGAAATTGTGCACTGGACCCCAGCGAGAACTCCAAGACCTTAACTTCAATTGAGGACATTGTATCAAGGCCATGACCATCAGTAACCAACTTCTATTTATTACAATCTCTACTTCAAATCTCCCCAATTCTTTCTCCTCCTCTATATCTATTTGTGTGTGTGTTTCTCTCATGTGCATGCAAGTGTGGTTGCATCGTGTATATTAGTAATTTTAACCGAGTTAGAGTGATAAGGCTAATAAACTTACATATTTCTTGTTTAAACCTAAGAAAACCTGTCTGATTGGTTCATTTGCAATTGCAATTAGAGTTCAGTGAGCCTGGAGCTCACTGAGGGGGTAAGCTAAAATCACTGTATTTTAAAAGATAAACCCTGTTACGGCCAAACCAGGAAAGGGGCAAGAGGGGAGCCTGAGACCTCCTTCATCACATGGTCATAACACAAGGGGACTTGCTAATGCCCCTTAAGCAAATCAATCTTGCTAACAAAGGCCGAGATCCCCACCCTATCAATCCAATCCTTGAGCCTTGGGATTGGATCGGAGTCTGTCTTAGTTACCGCATTAACATTTTGGTAATCAATGCAGAATCTTGACAAACCATCTGGTTTTGATGTAAGAACAACAGGAGAACTCCAACTACTTTGACTGGGTTCAATTATATCCTTATTTAACATGTATTAAACTTCCTCCCTGTCTTTGACCAATAAGCTGGGACTAGGTCTCTAGGGGTTTTATTTAATTGATTTAGCTTCCCCTGCATCATCGTCATGAATAGCCAGAGAAGTACAACTTATCTGCACATGCAGGCTTATATTCTCTCAATAGGTCAGCTATGTCTTTCCTCTGTTCTTCAGGTAGATGTTGTAGCACCTCATCCAGACCCTCCAACACCTTTGTGTTCATCAGCTTCACTGCAGGAAGCTCAATCTGAGAACTCACAGTCTCAGACTCATTGTCTGGTTCATCATGTGCACCAGTATCACCATCTACATTCTCTACCACCTGTGCTACACCTACTATCTGACATGCGTGAAATGTCTTACTGAAGTCAACATCTTTATGCAGCTTTAGCCAGTAAAAATGCACCATTACCCTAGCCAGTGTCTTCTGAATACACAAATAATCTGCAAATGGAATCTCATGGGCAATTTTCAAAATTTTAATGCAGTAGCAAGGAGGGACAACAATTTAATGGACTACAGCCCAATCCTCATCAGTGTGCCTCTAGGGAGATCTCCACCTCCTCATCAAAATGCCATTCTTGACCTAATAACACTCAGGAACCTCTTTAGCCTCTGCCTTAGAACTAGCTGTCTGAGACAAGCTCCTCAAATCAAGGTCCGCCTGTTGTGCCTCAATCAGGGAAGATCTACTAAACAATTATGCATTGTTAGCCTTGGAGCCTTTAACACAAACATCCCCATGCAAATCCTTGAAAAGGGTTTCAGTCAACCAAACATTTGAATTATTCTCCATAACCACTGAATCTATCTCATCTTGATTAACCCTATGAGCCTGTGACCTAATCACAAAACAATCCGGGAATATTCTGGGAAATTCTTGCTGCTATACCTCAGTTTCAGCAGCCTCAGCTGGATTTTCTGAAATCACTGGAGACGCCAATACTTTATCCCCAGTCAAGTCATTTCTTTACAGAAAATGTACATCCTCATTAGGCAAATGGGTCAAGTGACTAAATCACATTTTAAAAGGTAATTGTGTTGTGTACATTGACGTTTTTGTGTACAGCAACACATGGAACGACTCTGTATAAGGGAACAAGTAAATAGGTTCCATCAATACCCTAAACTAATACCCTCACATTCAATGAACTACTGGGGAAAAAATTCAAGTCACCTGCCAACTGTGCTGCCCCTATATCTCTAAGGATAAGAATTGACTTGCTTGGCTCACCAGATAAAAGTGGGGATACTTTATGCTCAAACAGAAAACTTCTGTAGTTTTCTGAACCTGATTCACTCTGTCAGTGAATGTGGGAGAAACTACCTGCTTGTGTGAACGTTACCTGATGGACAGTATTTCCTGAGGGGCACCATTTGACTGTACACATGTAAAGGGCTTGTTTTTCCACCTCCAGCACTCAGCCTTCAGGTGTCCTTTATTATGACAAAAATAGTATGTCGATCCCCTTGAACCAAACTTATCCTCCGGACTTTCGCTTTTACGAACCTGAGGTGTGTCTGTGTCTTTACCTCTGCCATCTTTCTCAATCGCACCAGATCTCTTTTCATTATCAAACTTCCTATCTCTCCAATTTGTCTCAAAGTTTCCAAATTGGGGCTGTTACTACTACTCTTGTGAATCAATTTGTCATTATCTGCCACTACGGTGGCTTCTTTTATTTAACAAACTTTATTTCTTTCAGGTGGGACCTTGTTCCTGAAGGGAAACTATTTTTGAATTCTTCCATCACAATCACTTATCTAAGGCTCTCAAAGTCTTGGGCAACCTTCATTGGTCTATACCACTTATCAAACACCATTTCCTTCTCTCCAGCAAATTCCACATATGTCTGGTCCTGTTTCCTTTATAATTTCTGAATTTTTGTCTGTAGCCTCCAGTACCAACTCATAGGCATTGAGAACAGCAGTCTTTACATTGTCATAGACCTGTGAGTGCTCTTCTGAAAGAGATGAGTGCACCTCCAAAGCTTTCCCTACAAAAACACAGTAGGAGCTTTGTCTAAGATGTTAGAGGCCAATTCAGAGTCATGGCAATTTTCTCAAATGACACAAATTACATTTCCACTCCCTCCTCACTAAGTTTAGGTACCAAGCGAATATTTTTTGCCAAATCAAAACCACGAGGAGTTTGCTCTCGGTCTTCCTCAACTTTCAGCTCCAATGCACATGTGCTGACTTCAAGCTTTTCTCTCTTGAATTCTAATTTCTTCCTTTTTAACTTCTCCTTTTCTCTTTCTTGTTCTAATTCAAGACTTTTCATTTCTCTTTCTCTTTCTAACTCAAAACTCAAGTCTTTTAATTTCTCTTTCTCTTTCTAACCTCTCCCTGTCCCTTTCTCTTTTGAATTTCATCCTCTCTCTTTCTAACTCAATTTTGACTATTTCTAATTGAAAACTAACAGAAACATCCTTTTCCCTCTCCAGCTTCAAGCAAGGAGCTAATTCTTGGATGTTCTCTGCTTTCCTGGTCCCTGGGCTGACACTGACACCCACATGCTCTGCTCCAGCAATCAAATCAACTTTTCTCAACTGTTGCAATGTACTGAGAGAAAAACCTTCCCTCTTAACAAATGCTTAAACATCAATAGTACCCATGTTTTTTTCCAGTGAATACAGAAAAAGTAAATGTGAAATCTTGTTTGTTTAAACTCTAGAAAATTCCAATGAACATGTTTCACAGTCTAATTTGGATTGATCCCGGACAAGCCCCCAGTTTTGTTATGATCCCCGTGGAGAACAACAAACCAAAAGAATCGAGTTTACCGACCAACCCCAATAGAAAAACCAAACAGTCAAGATTTCACTTTTATAAATTTACTCCAACAATCAAACCAAAATCAACAAAAACATGAAATAATAAACAAATTACAGATAATATATATAGTTTACAGATTGCACATTAATTATCAGATGCAACAGGTAGATCTCATGGATTTACAGTACAGTCCTCTCAGCAAAGATGGCACTGAACAACCACAAAGTTCTTCAGGTAGATTTCCAGCTCCTGTCCTCCAAGATGCAGACACCAATGTAATGCCTTCTCATCGATAACAAGTGTTGCAGTCTTCCCTTCAACTTTTGGTCTTGTCGCCTCTTGAATGTCCTTGGCCCTGCTCATGACAGTCTTAATCGCATGGTCTACCAGTGTTTCTTTAAGCCACCAAAAGCAGCTGCGGGAACTCGTATTTGCCAATGGCCACATTCCAGAATCAGCTTTCTCTCTCTGCAACTTGTTTGCCAAAAAAACCTGTAGACTGCTTGAACTGCGCAATCTTGAAATCTGAGCTTGGATAGCTCTAGTCACATGCCTCTGGTCAAATGACTCTTTGGCTTATCTGGTTCCAACCAGTTTCAGTTTCCCAGAAACCTGAGGTTTTCAGTTTCACTTTTAAGTTAGGGTCTGTCTCAAAAGCTTTGTTGTACCTAACAAAATTCAACAAGTCATCTGTTCTGACAACAGTCTGCACATGCTCCTCCACTGGATTCGTGAACTGCGAACTCCATCACACATCACATAACCAAAAAGGTCACTTGCTAGCCAGCAACCTAGAATAGGCAAGATGGGAAATTGGTGCAAAAATACAATAATTATGAATCTCACATATAAAACAGAAAGTTAACATTCTAACAATGTGTAACACACCCATTTACACACCCTTTTGCAACTGTAAATCTTTGCTCTTCCTTGTCCTAGTACTTCTACGTGATGCATCCCCTGTGGCTTCAGCGGAGGTTGAGGTAGAGGCAGGCTGCTCAGATTCCGTGCTGTGTCTGCTGAGGTGTTCATGGCTGTCATCCTCTGGGATTTGGAGCCCCTGAGAGCTCTATCAAATACTGCTCCAACTGCACCTGTGTAGGGGCAAACTTAGCCATCGGGGCACGAAGCAACTTGTGGGCTACTGGCTGAAGGTGAGGGGCGCAATGGATGAGAAATGGAAGTGCTTTGAGCTGAGTCCCCTTATTCATGTCCCCTTTCACCAACATCCCTCCCATGTCCAAGCCACATCTCTCTGCGAGCAATGAGCTGGAAGGTACCTTGCTGCTGTCCAGTGGGGCAATAAAAGGACAAGGTTTGGGCATCATTCACCCTATTTAAGCTGGCATTCATAGGGCTGAATTTTATGGAGGCAGTGGGGGTCCCAATGGCATGCCTAAAAAGGGAAGGAAACCCTGCCTCAGCCCTTTGGCGACCTCCCCCGGCTCTATTTAACGCTGCTTGGACAAGTAGCTGCCTGGTCCCATGGTCCCCATCCCTTTGAGGTCTGGGGTCCCACCTCCTATGCTGCCAGCCAACTGGGCTGGCAGTTCAGTAGTATCGGTAGCACAACTGGTAGCAGTGGCCACTGCTGGTACTACAAGACACCAGCGACCAGGGCCATCACTGGTGCCCCAGACCAAAGGTATGTGTGGCGGAGTCGCCAGGGCCAGTCCAGTGAGGGATTTTCCACCAGGGACCCTCAGGGGTCACAGATTGCCAACGGAGGAGGCACCCCCACCCAAGCCTGCAAGGAGATCACCTTGTTTTACTGGGCGACCTCCCGATGTCAGTGGTAAAATGTCATCAGCAGTGGGAGAGGCCTTTAAGCGGCTAGTAATTGGCCACTTAAGGACTTCAATTGGCCTCTGGGTGGGAAGGCCATCTGCAGTCTTTCTCACCCCTGACAAAATGGTATGCCGACGAGAAGGCGACAGGCCCTCCACCTTCTGCTTTCCATCGCGATTATCTGGGACCCCTTACCTCCCACCTCATCTCCCAGGGGCCCATAAAATTCCTGCCATAGTGTGCAAGCCATTGATAAGGGCTTGCATGCTCTCATGCGATTTATCACATTTGATGTTGCATGCAGGTGGCCACTCTTTCCATGGATGAAGACATCATTGCAAAGGCCTGCGACATCATGCCGCTCATGCTTGAGATGGACTCCTCCAATCCCTCTGCAAGCTTGCACAGTGTCATCGAGTCATAGAGTCGTACAGCATAGAAACAGGCCCTTCGGCCCACCGGGTCCATGCCGACCATAATGCCTATCTATACTAATCCCACCTGCCTGCATTAATTCCATATCCCTCTATGCCTGGCTCATTCAAGTACCTGTCCAGATGCCTCTTAAATGTTGCTACTGTTCCTGCCTCCACCACATCCTCAGGCAGCTCATTCCAGATACCCACTATTCTTTGTGTGAAAAATTTACACCTTTGATCCCCTTTAAACCTCCTTCCTTTCACCTTAAATCTATGCCCTCTAGTTTTAGTCATTCCTACCATGGAAACAGACTCTGGCTATCTACCCTATCTATGCCTCTCATAATTTTATCTACCTCTATCATGTCCCCTCTCAGCCTCCTTCGCTCCAGGGAAAACAGACCCAGCCTATCCAATCTCTCTTTATAACTCAAGCCCTCCAAACCAGGCAACATCCTTGTGAATCTCTTCTGCACCATCTCTAGCTTAATCACATATTTCCTGTAGTGCGGCGACCAGAACTGCACACAATGCAGCCTAACGTTATGCACAACTGTAACATGACGTCCCAACTCTTGTACTCAATGCCTCGGCCGATGAAGGTAAGCATGCCATACGCCTTCTTCACCACCCTGTCTACCTGTGTTGCCACTTTCGGGGAACTATGTACTTGCACCCCAAGGCCTCTCTGCTCAACAACACTCCCCAGGGCCCTGCCATTCACTGTATATGTTCTGCCCTGGTTTAACTTCCCAAAATGCATCACTTCACACTTGTCTGCATTAAATTCCATTTGCCACTCCCTTGCCCACTTTCCCAGTTGATCTATATCCTGTTGTAACCTTAGACAAACTTCTTCACTGTCCACTATGCCACCAATTTTGGTGTCATCTGCAAACTTACTAATCATGCCCCTTGCATTCACATCCAAGTCATTAATATATATGACAATCAACAGAGAGCCCAGCACCGATCCCTGTGGCACACCACTGGTCACCGGCCTCCAATCTGAAAAACAACCCTCCACTACCACCCTCTGCCTCCTATCACCAAGCCAATTTTATATCCAATTTGCTAGCTCACCCTGGATCCCACGTGCTCGAACCTTCTGGACCAGCCTACCATGCGGGACCTTGTCAAAGGCCTTGCTAAAGTCCATGTAGACAACGTCCATCGCCCTCCCCTCGTCAATCCTCTTGGTCACCTCCTCGAAAAACTCAATCAAATTCGTGAGACATGATTTCCCATGCACATGCTGACTATCCCTAATCAGCCTTTCCAGATGCATATAAATCCTGTCTCTCAGAATCCCTTCCAATAACTTTCCCACCACTGATGTAAGGCTCACCGGCCTGTAGTTCCCTGGCTTATCCCCGCTGCCCTTCTTAAATAAAGGCACACCATTAGCTATCCTCCAGTCTTCCGGTAGCTCACCCGTGGCTAATGATGATACAAAAATCTCTGCCAGGGCCCCAGCAATCTCCTCCCTTGTTTCCCATAGCATCCTAGGATACACCTGGTCAGGCCCTGGGGATTTATCCACCTTAATGTGCTTCAATACCTCCAACACCTCCTCCTTTGTAATGTTGATATGCTCCAGGATATTGGTGTTTCCTCCCTTGAACTCACTAGCTTCCATGATCTTCTCCACGGTAGATACAGATGAGAAATATTCATTTAAGACCTCGCCCATTTCCCATGGCTCCACACATAGATTGCCACACTGATCCTTAAGGGGACCTACTCTCTCCCTAGCTACCCTTTTACTCTTATTATACTTATAGAATCTTTTAGGATTCTCCTTTATCTTATCTGCCAGGGAAATCTCATGGCCCCTTTTTGCCCTCCTAATTTCCTTCTTAAGTGTAGTCCTACATCCCCTATACTCCTCAAGGGCAATTTGGGATGGGCAACAAATGCTGATCTTGCTAGCGATGTCCACATACCATGTAGCAAATAAAAGAAAATCAAAATTTAGTTGAATGTGCCATTGTTCACACTTGTCCTGCCCTGCTTATGTCAGTGAACTTCTTGCTGCACTATATCCAGGAGCATGGTACCATGTTCCTGCTGCTGACCCCTTGTGCCACCTCCAATTGTGCCTTCTTGGTGTCCCCAGCCAGCTTCTTCCTCCCATCGTTAGAAAACAGTATATCCCTCTGTATTCTCACAATCCCCTGCAGGACATTCAGTGAGGGGTCATTGAAATGAAGTGGAGCCTTTGACCATCTGGATTTCATTCTGCGCTCCTTCTCTTTGGCTCCCAACTCCACCCTCCTTCCAATTACATGTTAAGAGTGTCCTTTTAAATACTGGAGTTGAAATCCTGCCATGTGGGTTGTCATCATGCCCACTGATGCCAATTGGTCAGGGTACTCAGAAATCATCTGTTAATACAGTGGCTGAATTAAAAAGACAATGACTGAGGCATTGCACTTACTTCCACATTTCCTGTGCACTACCACCCCCACCAACTCCCAGCACGTTGTGGAATTAAAATCTAATCCTGAGTGTCTTTTTTTGGAAACATTGGGAACACTGTATTATGTACCGGTAGATGTGGTTTCACACCTTAAATGAGGGTTTCCTGTTCCTTCCTGTGCCTTTCGGGGAAGGAGCCAAGTGGAGGTAAAGCACCTTCTCACAGAGAATGATGGAAAATGAATGGTTAGATCAACTCGTGCTCTGCTCTGTTCTGCTCCACTCCTGTTGGTGATGGCTAGAGGCCTGGGAGAATAATAAATTTTTAAATGTATTGGTTTTTTTCTGCTCATTAAGATGAATGAGCCTGGAACTGAGGAAGAAAACACTCTCCATTTCATGTACCTCGTGCCAACATTAAACACTTCCACTCCAAGTATAGCAAAAGCATATTTTCCATTTCCTGTATCAACCATCTTCCTCAGATCTGTCCGATTGATATGACATTGTGCAGAATTAGGATCAGTTTTGTGTTGTGAGCCCAGCCCGTTAAGAGCTGGATTACCCAAATTCATCTGATTTAGCAGACAATTTCTGAATTTGATCTGCACTCTGTGAGTGTCGGCAGCTTAAGATAATATGCAAATTTACAGTGGCATTAGTTTCTACTCCATTGCACAAATTGTAGGAAAGATGAGATAGGCTTTGAGCTCTGGGGAAAGAATGGGTTGGCTTGCTTTTCAGACAAGTGTCCATTCAAAAATAAAAACTGTCGATCCTGAAGTGTAAAAAAACACGTTGGTACATAAGCTCTTGACCTGACCTTCATGACCCCTTAATTTTAATACTGAGTAGTTATGAGGTCAGGCCATTCATTTCTTTATATATATATATATTCTGCAGGTAGTATTTCAGTGGGAGGACCATTACATAGATTTAAGAAGTCAATAAAGCAACATTGCTCCTCCTTGGTAAACATAATACCCTGGAAATCTTGCTGATTTCACTGTTAATTTTTTATTGTCCCACCATATGACATACATGATATTTACTTTCAGACCCCCATGAAAATTGTTTGATGGTGCAGTAAAAAGGAAAAAGGTCAAGGGATTGTGATTTCTCTTATGCTGGTAAAACGTGCTTCCTACATACTGTATCGCTCTATGCGCTTTATAATTTAATAGTGAATTCAAATGGGGTTTATTGCAGGAGAAGTGAATCAATGATACTGAGAGAGATGATACCACCATATCTGAATCTTACAATCGTTGTTGCAAGCAATTATTTGATTAATGAAATTAGATTAATTCTTCTGGGTGTTATTAATATTTATTACATTATTTTCACTGTTGCTGACACAGTACGCTGAGAGTTCGTCCAATGTATAGACTTAAGGAGAAAAAGGAAAAGTGAACCCTAGATTTGCAATTGAATTCTCTCCTATTAAAATTTCTTTCAAAACTGGTTTGCTTCAACAACAACTTGCATTCATATAGCCTTTAATATTAGAAATGTGCCAGGGCACTTCACAGAGTTGCAGAGATCCCCAGAAGGTCGAGGATATCTAAAGGGCATGCTCCAATGTCCACATGAATCATTTGTACAGCTGCTGGTTCCAACTATGCTGATTGTGAGCAACGTTTCTTAAGCAAATGGTATGGAATTTTAATATTGTGGAATTATGACAGAGATTGGTAAATGGCAAGTCCTTTACACGGTTTATGCCATTATTGGACAGTGGTTAGAATTCTGTCAATTAATTTTAATAATTGGCAGCTCAATCAATATAAAGTCGGTGTGAAATTTTATTTGGTGTTAAACTTTGGTAGTTGCACATTTCTGGTAATGTTTTCTGCCAGATACATGGCAGAGGCCTAGACGCACGTCAAATTAGTGAAAAGTTCTCAAAATGAACTTTATGCTCAAAAAAGACAAACAATGCTAATTTTGCCAAAGTTTATCATCCTTTTATTCATTCGGGGGATATGGGCGTCGCTGGCTAGGCCAGCATTTATTGTCCATCTCTAATCGCCCTTGAGAAGGTGGTGGTGAGCTGCCTTCTTGACCGCTGCAGTCCTTGGGGTGTAGGTACACCCACAGTGCTGTTAGGAAGGGACTTCCAGGATTTTGACCCAGCGGCAATGAAGAAATGGCGATATAGTTCCAAGTCAGGATGGTGTGTAGGTTGGAGGGGAACTTGCAGGTGGTGGTGTTCCCATGCATCTACTGCCCTTGTCATTCGAGGTGGCAGAGGTTGAAGAAGGCTTGGTGAGTTGCTGCAGTGCATCTTGTAGATGGTACACACACTGCTGCCACTGTACATCAGTGGTGGAGGGATTGAATGTTGAAGGTGGTTGATGGGATGCCAATCAAGTGGGCTGCTTTGTCCTGGATGGTGTCGAGCTTCTTGAGTGTTGTTGGAGCTGCACCCATCCAGGCAAGTGGAGAGTTTTCCATCACACTCCTGACTTGTGCCTTGTAGATGGTGGACAGGCATTGGGGAGTCAGGAGGTAAGTTACTCGCTGCAGAATTCCCAGCCTCTGACCTGCTCTTGTAGCCACAGCATTTATGTGGCTGGTCCAGTTCAGTTTCTGGTCAATAGTGACCCCCAGGATGTTGATGGTGGGGGATTCAGCGATAGTAATGCCATTGAACATTAAGGGGAGATGCTTAGATTCTCTCTTGTTTCAGATGGTCATTCCCTGGCACTTGTGCGCAACAAATGTTACTTGTCACTTATCAGCCTAAGTCTGGATGTTGTCCAGGTCTTGCTGCATCTGGACATGGGCTGCATCAGTATTTGGGTAGTTGTGAATGGTGCTGAACATTGTGCAATCATCAGCGAACATCCCCACTTCTGAGCTTATGATGGAGAGAAGGTCATTGATGAAGCAGCTGAAGATGGTTGCGCCTGGGACACTACCCTGAGGACCTCCTGCACTGATGTCCTGGGACTGAGATGATTGACTTCCAACAACCGCAACCATCTTCCTTTGTGCTAGGTATGACTCCAACCAGCGAAGAGTTATCCCCCTGATTCCCATTAACTCCAGTTTTGCTAGGGCTCCTTGATGCCATATTCGGTCAAATGCTGCCTTGATGCCAAGTGCAGTCACTCTCACCTCAACTCTGGAGTTCAGCTCTTTTGTCCATGTTTGGACAAAGGCTGTAATGAGGTCAGGAGCTGAGTGGTCCTGGCGGAACTCAAACTGTGTGTCAGTGAGCAGGTTGTTGCTGAGTAAGTGCCGCTTGATAGCACCGTCGAAGCACTCTTCCATCACTTTGCTGATGATCAAGAGTAGACTGATGGGGTGGTAATTGGCCAGGTTGGATTTGTCCTGCTTTTTGTGCACCTGACGTACCTGGGAACTTTTCCACATTGCCGGGTAGATGCTAGTGTTGTAGCTGTACTGGAATAGCTTTGCTAGGAGCACGGCTAGTTCTTGAGCATGAGCCTTCAGTACTATTGCTGGAATGTTGTCCGGACCCATAGTTCTTTCAGTATCCAGTGGCTTCAGCCGTTTCTTGATATTATGTGGCGTGAATCGGATTGGCTGAAGACTGGCATCTGTGATGCTGGGAACCTTCAGAGGAGACCGGGATGGATCATCCACTAGGCACTTCTGGCTGAAGATTGTTGCAAATGCTTCAGCCTTGTCTTTTGCACTGATGTGCTGGGCTCCCCCATCATTGAGGATAGGGATATTTGTGGAGCTTCCTCCTCCTGACAGTTGTTTAATTGTCCACCATCATTCACGACTGGATGTGGCAGGACTGTAGAGCTTAGATCTGATCCGTTGGTTGTGGGATCCTTTAGCCTTGTCTATTGTATGCTGCTTCCTCTGTTTGGCAGGCAAGAGGTTTGTGTGTTGTAGGTTCACCAAGCTGACACCTCATTTTGAGGTATGCCTGGTGCTGCGCCTGGCATGCCCTCCTGCACTCTTCATTGAACCAGGTTTGTTCCCCCGACTTGATGATAATGGTAGAGTGGGGGATATGCTGGGCCATGAGGTTACAGATTGTGGTTTAATACAATTCTTCTGCTGCTGATGGCCCACTGTGCCTCATGGATGCCCAGTTTTGAGTTGCTAGATCTGTTCAAAATCTATCCCATTTAGCATGGTGGTAGTGCCACACAACACAGTGGTGGGTACCCTCAATGTGAAGACAGGACTTGGTCTTCACAAGGACTGTGCGGTGGTCACTCCTACCAATACTGTCATGGTCAGATGCAGCTGCAATTGGTAAATTGGTGAGGATGAGATCAAGTAGGTTTTTCCCTTTTGTTGGTTCCCTCACCACCTGCCGCAGACCCAGTCTAGCAGCTATGTCCTTTAGGACTCAGCCAGCCCGGTCAGTAGTGGTGCTACCAAGCCACTCTAGGTGATGGGCATTCAGGTCCCCCACCCAGAGTACATTTTGTGCCCTTGCTACCTCAATGCTTCTTCCAGTTGGTGTTCAATGTGGAGAAGCACTGATTCAGCAGTCGAAGGGGAACGGTAGGTGGTATTCAGCAGGCGATTTCCTTGCCCATGTTTGAACTGATGCCATAAGACTTCATGGGGTCCAGAGTCAGTGTTGCAGACTCCCAGGGCAACTCCCTCCCGACTATATACCACTGTGCCATCACCTCTGGTATGTCTGTCCTGCCAGTGGGACAGGGCATACCCAGGGATGGTTATGGTGATGTCAGGGACATTGTCTGTAGGGTATGATTTGGTGAGTATGACTATGTCATGCTGTTGCTTGTCTAGTCTGTGGGGCAGCTCTCCCAATTTTGGCACAAGTCCCCAGATGTTAGTGAGGAGGACTTTGCAGTGTCCACAGGGCTGGGTTTGCTGTTATCATTTCCGGTGCCTAGGTCCATGCCAGGTGATCCCGATTCAAAAATAAAGCAAGTCTACTGGTGATCATTGTCGATTTTTGTAAAAACCCATCTGGTGCACTAATATTATTAATATAATATTAATATATTAAAAATCTCTGAATATTAATATCCTTCTTTGAGCAATTTACTTTGTTCCATCGCTCTCACCTCTCACTTAAAATCCTTGTTCTCCAACATCCACCCAAGTACCATAAAGAATTTCTCACCAAGATATCTTCACAGCTTTCCTGTCTCAGCATCTGCACTTCTTATCCTTGGTGCTTCCATCTCAATTTCCATCTCAATTCATCATGGCCTCTCTCCTCTGAGTTCAATGCCCTTCTATCCTTCCTTAATCTCTCAACAACAACTTGCATTTACATAATGCCTTTACTGTAATAAAATGTCCCAAGGAGTTTCATAGGAGCGTTGTGCAATGTTGTTGTTGTCATAATTCAGTGCATGCATGTGAAAATAATTTTGGGACATTGTGGGACAGTTGACCATTGACTAGTGTGAACTGTAACAGATTGGTGAGTCTTCAATTGAGTTGGTAAATATATGAATTCAAATCATGGAGATGTATTTGGTAAGTTTGTATTTCTACAATTTGAGTTCTAATTTGGATTTGACTACATTTCCACACTTTTAGTACTTTGACCAAAAAGGGCTCCAATCTAATAAATCATCTCAGCATTATAGTTCACTGAAAAAGATATTGCCTTGGATTTTGTAGTCAGCGGGGAAGTGACGACGCTTGCCACTGACCTCGAAGAAAGGTTTCCACAAAGGCCTAGTGAGCGCTGTGTGTGGATTTCACCTTTCCTGGTGTTAATTTCATGCTGGTGTCAGCTCAAGGGGATCTAAGCAGCAAATCACATTGAAGGATTCTCACAGACAACAAGCCAGGAAATACCAAGCAAGTTTTAATTTTCATTTTTTTATATTATTACGGAAAGTGAAATAACGGTTGGAACATACACATGTAATTAAGTTAGAAGCTGAAACCATAAATAAACTTTATTTTTTATTCTTTTAAAAATCTATAGAATTTTTGCCATAGAATGGATAAATTTGACATTCTACAAGTATAACATTAGTTTCTCAGTACCAGAAAGTTTGTACAGCAATAATAATGACTTAGTACATGGGTAAAAATCCAGTTATACCTCATTCAAAAGGCATAACTTATCAAGGATCTTTACTGTGAGAATAATAACGTACAAAGTGGAAGTTCGCATCAATTCAGTGATTTCTAATTGATTTCCATCTGTGAAGGGTTCACCAGCGCAACCTGTGGAGGAGCGGAGAATCACTGACAACAACTTCTAGATTTCTGTGTTTAATAGTACAAGTGTGTCTGCGACAGTTTCACTGTCATTTCAACCGCAACTCCTGGCCCATTAAACAATGCAGAGGAGTTTATTGCCTGAAGTATCATAAGAGAGATGAGCTTCAATAGCTGAGTTTTCTTGACTCATCCCTGAATATTCTTATATTAAGGCAGAGATAACACTTCAGCTAGGAATCTCCTCGAAGCTGCTTGTACTCTGCTGCTGTGAGCAGGATTTTTGCTAAAGTTATGTCAGCAGAGCGGGTGCAGATCCAAGGAAATTTCAGGCCTTCACATCAGGTTTCAAGATTTTGGCATCCAGATCTAACTCTGAATCAATACAGCCTGCACTTTTCTTGCGTTATGATTTACTGGAGGACAAAAAGTGTTTACTGAGAAAGAAGAATACATTTACATAGCACCTTTCAAGATTGTAAGATGTCCTAAGTGCTTCACAGCCAATGAGGAACTTTGAAAGTGTGGTCACCATTGTAATGCAGGAAACAGAGCAGATAATTTGCACACAACAAAGGTCCCACGAATAGTAATGTGGCAATAACTAGTTAATCAATTTTTAGTGATGTTGGTTGAGGGATTAATATTGACCAGGATATCAGGAATAACTCTCCATCTCTTTGACAAATAGTATAAATAGTATCTTTTACGTCCACCTGAGAGGCAGACAGGGCCTTGGCTTGACATCTCATCTAAAAACTAATTTTTACATTTCTGATCTTAGTCTGACTACAATAGATTCAG
Source organism: Heterodontus francisci (assembly GCF_036365525.1). NCBI lineage: Eukaryota > Metazoa > Chordata > Chondrichthyes > Heterodontiformes > Heterodontidae > Heterodontus > Heterodontus francisci. Next base: position 70,846,560 of record NC_090388.1, on the reverse strand, counting down.
TCAATATACGAAAACAGCTTGCATTTATACAGCCCTTTTAATATAGAAAAACATCCCACACCACTTCACAGAGGCATAATGAAAAATAATGAGCTATAGAAGGTGAGATTAGGAAAGGGCCAAAGATTAATCAAAGAGGTGGTCTTTATGGAGGGTCCTAAAGGAGAAAAGGGAGATGAAGAAGTTTATGGGTTTAGGGCAGAAATTATATTTGAAAAATGCTTACATGTCTATTCAAGACTGACAAAGCAATATATCCAAGACCAGTAACTGTGCACCATTTACGTGGAAGTGTTTTAAGAGGAAAGCCTGCGTATTAAAGGCAGAAAAATTGGTTATCAAGACGGGTCCTGTGCAATGTTTTTGTGCATCAAGGAGGAGATGCATCTTTTATATACGATTGTTCCAAACTGCACACATGGAAAAGGATTTAGAAATGAAAAGGTTAATAATTTTAGATGTTGGTGATTATCGGGTTTCATGATGTAATATAACCTGAAGTAGGTCATGACCTTGGGAGTCAAAGTGCTATAAACGTTAATGGTCAGTAACTAATACACTGGCAATATTCTCCTAATGAAAATAAGTGCAGACTTTGATAACTGATGTATGGCAAGATTTTATTTGTATTTAGACTAAAAAAGGTTAAGAGCAATTATAGAGAGAATAAGGATGAAAAATAATACATGTACAGCCTACATTTGCCTTTGTTTTATATTGTACCTTTCATAATTCATTATTCCTCAATTACCCCACTTATCAATGAAATCCTAAAACAATATTGTCATTCAAGTGAGAGTACATCACTATTTGTGAGCAAATATCAAAATAAGTAGATTTTAATTGTACAAGAGGTCACAATTCATTATCAATGCTTCAGCATCTCTACCAACTCAATGCGTTTTCAACAGGGTTGAAGGGGAAAGATTCTATTGTAATTTTAATAAGCCTGTTGTGCACCTCTTATAAATGGGACAATGGTCAGTCGCGAAGTCCCCTGTCAGATGCTGACAGGTACTAAATGAATTGCAAAGTTTTGCCTGATTCACTGCTGATAACACTTCCCATGTAGGTGGCTGCAGGGAATTCAGCAAAGGGGGGAAGCTATGTGCAGCAAAAGATTAGTGCTGTGAAAGGAAAGGGAAAGGCTTGCATTTATACAGCGCCTTTCACAACCTCAGAATATCTTAAGCACTTTACAACCATTTAATTATTTTTGAAGTGTAGTGTTACGAGTGCTTCCATTTTTTTTGTTAAATTTTGAGGATTTGTGTTTTAAAACTGAAAAAAGATTCCATAGATGTTGGAACATTATATGTTTTTTAAAAAAGAGGTTATCAGAAGGTCTTTTGGACTGAACTTGTAAAGAACAGTTACTGGAAGGCACTGTTTTCAGATAATTACCCAGCAGGGGTTTTTTGACTTGTGGAAGATGTTTATAGAGAAGTGACAGGCCGAGATTATAGGGGTCAGGAGACTTGACTCCTGAGATGTTTTTTGTTTCACTTTGGACAGGCAGGTGGGATATGGACAATGGATTGAAAAGGCATTAAAGAGTCAACCTGCCAAGGACAAGCCCCAACTCAGCCTGTTCCAGTTCTTTGAAAAACCCGTCAGTTTTCCATCTCTTTGAGAAGCTCTGGGAAGCAAGTGTAAGAAACAGACTGAAACTGTTGCTGCATTTTTCCTGGAAGATCCCAAACTGATCTTCAGCATCATCTGACAGAGCTGTTCTAAGAAGATCCCAGTGACAGCCATCTATGCGTATTCGGTACGCCAAACCAAAACAAAGGATATCTGACATCTTTCCATATCTTCTCTTTTTTTCTTCAAGAATTAGCAAGTATTTGACCAAAGTATTTTTTTTGCCTGTTTTTTTTGTAATAGAGCTCTAAAGAGTAAATCTCTATTTTTTCAGTTAACTGGTGTATGTGTGTGTTTGTGTGTGTGTGAGGGGCCGAAGGTAAAAAGGGAACTTTAATATTTAAATCTGTGTGTTAATGCTTTGCATCATTACTGGTAAAGACTTGTTTTATAATAAACTAATAATTCTGTTGTTTATTAAAAAAACCTGTGGTTGCTGTATTTTATTCTAGGATAAAAACAGAGTCTATGATTGATCATATCGGTAACTGGGAAAAAATTTAAATATATGTTGTGACCTGTGGAGAAATGGAACTAGAAAAGCAATGCACTCCTCCCGCCTCAGTCGTAATAGTAATCACAGTTGTGTTATAGAAAACATGAGAGCCAATATGTGAACAGCAAGATCCCACAAACAGTAATGTGATAATGACCAAATAATCTGTTTTAGTGATTGGTTGAGGACTAAATATTGTCCCGGGCACTGGGAGAACTTCCCCATTCTTCTTCAAAACAGTGACTTGGAATCTTTTGCATCTGCCTGAGAGGGAAGACGGGGCCTTGATTTGATACCTCATCTGAAGGACGGCATTTCCAACTGTGCAACGCTCCTCCAGAATTACACTGGAGTGTCAGCCTAGATTGTGTGCTCTCTGAAGTGGGACTTCTATCTCATGTTGCATTACAGGAGTGCAGCTGATGGGATATGTATGGGTTTTCCTCTGTTGGCTGTCCTCATGCTTGAGGAACCAATTGATAATACAGAGCGATAAAGTGTGAGACCTTGAATGTGTGGAAAGTTTCAGGAAAGTGATGCAGGACGCTACTGTCCATTGATATATTAATTGGTGTTACATTCCACAGCAGAGTCCGAAGCAAAATGTGATCATAAGACAGTTGAATTCTACATAAAGTTTGAGAGCAACATAGTCAAGTCCAAAACAGGAATCTTAAACTAAAGCAAAAGCCAATTGCATAGTTATGAGGGGAGCACTGGCTGAGGTTGATTGGGTAAATAGACTAAAAGGTATAGTGGAAAATAAACAGTGGGAAACATTTAGAGAAATTATTCAAAACTTTCAACAAAAGTGTGTTCAATTAAATATCAAAAACTCAATGAGAAAGGCTTACTGGGGAACATAAGATTAGATTAACAGAAGCGGCCTATAATGTTGCAAAGAATAATGGTTAATCTGAGGATTGGGAGAGTTTTAAATATGAGCAAAGGGCCACCAAAAAGTCGTGAAAAAGTAGGATATGAGGTAAGCTAACCAGAAATATGAAAACAATTTGTAAGAGCTTTTACAAGAAGTTAAAAAGGAGAGAAGCAAAAGTAAATATTAGCCCTTTAGAAGCAGAGTAAGGAGGAATTATTATGGGGAATGAGGAAATATCAAAGACACTGAACAAATATTTTGTGCTGGATTTTAAAAGTCCGCTGCCGATCTCAGCAGCAAGCTCAAATAATGACGGTCCGCAATGCCAAAAAGTCGCCGCAATCTCAAGTGCAGTGGCTCATTTAAATAGCCGGGGCAGCCCACTCCCTGCATCCCCCTCCCCCACAATCCACAATCTCATGGAGGGGGCGGGCGGTCCGTCCCCAGCAATGTCTTCAGCTGCCTGTGCACAGGCACTGGCACCATTTTTAAAGGGCAGCCAGCACTGCTGCCTAATTTACATTTTTAAAGTCCTACCCCCAAAATTAAATTTAAAAATTGCTAACGCCCCTTTCCCACCAACCCCAATAACAATTACAATAACTATTTGCCCTTGCCCCCCAAAACACTTACCTTTTACATCTGACCATCCTCTCCCAAACTGGACAAAGTTTAAAGTTCAACCCTTCCCACCATCCCCTACACCCTTTACCTATATTTGACCCTGTTTCCACACCCCCCCCCCCCCCCCAACCAATGCACTGACAAACTTACCTTCTTCCCCCTCCCCACCAGTGTGGCACTACGTTTCCCTGGACGGGGATCTGAAGGCACGGGAGTGCCGGCCACCATGCCGACGATTGCGGCGGGCCCTCAAGATTGCAGGTAAGTCTATTTAAATATAATAATTTTATTCATTTCAATATGTTAATTGTAGCCCCGTCGCCCAGTGGTGGGCGGGCGGCCATGGAGCCTCGCCACCGCTGGGAGGATCGGGCCAGGCCCTTATGGCATCGAGGTCCATGGCAGGCCTCATCCAGAGCCATCTTCTAGCCACCCCACCAGGCCAGTTAGCCTGACATCAGTCGTCGGGAGAATGCTGGATTTCCCCTCCATAATGATGGCCTGACACCAACGCAACCGTGACCATGAGGGATTTTTAACTTTTTACTATCCTGCACAAAGTGCCTCCATTTTGAGGGACTCTCACAGTTTCCTGCCTGCCTCCACAGCACCCACCTCCCATGGTGGGGCTGCCGGCCAGACATCACAGTAGGCCCTCTGATTGGGCCTTCCACTTTCCTGGTGTGCCCACTGTCCTTAATTGGACATCCTGCCACGGCCACTTCTGGATTCTCAACCTGGAATTGAGCCTGATGTCGGGGTACCAATGATCTCGGCAAAATCTAGCCCTTAGTTACTATACGATTCTGATTGACTGCTGCAGTTTTTCATCCACTGCTGTGCCATTTAGTTTTGGTACTTATAGGCAAGATCACCCAATAGTCCATTGCTCATTGACGCTTAGGGGAGTTGCAGAGCAACACTTCTGGACTCCTCATGTTCCCCTTCTGCAGTTTATTGAAACTTCATGCTTTCACTTTGCTAACTTCAATGCAGATGGATGTAGGATGCCTGTTATAGTGTTTAGCTGGCTGACTGTGAGAATTTCTCAATGGGGATTTTGTTTTATGCATGATGCTAGTTATTTGGCCAATTCAAATGCTACACACTCTCTTATTACCCCCACCTCTTCTGAAGGCAATGACTCATGTTGGGATTTAGTTCCACATGTAGAACCAAAGAACCCTAGAAAAATTACAACACAGAAGGAGGCCATTCAGCCCATCATGTCCGTGCTGGCTGAAGAAACTAGCCACCCAATCTAATCCCACCTTCCAGCAGTTGGTCCATAGCCTTGCCGGTTACAGCACTTCAGGTGCATGTCCAGGTACCTTTTAAAAGAATTGAAGGTTTCTGCCTCCACCACCGATCCTGGCAGTGAATTCCAGACACTCACCACCCTTTGGTGAGAAAGTTTTTCCTCATGTCCCCTCTAATCCTTCTACCAATCACCTTAAATCTGTACCCCCAGTAACTGATGTCCCCGCTGGGGGAAACAGGTCCTTCCTGTCTACTCTATCTAGGCCCCTCATAACTTTGTATATCTCAATTAAGTCATCCCTCAGCCTCCTCTGTTCTAAGGAAAACAACCCTAGCCTATCCAGTCTTTCCTCTTAGCTGCAACTTGCAAGTCCTGGCAACATTCTTGTGAATCTCCTCTGTACTCTCTCCAGAGCAATTATGTCCTTCCTGTAATATGGTGACCAGAACTGTACGCAATACTCCAGCAGTGACGTAACCAGCGTTTTATACAGTTCCAGTATTACATCCCTGCTTTTGTATTCTATACCTCAACCAATAATGCATTCCATATGCCTTCTTCACCACTCTATCTACCCGTCCTGCCACCTTCAGGGACCTGTGGACATGTACTCCAAGGTCTCTCACTTCTGTTGGCAACCCTCATGTACCTGCTAATCGATTTAAGTCAGGGTAGCAGTTTCAATGGAACAATCAGCATAAATCCCCCTTGGCTTAAGGAGGGAAACTTGGGTGCAGTCCACTCTTTCTTGCTATCCACTGACTCCGGATAGTGCAGATGTGTGAACATTGGATGAAAGACAATTGAACTTGGTGCAATGCTATTGATGCCCAAATAGCCTGCCAACACTCACTCACATATGAAGATGAGGCACTTGGACAAAGGAATAGAGGCCTGTTGCACTTGTGAAACAGTTTCCCGCAAGAGTAGGTACTTCTAGGAAAGGAAGTGAGTTATCTGGTGGAACACAGAAATCATACTCAGAAAAAAGGACTGATTCTAAGTGCCATTGCCTGGCATTTATGGGGCAATAGTGGCCAGAAAATAGCATGTCACTTACTGCCCCACCTACACAGGTGTTCCAGCCTCCACCATCTTGGGTAAGGCCCTGAGGTGGAGCACCCACCTGTTTCAGGCAGGAGGCCACTTGTAACATGCAAATTGGCACACAATAATACAGATAGGATCCTGATTGCAATTTTGAAGTACAAATGGGTGCTGCACACCCACTGCACATCTGTAGCAGCATTGAGCATCCTGATCAACAATCTTTAAAGGAACAGCTGGAGTCAGTTGAGAAAACAAAGTAAGATTGCTCCTCCTGTGCCCACAAGAGATATTCACACAGTTGCCAGTCCGAGAAGGTTTCCTCCCCCCAGGATTGCCTCCGCCCACCCCCACCCCGACTCTGAATGTTCTCCAGCTCCGTGTAGAAGCTTGCTGATCTCCTGTCCTTCCTGACTGGTGAGCTGTCTTGAAGCATCAGCTTTGTGCCTGCAGCTCACTGGCTGCATGTAAATAGAGCCCAGGCCTCATGGCAGTAATAATGGGCGGGTGGAGAGTGCAGGTGGCAGGTGGGCTCTGCCTGCAGTCTGCCCATTGTGCACCAAAAATTAGCCCCAACAAAGTGGTGTATGTGCATGTGACAGGTAAAAAAGAAAACATTACATTTATGTAGTACCTCATCACCTTAGAGAAATCACTTCACGCACATTAATTTCCAAGTGTTATTACGTAACTAAAAGGATCATCCAAAAATATCGACCTCAGCAGTTTTCTGCAGATAAGCTTAATTTATCTTTTTAATTATACCCTTGCTGGAGGGAGTAAATGAGAGAAAGTGGGTTAGGCATACACATTTGAGCAGTACCTTCTCAAGAAAGAAAAATTACGAAATGGTTCTTAGCTTTAAAGGGCTTTCAACTTTCTTTTGGTGCTGCTAATATTGCTTGAATGGGGGAGGAGTGGGGTACATGGAATGTACTAGTGATATCCCACACTCGTGACCTCCACACAGCAGCTGTGCTAAGCGACTGCACACTTGATTACTCACCATTTCTCATCGCCACTGAGCAAGCTCAGCAGACAAAACATTATCCTGCTCAACAGAAGGTCATGGTATGAGCCGGACTGCAAAGCGGATGTGGTTTTGGCAGAAGCAGCTGAGATTCAGCATTACTTCATGTCATAGGAAGGAAAATTGTCTATCTGTTCAAGGAGTCTGAAAACCAGGCAAATCCAACCCAGCTGTTTGACTTTGGAGACTGGACAGAACCCCAGGATGTAATTCTTAAAAGCCAAGTCACAACAGCTACATAGTCCTCAAGTGCTTTTTGTAAGGTTGTGATTTTTTTTCCGATGCACCAGTAGTGCCAGCTGCAAGTTGGGAGCAGGGTACAATCGGAGGAGTAGTACTTTTACCTGCTTCTCGCCTGACGCGCACAAGGCACCACTCCATTGCCAGGTCCTCACACAAGCCTATCATGAGACCTTTAAAAATGATGCAGATCATTTTGAAGCTATTGCTCACCTTCAGCAGTAAAATCATTCAGTACCCCTTTGAAAGAGGCACTGCTTTGAAGGCCCTCTTCACCCATTTTGAAGACTATATGTATTCTGCAAAGAGAGCGCCATTGTTAGCTGTAGAACCTTGTTAGTTTCAGTACTCGTTCATTAAGATTTGCCCCCATTGTTTTTGATGTATTTTTCATGTGTGACTTTTGGCAGCTCTAATTAAAGCTGCTGTTCAGTGTTATATTCCAGAAAACTTGTTGTTGAAGGATTAGGCTGGAGCCAATCTTTACTCAGTCTTGCATTTATTTTACAAAAGTAAAAAGATTACAAACATGCAGCTCCTCACTCAAACCTTCACCCAGTTTTAGTAAGTGTCTCCTTATATATACTCAAGTAAGACCCTAATTAATACCCTCCACCTGCATATAATTAAACACAATTAACATTCAAACCTGCATGCTACTGTATAAATGAAGCTTAAGAAGGAGATATTTGGTGGTTTTGGAGGAGGAACAGGAGGCATGAAGGGAAGTGCATTAACATCTGAGATGCACTGGCTATATCTATCCTTACTTTTCTTTACTTGATTAAGGCCAACATGATCCACTCAGCATGTCTAAGATCTGTCTCCTAATGTTTGGCTTCACTTGTGTAATGGGTAATGATAAAGTGTGCTATCTTCTTGAGTCAGACCTTCAGCCAAGCTACATGACAATGAGGTCCTCGGGTCAATATCTCGGGAGACTCAGACCTCAGCATTCTGGTGCAGGGATTTTTAACCATCCCCCAGTCAAGCCTGGTTCAATGAAGAGTGCAGAAGGGCATGCCAGGAGCAGCACCAGGCATACCTCAAAATGAGGTGTCAACCTGGTGAAGGTACAACCCAGGACTACTTGCATGCCAAACTGCATAAGCAGCATGCGATGGACAGAGCTAAGTGATCCCATAACCAACGGATCAGATCTAAGCTCTGCAGTCCTGCCACATCCTGCCGTGAATGGTGGTGGACAATTAAACAACTAACTGGAGGAGGTGGCTCCACAAATATCCCCACCCTCAATGATGGGGGAGCCCAGCACATCAGTGCGAAAGATAAGGCGGAAGCATTTGCAACAATCTTCAGCCAGAAGTGCCGAGTTGATGATCCATCTCGGCCTCCTCCTGAAGTTCCCAGCATCACAGATGCCACACTTCAGCCAATTCGATTCACTCCGCGTGATATCAAGAAACGACTGAAGACACTGGACACTGCAAAAGCTATGGGCCCTGACAATATTCCGGCAATAGTACTGAAGACCTGTGCTCCAGAACTTGCCGCGCCCCTAGCCAAGCTGTTCCAGTACAGCTACAACACTGTCATCTACCCTGCAATGTGGAAAATTGCCCAGGTATGTCCTGTACACAAAAAGCAGGACAAGTCCAAACTGGCCAATTACCGCCCCATCAGCCTACTCTCGATCATCAGTAAAGTGATGGAAGGTGTCATCAACAGTGCCATCAAGCAGCACTTGCTTAGCAATAACCTGCTCAGTGATGCTCAGTTTGGGTTCCGCCAGGGCCACTCAGCTCCTGACCTCATTACAGCCTTGGTTCAAACATGGACAAAAGAGCTGAACTCAAGAGGTAAGGTGAGAGTGACTGCCCTTGACATCAAGGCAGCATTTGACTGAGTATGGCATCAAGGAGCCCTAGCAAAACTGAGGTCAATGGGAATCAGGGGGAAAACCCTCCGCCGGCTGGAGTCATACCTAACACAAAGGAAGATGGTTGTGGTTGTTGGAGGTCAATCATCTGAACTCCAGGACATCACTGCAGGAGTTCCTCAGGGTAGTGTCCTAGGCCCAACCATCTTCAGCTGCTTCATCAATGACCTTCCTTCAATCATGAGGTCAGAAGTGGGGATCTTTGTGGATGATTGCACAATGTTCAGCACCATTCGTGACTCCTCAAATACTGAAGCAGTCCGTGTAGAAATGCAGCAAGACCTGAACAATATCCAGGCTTGGGCTGATAAGTGGCAAGTAACATTCACACCACACAAATGCCAGGCAATGGCCATCTCCAACAAGAGAGAATCTAACCATCTCCACTTGACATTCAACAGCATTACCATCGCTGAATCCCCCACTATCAACATCCTAGGGGCTACCATTGACCAGAAACTGAACTGGAGTAGCCATATAAATACCGTGGCTACAAGAGCAGGTCAGAGGCTAAGAATCCTGAGGCGAGTAACTCACCTCCTGACTCCCCAAAGCCTGTCCGCCATCTACAAGGCCCAAGTCAGGAGTGTGATAGAATACTGTCCACTGGGTGCAGCTCCAACAACACTCAAGATGCTCGACACCATCCAGGACAAAGCAGCCCGCTTGATTGGCACCCCATCTACAAACATTCACTCCCTTCACCACCAATGCACAGTGGCAGCAATGTGTACCATCTACAAGGTGCACTTTAGCAACTCACCAAGGCTCCTTCAACAGCATCTTCCAAACCCGCGACCAAACCTAGAAGGACAAGAGCAGCAGATGCATGGGAACACCACCACCTGCAAGTTCCCCTCCAAGCCACACACCATCCTGACTTGGAACTATATCGCTGTTCCTTCACTGTCACTGGGTCAAAATCCTGGAACTCCCTTTCTAACAGCACTGTGGGTGTACCTACAGCCCAAGGACTGCAGCGGTTCAAGAAGGCAGCTCTGGACCGAGTAGTACCAGTTAATGCCTGGGAATTGCCTCAGAGCTGCTCCTGATCAGATGCTGCAGTTGACCGGAGGTGTGGCAGGTAGCTCCTTCAGCCACACGTCTGGCACAGTTATGGCACCAGCCACTCCGAAGATTTTCTAGCTAATATTTCAGGTTAAATCCTTCATCCAGAATCGATTATTGTTGATTGTGTGTTAAATGAATTTACGTTTTAAAACCAACTGGAATTGTGAAACTAACATCGTGTGGTGTGTTTTCGAAAATAAAAGCAATCATATTTAGGGGAAATATCTCTTACATGTTGGGCCCTTGCCTCAACTTACCTCCTAAGAAAGATCACACTTTTTAAAAGGCTCATTGGAGCCCTCTAACTGCATGTTGCCCTCTTGAATTGCTAGGTTAAACTAAAAAGTATGTCACATATATAATTTGACAGGAATGCATTAAGTATAGTGCACCACCACGGTGTTCAAATGACCTGAAATGCACAATCAGATTGCCAGAGGTCATCTTGATTGTCAACCATGTCTGGTTACCCATTCATCAGGTAAATATGTGACATTCAGCCACACGCAGATCTATTTTTTCACCTCTTGTGGGAGAAGTGAGTGTAAAACACAAGGGAGCGGGAGAGTACTGGAGGCAGCCCATCACAAATTGTCCAGCCCATAGATGCAGCAGAGGATGCCATGGAGATAAGTAGCACATCTGCGTCCCTCTCAATTGGAGATAGAGAAACAGGGAACTTGCAGATAGCTGGTGATAAATGACAAAGTTCTTTGACACATATATATTGACTTTATTCATCAATGACTGAACTGTAAAAAGACTGATTATGGTAATTGTGAAGATCATTACTTTACCATGACTAATTTATTTCCTTTTATTGTCTTCCAGGACCTTCATCGGTACAGCAAGTGTCACAGGATATCATGAGAACCTCATCGCTTCTGAGGGTGCACCCTCACAAGGATGTACAGCTGTGCTCCTGTGCAGATACATGCACCTCAGTGGGTTCACTTAGTTAGTTGTGTTTTCACCTAGTGATTCAGAATTTGCAAGTAAGCACGAACAGACACTGGTGGCAGTTGTGGAGAGTCTGCATTTGGGTGGGTTTATGGGATCACAATCCTCTCCAAGCTCTGTTCAACTAGAGGCAGATGCTGATGCTGAACCCCAGGGGCTATATTTGAGAAAGAAAAAAATGCCAGACATGCAACAGGAACTTAGTGAGGTTCTGACAGACATACCACACACACTGTCTACAATAGCCAAGAGGTTGGAGGAGTCGAACTGGATCACTAGTGGGTTGATGGTACAGTTAATTGTGAGAACGTCTGCCATGGAGAGAGTGGCCACCTCCATAGAGCCTTGAGCAAGGTACTGAAATAAGTCCATGCAGGCTATTAGCATGGCTGTGCTGACTTTGCAGGCCAACATGTCTGCCGCTTTAAACAGGATGACAGATATATTAACCGCATCGCTGATCATCACCAAGCTGGTCTGCAGCAGAGTGGTGGAGTGATGTGGCACTGGCCCAGGAAAGGCATGATGGTGAAAGGGGACATGGAAGTGATAACTCTGCTCAAAGTGCTCCCATTTCTCACTTGTTCCCCCACCCCCTCATGCTGCCTTGTCTTCTGATGGTCGAGTCTGCTCCCGCATATGTGGAGCAAGCTTTGATGGGGCCCTCAGGGGCTCCAAGGTACGGGTGGCATAGGCCAAAAGCGTCACAGCAGTCAGAACTCATTCTGGCTATATTGTCATTGCAGAAGAAATTTACATAACTCCCAGTCCTGGGAAACAATCCATCCCTCACCTGCCTTATGCATTTATGTGCAGTAGACAGCGAGTGCCTCAATCTGTGTCCGGTAGCACCCTGGAAGGAACCAGAGGCAAAAATGTTGAGTCCATCGGTGACTTTCACATCAACTGGTAAGGCATGGCCACCCTGTCCAGCAGTAGCAGGACTTCCTGTAGGAGGCTGCAGATGTCTGCAACCGCCTGATGTGACAAGTATAGCCTGTGGAAACACTGCTGTTCTGAGAGATCAATGAAGCTGAGCCTCTGTTTGTACACCCTGTGACGTGGGTAGTGCCTCTGGTGGCCACGGCCTCTCTGTTGGTGTACTCTCTTCTCTGCACCTCTCTCCTGTGCACCTGCTGATCCCAACACAGGATGTCATCACTGCTGTGGATGATAATAGTACATCAGAAGAGGGAGACCATCAAAAACATCCAAGGTGCCTGCCACCCTGATGGTGTCTGTTTGAAAACCTCCAAAGCTCTCCAATACATGTATGGTGACAAGAACTCTCTGTTAAACATTTTCCAGAGAGAACTGATAAGAACTGAGCCTTTAATAAGTTCAGGAAATCTGAAGTTGATAGACCTCCATGAAGTATACCTAAAATTCATGTGCTTTGTACCGATGGGTTTCTGGAGCCCCAGGAAACCCATGTTGGAAGCATTAAATCCAATGGAAAGTTTCCTTTGCAAAAGATTTCATCTGCATGCAATTATCACCTTAAATGATGTCTTCATTGCCCACCCATCTGCTCCACTGATTACACTGACACCAGCAAGCAGATGACTGGTATGCAGCCAAATGCACCTCAGTGAGACCTGGAAGTCGAGACATTGGAGCCGGGTTGTGGGAACTATTACTTTTGCTCTAAATTAAACTGCGCTCCCAATTCCAACCCACCCACCTTTACATTAAAATTCCCACTAGCGTATCTCATTATTGCTCAAAGTGTTTTTGATATTAACATGTTCATATTATTTCTTTGTCCACTGTTCCTAAGAGAAGTGTTAAACTATTTAAAATGCATTCAGCTTCCGCACACACTCAGTTCTCAGCTGCCCATTATGTCTCTGTTTTTCTCATCCTGAATGACAAAAAACCTGCAATACAAAGCAGCACAAACTAACCACACTCAGCAGATTGATTTACACTATTTGGTTACTACCAAATCCCTCCTCCTATCCTATGTGTGCCAAGCACATTGCAAAATTCATTGGGGGCTCAATTCAACAGTGGCCAAAATGGGCACGGAGATCAACTTCATGCTGCCTGCTCATTTCAATGATTTCAGCATCCAGCTAGGGCTAATGATGTTGCTAAGTGGCTGGACATATCAGCAGGAGGCCAATATTATGAGTGCTAGCACCACTTAAAGCTAGCCTGCAAATCTTAAAGGAGAGGTGCATTGTGGCTGGAGCAGGTGCCGACAGTCATGCAGGAAATTATTCTGACTTGGGAAACATTGAAGAATGGAAAAACTTGACAGTGGGCTCAAAGGTTTTTGAATGCTGCGTTGGAAGCCTTGATGGAGAAGGTAAAAAGGAGGAAAGATGTCCTGTAGCCCCAGGGAGCCAGGACACCATCTGGACACATGCTCAGAAGGCAGATGACGGTGGAAGTCCAAGCCAGGAGTCAAGTCCTGAGGAGCTGGATGCAGTGTCACAAGAATTCAATGACCTTATGCAAGTGATGCAGGTCTGAATGCACCTTCAAGTGGCATATCCAACCAACTGTACCATTAGCCTTAAGCACTACTCAATGAATCACACCCCTATCATTTTTTAAAATTTTGTCTTGTCAGTGTTGGTGGCAAGGCCAGCATTTATTGCCCATCCCTAAATGCCCTTGAGAAGATGGCGGTGAGCTGCCTTCTTGAACCGCTGCAGTTCATGTGGTGTAGGTGCACCCACAATGCTGTGAGGGAGGGGGTTTCAGGATTTTGACCCAGCGACAGTGAAGGAATGGTGATATAGTTCCTATTCAGGATGGTAGATGGTGGTATTTCCATGCATCTACTACCCTTGTTGTTGTAGGCGATAGAGGCTGAGAGTTTGGAAGGTGCTGTCGAAGGAGTCTAGGTGAATTGCTGCAGTGCATCTTGTATATGGTACACACTGTTGCTCCCGTGTACCGGTGTTGGAGGGAGTGAATGTTTAAGGTGATGGATGGGGTGCCGATCAATCAGGCTGCTTTGCCTTGGATGGTGTTGAGCTTCTTGAGTGTTGTTGGAGCTGCTCTCATCCAGGCAAGTGGAGAGTATTCCATCACACTTCTGACTTGTGCCTTGTAGATGGTGGACAGGCTTTGAGGAGTCAGGGAGTGAGTTACTCTCTGCAGAATTCCCAAACTCTGACCTGCTCTTCTGGCCACAGTAATTATATGGCTGCTCTAGTTCAATTTCTGGTCAGTGGAAGCCCCAGAATGTTAATAGTGGGGGTTCAGCAATGGTAATGCCATTGAATGTCAAGGGGCGATAGTTAGATTCTCTCTTGCTGGAGATGGTCATTCCATGGCACTTTTGTGACATAAATGTTACTTTCCACTTATCAAAACAAGCCTGAATGCTGTCCAGGTCTTGCTGCATGTGGGCACGGACTGCTTCAGTATCTGAGGAGTTGCGAATGACACTGAACACTGTGCAATCAGCAGCGATCATATCCACTTCTGGCCAAATGTTGGAGGGAAGGTCATTGGATAAAGCAGCTGAAGATTGTTGGGTCTGAGGAACTCCTGCAGTGATGTTCTGGGGCTGAGATGATTGGCCTCCAACAAGCACAACCATCTTCCTTTGTGCTAGGTATGACTCCAACCAGTGGAGAGTTTTCCCTCTGATTCACACTGACCAAATTTGATAGGGCTCCTTGATGCTACACTCTGTCAAATGCTGTTTTATCATCAAAGGCAGCCACTCTCACCTCACCTCTGGAATTCAGCACTTTTTTCAATCTTCACCTATCAACAATCTCTATCAATCACAACTCATATTTAAGGTTCTTAGCTTCATCTCACCCTCACACACTTAGCGCTGCTGCAAGCCTCACACCCACATCTCACAGTTTGCACAGACTGCCAGTTATTCAACTCTGACAGGGACATCATCCAAACACATTACACAACTCTCACTGACAGGCTTCCCTCTCCTTTGCAGGCCAAATTGGTGCACAACAGGAGGCAGAAGGAGTTAACCAGAGGGAAACAGGAGTGCCTACATGTCCTAACCACAGTGGAGGGGACCGTGCTGGCCATAATTATTGTGGCCATTGCTGAGGCTCTGGGAAGCAATTATACCATTGATAATGATGGTATTTTCACAGCTAATCCTCCTTCTCACATCCTATTTCCCTCTCATCTCACACACTCTTCTGATTTCACACTGCAGACTGTGTAAAAATTTATCACTTACCTTCCATCCATCCCCACGCTGCAGCACAATCTTATTCTTTTGCTTTTCTCCTTTCAGATACCTAAGAAGTGCAATCTGGCCAGAGAGTAAAGGAATAGCAAGAGCCAGGGATAGGCTCCAACATGTTGCACCATGGACATTTGACAAAATTATTGACTCAGCCACAGACATGGGGGCAATTCATTTGTATATAAAGTGTATAGCCAACCTAATGTCATCCAAACACAGTCCGATTTAAAAAGCATTTCTCCCTATTTAGTGAGATACCTGGCATTGTTTTTGTTGCACAAGTAGTCAATGTCTGTCTGCACACTTGATGTAGGAATGTGGAGAATCCGGATAGATGGCCATCTGTCAGATGTGATCTTGATCTCTTTCTCTCCCCTCTCACTCTCTGTGCCAATCCCTATCCCCTCTCTGTGTCCATCTTTCCCCACTCTGTCTCACCCCCTCTCTCTCTCTCCACCTCTCTCACTCCACCTCTCTCCCTCTCTCTCTCTCCCACCCCCTCCTCCCCTCTCTCTCACCCGCCCTTTCTCTCTTCCCCTCTGACCAATTCTGAGCGGGAACAGCTGAACTTCTGACTGGATCCATGTACATGCACCTCCCTCCCTCTCAAGTTCACTTCCTCGCAGGAGGACCCGCCTTCTGACTGGAGGATGCCCATAGCACTTGGGCACTGTCAGTTTGAAGGCCACTCTGCCAATTGCTTCCTCAACACTGCCCACCGCACTCCCCTCGCAGCCCCCTCTCGATTGATCCATTCCAGGAGCTTGATGGCATGATGGAGGCTTGACCCCAGATCCCTGGCTGCTCAACTCCCGCTCCTCCATGCTAAATGCTCTGGCCATGCTGCACCATCATCCTGTGAAGACAAACTGCTTGACCCCACGGCTGCTGAACACAGAAATGACCTCAGCTGCCACTCGGTTGCTGCCTTTAAATACCTGCCAAAGCTCTGAAGATCTGTGGCCCTCGTGCACACCTCGTAAATTTTGAACAGAAGCATAAAATGCTGTTCAATTGGGTTGTCAACAACCTTAACAAGCTCTCAATTGCCAGTTTTGAAAAAGCGCGCTCCGTTCTCACTCAACTTGCTGTCCGCCATTGGTAATATGCAGACCCGCCGTAATGGCGTCCCAACACCACACCATGCAATTTTACGCTGTTTGGTTTGGAGCCGTAAAATCTCGGCCACCATTCCTTGGTGAGGTTCAGGTAAGAGAATTGCTTTCTGAACACCCTGGGCAGATACGGCATCTTTCTAAGAGCACTTCTCCCCCTCCTCCTCCTTCCTTTTCCAAAAGCTTGTTCTGCTCTGTGTGGCCTCGGTTCATTCTCCATGTCATGCTGTATTCCAAGGGGAATGTCTACTCATGCACCAATGTCCAGGAGTAACTGGTTTGTGCAGAAGCCTTCAAATCAGCAAAAAGTCCTTCAGCACCTACCATACCACTCCTTACAGACTTTTGCAACTTTAAACAAATATAGAAAGCACCAAACCTTAGTAGAATTGAAGTAACTGGCAGAAGAAATCAACCAGCAACAAATATGTAAGTAGTTGATGATCCCTGGCTTTCCAGCTAAAGAACTTCAGGTCATTGGGAAAATGCTCACTGAATATCCATGTTCACTGAAAGCCTACTTCAGAAAATGAAGGCCAAATGCCTCTAAGACTGTCATTTCAGCCTTCCCCTGAACAACCCAAAGGCTAGGGATGAACCTCATGTCCATTTCAGCAGCCGACACTCACCCACAACTCAACACCAAAATACCTTGGCATAACTCTTGACTGTACATTGACCTATCAGCAACACATCCAGAATACCGGAGCCAAGGTCAAAACGAGAGTGAATCTCATAAGGAAACTGGCAGGTGCCTTCTGGGTCAGCAGAGCCATCACACTAGGCACTGCTTCACTTGCTCGGGTCTACCCAACAGCAGAGTACTGCTGCTCAACCTGGCTCAGGAGCCACCACACAAACATGGTAGATATCCACCTCCAGGAAATCAGGAGGATTATTTCTGGAAAGTTGAGACCAACACAGCTCGAGTGGCTTCCTGTGCTAGCGCACACACTCCCATTGACACAGGACCTAAAAAAAAAAACCCACGCACTTGCCTGAAATCTCATAGCCCCTACTGGAACACCCTCCACACAGTACAAACCGACGACAGCTCCACCTCTCAATGGCGCACCTCCTGGTTGACTGTTAACATCACCAACCATAACCTGGTAATTGACCCAAGTGGTGAAGTCTCAGATTTCAACCTCCCACAGAAAATCTGGACAACCCTCAACTGCTTGAGGACAGGCCAGGGAAGATGTAGCCACTTGCTGCACAACTGGAACATGAGGACCAGCTTAATTTGTGACTGTGGCCATCCAAGTCAGACCATCGCCCACATATTGAACTCTTGCCCTGAGATATCCATTCCTGTTGGCATCACAACCATTCACACTGCGTCAGCCAAAGCCGTTGAATGGACTGTTAACCTCGACATCGAACTATAAAGAAAGCGAAGGAAGGATTTACGTTAAAAAAGAAAACAATTTGCATTGCACTGATTTACACCCCATGTTTTCAGAGGTAGGTGGTAACTGGATTGTCAGTGAAGAAGCCAAAGGACAAGACTGAGAAAAAGCAAGAGAGAGGCACAAACAGAGAAACTCCAGAAACAACCAGGAATTGTTCACAGATATAATTGCATGACATTATTTGAACTTAATCATGCAGTTGAAAATAATTTAGACAGAATCACCATACGATTTGAAGTACCAGAACTAAAATCACTTCTCACATATTCATTTCCAAAAATGCTGATTGTATTCAGCGAGAAATTGGGATTATTTGCACCCATTTTCTGAGCACTATGCGTTCCTTTTAGAGCTCTAAACATGAACCTGAGTGTCAAATGGAAACAAACAAGAATAAGATACTGGAAATACTAATCTGTCTGAGCAAACTTGAATCATTCTGCTTGCGGAACCTTTGCTACGTCTGACCATGTTACTAATTTGGGTGCAACAGCAAAGTATTTACCCTTGTCCTTGTGTGATGGCTTTTACATGTTCTTCCCAAGTTTCCTTTCAGTAAATTGGTGCTTGTGGAGTTGCTGTTTCCAGATTTACTGTGGTACATAACTGTCTGCCGTCTCAGGTGGCCAGAAAATATCCCATGACACTATTTTGAAGAAGAGCAGGGGAGTTCTCCCTGGTGTTCCGACCAATATTTATCCGTCAACCAAAATCACTTGTGCTTAGTCGGCAATCATGGCCCTGCGTCCCAGCTTGCTTGCCATTTTAATTCTCCGTCCCACTCCCATTCTGTCCACTCTGTCCTCGTCCTCTTATCCTGATCCAACGAAAGCTCAAAGAACACCACATTATCTTTCGATTAGGCACTTAACAATGTTCTGGACTCAACATTGAGTTCAACACTTTCAGATCATAACTACTGCTCCCATCACTTTTGGACAGCAGATGCTGATAATGATTCTGCTTTTCATTTCGTCACTCCTGCCATTGGCCCAATAACAGACCATCCCATTTGATCTTTCACCCCCACCACCTACTGCATCTATACTTGCTTAAAAACCTGTTACATCTGTACCATTTTCCTGTACTGACAAAAGGTCACCATTAACATTGTTTCTTTCTCCACAGATGCTGCTTGTCCTGCTGAGTATTTGCAGCATTTTCTGTCAATATTTCACTAAAAAAACAGATCATCTGGTGATTATCACATTGCATTTTGTGGGAGCTTGCTGTGCACAAAACTGGCATTTCTTACATTATGACAGTGGCTATACTTCAAAAAAGTACATCATTAGCTGTAAGATGCTTTGGGACATCTTGAGGTTGTGAAAGGTTCTATGTCAATGCGAGTCTTTCTTTTCTTTCTTTAAGAGAAATAGAAACAGAGAAAGAATAGACTATGACAAATAGTGAAAGAAAGCCAGGTTAGAGATGAAATCAGGTGGATAAGCAAAACGAAATTGAGGGAAAGAAAGCGAAGGATGGATTTAAGTTTAAAAAGAAAACAATCTGCATTGCACTGATTTACACCCCATGTTTTCAGAGGTAGGTAGTAACTGGATTGTCAGAGAAGAAGCAAAAGGATGAGACTGAGAAAAATCAAGAGAGAGGCACAAACAGAGAAACTCCAGAAAAAAATAGTGCAAGGAGCAATAAAATAAAATAAAAAGCACCAAGATAAAAGGTGGTCCGGCAAGGAAAAAATATCAATGATGGGGAGAGTATAGCCAAGTAATTTATAATTGCATCATCCATATTTCCTATATAATTTAATTTTTGCTACACTTATATTCCTCTTAGGACATTTCTAAATCTGTCAATAATTGAGCTAATTTGAGCAGCCTCTCAAGTGGATCCAGCTCCATTCCTGTTTTCCCCTGATTTTTTGAATTAAATTGATCAGAGTTAGCAAGAGCCTCTGATCGGGATTTGACACACAGGCTATGTGATGTACGCGTTTGCCCCAGAGCAGATAACAACGAACCATATGAAAAGGAACGAGAAAGACTTGCATTTATACAGCTCCTTTCATGACCACCGGACGTCTCAAAGCACTTTACAGTCAATGAAGTACTTTTGATGTGTATTCACTGTTGTAATGTAGGAAACGCGGCAGCCAGTATTCGCACAGCAAGCTCCCACAAACAACAATGTGATAATGACCAGATAATCTGTTTTTGTGATGTTGACTGAGGGGTGAATATTGGCCAGGACACTGGGGATAACTCCCCTGCTCTTCTTCAAAATATTGCCATGGGATCTTTTGCATCCACCCAAGCAAGAAGACGAGACCTCGGTTTAACATCTCATCTGAAAGACAGCACCACTAAAAGTGCAGCGCTCCCTCGATATTGTACTGGAGTGACAGCCTTGATTTTTGTGCTCAAGCCTGGCTGTGGGACTAATAGGTATTTGGGCAATTGGTTTCATAAAATGTTGCACTACATATACATGGAAGATATTACATTACTTCTGCTCTGATCATTAGGAACAGCCATTTGATTTAGTTTTGTGGTGGCTAGGCATGATTAAATGTAAATTAGAAAATACAGAATACATTTTATTCTGCATACCATCGTTCCACTCACCACTAGTTTTAGGTTAGAAAGTATTTGCTACAATATGAAACATGTTTTATTTATGTATATGACCATAAAGTCTTTATCAGCAAAACTCCTCAGCCCATTCAATACTATTTACAAGTGCCTCTGTCACCCATCACCACATCTTGTGTTTATTTCCAAGGTATGAATATGATTTAGCTTTGAGACCTCATTGACTAAAGTCACAGAGATGCTTTTAACCCATGTGTAATTAATTAACAAATGTGACAAGACAACAGATATATAAATTGTCTTTTTATAAAAAATGGCTGCCCCACATTGTTACTTTGATAAAAGGTTTTGCTGCACAACAAGGTTTATGGTTTAGCTACACAATGGCACTGTGTGGGCCCAAGGAACATAACTATCATTAGTGACTAATCAAAAAAAGGAATAGAGTTGATACGTGGGGACTAACTAATTATCAATATTTTGGCACATGATTTTAGGCTATAGTCTTTTTGTTCTTTTACTCTGGCCAAAGTAAAGTCTAACATCTGCGGGAATGACTAAAACATCAGAAACAGAGTTCTCACACAATTTGTTCTCTGATGAAAATTGCACCAGGGAGAGACTAAACAGTTGAGGTCCATTATTTCCACTTGATCCTGCAACTAATTAGGTTTTCCATCTAAAACTCTTGCTATGGTTTTGCTAACAATAAGTTACTTTGCTTCTGGGGATTTGTAGTTTCAGATTATCTTTCCAGATCTAAGAAAAGACCTTCCCTTCTTTTCCTTTCTGGCCTGGCTGAAATACTTTTCAAAGACTGAATACTTGGTAACAGGAGTGGCTGTGCCACTTATCGTTCTGCCATTTTGGTAGACTTCGTAGATTCTTGACTCTTTTGACACTCTCTCTCAATACGGTTGAGATTTTGTCTGTGAGGCAGTACCAATTGTAATGTTTTCCATCATTAAGACAAGGACATTCACCTTTTATCTTCTCCTCACTCAGATGTATTACCACTTTCTCAGGGCAACTGGAGCCTTGCCAGCGACAGTTATAGCCCAGGATGAATAAAATTGGAAACGAATGCAGATCTTTGGCAATAGGCACAACCTCTGCTAACAAAATGGATTTTCTTGAGTTTCTAGGTGGTATTTTCAACTAATGGTTTTTGCCTTAACTGAGCCACAGCATCATCATCCCGCTTCTGGGTTCTGCATCCAACCAGGGAGGGTGGGCGGGATCACACACTGGATCTGTCAAAGGAAGGATTTCTAATTAACGGAATAAAAGCAAAATCTGCGGATACTGGAAATCTGAAATAAAAACAGAAAGTTCTGGAAATACTCAGCAAGTCTGGTAGCATCTGTGGAGAGAGAAGAAGAGGTAACATTTCAGGTCTGTGACCTTTCATCAGAACTGGCAAAGGTTAGAAATGTTATAGGTTTTAAACAAATGAAGGGGGTGGGAGGAAGAGAGCAAAAGGGAAGGTGTGTGATAGGGCAGAGAGCAGGAGAGATTAAAAGACAAAGATGTCATAGGACAAAGGCAAAGGGAGTGTTAATGCTTGTGGTAAAAGACAAAGCATTAGTCCAGAGAGAGTGTTAATGGCAAAATAATGAAT
Source organism: Heterodontus francisci (assembly GCF_036365525.1). Lineage (NCBI taxonomy): Eukaryota > Metazoa > Chordata > Chondrichthyes > Heterodontiformes > Heterodontidae > Heterodontus > Heterodontus francisci. The sequence continues at coordinate 70,824,509 of NC_090388.1, read as the reverse complement.
AGCTCTGTCCAAATTCACAAATATGAAAAAACAAGTTTAAGGCAGGCACATGGTTAAAAAATTAAATTAAATTTAAAAAAAGTCTACAGCCTTCCGGACTCAACATTGAGTTCAACAATTTCAGAGCAAGACTGGCTTTTTCATTATTATTTTGTTTTACTTTACAGTGCCCCAAGAGAATCCAGGACCTCAGAAGGGGGATTAAGATGAGTGACATAGCACTTTCAGTGCCAAGCCCCACACTCTGACTATCCCAGCATTCTCCTGCACAGCACTCCTCAGAACAACACACCCATTTCCCACACTTCTGCTCTCACCCCTTCCCCTTCTAGGAACCATGATAGGATTCCCTTTATCCTCACCTCCCACCCCACTAGTCTCCATATTCAACGGATCATCCTCCACCATTTCCAGCCATGATGCCACCACCAAATTCATCTTCCCCTCCTCTCCCCTTTCAAAAGTTGTCCATCACCTGTTTATGACTGAAAGCACTCTCTAAGAAGGAGAGCTGTGAGCAGCAGCCTCTCACCTGGCCAAGGCTGTAGATCTTCACTTTCACTGATCAAAGGCTTCCCAGCCTGTCAGTTTCACTGATGGAGCACTCCTCACTGTGCACTTGCCTCAGGGTGAGGTGAGAACAGCGGTTCAAGGAATGCAGAATGTCTAGCAGATACCTGTAATCACATGTGGATCCAAAACATGAAGGGTGGAATCTCAGTTAGAATCCATGTGGAATGTTGGAGTCGGACACAGTTGCTGAGGAAGAATGTTAAAGTGAGTTTTGGTAGATACCTGATCAAACACGAGAAGGGAAATAGAAAGCAATGAAGATGAACAAGGTAAAAGAAACAAACAGAAATCACATCTGAGAGAAAAGCTTGAGGAACAGCACCTAATCTTTTGATTAGGCATTCTACAGCCTTCCAGACTCAACATTGAGTTCAACAATTTCAGACTGTAATCTCTGTCCCCATTTTGTTTCCTCTTTCTTTGCAGTTTTCAGTTTTACTCTTGTTTTTCTCTTGATTTCAGATGGCAGCTGTTCATCATTCTGCCATTCATACCTCCTCTAGACACATCTTTTGTTTCTTTACTTGTCCCATTATCACTCCTTTTGGTCCTGCACCACCAACTCTATTATCAGTTAATCACTCCCACCTTCCATCCTATTACAGACTTTCCCTTTTGTTCTTTTTCCACCCCCTCCCCCTTTCACTTGCTTAAATCCTATTACATTTCTAACTTTTCCCAGTTCTGATAAAAAGTCATCGACATTGGCTCAGTGACAGGAAACAATGGGTAATGGTCGGTGGATATTTTTGCGAATGGAAAGAGGTTTCCATTGGTGTTCCACAGGGTTCAGTGTTGGGTCCCTTGCTGTTTGTGGTATATGTTAATGATATGGACTTAAATGTTGGAGGCATGATTGGGAAAATTGCAGATGACACAAAAATTGGCCGTGTAGTTTATAGTGAAGAGGATAGCTGTAGACTACAGAATGATATCAATAATTTGGTTGAGTGAGCAGAAAAGTGGCAAATGGAATTCAATCTGGAGAAGTGTGAGGTTTGGGAAAGGCAAACAAAGTGAGGGAATACACAATAAACAGGAGGATGTTGAGAGGGATAGACGAAGTGAGCGACCTTGGAGTGCATGCCAGCAGGTCTCTGAAGGTGGTGGGACAGGTAGATAAAGTGGTGAAGAAGGTATATGGAATACTTTCTTTTATTAGCTGAGATATAGAATACAAAAGCAGTGTTGTAATGCTGGAACTGTATAAAACACTGGTTAGGCCACAGCTGGAGTATTGCGTACAGTTCTGTTCACCATGTTATCGGAAGGACATAATTGCTCTGGAGAGAGTACAGAAGAGATTTACAAAAATGTTACCAGGGCTTGAAAGTTGCAGCAATGAGGAAAGATTGGATAGGCTAGGGTTGTTTTCCTTGGAACAGAAGAGGCTGGGGGTGACTTAATTGAGGGGTGAAAAATTATGTTGGGCCTAGATAGAGGAGACAGGAAGGCCCTGTTTCCCCTAGCAGAGAGGTCAGTTATGAGGGGGCACAGATTTAAGGTGATTGGTAGAAGGATTAGAGGGGACATGAGGAAAAACTTTTTCACCCAGAGTGTTGGGGGGGTGGGGGGGGGTGGGGGGGGTGTCTGGAATTCACTGCCCAGATCAGTGGTGGAGGCAGAAACCCTTAACTCATTTAAAAAGTACCTGGACATGCACCTGAAGTGCTGTAACCTGCAAGGCTATGGACCAAGTGCTGGAAAGTGGGATTAGATTGAGTGGCTAGTTCTTTTAGCCAGCACAGACACGATGGGCTGAATGGCCTCTTTCTATGCCAGAACTTTTCTATGGTTCCATGAAACGTTAACTCTGTTTCTCTCTTCACAGATGCTGGCTGACCTGCTGAGTATTTCCAGCATTTTCTGTTTTTACATCCGCTTGCTGGCTGAGCTGTATTGGATTGGCTCATTCCACTGCGGTACCAGTGAACACAACCCAAATTTCTCATTTAACAACAGTCCCACACCTTACCTTTCCTCTGACCATCACAGCGTCCTCTTAGTTACAATGCTGAAATAAAAGGCACTACAAAACAAACATTCCAACTTTATCAAACAAACCATCCAATGTTCCATACAAAATTCAACCAATCACCCTTTGTGCATTCCCGTAGTGCCTGTCTTCCATGTGCTTTTGCCTGGCCTAGTACTCCTATGCAGCGCTATCCCCAGTGGCTGCAGCATAGCTGGTTGAAGACTGCTATCTTTGAGTGGGTGCGACTGCAAATGGCCTTGCAGGATGACCTTGAGCAGCCCTGGCCCGAGAAGGCCTGGCTTCGGACTGCTGCACCTTGGCATGGGCAGCAGCAGTCTGGGCTGGCTGGCTGACAGGTAACAGCAAGGGCACTGGTAGAATGGCAGTGGTAGGAGGATGAATGATGTCATTGTGAGAGGAGACAGCAAGTTCTTGCTCCACAGAGCCACTGTCACTCGCATGGGGTGGCACCTCAGCAATCCAAGCAATATGTTGGAGGACAGGTTATAGGTTGCTGTTAGATTCTGCAAGTCGCTTTGAGCACTGATATCCGCAGCTACAATGGCAGTACTCTGAGCTTGCAAGGCAGCAAACTGTGATTGCGTGGCTTCAGTCAGAGCTTCCACTGCAGCCGGACCTATATCTGCAGCAGGTGAACAGCCTCTGGCATGCTAGAACAAAAGTTTGGCTTAAGGGTGTCTTCTGCATGTGCTGCAATGGAAGCTGAGACATCCGCCATCAACCGCTGAATCATGGTTGGGTCCGCAAGTAGGCTCACGGAGTTGACTACCACTTCCACGCTGGAATGGTTAGAATGCAAGCTCTGTGCAATGCCCTGTGCCAAGTTGGTGCCAGACTCCTCCATACTCCTTGACAGTAACCATAGGCTTTCCGGCAGTCCTGCAAATGCACCAAGCATTTCTGTTTGCCTACCCATCAGGCCTTTCCTGCATGCCGCCCCATCGATGTCCTCATCTGAGTCTGCCTGCAGCAGAACTTGTGTGCGATCTCCCACCCGCCAGTGCGCTGGCATCTGTGCTATCCTTTTCCCCCTGCCCTGGCTGTAGACCACTCATACCCAGTGACTCATCCTGCCTCTATGCACATCCTGCCTCTATGCTACCCTCTAAAGTACGCCTAGTGCCAGTATCTGAGCTTGTGGCTGTGAGAGTGGGATCGAGTGACAGCGTTTCATCATTATCAGCCTCTTTGACTTCATGCTGCTGGACCACAGCCTGGCCAGGTGGAAGTTCTTGGGTATCTGAAAAAAGAAAAGCACAAGGGTAGGGTTCAGTGAGGGGAGGGGAGAAAGCAAGAGTGGATGCTTACCCCATGTGTAGCTTGCAAATCATCGGTAAGTGGGATATGAGAAGGAGGATTAGGTAGGAGTATATCATCTTCTTCAATCCTTTCAGCCATTGACCAGGGCCTCATTCAAGGCCATTTGGGTGAGGGCATGCAATCGTGACTGTCCCCCACCTGTTATCTGATGTTGTCTTTGTTTGTGTGTTACCTTGCCCTGCAAGAGAGAGATAAATATCAATGAGTGTGGTGCAATGTGTTTGGATGATGTGCTTGTCATGGTTGAATAGCTGGCAGCGTGTGCAAGGTGTGAGATATGGGTGTGAGGTTTGCATCTAAGTGTGTGAGGGTGAGGTGAAGCTATGAATATAAGAGATGAATTGTGATTAATGGAGAGTGTTGGTAGTGTGCATTGAGAAGTGTATGAGGCTACTGGTTCAGTTAGTCGGATGTGACTTTTGAAGATGCATTCACTAACCATGACCACTTGTATGAGGTCATTGACCTTCCTTCAGTACTGCATCCAGGTCCTCGGGGTTACACTGCTGGCATTGACCTGTGCAGCTAACTGTTTGTATTGCTTTCTCAGAGTTTGTCTTGAGGGCATCCTGGCCCCATGTGGATAGAGGACCTCTCCTCCTGTCGACCTGATGCACCAAGACCTCCAGTGGTGCGTCAGAGAACCTGGGAGCCCGCTCTCTGTCATGTAGTGCCAGTCCTGTGTCTTTCCCAGGTCTAAGTCACTTGTGCAATGGATCCCAGCATTTGCTCCAGCCAAAATGTATCTCCCCTTTAAGAGGTGCAGGCTGGCTTTAAATAGTGCAGGCTAGCTTGAACTCATGCTAACCTGTCATGATTTTGGGCCCCCTATTCAGATGTGCAATCACTTGCCAGCACACTCAGCGCTGATTGCATGCTGCAAACATGTAAATGAGCAGGCAGCACAAAGTTTACATGCTGACTGTATTGGAAGGAACAGGCGCGGGTTAATTGTATATCGCACTCACTGTGTCCATTTTCGGACCTTATCCAATTCCTCCGCCCCCATGAATTCATAATTGAAATATAAGAAATAAAGACTCATTGTAAGTCTTTAAAATGGGGACTGATTTCCATCTGCATATCTTGGTCCAATTATCCCTCACTATCCAGTATACAATTTGCTCAGGTTCAAGAAGTTAACAGAAAGCTTAAAAGACCAGTTTTGAATTAAAAACTGATTAGGCTCTTTCTATAATACTCTGCTTGGGGGTGGGGGTGGGGGTATACTACTGCAGATTTTTGCCCCTCCCAACTGCCTAACAAAGTTAAATAAGGAGACTGTGAGCCAAATGTTTCAGGGAGGCTGGTTTAACGATTCTGAATAATGTATTCTACCTTTTTTAGATGGTAGGATAAAAAATGTTTATCAGATCCTTTCATTTGTTAAGGTTGTGACTTGAGTGTCAGAGATGAGAATTTGTGAGGCCTTTGCCAGCTGTCCCAGGGGGAGTTGTGGTTTGTGCCAAATAAGCCGGTACTTGCAAGAAGTCACTTAAGCCTTTCTATGGGTCGAGCTTAAACGAGCAGATCATTGACACTTTGCTCACCTTTCTGGTTTGTATGGTTACCTTTGGAGCACAGATTGATGATATAATTATACGTGAGTGGTACAATTTGTTTTTGTTTTAATTTCCTGTAGTCAGGCAGCCCTTTAAATCTAATATGAACTCCCCCATCTGGTTAATTTGACACCTCACCTCTGACGGTGAGATAGCCTGTCACAGTTAATAGGCACACATTTTGAACAGGGCAGTTTAGGATTAGGCCTATGACCTTGTTAGAAATACGCTAGGCTGCAGATAAGAACTGTTTAAAGGTGGCTATTTGTTCCACATTTCCAAATCTTAATTCTTGTTGCAAAATTTGCCAATTGTTCAAGTTTTGTTGCAAGCACTGTCGTAAAAGAAATCCCCAAACTTTACAAAGCCCTGCTGCCAGTTTAAACATAAAATATCCCTTGAAAGGGGCCCCTCTAATACGAGCTTTAAAGGAAGACATCGCTTGGAAGGTCACATGCAACCACTTGTGTGATATTCAGACCACAGTTACTTAATTTAAGCAAGATTGTAAATAATGTTTCAATATTGGAAGAGAACTATCATGTTCCCTTGTGGACAGTTATAAAAAGCCTCAGTTTTCTTTTCTTGCCTGACCCGATGTTTGACATTTTCAGTGGCTGGATATTGAACAGCAGAGGAAAGGAATTAACGTAAGGCCTGCATGCAGGTCACATACTGGATCTTGTACATTACACTGGGGCCATTTGGCAGGGCCGAGTAAATACATAGTTGTGTACAGCTGTAAAGGCAGGAGACATGAGAAATTACAGCCATTCTGCATTGATTACAGTGTTTCCGGCAGTCCTTTTCAAGGGTTGAAATTACTAATCAAAAAGAGCAGGTGTTCTAAATGATGAGCCAAGAAGCAATCAAGATTTTCTAAAGATCCTGATGGACTGCAGTTGACAAATAAGAGCCGTTTTGACATTCATGCAATGCCACTGATGAAAGTATTGCTGACAACTGTCAACTGCCAGAAGTAAATACCTCCAGAGTATTCCTTTATTCCAACTATAGAGTGGACAAGGACTAAAATACCATTCTTCGGGATATCTGATGGATTGCAGACAGCAGCTATCAATGTAAGACCTTTGACGCACAAAGGTAATTTATTGTTCCAATCTGAGGAGGGCCTATCTGCACTGAATGTAAAACAGGTGATAGAGCTCCTGAAGGCACGAGCAAAAAAAAGGTGGTTCAGAGTTTCCTTATGTCACCTTCCTGTTGTGCTGTATGGTTCACAGTTGGTGCTTGCAGAAACCATTAATCATTTGCTTCTACCTCTGCTCTTCTGGTCAACAAATGGATAGGTACAGAACACAAACCCTTCTAATGTTTCACAGCTTCAAGCACAAATGCCCCTGTAATACTACTCCCCTGAAAGGCCTACATTGCTGAAAGGAGATTTAGTCATGAGAATCATATTTGCCATTTAACAAAAACTTCTTTTTCCATTTCTCCTCCTCTCTCTCAGTTTTGCATCTTTGTCTTCAAATTATTGTTTAGAAAAATATTTGTAATTCAAAAACATTTTTTTTCCATCACCACCACCCCTTGCATGCTTCCTGTGAGATATGTCCTTCCTTGGAGAAGAGGGTGGGGCACTGGGCTCAGTTATGTGAGCAAAGTCTTGAAATCACCTGATTGTCTGGTTCATTATTTATCTAGTGCAAGGGGTTTAATGACATCATCAGTTTGCTGTTCATATAAGGCCAAGGGACCATGAAAGAGTTGCAAAAATTCTTTATTTTGCGACATTTGTTGACCTATTAGATATTATTCCTGTGGCTGTGCCATGCAATGTCAGCACTGTTTTCCAACAGGAAACAAAGCTGACAGTTTAGCAGTTGTAGACTGTTCAACGACTTGTCACCTGGAGGCTGACAGCATCTCTAGGATATGGGGCTGCCCTGAAATGCTTCAATATTTGCAATGTGTGTCTGTGTGGGGGAGAGAGGTATGATGGGTGTGTCAGTATTTGGCAATGTGTGGGGGAGGGGGGGCAGGGTGGATGTTATTGTTAGTATTTCCAGGGGGCCCCTAGGAGCATATCAGCATTTGCAATGAGTCATAAGTAGAGGTCACTGGGAATGTATAGGAGGCCTTGGCATGTATAAATATTTGCAGCGATGCCTGAGAATTAGTATTAGTGAGTTAGTATTTTCAGGGGTCCCAGGAGTATGCTGTACTGCATGTACTTGCAGGAAGTGTCTGGGAATGTACCAAAATTTGCCAGGGTCACCCACACAGAAAAGTTTGGAAACCATTGATTGTCTGATATGAAACCTGTGGAATTCTTCATTAGCTGAAATCTAAAGCATAAGACTTGAAAATCTGGAGCATTTGTTAAGAGAGATCCAGAGATCAGGAAAATTTATCAGGGACAATCGTGGAATAGTGGCTGAGAACTCCAAACATCAAAAGAGAATTTGATTTTTTGTATGGCAATCTGAGATGTTCTTTGTGTCTAAATCAATCCAGAATCCTAGACGATCTCATTGGTGAATGCTAGCATAGGAAGCCATTTAAAAAAGAAAATTATAGCGCATCCAATCCAATGTCTGAAGTTGGTGGCAAATGGTAAATATTAATCAAATGGTATGTCCAAAATAGGTCATTTTTGACACAGCAGGAATGAAAAGCAGTTTGCTGTTGGAAATGGGCATGTTCTATCACTGCTGATAGGATGAGTGGATCAAGCATTTCATTGCACCTCTATGTAAGTCGCAGGGTGTGCATGGGAATTCCTGCAGATGCCCACCCGGCTTATGGCTGGAATTGATTTTGGGGCCATAGACTTCCAAATTCAGGATCCTAGTTTCCCATGTCGCAGTGTCCGTCTTCCCTTTTCTCTCAAGCTCCCAGCCTATTAATTTTTCATCTCTGTACCAGCAATGGCAGTACGGGTCAAAAATAAGCAACAATTGGAATGAAATGTACCATTCTCCAAACAGCTGTGATGGCTGCTTACATGGGACTTAGATGTCTTTCAGGTTTTTGGGGGGGTGAAAAGTAGAAAAGCCACCTCCTAGATGGGCTTCCTTCTGTGAGGTCCGTTACTGAGGAGACATTCAGACCTGCTGGTTCTACCTGCGCATTCCGATGACTTACAAAATCCATGGCTTTTGACATACCTAAACCTTCATGGGCAGTCCAGATTTTATAACTAATTTTCTAGTCGTGTTCCCAGCGGGCACATCAGAGATCATGGGCCCGTGTTCTCACAAGTCTGGCTCCGTGCTGAGGGCATGGGATTGTAGAATTATACCTCACATGTAAAGTGATGCTCCTCATAAAAGCACTAGATTTTAAACACAGCGTCCACCCCATTGATTGCTAAAGATGGCAATCCTACAACCAATAATTTATAACAAAAAAATTGAACAAATGCCCAGCAAGAATAGTCATTTTTAATTTTTGTGTTTTTAAAAAATAAAATGGAATGTATGCATTCTTTGGCCCTGCTCAAGGCCTGCTGCACTGAATGTGCCCATTCTGGCCTAGTGCCCAACACTTTTCCTGTGGGATTCTGCTGGGATTAATGCAACAAGAAAATTACTGCTCTGTACCTGAGAATGGAAACTGGGGAATGTGGTCCTAGGGTGCACAAAACAAACTGCAACTTTACTATTTTAAACAAAGAGACTTGCAAGACCATGTCGAACAGCTGATACAATTCTTGTATTTGGAGCTAGGGGAAGAGTGCGGCATAAAACAATAGTAGGAAATACAGTTCCCCCTTGACCCTCATAGCTGTTGCACTGCTTAAACTTGAGAAGGATAAAAGGTGTCAGTGGTAGCACTCCTTTCCCTGAGTCAGAAGGTTGTGGCTATATGTTCCACTCAGGGAGCTGAGGATAACGAAGGGGAGGCAGTGGTGTCGTGGTAATGTCGCCGTGCTGGACCTAGACTAATGCTCTGGGGGACATGGGTTTGAATCCCACTGCAGCAGATGGTAGAATTTGATTGATAAAAAAATCTGTAATTAAAAGCTAGTCTAATGGTGACTATGCAGCCATTGTTGTTAAAACCCATTTGGTTCACTAATGTCCTTTAGGAAAGGAAATCTGCTGTCTTTACCTTGTCTGGCCTACATGTGACTCTAGACCCACAACAATGTGGTTGACTTTTAAATGTCCTCAGTTGTACCAAACCGCTACGAAGTCTAAGAAAAGGAATGAAACTGGACGGACCACCTGGCGTCGGCTTAGGCACTGGAAAGGACAATGGCAAACCCAGCCCTGTCGACCTTGCAAAGTCCTCCTTACTAACATAGGGAGGCTTGTGCCAAAATAGTCCCACAAACTAGTCAAGTGAATCATACCTTACAGACAATGCCCCTGACACCACCATCACCATCCCTGGATGGTGGCACTGTGGTATACAGTTGGGAGGGAGTCGCCCTCAAATATGGGCAAGGAAACCTCCTGCTGATTATTGCCGACTGACCACCCCCACACCAACCCCCCCCTCCCCCAGCTGATGAATCATGCTGAACACCAATTGGAAGAAGCACGAAGGGTAGCAAGGGCACAGAATGTCCATCACCAAGAATGGCTTGGTAGTACCACTACTGACTGAGCTGGCCGAGTCCTAAAGGACATAACTGCTGGACTGGGTCTGCGGCAGGTGCTGAGGGAAAAACCTACATGACCTTGTCCTCACCAATCTACCTGTCACAGATGCATCAGTCCATGACAGTATTGGTAGGAGAGGCCACCACACAATCCTTGTGGAGACCAAGTCCCGTCTACACATTGAGAATATCCACCATCGTGTTGTGGCACTGCCACCATGCTAAATGCGATAGATTTCAAACAGATCTAGCAACTCAAAACTGGGCATCCATGAGATGCTGTTGGCCATCAGCAACAGCAGAATTGTATTAAACCACAATCTGTAACCTCATGGCGCGGCATATCCCCCACTCTACCATTACCATCAAGCCAGGGGACCAACCCTGGTTCAATGAAGAGTGCAGGAGGGGTACCAGGAGCAGCACCAGACATACCTCAAAATGAGGTGTCAACCTGGTGAAGCTACAGTCCAGGACTACTTGCATGCCAAACATCGGAGGCAACATGTGAAAGACAGGACTGAGCAATCCCACAACCAACGGATCAGATCTAAGCTCTGCAAACCTGCCACAACTAATCATGAGTGGTGATGAACAATTAAACAACTAACAGGAGGAGGAGGCTCCACAAATTTCCCCATCCTCAACAATAGGGGAGCCCAACCACCAATGCAAAAGGCAAGGCTGAAGCATTTGCATCCATCTTCAGCCAGAAATTCCGAGTGGATAATCCAACTCGACCTCCTCCTGAGGTCCCCAGCATCCCAGATGCCAGTCTTCAGCCAATCCGATTCACTCCACACAATATCAAGAAACGCCCGAAGGCACTGGATACTGTAAAAGCAATGGGCCTGACAACATTCCGGCAATAGTACTGAAGACCTGTTCTCCAGAGCTAGCCGCGCCGCTAGCCGAGCTGTTCCAGTACAGCTACAACACTGGCATCTACCCGGCAATGTGGAAAATTGCCCAGGTATGTGCTGTAGACAAAAGGCAGGGCAAATCCAACCCGGCCAACTACCGCCCCATTAGCCTACTCTCGATCATCAGCAAAGTAATGGAAGGGGTTGTCAACAGTGCTATCAAGCGGCACTTGCTCAGCCATAACTGCTCAGTGATGCTCAGTTTGGGTTCTGCCAGGGCCACTCAGCTCCTGACCTCATTACAGCCTTTATCCAAACATGGACAAAAGAGCTTAACTCCAGAGGTGAGGTGAGAGTGACTGCCCTTGACAGCAAGGCAGCATTTGACCGAGTATAGTGTCAAGGAACCCTAGCAAAACTGGACTCAATGGGAATCAGGGGAAATGAGTTTACATAACGCAAGTTTAATACTTGTGTTTTAAAATAACCTAGCTGCTAGTTTATTTTAAAACCCAAGGTTAAAGGCTTGGAGCAGGGGTGTCCAGCCTTTTCATGTGGAGGTCACATTACAATTTTTGTCTTACCTAGGGGGCCAATGAGACAATTTCACAAAGATAAAGGCATTAAAAATTTATCTATTAACCAAAACAACAACAAAGGTGCATTTTTGTGAAGAAGCTTTAACTGAGAAGACTGATTTATTGACTTATTTTCTTTCTCATCACTATGTTGGACGCTGATTTAGTGAAATACCTGGCTTTTTTTTGCCTGCACAAGTAGTCAATATCTGCCCTCATACTTCTTATAGCGATTCAGAGTTTTCTGGATAGATGTCCATATGTCAGGCTTGTATACGCTGGAGTTTAGAAGAGTAAGAGGCGACTTGATTGAAACATAAAAGATCCTGAGGGATCTTGACAGGGTGGATGTGGAAAGGATGTTTCCCCTTGTGGGAGAATCTAGAGCTAGGGGTCACTGTTTAAAAATAAGGCATCGCCCATTTAAGATAGAGATGAAGAGAAATATTCTCTATCAGAGGGTCGTGAGTCTTTGGAACTCTCTTCCTCAAAAGGCGAAGGAAGCAGAGTCTTTAAATATTTTTAAGACGGGGGTAGATAGATAAGCAAGGTGGTGAAAGGTTATTGGGGGTAGGCGGGAATTTGGTGGAGCAGGTTCGAGGGGCCGAGTGGCCTACTCCTGTTCCTTGTTCATATGTTCGTATGCTAGGAATGATCTTGATCGCACTCTCTTCCTCTCCCTCCTCTCTTTCTCTCTGTCTCTCCCCCTCTGTATTGTTCCCTCCCCTCTCTATTACATTCCCTTCTCTCTGTGTTGTCCCCAAAAAATGTCATCCCCCCTCTCTGTGACATTTCCCCCTCTGTGCAGGTCCCCCCCTCTCTGTGTCCTCCCTCTCTATGTCCCCCCTCTCTCTCTCTGTCCCCATCTTTGTCTCCCTTTCTCTCTCTGTCCCCTCACTATCTCTCTGTCCCCCCTTCTCTCACTCTGTCTCCCTGTCTTACTCCCCTCTCTTTCTGTCCCCATCTCTCTCTCTCTGTCTCCCCCCTCTCTCTCTCTCTCTCCCCTCTCTCTTTGTCTCCTTGTCCTACCCCCCTCTTTCCATCTCTGTCTTCATCTCTTTCTCTGAAGGAATGGTCGGGTCGGGCTCGGGTCAGGTCAAGTCGGGGTGGATTCAGGTTGGGTAGGGCTCGGGGCAAAATCGTTGGGACTCGGGCCAGGTCGGGCTTGGGTCCGCTGTGGTTCAGTCGGCTTCAGGTCTGGTTCTTTTTCCCCGACCTGAACAGGCCTCCAACCAGCCATATAATTCTGTGGCTACAAAAACAAGGCAGAGGTTGCGTGTTCTGCAGTGAGCTCCAGGGATGGGGGAATTTCAGTTACGAGGTGAGGTTGAAAAAGCTAGAGTTATTTTCCCTGAAGCAAAGGAGATTGAGGGGAGATTTGATAGAGGTGTACAAGATTATGACAGGCTTAGAAATGGTAGACAAGGAAAAACTGTTCCCATTAACTGATGATACATGGATTAGGGGACACAGATTGAAGGTTTTGGGCAAGAGATGCAGAGGGAATGTGGGGAAGAACTTTTTACGCAGCGAGTGTTAATGACCTAGAACTCGCTGCCCACAAGGGTGGTGGAAACAGAGACAATCAATGATTTCAAAAGGAAATTGGATGGGCACTTGAAGGAAGTAAACCTGCAGGATATGGGGATCGAACAGGGGAGTCAGACTGACTGGATTGATTGTTGCAGAGAGCTCACATGGACTCAATGGGCCGAATGGCCTCCTTCTATGCCGTATATGATTCTATGAGGGGCCTCCCAAATCCTTTCCACTATCTACAAAGTGCAAGTCAGGACTGTGATGGAATACACTCCCCATTTGCCTGGATGAGTGCAACTCTAATAAAACTTAAGAACAGGGTTGTCTAACCTTTTCGCATGGGGGGACACATTACAATTTTTATCTTACATAGGGGGTCGGTGAGACAATTTCGGAATGATAAAAGCATTAAAAATGTATCTTACTATTAATCAAACCAACAACAATGTTCATTTTTGTGAAGAAGCTTTAAATGAGAAGACTAATTTATTGACTTACTTTCTCTTCATTATGTTGGACACTGATTTAGTGAGATACCTGGCACTTCTTTGCTTGCACAAGTAGTCAGTGTTTGCCTGCACACTTGATGTAGCAATGCTGAATATTCAGGATAGATGTTATTCTGTCAGGAGTGATCTTGATCACTCTCTCTGTCTCTCTCTCTCCCTGCATTCCTCCCTCTCTGTGTGACCCCCATCCCTGTGTTGTCCTCACTTTCTGTGCCCCCCATCTCTGTCCCCCCCTTTCTCTCTCTGTTCGTCTCTCTCTCTCTCTCTGTTCCCCTTTCTCTCTGTTCCCCCACACTCTCTGTTCCCCCGTCTCTCTCTCTCTATCCTGGCTCTCTTTTGGTCCCCCCTCTTTCTCTGTTTCCTCTCTCTCTGTTCGCCCCACTCTCTCAGTCCCCCCCGTCTCTCAGTCTATCCCTGTTCACTCTATCTCCCCCTCTCTCACTCTTTGTCCCCCTTTCTCTCTCTCTGCACCCTCTATCTCTCTCACTCTCTGTCCCCCTTTCTCTCTGTCTCTGCTCCCTTTCTCTCTTTCTCTGTCCTCTCTATCTCTGTTCCTCTCTCTCTCTCGCTCTGTCCCTCTCTCTCTCTCTCTATCCCTCTCTCTCTCTGACAGTTGAAGAGAGTAGGAACGCTCTGCAGATGGTTGATCAGTTTTTTTTTAAAGATCGCAGTCAGTTTCACAGCTGACAGCTCATAGAGTCACAGAGTCATACAGCACAGAAACAGGCGCTTCGGCCCATCGTGTCTGTGCCGGCCATCAAGCACCTACCTATTCTAATCTCATTTTCTAGCATTTGGCCCGTAGCCTTGGTGTTTCAAGTGCTCATCTAAATACTTCTTAAATGTTGTGAGGGTTCCTGCCTCTACCACCCCTTCAGGCAGTGCGTTCCAGATTCCAACCACCCTCTGGGTGAAATTTTTTTCCTCAAATCCCCTCTAAACCTCCTGCCCTTTACCTTAAATCAATGTCCCCTGGTTATTAAAAAGTTTCTTCCTACCTAATCTATCAATGCCCCTCATAATTTTGTATACCTCAATCATGTCCCCCCTCAGCCTTCTCTGCTCTAAGGAAAACAACCCTAGCCTTTTCAGTCTCTCTTCACTCCAGTCCAAGCAACATCCTGGTAAATCTCCTCTGCACCCTCTCCAGTGCAATCACATATTTCCTATAGTGTGGTGCTCAGAATTATACACAGTACTTCAGCTGTGGCCTAACTAGCATTTTATACAGCTCCATCATAACCTCCCTGCTCTTATATTCTATGTCTCGGCTACAAAGGCAAGTATCCCATATGCCTTCCTAACCACCTTATCTACCTGTTCTGCTGCCTTCAGTGATCTATAGACAAGTATACCAAGGTTCCTCTGACCTCTGTACTTCCTAGGGTCCTACCATACATTGTATATTCCCTTGCCTTGTTAGTCCTCCCAAATTGCATCACCTCAGACTTCTCAGGATTAAATTCCATTTACCACTGCTCTGCCCATCTTACAGATAGATTTGGGGTTTTCCAGTGGCCTTTAAAAAAAATTGGAATGCGGCGGAAGACCCCAAATCTGTCCGAAGTTGGGAAATCACTGTTCCTGATGTCAGCACCTGTCAGCTGTGAAACTGACTAACAACCTTTTTTAAAAGCCAGTCTGACAAAGGGCAATTTCTCAACTCCAGTCACAGACTCCTAGTGAGGATGAGGAATGGCCTGGTACAGTGTACATCCGCGGACCGGATGGAAGCCTTTGGTGGGCCGTATTGCTGGCGCACAGACCATATGTTGGACAACCCTGCTCAAGAAAGTTGACACCATCCAGGACAAAGTAGCCTGCTTGATTGGCTACTTCCCAAAGCTTCCTCAACAGCACCTCCCAAAAGTACAACAGCTACTACCTGATGGATACGGGCAGCAAGTGCATGAGAACACTGCCACCTACACACCATTCTGACTTCGAAATATCTCAGCGTTCCTTCATCGTTGCTGGATCAAAATCCTGGTACTCTGTCCTGTGGGAGTACCTTCACCATGTGGACTGCAGCAGTTCAAGAAGGTTGTTCACCAACACCATCTCATGGGTAATTACGACTGGGCAATAAATACTAGCCTTGCTAACAAAGCACACATCCCATTAATGAATAAAAAAACAAAAGATACTGTCACGCTTCCTCAAGGGTTAATGCAGGCGGAGGGTAATACTGAGAGATATTCCTTTCCACTTTATATTGCTAAACTCAGTCTATGCCAAATGCCCAAAGGACATTAATGTAGTGAGGATTTCAAAAGAGACATAAATAACATTTTTTCAATCACCCTTTAAGTCTCTTTTTCTTTTATAAATGCTATTAATGATCAGATTTCATGAAAATAATTGCTGCATTTTACTATTTTTTGAAAAAAAACACACAGCCACGGTCTTGTTCTGTGCATGTGAGTCAAGGGCAGGAGCAATTAATACAGATTGCACACTGCAACACAGAAAACTTCCTCGTGGTCCATGGGTTGCAAGTACAATTCCAGCTTTGTTACATTGACAAGGAAGGCCTGTGAGATTTGTGCCAGTGTGAAATCCAATCCAACGCCTGCTCATATTTTGGCTCCGGCATTGTTTTTCTGTTTGTTTTCCTTTTAGTCAGGAATCAATCTCAATATCTTAATTCTTATGATGACAATAATTAGGCGACTTTAGTGTGGGCACGTGGGAGGGAGAATTGTAAAGAGAATGCTACTTGTGTTCTCATTGCAAATGGCTAGTGCCAACATTCTTGAAATTCATCTACCTCAGCGGTGAAGGGTGGAAAGGAAATAACTTTCCTGGTACCAGAGCCTCCAACTCAAGGACATGTGAACTGGCAGGTTCTCCACTGGGATACAATGAATGAAGCGGTGCAGTGAATTCAGGGCAGTTGGAAAAATACCCTTTAGCTGCACTACCCCGTGGCCCCTCCCCCCACCCCCAGCCCACTTCCTCCGACCTCTGGAGAGAAAGCTATAGCACTCACTTGATTTCTCCTCCTCCTGAAACAAATCCTTTCTGGCTACAAAGATTGAAAGAATGAGAAAAAGGATAGAGAACTCCTGTGTCAATTGAACCAACACCTTATGAAATTGTGAAAAGTGATCTAGCAAGGAGGAGCGCCCAGATGAATTGTTGCTAATCCTGAGATTTCACTGTGAAATCATCCTATTACACCTTCACATTCGGAACATTATAGTTTTTTGAACTCCTGACAATGTAGAATCCTTTCTTCAGCTTTAATATTGTTAGACAGCATTCAGTCTGCCCGTAACTGAAACCAGGAAAGTCTGAATCAGCGAGAGTGACATTATCTAAATGATTGTGTTCTGTGAGCTTGATTGACAGCTTCACTGCTGACAGGATTGACATTCAATGCTTCTGGAAATCCAGAGTGATAATGCAGCTTGTTAAAAATACCCTCCCTCCGCACCCCTCAAAAAGCAGCACTTAACAATCAGCAGCAATGTAGCGCACTTCAAAATGAATCAAAATGATGTTCAAAACATTGGCCTCAGCTGTGAGGCCACCCATAGCTGAGTAGCCTGTCAGCGTTCACTATCAAGGGTTCACATTTAAATAGAGGCCACCTTGGCAAAAGTACTGAAGGGTAAGTGGCACCCCTGGAACCATACCCCAATCAAGATTAATTAAATAAATGAGAGTAGCAAGAAAACAAAATTATGCCCAGGGACCTGTCTTGATGGCTTGATGACTAACTCCACTGTATATAATATGATGTAACTGCACTATGATATAATGTTAACCTTGGGATTCTTAGCTCTGAGATGAAAGTAATTGGTTTAATGTCCACTCCAAAATCCTGCCGACAGTGGGCAGGATTGCAACCACTGGTGCCCTCCACCGGGAACGTTACTTGAATTCGGGGTGGGGGAAGGAGTGGTGGAATTAGTGAGGAAGGGAATCTAATTTGCATTGGGCTGCTGGACATCTGCAGTCGCAAAATCTGGCTGCCCAGTTAATTTTTTAAAGTTATTTTCAAGCTACCTAAACAAAGAGTGGAGTAGGAATTATTCTTGGGAAGTATTGCAAAGCAAGTGTTATCAAATGACCCACTGTTATTCACCCTGCCCGATATTCAGTTAGACCAGTGTCCAATTCAATACCATCCACTTGCATAACACTTAAAACAAATTTCTACCCGTTTGTCTACTTTGTACCACAGCCTTAATACAAATGTCCCCTCAAATCTAATGTTTTAAAATTGCAGCCCCCCCCCCCATCCCCATCCACTGTCCTGACTCCATGCAGGCTTCTATCACCCATCAAGGATCTATCCTTGGCCCCCTCCTATTTCTCGTGTACATGCTGCCCCTTGGTGATGTCATCCAAAAGCACAATGTCAGTTTTCACATGTATGCTAATATCACTCAGCTCTACATTACTCTCAACTCCTCCACTGTTGCTAAATTATCAGATTGCTTATCTGACATCCACAACCCTCCAAGTTATCTGCACTCCTCTAATTCTTTGACCAAACGTTTGGTTATCTGACCTAATATCTCCTTTTGTGGCTCGGTGTAATACTTTGTTTTATAATGCTCTTGTAAAGTACCTTGGACATTATATTACATTAAAAGTGCTATATAAATATAAGTTGTGATCTGTGTAAGTGGACAGCTGTCAATATTTTTTAAAGAAAAATTCTGCGCATTCTTTGGGGTCCAGGTCACTTCTCCAGCCTGGAATCCTATTGCCCCCTCAAATGGGCCCCACTACCACAGCTATTACCATTACAGCCTGCAATGCTTTGTTAGGTCCCAAATAAGCTAAGGGGGCAGGAACTCCTGATTTAGAGAATCTCTGCCCCTGGCTTTGTCCCTTGTAAGGGGCAGGGAGACATGCCCGAAACGGAAAATTCCTGAAAACAGCAGAGACCCGGCACCACCAAAACACTGCCAATTACTAGTGGGTTCTGCTGGTTCAAGACATAATGGGACACTAGCTGAACCCCTGCCCTCAATTCGAAGAGTTTGAATGTTCAAAGAGGCTTTTTTGGTGGTATTGTGTTATTTTGGTAGCAATTATTTTTAATGCAGATAGCCGGGTGTTTTTTATCAAGGTCAGTGGCATGAGGTAGACAGACAATGTTTCTTTACGTGGCTTACAAATGACATTCAAAAGTTAAAATTCCTTCATGCAAAAAATAGCTAAAGCTTGGACTTTGACTCCTTCTAAACATCTCACTGATTCGGAATAATGTCATTATGGTGACTATTTCTCCTTTCTGAGAATGATCTGCATTGTCAGAGATTAATTCTTAAGGAATTACAAGGCTGGAACTTTGTACAATGTGCTCAGTGATTGGAATGTCTGGGACAATTAGCTGTGATGAGGAATGTTTCCCTATTCTAGATGCAGTGGGGCTTTTCTTCCATGTGTGGAATGTTCAAATAGAATGTTTTTTTTGGTGGGGGGTGGGGGGCTTGAGTACATATAAATGGGTACTTGCCCTGTTTTTACAGCTGTGTTGCCCAGAAACTTATGTTGTTAAAATCAGTGCTTGTCAGCAGATCCAGTAACAAATTCAGCTATCCGTTTTCTTTAAGCAATGTTATGGAGAAAGTGTGCTGAATTTAATTGAGGGATTGATTGCTGTTTTATTTCTGTGCTGTTCTCGCTGGCGCCTGATAATCCTGAAATTGTTGAATGTGATGAAATTGGTAAGTAAAACTGTTGTATGTGTTTAATTCATTCAGGACATGTGGGTATCACTGGCAAAACCAGCAATTATTGGCCATTCCTAGTTGTCATTAACAAGTGGTGATGAGTCTTGTTGAACCGCTGCAGTCTGTGGTGATGATACTCTCACAGTGCTGGTCAGTAGTGTGTTCTAGGCTTTCGACACAGCAATGATGAATTTGAATGTTAATTTTATAACTATTAAACATTTTTTTCTTATCAATATTCCCCCCAACCCCTAGATTTTCTGACTGCTTGCTGTGACATGGTTCTACACACATTGGATGCCGTCTCGTTTCTCATCCAAGTGATTGCAAACCTTGAGACTGTACTGTTCCACCATGGGGTGCAACGCAGTCAAGCCCCAGTCTTTGTTCACCTATGGATTTGCACCAGGGTTGCTGGATAGTGAATAGGAGTTAATTTCTCCTTCCTTATCCAGACATTGAGAAAAATTGTAGTGTGCATATTGCTGCCCCACCTTAGATTGGGGATCGCATCCGGGACCATCCTGGTCTGTATGGTTTAGCTACTCACTGGGTAGATTCCCTGATGTATTGGGCAGCCCATTTTCAATAATTATCCCCACTTCCCCTCTGTTGAGCTCTGTCACCCATACACCATCTCAGGCCAAGTGTCTAATTTCAACAGTAGAATACACTAAAAACATCCCAAGAATAATAGAAAATCAAGAGGCAAAAGGGAGGGAGGAATTTGAAATAATCACTATTGCTAGAGAAAAAGTACTATGAAAACTAATGGGAGTAAAGGTTGACAAGTCCCCTGGACCAGATGGCCTCCATTCTAGGGTCTAAAAAGAAGTGGCTGCAGAGATAGTGGATGCATTTGTTGTAATCTTTCCAAATTTCCTAGATTCTGGAAAGGTCTCAGCGGATTGGAAAACCGCAAATGTAACACACCTATTCAAGAAAAGGAGAGAGAAAGCAGGAAGCTATAGGCCAGTTAGCCTAATGTCTGTCATTGGGAAATTGCTAGAATCTATTATTAAGGAAGTAGTTGCAGAACATTTAGAAAATCATAATATAATCAGGCAGAGTCAACATGGTTTTATGAAAGGGAAATTGTGTTTGACAAATTTATTAGAGTTCTTTGAGGAGCAGTGTGGATAAAGGGGAGCCAGTAGGTGTTGTGTATTTGCATTTCCAAAAGGCATTTGATAAAGTGCCACTTAAAGGTTACTGCTCTTGGTGTTGGGGGTAATGTATATTAGCACAGATAGAGGACTGTCTATAACAGGAAACAGAGAGTTGGGATAAATTGGTCATTTTCAGGTTGGCAAACTGTAACTAGTGGGATGCCACAGGGATCAGTGCCGGGGTCTCAACTATTTACAAACTATATTAATGACTTGGATGAAGAGACAGAGTTTATTGTAGCCAAACTTCTTGATGATACGAAGATAGGTGGGAAAGCAAATTGTAAGGGGCACACAAAGATTCTGCAAAGGGATATAGATAGGTCAAGTGAGGGGGAAAAATTTTGCAGATGGAGTATATTGTGGGAAAATGTGAGTTAACCACTTTGGTAGGAAGAATACAATAGCAGAATATTATTTACATGGAGAGAGACTGCAGAATGCTGCAGTTTTTTTTATTATTCATTCGTGGAATGTGGGCATCGCCGACTATGCCAGCATTTATTGCCCATCCCTAATTGCCCTTGAGAAGGTGGTGCTGAGCCACCTTCTTGAACTGCTGCAGTCCGTGTGGTGTAGGTACACCCACAGTGCTGTTAGGAAGGGAGTTCCAGGAATTTGACCTGGTGACAGTGAAGGAATGGCGATATAGTTCCAAGTCAGAAGGATCTAGGTGTCCTCGTACA
The DNA here is from genome assembly GCF_036365525.1 of Heterodontus francisci. Classification (NCBI taxonomy): domain Eukaryota; kingdom Metazoa; phylum Chordata; class Chondrichthyes; order Heterodontiformes; family Heterodontidae; genus Heterodontus; species Heterodontus francisci. The sequence goes on along the minus strand of NC_090388.1, from coordinate 70,803,439 downwards.
TGAATCACAAAAAGTTAACATGCAGGTACAGCAAGTAATTAGGAAGGCAAATGGAATGTTGGCATTTATTGCAAGTGTGATGGAGTATAAAAGCAGGGAAGCCTTGCTACAATTGTACAGGATGTTGGTGAGACCACACCGAGGGGGCTGTGTACAGATTTGGTCTCCTTGTTTAAGAAAGATTATATTTGCATTGGAGGCAGTTTAGAGAAGGTTCACTAGATTGATTCCTGGGATGAAGGGGTTGTCTTATGATGAAAGGTTGAGCAGGTTGAGCTTATACTCATTGGAGTTTAGAAGAATGAGAGATGATATTATTGAAACAAAAAGGATTCTGAGGGGGTTCGACAAGGTAGATGCTGAGAGGATGTTTCCCCTCATGGGCGAATCTAGAACTATGGAGCACAGTGAGGTCAGGGATATGGTTACAAGGAAGCAAGAGGGCACTGGCAAGCAAGAACCTGGTTTAAAGTGTGTCTATTTCAACGCCAGGAGCATCCGGAATAAGGTGGGTGAGCTTGCAGAATGGGTTGGTACCTGGGATCTCGATGTAGTGGCCATTTCGGAGACATGGGTAGAGCAGGGGCAGGAATGGATGTTGCAGATTCCGGGATTTAGATGTTTCAGTAAGAACAGAGAAGATGGTAAAAGAGGGGGGGGGGGTGTGGCATTGTTAATCAAGGAGAGTATTACAGCGACAGAAAGGACGTTTGAGGACTCGTCTACTGAGGTAGTATGGGCTGAGGTTAGAAACAGGAGAGGTGAGGTTACCCTGTTGGGAGTCTTTTATAGACCTCCGAATAGTTCCAGAGATGTAGAGGAAAGGATAGCGAAGATGATTCTCGACAGGGGTGAGAGGAACAGGGTAGTTGTTATGGGGGACTTTAACTTTCCAAATATCGACTGGAAATACTATAGTTCGAGTACTTTAGATGGGTCTGTTTTTGTCCAGTGTGTGCAGGAGGGTTTTCTGACACAGTATGTGGACAGGCCAACCAGGGGCGATGCCACATTGGATTTGGTACTGGGAAATGAACCCGGCCAGGTGTTAGATTTAGATGTAGGTGAGCACTTTGGTGACAGTGATCACAATTCGGTTAGGTTTACCTTAGCGATGGGCAGGGACAGTTATATACCGCAGGGCAAGAATTATAACTGGGGGAAAGGAAATTATGATGCGATTAGGCAAGATTTAGGATGCGTAGGATGGGGAAGGAAACTGCAGGGGATGGGAACAATCGAAATGTGGAGCTTATTCAAGGAGCAGCTACTGCGTGTCCTTGATAAGTATGTACCTGTGAGGCAGGGAGGAAGTTGTCGTGCGAGGGAGCCGTGGTTTACTAAAGAAGTTGAAGCGCTTGTCAAGAGGAAGAAGAAGGCTTATGTTAGGATGAGATGTGAAGGCTCAGTTAGGGCGCTTGAGAGCTACAAGCTAGCCAGGAAGGATCTAAAGGGAGAGCTAAGAAGAGCAAGGAGAGGACACGAGAAGTCATTGGTGGATCGGATCAGGGAAAACCCTAAGGCTTTCTATAGGTATATCAGGAATAAAAGAATGACTAGAGTTAGATTAGGGCCAGTCAAGGATAGTAGTGGGAAGTTGTGTGTGGAATCAGAGGAGATAGGGGAAGTGTTAAATGAATATTTTGCGTCAGTATTTACAGTAGAGAAAGAAAATGTTGTTGAGAATACTGAGATTCAGGCTACGAGGCTAGATGGGATTGAGGTTCACAAGGAGGAGGTGTTAGCAATTTTGGAAAGTGTGAAAATAGATAAGTCCCCTGGGCCAGATGGGATTTATCCTAGGATTCTCTGGGAAGCTAGGGAGGAGATTGCAGAGCCTTTGTCCTTGATCTTTATGTCGTCATTGTCGACAGGAATAGTGCCGGAAGACTGGAGGATTGCAAATGTTGTCCCCTTGTTCAAGAAGGGGAGTAGAGACAGCCCTGGTAATTATAGACCTGTGAGCCTCACTTCGGTTGTGGGTAAAATGTTGGAAAAGGTTATAAGAGACAGGATTTATAATCATCTTGAAAAGAATAAGTACATTAGAGATAGTCAGCACGGTTTTGTGACGGGTAGGTCGTGCCTCACAAACCTTATTGAGTTTTTCGAGAAGGTGACCAAACAGGTGGATGAGGGTAAAGCAGTGGATGTGGTGTATATGGATTTCAGTAAGGCGTTTGATAAGGTTCCCCACGGTAGGCTATTGCAGAAAATACGGAAGTATGGGGTTGAAGGTGATTTAGAGCTTTGGATCAGAAATTGGCTAGCTGAAAGAAGACAGAGGGTGGTGGTTGATGGCAAATGTTCATCCTGGAGTTTAGTTACTAGTGGTGTACCGCAAGGATCTGTTTTGGGGCCATTGCTGTTTGTCATTTTTATAAATGACCTGGAAGAGGGTGCAGAAGGGTGGGTTAGTAAATTTGCAGATGACACTAAGGTCGGTGGAGTTGTGGATAGTGCCGAAGGATGTTGTAGGGTACAGAGAGACATAGATAGGCTGCAGAGCTGGGCTGAGAGATGGCAAATGGAGTTTAATGCGGAAAAGTGTGAGGTGATTCACTTTGGAAGGAGTAACAGGAATGCAGAGTACTGGGCTAATGGGAAGATTCTTGTTAGTGTAGATGAGCAGAGAGATCTTGGTGTCCAGGTGCATAAATCCCTGAAGGTTGCTAACCAGGTTAATAGGGCTGTCAAGAAGGCATATGGTGTGTTAGCTTTTATTAGTAGGGGGGTCGAGTTTCGGAGCCACGAGGTCATGCTGCAGCTGTACAAGACTCTGGTGAGACCGCACCTGGAGTATTGCGTGCAGTTCTGGTCACCGCATTATAGAAAGGATGTGGAAGCTATGGAAAGGGTGCAGAGGAGATTTACTAGGATGTTGCCTGGTATGGAGGGAAGGTCTTACGAGGAAAGGCTGAGGGACTTGAGGTTGTTTTCGTTGGAGAGAAGGAGGAGGAGAGGTGACTTAATAGAGCCATATAAGATAATCAGAGGGTTAGATAGGGTGGATAGTGAGCGTCTTTTTCCTCGGATGGTGATGGCAAACACGAGGGGACATAGCTTCAAGTTGAGGGGTGATAGATATAGGACAGATGTGAGAGGTAGTTTCTTTACTCAGAGAGTAGTAAGGGCGTGGAATGCCCTGCCTGCAGCAGTAGTAGATTCGCCAACTTTAAGGGCATTTAAGTGGACATTGGATAGACACATGGATGAAAATGGAATAGTGTAGGTCAGATGGTTTCACAGCTCGGCGCAACATCGAGGGCCGAAGGGCCTGTACTGCGCTGTAATATTCTAATTCTAATTCTAATTCTAATTCTAATTTCAAAATAAGGGGTCTCCCATTTTAGACAGAGATGAGGAGGACTTTCTTTTCTCAGAGGGTCATTAATCTTTGAAATTTTCTTCCCCAGAGAGCAGTGGAGGCTGGGTCATTGAATATATTCAAGGCTGAGTTAGACAGATTATTGATCTGCAAGGGAGTCAAGGGTTATGGGCAGGAAAGTGGAGTTAAGGCCACAATCAGATCAGCCATGATCTTACTGAATGGTGGAGCAGGCTCAAGGGGATGAATGGTTTACTCCAGCTCCTATTTATCATGTTCTTCTGGCAATGTTTCTCTTAAATTAATTAGTGGGAGCAATGTGAGGGTGGCCTGAGGTGACTTTCCCTGTCTCAGTTTAGAGTTGTCCCTGCCCCCGAGTCAGTACTTCACCTAAAATCACAATTGAGACTGGGAACTTATTGGCCTGGATTTTCACCACTATCGCATCCCAATTTGGGCAGGATAGTGACAGAAAATGCTGTAAAATGAGCCCAATTTCGCTTCCATACATTCCCCGTCCCCACCCTTGCTCCTATCCCAGCCGGGATGATCACGGATCACCCTCTCCCACCCACTCTGTGGGAGGTGGGAAGCTAGTAATTTTCCCCTATTTATTACTTGTGCTACAGATCCCGGGGACAACCCGGAGAGGGGTTGATGTTGGCCCAAGGGCAACAGCAAAGGGCAGAGATGGCTCATGAGTGGGCACCCCTCCTCTCAGACTTCAAATATTCACTTTTTTAGACCGCAATTTAGTCCAAGCCCTGAGAAAGAATCCACTTCCCACCTATTGACATCACTGTGTCAGCCAATGAGATGGAGGTGGGGTGGCAGTTATGGCCAAACGTGTAGCAAACAGTCTGTTTTACAGCAAAGTCTATTTACAGCTAACAGCAAAGCAAACAAAGTCTATTTAAAGTCTAGTTAAAACAGTCTCTATGAACTAAAGCAAACGGAACTAATGACCAAAACAATCACAACCTCTCCTGATGATGAAGCAGGGTGGAGGCTCAATGGTTGAGTATGTTCAAGTCTGAAATGGTGTTGAAGTAGAAGATCAGCCATGATCTCACTGAATGGCGAAGCGGGCTGAATGGCCTATTCCTGCTCCTATTTCATATGTTCTTATGTAGAAGAAAATATTCAGCTTGGGGAAAATAAAATGGACTGTCACTAATGGTGGTGAAATTCAGCTTGTGCAGTTTCATAAAATGGGCAATATTACAATGGCATCCCCTGCTACATTCCACGTCTTGAACATACTCAACCATTGACCCTTCACAGCCCTCTGGGGCAGAAAATTCCAAAGATTCACCACCCTCTGAGTGAAGAAATTCCTCCTCATCTCAGTCTTAAATGGCTTTTCCCTTATTCTGAGATTGTGTCCCCTGGTTCTAGACTTCCCAGCCAGGGGAAACATCCTATCCACGCAAGAACTTTGTATGTTTGAATGAAATCTCCTCTCATTCTTCTAACCTCCAGGGAATAAAGGCCCAGTCTATTTAATCTTTCCTCATAGGACAATCCCTCCACCATATATTTGCTGTAACACATCTTTACTCCTATATTCAAATCCTCTTGTAATGAAGGCCAACGTGCCATTTGCCTTCTTAATTGCTTGCTGTTAGCTTTCAGTATCTACAACTTAGTCCTTCCCAGAAGAAAGCACGTCAACAATCTCCTGGGCCTGACCAAGGATATCTAGAACACAGGGTACCAATATGCAACCCCCATTTTGTGCTACTGTGTAAGATGGATTTTACTCCCAATGTTTCTTTTTATATGTTTATTTCAGCGTATATGTAGTGACACTGTTGATAAATAATAAGACAATTTAAGATTTATGCATGTTTAATAGTTTGAAATTTTGCAAGTAATTGCTGAACAAGAGTACAGAGTGAATTTTGTGAAGCTCCACTTGTAATAAGCAGCCTTGCTGCTGATGGAATTTTGGGAGGGGGCAACAGTGTGAGCTTCATTTGATAGGGCCTTGATTTGGTGATGGTCTGGCACTGATTGGTGGCTATGCCTTGACTACAGAGTGTTTCATTTTACCTTTCACAGGTCCCTCCCCAATCCATCCCAGCAGATGTCCTGCACGACTATTAAAATATTATCCTTTGCAGATGGGTGTGCCTCCAAGGATCATTTAGTGGGAATGTTGTTTCTAATGCAGTTATTCGGATAGGTTCTGAAACTCTTAACAGTCTGTGTATATGTGAACATGATGAGCGTGTATGCAGTGCGCCACAGGGTCTTGGAGAGGTTTCTTTCAAATTTACCACAATGTCCTATAAAGTTTTTGGTAAATAAAAAGATGCCATGACCTGAATTGTGACCTTCTCTTTAACTAGTTGTGCTCACTGTTACACAGTGGTATTTTCTGGTCAGATCTGGCAATTGCAGGGACAAAACAAAACAGAATCTTGCCTTCAGTAAGCAGTCTCTTATAAAATACAATGAAACTCTTGCTTATTTGTTCTTAGGATATAGGTGACACTGGCAAGACAGTATTTATTGCTCATCCCTGGGAAGTCTGAGAGTATTAAACAGGGCAGCACAGTGGTGCAGTGGTTAGCACCGCAGCCTCACAGCTCCAGCGACCCGGGTTCAGTTCTGGGTACTGCCTGTGTGGAGTTTGCAAGTTCTCCCTGTGCCTGCGTGGGTTTTCATCGGGTGCTCTGGTTTCCTCCCACCACCAAAGACTTGCAGGTTGATAGGTAAATTGGCCATTATAAATTGCCCCTAGTATAGGTAGGTGGTAGGAAAATATAGGGACAGGTGGGGATGTGGTAGGAATATGGGATTAGTGTAGGGTTAGTATAAATGGGTGGTTGATGGTCGGCACGGACTCAGTGGGCCGAAGGGCCTGTTTCAGTGCTGTATCTCTAAATAAATTAAAAAATAAATAAATAAAAAATCAACCACTTAAGTGTGGAACTGGAGTCACATGTAAGGCAAGCCAGGTTCCCTTCTCTGAAGGAAAATTAGAGAGCCAGTTGGGTTTTACAACAATGAGGACATAAGAAATAGGAGAAGGAGTAGATCATACGACACTTCAAACCTGCTCTGCCATTCAAACGATCATGGCTGATCTTCTACCTCAACTCCACTTTCCTGCCCACTCCCCATATTCCTTGTCAGCCTTAAAAATATTCAACTATGGAGCATAGACAACCTTTAGGGTAGAGGATTCCAAAGATTCACAACCCTTTGAGTGAATAAATTTCTTCTCATCTCAGTCCCAAACGATCGGGCACTTATCCTGAAGCTGTGCCCCCGTGTTCTAGATTCCCCAACCTCTCAGTATCTATCCTGCCAAGCCTCTTCAGAATCTTGTATGTTTCAACGGGATCACCTCTCATTCTTCTAAACTCCAGAGAGTATCGGCCCAATTTACTCAGCCTCTCATTATAGGACAACCCTTTTATTCCAGGAAATAATCTAGTGAACTTTTAATGTCCTGCCTCCAATGCAAGTATATCCTTCCTTAAATATGGAGACCAAAACTGCACACAGTACTCCAGGTGTGTTCTCACCAAAGCCCTGTATAATTGTAGCAAGACATCTTTATTCTTGTACTCCAATCCCCTTGCAATAAAGGCAAACATGCCATTTGCCTTCCTAATTGCTTGCTGTAGCTGCATGCTAACTTTCTGTGTTTCTTGTATGAGTACACCCAAGTCTCTCTGAACATCAACATTTAGAAGTTTCGCGCCTTTTAAAAAATATTCTACTTTTCTATTCTTATTACCAAAGTGAATAACTTCACACTTCCCCACATTATACTCCATCTGCCACCTATTGTCAACTCACTTAACCTGTCTATATCTCTTTGCAGCCTCTTTATGTCCTCCTCACAGCTTACGTTCCCAACTAGCTTTCTATCATTAGCAAACTTAGATAAATTACTCTTCGGGCTGAATTTTTACAGCTGGCGGCGAGCTTCAATAATGGTGCAGCACACACACGAAATGTGCGCTGCTGAGCCACCGAGATATTTAGCATAGTGGCTCATTTACATGGAGGGGGCGGAACGCCCACCCCCAATGACGTACAGGGAGCAGGCGCTCCGTCCCCAGCAACGGGTGTCCAGCGCCACTGCACAGGCGAGCCGCCATTTTTAAAGGGCTTCAAACCCTTCAGGACCGTATAAAATTTTAAAGGTCCCTGTCTGCAAAAGGTAAAAGTACAATTTTAATAGCACATTGAATCCCTACTCCCACCTCCCCCTCCCCCAATGCTTCCTCTCCATTAACCAATCCTCTATTCCTGCTAATATCACCGGCAACTCTATGAGCCCTTATCTTGCATATTAACATTTTGTGTGGCATCTTACCAAATGCCTTTTGGAAATCCAAGTATACAACACCTAGTTGTTCCTCTTTATCTACCCTACTAGTTACATCCTCAAAACACTCTAATACATTTTTCAAACACGATTTCCTTTTCGAAAAAACCTTGTTTGCTACTTCTGATCATACTATGATTTTCTAAGTGCATTGTTAAAACTTCCTTAATTCCAGCATTTTCCTGACAACTGATCTTAGGCTAACTGGCCTGCAGTTCCCTGTTTTCTCTCTCATTCCTTCCTTGAATAGCGGTATTGCATTTGCTAACTTTCAATCCGCTGGAACTGTTCTAGAATCTAGGGAATTTTGGAAAATCATAACCAGTGCATCCGCTATCTCTGCAGCTACCTCTTTCAGAACCCTAGGGTGTAGGCCATCAGGTCCTGGCGATTTGTTGGCTTTTAGTCCCTTAAGATTCTGCTATACATTTACTCTGCTGCTATTAATTACTTTAAGTTCCTCACTCTTATAAGTGCCTTTGTTACCCTTTATTTCTGATATGTAATTTGTGTCTTCTACTATGAAGAGACACAAAATATTTGTTTCATGTCTGTGCCATTTCCTCAGTCCCCATGATAATATCTCCTGTCTCTAAAGGACCAACTGTAAGTATTCGGCTCCTTTTTACATACTTGTAAAAGCTCTTACAATCTGATTTATATGCCTGGCTAGTTTACTCTCGTTCTATTTTTTTCCCTTTTTATCAACCTTTTGGTGGCCCTTTGCTGGTTTTTAAAGCACTCCCAATCCTTAGGCTTACTATTATTCTTTGCAACATTTTAAGCCTCTTCTTTTAATCTATTACTATCCTTAGCTTCCCTAGTAAGCCACAGATGGATCTTTCTCACTGAGTTTTTTAATGGAATGTATTGAACATTATGAATTGTTTCTTTAAATGTTTCCAACTGTTTATTTACCACTAAACCTTTTAGTCTATTTACACAACCAAACTTAGCCAGCTCTGTCCTTGTACCTATGTATTTGGCTTTAAGGTTAAGATACTTATTTGGGACTGGGGTATGTCACTTTCAAACTTGGTATTGTTACGACTGAGGTGGGAGGAGTGCACTGTTTATTCTAGTTCCACTTCTCCACAGGTCACAAGACATATTTAAATTTTACCACTTACCAATATGGTTAATCATATACTCTATTTTTCCCAGAATAAAATACACTAACCAGGTTTCTTTAATGAGCAACAAAATTATCAGTTTATTATAAAACAAGTCTTAACCAGTAATGAAGTAAAGCATAAACATACAGATTGAAATTTTAAAGTTCCCTTTTTACCTTAGCCCCTCACACTCTCATACACACGCACACGCACACGCACACGCACACGCACACACACTTACACTGGTTAACCAGAAAAATAAAAGCGAATTTTGTTCAGAGCTCTGTTACAGACAAAAAAACACTTAGGCTGAATACTTGCTCATTCTTGAAGAAAACAGCAGATGAGATATGTTGTGTTCCAAAACTGGCATACTGTTTAGCCTCCAAATACACATAGACGGGTCACTGGGATCTTTTAGAACAGTTCTTTTCAGGCAGTGTTGAGAATTAATTTAGCAGGCTTTTCTTCAAAGACAGGAGAAAAGTTGAGTTGACATAGTGGACTTCTCAGGGTCCTTTAGAAAGGTGCTGGAAAGCTGAGCTGGGTTGTGGTCTTCTGTCCTTTCTTGGGAATTTGTCTCTCCTTTTGCAGGCTTACTCTTTCAACATTCAGCAAGAATCTGAGCCCTTCCTCCATTACACTTCTTCAGCAGGCTTTTTAAAGAGATGGAACAGGCTGGGCTGAGGTGGGTTCTGTCCTGTCAAGGGGCGCGCAACTGATACTTCTCTGCACACATCTTCCCCAATTACCAGGGTTTCTGTTCTATTTTTAACTTGAGTCATGTGACAACCAGTCAACATTGTTGTCAAACAAGTTCTTTCAGTGTCCTCTTGATGACACTCTTGAAACAAAACTGGTCCAATATTTCTTCAGTTTGGCTATGAATTTCTCAAAAATATTTTAAGAAATAACAGAAGCACTTTCAAAACAGGATGGAATTCAATTGTATTACAATCACTTTTTCCCAGCAGATCTTTTACTATGAGATTACTAATTAATCCTGCCTCATTGCACAATACTAGATCTAAAAATAGCTTTATCCCTAGTTGGTTCCACAACATATTATTCCAGGAAAGTGTCATGAAAACATTCTACAAACCAGGGATAGGCACTGACATGTTGCACCATAGACATTTGACAAAATTATTGACTCAGCCATGGACATGGGGGCAATTAATCTGTATATAAAGTATATAGCCAATCTAATGCCATCAAAACACAGTCTAACTTAAAACACATTTCTCTGTATAGATAAAGTAGCTAAACGTACAAACATTAATGGAGAGCAGCACAACTGTATTAGCTAGCTAGCAAACAAAATATATACAGGAAATATGGATCCTGATTGACTAGATGGCAAAGCTCCATTATTGCTTTTCAGCTTAGTTTGAGTTTCCTAAGTCTTATGCCCTTTGTATATTGTCATGAAGGTGCTTCCATTATTAATATTGTTTTGAGGACTTGTGTTTAAAGGACTGTGGAAAATACCTGAGAAGATGACTGGACTTGTTTTTTTTAAAAGGGTCACAGGTAGGACACTTGGTACTTTGTTTAAAAAAGCACCGGAAGTCACATGTCTTAAGCTAAGTAAACAGCCGGAGCCTTATGGACTATGGAACTGTTTAGACTGGATTTACGGCTGTCAGGGGTTTTGGTTTCATTTTTGGATGAAGAGAGAAGCCATCCAATTCATCCTTTTCCATCTGCTTTGGAAAATCTTCTGAGAATCCAGTGTGATAGCTGAAACCACTCATGCAGTAGTTCTCCCAAAAAGCCTGCAAGACTACTCTTCGATGTCTCCTGAACAGAACTGCTCCAGAAAGATCCAAATGACAGCCATCTACATGTATTCAGATGCCAGACCAAAGGGCCATCTAGAACATTCCATATCTTATCCTTTTGCTTCAAGAATTGAAAATAATTTGGCCAAAGTATTTTTTAAAAAGTTGATCTCTGCAGAGCCAGTTTCTTTCATTTTTCTTCATTTTCTCTTTAACGTCTGTGTGTGTGTGCGGGTGTGTTAGGATATTAGTTGTGATATTTATACTTTCATATTTCAAACTGTGCATTAATAAGCTTTGCATCTTTATTGAATAGTCTTGTTTTACAATAAATCACCAATTTTGTCATTTATTAAAGAAACCTGGTTGGTGGATTTTTATTCTGATACTAATATAGATAAAGTATATAATTGGCCGTATTGGTAACTAGATAAAACATTTAAATATATGCTATGACAGTGGAGTAGTGGAACTAACTTCTAACTAACTAACCAACTTTGGTTGTAACATATAATTGGGGGCTCGTCCAGGATCATCCAAAGCCAACGAAGTGCAATTGTAAGTGGAGTAATAATATTTGAAAAGGGGAAAAGGAAAATACCAGGTTTCTTGTGCATTATAGTAAAGTTTACACTATTGGAATGGCTACTTTTAATGCAAGTGCGTTTGTGCAGCAGCCTTTGACAAGGTCCCTCATGGCAGACTGGTACAAAAGGTGAAGTCACACGGGATCAGAGGTGAGCTGGCAAGATGGATAGAGAACTGGCTCGGTCATAGAAGACAGAGGGTAGCAGTGGAAGGGTGCTTTTCTGAATGGAGGGATGTAACTAGTGGTGTTCCACAGGGATCAGTGCTGGGACCTTTGCTCTTTGTAGTATATATAAATGATTTGGAGGAAAATGTAGCTGGTCTGATTAGTAAGTTTGCGGACGACACAAAGGTTGGTGGTGTTGTGGATAGTGATGAGGATTGTCAGAGGATACAGCAGGATATAGATCAGTTGGAGACTTGGGCAGAGAAATGGCAAATGGAGTTTAATCCGGACAAATGTGAGGTAATGCATTTTGGAAGGTCCAATGCAGGTGGGAAGTATACAGTAAATGAGAGAACCCTAAAGAGTATTGACAGGCAGAGAGATCTGGGAGTACAAGTTCACAGGTCACTGAAAGTGGTAATGCAGGTGGATAAGGTAGTCAAGAAGGCATACGGCATGATTTCCTTCATCAGTTGGGGCATAGAGTATAAAAATTGGCAAGTCATGCTGCAGCTGTACAGAATTTTAGTTAGGCCACACTTAGAATATTGCGTGCAATTCTGGTTGCCACACTACCAGAAGGATGTGGAGGCTTTGGAGAGGGTACAGAAGAGGTATACCAGGATGTTGCCTGGTCTGGAGGGTATTAGCTATGAGGAGAAGTTGGATAAACTCGGATTGTTTTCATTGGAACGGCGGAGGTGGAGGGGTGACATGATAGAGGTTTACAAAGTTATGAGCGGCATGGACAGAGTGGATAGTCAGAAGCTTTTTCCCAGGGTGGAAGAATCAGTTACTAGGGGACATAGGTTTAAGGTGAGAGGGGCAAAGTTTAGAGGGGATGTGCGAGGCAAGTTCTTTACACAGAGGGTGGTGAGTGCCTGGAACTTGCTGCCGGGGAGGTGGTGGAAGCAGGTACGATAGTGACGTTTAAGAGGCATCTTGACAAATACATGAATAGGATGGGAATAGAGGGATATGGTCCCCGGAAGTGCAGAAGGTTTTAGTTTAGGCAGGCATCAAGATCGGTGCAGGCTTGGAGGGCTGAATGGCCTGTTCCTGTGCTGTACTGTTCTTTGTTCTTTAGAATAAAATATGAGTCTTTAAAGGCATTGTCCGCTGTGAGATGTTACGTGTGGTGGAGCACTTGAAGGTAGATATTAGATCAAAAGCTAGGAGACCTGAAATTCAGAGACTAGGGGCCAGGCAGCTGAAGATTGAAGTGAAAGAGCCAGAGAGGTGAGTAAAATCGAAAAAAGATAAGGTAACACTAGCACAGATTCAGTTGGACAGGACGAAGTTAGAGCTAGAATTTCAGAGAGAGGAAAAGGAAAAAGAAAGGGCATTTCAAAGGGAGCAAGTAGAGCGGCAGGAGAAAGGACAAGAGAAAGAGAAGAAAAGGAGAGAGAAAGGGAATACCAGCTTCAAAGGCTGGAACTAAAACGAAAGGGTTGCCTTGACTCCAGGGAAAGTTCTGATGAGGAAGAATCTGATTCCAATCCAGGACTCAGTGGGGAGCTGTTTAAATTTGTGCAGGCTCTCCCAAAGTTTGAGGAAAGGGACGTAGAGACATTTTTCATTTCTTTTGAAAAGCTATCTAAACAGATGAAGTGGCCAAAAGAAAACTGGACAGTGCTCATGCAAATCTCATGAAGTTTATGCTATGCTTTCTGAGTAGGCTTCTGCAGATTATGAGATGGTAAAAAGGCTATTCTCGCTGCTTATGAGTTGGTCCCTGAAGCTTACAGGCAGAAATGTCAGAACCTCCAGAAATGGCCTGAGCACAATTATTTAGAATTTGAGAGGGTAAAGCAAATGAACTTTGATTGTTGGATGTGGGCACTGAAGGTATAGGCCACGTATGGGACTCTTAGGGAAATAGTTCTGCTGGAAGAATTTAAAAATGCACTCCCTTCATTAGTAAGAACCCATGTAGAGAACCAGAAGGTTTCAACAGCCAGACAGGCAGCTGAGATGGCTGATGATTATGAGTTTGTCCACAAGTCCAAACCCTTTGTCTCTCACCCTCACAAACTCAAGAAGGATAGAAGGTGGGAGGGTGAAAGGAAAGCAAGTAGCCAGGGACGAGAAGGGAGAGCTGGAATGTACCGGGATCTCCTCCTCAGGCAAGAAAGAAAACTGCTGAGGGTGTGAGTAAGGTCCGAAAGCTTAAGTGTTTACATTGCCTCAAGGTGGGACACCTTTGTGCAGAATGCTGGAACTTGCAGGGTAAGCCCATGGGACTTAGTGGGGTACACAAGGCCAATGTAAAGAAAGGGGCCCTAACTGAGAGTCTGACACATTAGGCTGCAGCTCTGACTGCAGCTGTAAGGCCAAGTACAAAAACTGGTGTGAGTGTGGGGAACATGAACAAGATGCCTAAGAGTAATTGAGAATTATTATCAAAATGAAACGTAACTCCTTATTCCTCAAGTGAGGCAGGTAAACCTATAGTTATACTTAGGGATACAGGAGCCACCCAAACCCGTTTGCTGGGGAAAGGCATGATTTTTCCACCAGAGAGCACAATGAATGCCAAGGTTTTAGTCAATGATATCGGTGGGGAGTATACACCCTTACCTTTGTATCGGGTGCACCTGGAGTGTGACCTAATGTCTGGAGCGGTAACCATAGGAGTTATCCATCGTTTACCTGTAGACGGAGTTGACCTACTCCTGGGGAATGATTTTGGCTGAGTGAAGGTAGTATCTTCTCCAGCAGTCACGCAAAGACCAAGTGAAGTCGAGGAGACAGAGCAGTTGCAGGAAAAGGTTCCAGGAATTTCTCCTTCGTGTGTAGTGACCCGAGCAATGGTTAAACAAGTTCCATTTTTGGCACCAGAGACAGATAGCCAAATATCTGAAACTTTCTTTGGGGATTTGGATAATCCGAAGGAAATGTACAGTTCTATGATCAAGGTTCAGCAAGCCGATCCAGAGTTAAGTAAAGTGGCACAATCGGCTCTAACTGAACCTGAAGCAAAGGGAGTTCCGGAAGGCTGCTGCATTAAAAATGGGATTCTGATGAGGAAGTGGAGACCTCCTCACAGACCTGTGGACGAAGAATGGACGGTGGTTCACCAGATAGTGGTACCGCCCAGGTTTCGCCAGGGAATATTAAGGATAGCCCATGAAATTCCTATGGTGGGACATGTGGGGATCCGGAAGACCCAATCACGTATAAGTCGATATTTTTACTGGCCAAGTCTTTACAAGGATGAGGTGCCATATGTGCCGGATTGTGGGAAAACCGCAACCTGCCATAAACCCGGCACCTCTAATTCCCATACCAGTTTTTGGGAAACCTTCTAGTAGAGTGTCGGTAGACTGCGTAGGACCTTTACTGAAAACAAAAGCAGGACATTAATATATATTCACTATTATGGATATGGCTACTCGGTTCCCAGAGAACAATTTCTGCTAAGATAGTGGTAGAAAGTTCTTCACTAGATATGGATTACCGATTGAGATCCAGTGAAATCAAGATTCCAATTTTATGTCTAAAATTGTTTAGGAAGTTCTGAGTAATCTGGGTATAACACAGTTAACTCTTCAGCATACCACCCACCGAAGCAAGGGGCTTTAGAACGATACCATCAGACTCTCAAAACAATGATCAGAGCATATTGTCATGAATATCCCCATGACTGGGATAAAGGGCTAGAATTTCTTTGGCTTGTCGCCAGGGATTCACCTAATAAGTCTACCATTTTTAGCCCCTTTGAATTAGTTTATGGACATGAGTTAAGAGGTCCTCTAAAACTAATCAAAGAAAAGTTTTTAGAACAGAGGGACGAATCTTCCATTTTTGATTATGTATCCGTGTTCCAGTAGCAGCTCATGAGAGCCTACAAAGAGTCTCAGGAACATCTAAAAGCTACCTAAATAACCATGAAGAAATGGGCAGACAAGCATGCCAAGACCTGAACATTTCAACCAGGGGATCATGTGTTAGTATTATTGCTTTTACAGGGTGAACAGCTGAAAGCACGGTTCAGTGGTCCGTATAAAGTGGTCAAAAGGATTCATAAATTATTTGATTGGCACCCCAGATCACTGGAAAAAGAATTAGCTGTGCCACATCAATATGTTGAAACAATATCAGCACCCTGGAGGAGGATAAGCAAGCACAGATATGTCAGGTAGTAGTGACAGTGAAGGATGAACGAGATAGTGAAAATGAGGCAGAAGGAGATCTAGACAATTCTCAAATTGAACCTCCTACTATCTGATTAGCTAATACTGAATGGTTAGGGAGATTAGACACTATGGGCTAAATTTTATAGACCCCTTGATGTCGGGAACGGTGGCGGGGGGGGGGGTGGTGCGTGAAGATCGCTCCGGATGAGGCCTGCCAGTGACCACGACACCGGCAGGGCCCAGCCTGTTCTCAACGGAGGTGGAGAGTCTGCATGGCGGTCCCTCCTGCCGCTTGGCAACAGGACCACGATTTCCATGTGCAAATAAATGAACCTACCCGAATTAATGAAGGTCCCGTTGCATCCTGATTTGCCGCATCGATCTTCATTCTGGTGGCCGGCACTGCCGCGCCTTCGAATCCCTCTCTGGGGAAACGAGGAGCAACACCTGTGGGGAGGGTGGAGGATGTAATTTTCTCAGTGCGGGAGGGAGGGTGCAGGGTCAAACTTACCTGATTGGTCGAGGGGATGATAGGAAGGGGTAAATGACAAAGGTCCTGAACTTTGGTGTGGGGGTGGGGGAAGTCATATATTCAAGGTAGGTATTCTGGGGTGGGTAAGGGCAAGAATGATGTGTAATGCTATTGGGAGGGGGGAAGAGCGGTTGGAAAGATTTTCTTATCCATTTTTATTCATTTTAAATGTACTGTGTCTTCAAAAATCTAAATGGTCAATTAGGGCTGTAAGCACTTTAAGTGGCACAGGCACCTGCGCATTGGCAGCAGACGCCGTCACCGGGGACAGCTCGCCTGCCCCGGCCATGCTAATGAGGCACCGCGTTTGGAATTGCGGCAGCTCAATGACATGCGCGCCGCCATTCTTTTGCCACCGCCTATTTTGGCAGCGGGCCTATACAATGCAGCCCTATTAGAATTAGAATTAGAACATTACAGCGCAGTACAGGCCCTTCGGCCCTCGATGTTGCGCCGACCTGTGAAACCATCTGACCTACACTATTCCATTTTCATCCATATGTCTATCCAATGACCACTTAAATGCCCTTAAAGTTGGCGAGTCTACTACTGTTGCAGGCAGGGCGTTCCACGCCCCTACTACTCTCTGAGTAAAGAAACTACCTCTGACATCTGTCCTATATCTATCACCCCTCAACTTAAAGCTATGTCCCCTCGTGTTTGCCATCACCATCCGAGGAAAAAGACTCTCACTATCCCCCCTATCTAACCCTCTGATTATCTTATATGTCTCTATTAAGTCACCTCTCCTCCTCCTTCTCTCTAACGAAAACAACCTCAAATCCCTCAGCCTTTCCGCGTAAGACCTTCCCTCCATACTTCGGCAACATCCTAGTAAATCTCCTCTGCACCCTTTCCATAGCTTCCACATCCTTCCTATAATGCGGTGACCAGAACTGCACGCAATACTCCAGGTGCGGTCTCACCAGAGTTTTGTACAGCTGCAGCATGACCTCGTGGCTCTGAAACTCGATCCCCCTACTAATAAAAGCTAACACACCATATGCCTTCTTAACAGCCCTATTAACCTGGGTAGCAACTTTCAGGGATGCTTTCATATTTAGATGCAGAACAATGAAAAGACCTAACAAGGCTACTCACAGCATTTAAAAGAGTTTGTAGGGATAAACCAGGATGTACAACCTTAGCCACACATGATGTGAATATAGGGGACTCCTCTCCTATACAACAGCATCCTTATCACTTAAGTCCACAGAAACAGGCCCAGGTAAAAGCAAAAATCCAATACATGTTGGAAAATCACTTAACTGAACCCAGTCAAAGCAGCTGGAGTTCCCCAGTAGTGTTAATGCCTCAGCCTGATAGTTCAACAAGTTTTTGCATAGACTACAGAAAAGTCAATGCAGTAACAAAGGCAGACTACTACCCAATTCCTCACTTGGAAGACTGTCTTGACAGAGTGGGCAGTACCACATTTCTTACCAAATAGATTTGTTAACGGGATATTGGCAGGTTCCTTTATCACCCCAAGCTAAAGAAATATCAGCCTTTTTCACACCAGACAGTCTTTTTCAATGAGGAGTGATGCTAGTCTGGCTAAAATTGCCCCAGCAACTTTCCAGAGACTAATGAACCAAATGGTAGCCAGTGTTCCTAACTGTGTGATTTACCTTGATGATGTGCTGGTCTACAGTGACACTTGGAATGACCACTTGAAACAACTAAAAGCTCGGTTTAGAAAATTAGTCAGCTGATTTGGTGATAAACCTTGCCAAAAAGTGAATTTTCAAAAGCGCAGGTAATTTACCTCGGGCATATAGTTGGGAAAGGACAAGTGTTGCCAAGAACAGCAAAAGTATAAGCAGTGATGGAGTTCCCTGCCCTTAAGACTAAACGAGAAATCATGAGGTTTTTGGGGATGTATGGTTTCTACCGCAAGTTTGTCCTAAATTTCAGTACTATAGCTGCTCCACCGAAGGATTTGGTCATGTAGTCAGGAGATTACCAAGCATCTTTTGAGAGGCTGAAAGTCATTTTGATCAATGAACAAGTGTTGGCTGCCCCAAATTTCACTAAGCCCTTCAAGGTAGCCATTGATGCTAGTGACCTGGGGGGGTCAGTGTAATCCTGTTACAAGATGATGAATCAGGCATAGGAAGGCCAGTGGGATACTTTTCCAATAAGCTAAATTGACACCAAAAGAGATACTCTATAGTGGAAAAAGAACCCCTGGGCTTACTGATAGCTGTTAAATATTTTGAAGTGTGTGTCCACCACGACCATAGAAAGACACTGGTATATACTGATCATAACCCCCCAGCCTTTGTGGAAAAATTCAAAAATGAGAATGCCAGCCTATTTCAATGGAGTTTACCATTGCAGCCCTATCACTTAAAGATTATCCTTATTGTGGAGAAAAACAATGTAATTGCTGATGCTTCATCTAGAATTTAACCTGGTTTTTAGTTATCTGAGTACAAAGATGGTACAGGGCATATCTGTATTAGTTGCAAGTAAAGAATGAATGAGAATAAGTGTGTAAATGTGCTTTAATTTTTTTTCATCTTTTGTTTTTCTCCACTCTTTGTAATGAAATGCATTTAAAAATGGTGCTTCATTCCTCCAAGGATGGAGATGTTATGAAAGTGCTTCCATTTTAAAATAATTTTTGAGGACTCATGTTTAAAAATTGTGGAAATTGATTCATTTGAAAGATTGTAGGGAGTCCATAGATGCTGGACTTTGGTTTATTTTACAAACAATCACTGGAAGGACTTGGGACTTTGTTTAAATACAAACCTTTACTGGAAGTCACATGTCTTAAGGTAAGTAACCAGCAGGGGCCTTGGTGACTATGGGAGCTGTGAGTTGTTAACGGAGAAGTGACATGTCAAAATTTATGGTGGTCAAGAGTTGGTTTCATTTTTGGATATTGTTTTGAGTCAGTTGGGGGTAAGCCTGCTAAAACAGAGGCCACCAGTTCATCCTTTTTCCACCTCATTGAGAAACCCTGAGAATTCAGTGTGATAGCTGAAACTCCTGATGCAGTGATTCTCCTGTAAAGCCTGCCAGACTAACCTTTGATGTCGCCTGAAAAGAACTGCTCCAAAAAGATCCCAGTGACAGCCGTCTACACATATTTGGATGCCAGAATAAAGGACCAGCTGGGAACATACCATATCTTATACTTTTCCTTCAAGAATTAACACATATTTGGCCAAAGTATTTCTTTTTTATTTTCTTTTGTAAAGAGATCTCTGCAGAGAAATCTTGTTTATTTTTTCTTTACCTGGTGTGTGTGGGCGTGTGTGTTAGGTTAATTTAGAAGGGAATTTTCATATTTCAACCTGTGTGTTAATAAGCTTTGCATCTTTATTGAATTAGTCTTGTTTTATCATAAAGTAATAATTTTGTTTTTTATTAAAGAAACCTCGTTGGTGGATATTATAAACTAAAATAGATAAAGTATATGATCGGCTTTTATCGGTAACTGAGTAATACATTTAAATATATGTTGTGACCCATGGAGAAGGAGAACTAGAGAAAGGCAGTGCTGGGGGTAAGCCTGCTAAAACAGAGGCCACCAGTTCATCCTTTTTCTACCTCTTTGAGAAACCCTGAGAATTCAGTGTGATAGCTGAAACTCCTGATGCAGTGATTCTCCTGTTAAGCCTGTCAGACTAATCTCCAGCCTCGGTCGTAACATATGTCCACACTTTATAAAGAATGCATTTAAAAATGGCATTTCATTCCTCCAAGGGTGGAGATGTCATGTAGGTGCTTCCATTATTAATTGTCTTTTGAGGCCTCGTGTTTAAAGGGCTGTGGAAAATACCTGAGAAGATGCCTGAACTTGTTTTTTTTTTAAAAGGGTCACTGAAAGGACACTTGGGACTTTGTTTTAAAAACACTTACTGGAAGTCACATGTCTTAAGCTAAGTAAACAGCCGGAGTCTTATGGACTATGCAACTGCTTGGACTGAGAGAAGTCACATGTCTGGATTTATGGCTGTCAGCAGTTTTAGTTTTGTTTTTGGATTGTTTGGAGTCCAGTTGGTGTGTATCCTGCTAAGAGAGAAGCCATCCAACTCATCCTTTTCCATCTGCTTTGGAAAATCTTCTGAGAATCCAGTGTGATAGCTGAAACCATTCATGCAGTAATTCTCCCTCGACGTCTCCTGAACAGAGCTGCTCCAGAAAGATCCAAGTGACAGCCATCTACATGCACCCAGACGCCAGATCAAAGGGCCATCTGGAACATTCCATATCTTATCTTTTCTCTTCAAGAATTGACAATAACTTGGTCAAAGTATTTTTCTTTAAAGTTGATCTCTGCAGAGCCAGTTTCTGTCATTTTTCTTTATTTTTCTCTTTAACCTGTTTGTGTGTGTATTTTAGAAGGATAGACATTTGTACTTTCATATTTCAAACTGTGTGTTGATAAGCTTTGCATCTTTATTGCCAGAGTCAATGAAAGATTTTGAAAATTGTAAAGTATATCCCACTTCTAAGTCAAGTAAATAATTCGAACGGAATGATTTTGCCTTAACGACAGATATATGAATTTGCATAGTGATTGTTTCGTAATAAATTTCCTTGGGTCCTTCACATCGAAGAGAATAGACCAAGCAACAGTAGGACAATTAGGACAGATCACCATTTATCGGGCTGGATCTTGTTCTCCCCCAGGCATTGGGTTCCGTGGCAGGCGGGCCTGAAGATGGCTCCGGATGAGGCCCGCCACGGACCTCAATGCTGTGAGGGCCCGGCCCGATCCTTCTGGCAGTGTCCACGGCAGGCCCCCCACCACCCCCCCTCCCCGCTGCTGGGCAACAGGACCACAATTAAAATATTCAAATCAATAAAATGTATGAAATAACATACACTACCTGCGATCTTGAGGGTCCACTGCGATCTTCGGCGCAGCTGCCGGCACTCCCGCGCTCTCAAATCCTCATCTGGGGAAAGGCGGCACCACGCTGATGGGGAGTGGGGAGGTGGTAAGATTTTCAGTACAGGAGCAGAGGTGGTGACGGGATTAAATAAACGTAATGGGTGTAGGGGATGGTGGGATGGGTTGAACTGTAAACTTTGTGCAGTTAGGTAGGGTAAAGGTCAGATGTTAAAGGTAAGTATTTCTTAGGGGAAAGGGCAAATAGTTAATGTAATTTTTATTGGGGGGGGGTGGGAAAGGGCATTAGAAATGTATTTATTTAATTTTGGGGGGTCTGTCTTTAAAAATTTAAATTAGGCGGCAGGACTGGCTGCCTTTTAAAAATGGCGCCAGCGCCTGCGCACAAGCAGCTGACGCCATTGCCAGGGATGGACAGCGCGATTGCTTAAGATCGCGGTGGCTCCTTGGCGTGCAGCCCACTTGGGCGGGCCGCCAATTTTTGAGCTCGCCGCCAAGATTAGCGTTTCAGCCCCTGTGTTTTGTTGTTAAAATAAACAGTGATAAGTTTTCTTGTGAGTTTAAAGCAGAAGATTAAATATTCATGAAACAATAATCACCCAAAATGTTCCCAACATCACCCACGCACTTATTCACTCTTTCATGTACATTGAAGAAAAGATAGATAGAAGGTAAAGGGTAAGAGGCATTAAGAGTTCAAGATGTAAAAGTCTGTTCTTTTCAGGAAATTCCTGTGGGATCCTCTTTGAAGTTAAGTTTTAAAATTCCAGGCCTTTTTACTGGTCATCTTGCCCTTGCTGAGTTGCTGAAGTCTCCTGGCAGACAACAGTTCAGTTTGAATAAGGAGCTGGTATCTTTTAGTTCAAATTTCACAGGTGGAGGAGTTGTTCATCAGGCACTCTTTTACTTGCTGCAGTTAGTTGCCAATTAATTTCAGCAGGACTCAAATGTCTTAGCTGGAGTTGGTTTCTCCCTCTCTCTCTCTCGCTCACAGCCTTATGGTAGAAGTCAAGATAGCTTTTGATGTCCTTTCTGTGGCTAGAGATCCCAGACTGATGATCTTGATGTTCTCCAAAAAGGTTACCTTGCAAGGTAAATTCATGAAGTGTTAGTTTCGTCCATGTGAGTTTAGGCTTTTGGTTCCTGAGGGGCTATACAATGGCTTCCGATCTCAGCCCATTTTGATAAGATGAGGGATGTTCACACTTTATTGTAGTGATTGTAGATGGAAACGGGCATCTGTGAGTGCCTTTATTTCATCTTGTTTTGTGGATAGCTCACATCCATGTGTGATAAGCTGTCTCATTTCAATAGAGACGGGGTTAATGAGTTTTAATTCTTAGCAGTCATGGAGGTGCATTTTAGTGCAGGAGATGGTATTTGTCATGTGACTATGTCCTCCATCTTGTTGAAGGCAAAAATGTACCAGTCTTTTTTTTGAATTGTTCTAATTTTTTTATAACTCCAGTTTATTTTTGTATTTTCATCGCTGCACTTCACGTGAGCATGACATGTTGAAAAGAAAGGCGTTCAGAAGACTTTGAAAGGCAGTGTGGGAAGTAACAGGGCAAAAAAGTTCAGGGAGGGAGTCACAGAGGTTAGGACCTAAGAGTTCAAATCACTTCTATCCATCAAAGAACACTGGGAGAGCAGAGTGCACAAGATCCCAGAATTAGAAGACTGCAAGGATCAGACTGGAACATAGGACTGGAGGAAATAACAGAGGGAATGTGGGAGGAGCTAGTGGCAGTTTTGGCAAAGGCAAACTTGACCTTAAGGCCAATTAGAAAAGAAAGACAACAGGGCGGCACAGTGGCTCAGTGGTTAGCACCGCAGCCTCACAGCTCCAGCGACCCGGGTTCGATTCCAGGTACTGCCTGTGTGGAGTTTGCAAGTTCTCCCTGTGTCTGCGTGGGTTTTCTCCGGGTGCTCCGGTTTCCTCCCACAAGCCAAAAGACTTGCAGGTTGATAGGTAAATTGGCCATTATAAATTGTCACTTATGTAGGTAGGTGGTAGGGAAATATAGGGACAGGTGGGGATGTTTGGTAGCAATATGGGATTAGTGTAGGATTAGTATAAATGGGTGGTTGATGTTCGGCACAGACTCGGTGGGCCGAAGGGCCTGTTTCAGTGCTGTATCTCTAATCTAATCTAACCTGATCCGTGAAAAAAATCTACTCAGCTCTGTAACTGCAGTGGAAAAGTTCTCAACATTAACCCTGACAAAAAAGATCAATGAAACTAATGCCAATTACTGTTCCCTGGAAAATTCCAGAGTTAAACAATTCACTAGATTAATTCAACTGGTGTTATTATTAAAGATCAACCTTGATTATTATCCCAATCTGATTCACTGAATTTGTTAATTCCCTCAGTCTGCTTGAAGTGTTATCAGTATAGTGCTTCCCACTTGAATGTGAGCCTAGAAACTGGCATTGGTGTGAAAGCTTTGTGCCTGTGGCAATTGCATGACACTGGCCAACAATTTCAGAATTGCTGTATAACACTCACTTACTAACTGCTTCTAACACAAGCAAACTTACTGAATGGAAACCTTAATTTTCTCTGTCTTGTGAAGACGTTGACTTGCCAGGATGAATACAATGAACAGTAGCTATCCTTTGATAGCTCATCCATATGTCCACCCTTCATAATAATAATAAAAGTAAAATACTGCAGATGCTGGAAATCTGAAATAAAAACAGAAAGTGTTGGAAATACTCAGCAGGTCAGGCAGCATCTGTGGAGAGAGAAGCAGAGTTAATGTTCCAGGTCTCTGACCTTTCATCAGAACTGGCAAAGGTTAGAAAAGAATTAGGTTTTAAGCAAGTGAAGGGGGTGGTGGGGGGGTGGGGGGGGGAAGAGAACAAAAGGGGAGGTGTGTGATAGGGCAGAGGGCAGGAGAGATTAAATTACAAAGATGTCCTGGGCCAAAGGCAAAAAGTGTGTTAATGCTTGTGGTGAAAGACAAAACATTAGTCCAGAGAGAGTGTCAATAGTGGAATAATGAGAAGCTCTAGTTACATGAAAAACAGGCACAAGGTTGAAAAATAAAATAAAATAAAAATATAAAAAAGGCCAGTCATGCTCTGAAGTTATTGAACTCAATGTTGAGTCTGCAAGGCTGTGGAGTGCCTAATCGAAAGATCAGGTGCTGCTCCACGAGCTTTTATTGATGTTCACTGGAACACTGGAGCAGGTCAAAGACAGAAATGTTGGCATGAGAGCAGGGGGGAAGTGTTGAAACGGCAAGCGAGCAGTAGCTCGGGATCATGCTTTTGGACTGAACGGAGGTGTTCCACAAAGCAGTCATCTGCGTTTGGTCTCCCCAATGTAGAGGCGACTGCATTGTGAGCAGCAAATACAGTATACTAAATTGAAGGAAGTACAGTAAATCACTGCTTCACCCGGAAGGAGGGCTTGGGGCCTTGGATCCTTTGTCCTTCATGTTTGAGTATAAATGGTGGATCCCTAATTGCTGCTCCTGTGGAGATCAGCAAAACCGATGGTGTATCGAACCTGGAATACTTTGGTCTGCTTGGTTTAACATAACGGCAGGCAGTGCCTTTAAACATTAGGCCATCATGGTCAACTAAGGGATCTGCTTTGGAGTTCTCAACACACACGAAGGCTGCATATCAGGAAATTGTGCACTTATCCCACGGTCTTTCATCCATTAAAATTAATAGTTGGAAAATCATGTAATTTCCGTATATGCACTCTCAGTCTGTTCTGGGAGCACTGAAGGGGAAAATGTCCCCATATATACTTAAGTTTTAATATTTGTATTGACTCTCTGAACTTTGAAAAAAAATTCAATTTGGACTGCAATGACCTCCACTGAATGAAAAGGATAAATATGATGAATGTGCAAAGGTTTGACACCAAAGAGCATTTCCTTAATATCTTTTCAGTATTTGAGCATAATATTTCAGGTGACAGCAAGAAATATGTTCAGGGAGTATTTCTTGAGGCCCCATGGAGTAGGATAATTTGCAATACAAACATCGATCCTTAAGTTCCACGAATTATTTAAATTTAAAAGTAAATGAATCCATTAAACAGTTGCGGTTAATGTTAAGTGTTGGAAAATAAAAGTAAGGAAGCAATTTTGGACTTGAACACAGCCTTAGTTAAGGTTGAGTTTAGAGTAGTGTGTACAGTTTTTGTCACTCTGTTATAGGAAGGATATAAAAACAATGGGTAATTTACACTGTAGGTTTAAAAAGGAAAAAAGAACATGCATTTATATAGCATCTTCTACGTTCTCGGAACATCCAAAGCACTTCACAGCCAATGAATTACTTTTGAAGTCTAGACACTAGCCTGGATTTTGCATTGCTGCTACCAAAATCGGCAGCGGCTGTAAACTATGGCGGTCTGCACACATGGACTGCTTGTTGCGGAGCCACCATGATATTCAACGGGGCAGCTCATTTAACTCGCTGGGGTGGACTGCACCCCCCCCCCCCACCAATGATGTGGAGGGGATGGGCATTCTGTCCTCGGCAATGGCGTCCAGTGCCACTGTGCTGGCGCTGACACCATTTTTAAAGGGCTCCGAGCCCATCAACGTAGTTTAAATATTTAAAGATATAGCAATGTTAAATTTAAATAGAAAAATTAAATTATTGTTTCTAGTCCCTCTCCCACCCCTCCAATAACCATCCAGTTCATTCCTTGCTCTCTCCCCGCCCAAAATACTTACCTCGTGTACCTGACCTTTCCCCACCCAAAGTTGATAGAATTATACCTTCAACCCCTTCCCCCCTCCCCTAGACCAATCAGAATAGGTTGACTCCGTTCCCCCCACTCCTGCACAGAGAAACTTACCTGCTCCCCCTTCCCCAACAGTGTTACGCCTGGGATCTCCGAACGAAGATCCGAAGGCACGGGAGTGCCGGCCACTGGCATTAATATTGGTGAGGCATTGATGTCGGGAGCAAGAATCTCATTAATGCAGGTATTTAAATAAATTTGCTTATATAAATTCTGGTCCCCCACCAGCGAGGGGTGGAGGGTCTGCCACGAGGCCTCACCGCCACTAGCAATATCGGGCCGGGCCTTCCCGGCATCATGGCCCGCGGCGGGTTTCTCCCGGAGGCATTTTCCAGCTCCCCACCACCCGCCACGACCCCTACGTTGTTGGGAGGGCTGGCTGTTAAATGAACATCCAGGGGTATTCAGTATTTAGGAAGGACAGACAAAAAGCAAAAGGCGGTGGAGTTGCATTGCTGGTTAAAGATGAAATTAACACAATAGTGAAGAAGGATATTAGCTCTGACGATGTGGAATCTATATGCGTAGAACTGAGAAACACTAAGAGACAAAAAGCATTAGTAGGTGTTGAATATAGACCCCCAAACTGTAGTGGTGATGTTGGGAAGGGCATTAAACAGGAAATTAGAGACGCATGTGATAAAAACTGACTGTAAAAGTTTCCACAGGCATGTGAAGAGAAAAAGATTGGTGAAGACAAATGTAGGTCCCTTGCAGTCAGAAACAGGGGAATTTATTATCGGGAACAAAGAAATGGCTGACCAACTAAATGCATACATTGGTTCTGTCTTCACAAAGGAGGACATAAATATCATACCAGAAATGTTGGGGAACACAGGGTTTAGTGAGAGGGAGGAACTGAAGGAAATCAGTATTAATAGAGAAATGGTGTTGGGGAAATTGATGGGATTGAAGGCCGATAAATTCCCAGGGTCTGATAATCTACATCCCAGAGTACTTAAGGAAGTGGCCCTAGAAATAGTGGATGCACGGGTGGTCATCTTCCAAGATTCTATAGACTCTGGAACAATTCCTACAAATTGGAAGGTAGCTAATGTAACCCCACTATTTAAAAAGGGAGGTAGAGAGAAAGCAGGGAATTATAGACCAGTCAGCCTGACATCGGTAGTGGGGAAAATTCTAGAGTCCATTATCAAAGATTTTATAGCAGAGCACAGGGAGAACAGTGGTAGAATCAGACAGAGTCAGCATGGATTTACGAAAGGGAAATCATGCTTGACAAATCTACTAGAATTCTTCGAGGATGTAACTAGTAGAGTTGATGAGGGGGAGCCAGTGGATGTGGTTTATTTGGACTTTCAGAAGGCTTTCAACAAAGTCCCACAGAGATTAGCGTGTAAAATTAAAGAGCATGGGATTGGAGGTAGTGTATTGCGATGGATAGAAAATTGGTTGGCAGACAGGAAACAAAGAGTAGGAATAAATGGGTCTTTTTCCGAATGGCAGGCAGTGACTATTGGGGTACTGCAGGGATTGCTGCTAGGATCCCAGCTCTTCACAATATATATTAATGATTTAGATGAAGGAACTAAATTTAATATCTCCATATTTTCAGATGACACAAAACTGGGTGGGAGGGTGAGTTGTGAGGAGGATGCAGAGAGGCTTCAAGGTGATTTGGACAAGTTGAGTGAGTGGGCAAATGCATGGCAGATGCTGTATAATGTGGATAAATGTAAGGTTATCCAATTTGGTAGCAAAAACAGGAAGGCAGATTATTATCTGAACGGCTACAAACTGAGAGAGGGGAATGTGCAAAGAGAACTGGGTGTACTCGTACACCAGTCGCTGAACGTAAGCATGCAGGTGCAACAGGCGGTAAAAAAAGCAAATGGTATGTTGGCCTTCATAGTGAGAGGATTCGAGTACAGAAGCAGGGATGTCTTGCTGCAATTATGCAGGGCCTTGGTGAGGCCACACCTGGAATATTGTGTGCAGTCTTTGGTCTCCTTGTCTGAAGAAGGACGTTCTTGCTATAGAGGGAGTGCAGTGAAAGTTTACCAGACTGATTCCTGGGATGGCGGGACTGACACATGAGGAGAGATTGAGTCGGTTAGGATTATATTCGCTGGAGTTCAGAAGAGTGAGGGGGAGATCTCATAGAAACCTATAAAATTCTAACAGGACTTGACAGGGTAGATGCAGGAAGGGTGTTCGCAATGGAAGGAGAGTCCAGAATCAGGGGTCATAGTCTAAGGATACAGGGCAAACCTTTCAGGACTGAGATGAGGAGAAATTACTTCACCCAGAGAGTGGTGAGCCTGTGAAATTCGCTACCACGGAAAGCAGTTAAGGCTAAAACATTGTATGTTTTCAAGAAGAAGTTAGATATAGCTCTTTGGGTGAAAGGAATCAAAGGATATGAAGAGAAAGCGGGAACAGGTTACTGAGTTGGATGATCAGCCATGATCATAATGAATGGTGAAGCAGGCTTGACGGGCTGAATGGCCTACTCCTGCTCCTATTTTCTATGTTTCTATGTTAATCCAGGCCACTATTTTGTAGGCAATCTGGATGTTACCAGGGGTGAAGACTTATAGTTAAGCAGAGACACTATAACAGTTTTCAGTAGGATTGAGAATGTTAACTGTTGACCTGATAGATGTCTTTAAAGTGATGAAGGGTTATGAAAAGTTAAATGATGATGGGTTGTTATGGACAGGTTAACAAGACAGCACAAGTTGTTGACAATCTCAAGAAGAATTATTGAGGAGGATAAAAAAAGATTTATTTACACACAGGGTGTCGAGGATGTGGAGTTCTCTGCCACAAGAACCCCATATGTTCTTTCAAAGGAGAATTAGATTGTTTAAAAAGGGGCAGTTTTATAGAATACAGTGAGACTTCCATGTTGCCTACAATGATTCAAGAGATGCAATGAGCTTGCACCATTTTTCCAGGGTTTTCACAGCTTGCCTGTCAAAATCACAAGAAGTCAGTGGGGAAACAAACTACACTGTTTTATAATAAAGTACAAAGGGAAAGTGAGTGTTACTCTAAAAGAAAGTGCCTGCTACATGTAAGACTTGTAACGTATTAATGATGGGGAGCAAACAGGAGGGTAGCACTCTCCAAGCTTATCCCTGGAGCAGTGGGAGGATTTGGATGAAGAAGGAGGAGAGTAATATTGCTTTAAATCTAGAGGTAAACAACCCGGGGTGGTCATGTACCAGGTGTGCTTCAGTCTGACATGCTCTACTTTATGGGTATAAAGGGAAGAATAATACCAGGGGATCAGGGAAGATGGGAGACTTGGAGGTGAAAAAGCATCAAAGGAAGCAGCAGGGGAGTTGTAGAGCATGTTATATGGATTGAATGTGTTGAGGCAGATGGAAGTTGCCAAGAGACTTAGGAGGGTAATGGACTACAAGGAGAAATGGGAGAAATGGTACAAAGTGAGGTACTGAAAGGAAGATAAGGTTCAAGTGAGGTCCCAGAGGACTGGAGAATAGCCAATTTTGTTCCTTTGTTTAAGAAGGGTAGCAAGGATAATCCAGGAAATTACAGGCCGATGAGCCTTACGTCAGTGGTAGGGAAATTATTGGAGAGGATTCTTCGGGACAGGATTTACTCCCATTTGGAAACAAATGGACTTATTAGCAAGAGGCAGCATGGTTTTGTAAAGGGGAGGTCATGTCTCTCTAACTTGATCACGTTTTTTGAGGAAGTGACAAAGATGATTGATGAAGGAAGGGCAGTGAATGTTGTCTACATGGACCTCAGTAAAGCCTTTGACAAGGTCTCTCATGGCAGACTGGTACAAAAGGTGAAGTCACATGGGATCAGAGGTGAGCTGGCAAGATGGATACAGAACTGGCTCGGTCATAGAAGACAGAGGGTAGCAGTAGAAGGGTGCTTTTCTGAATGGAGGGCTGTGACAAGTGGTGTTCCACAGGGATCAGTGCTGGGACCTTTGCTGTTTGTAGTATGTATAAATGATTTGGAGGAAAATGTAGCTGGTCTGATTAGTAAGTTTGCAGACGACACAAAGGTTGGTGGAGTTGCGGATAGTGATGAGGATTGTCAGAGGATACGGCAGGATATAAATTAGTTGGAGACTTGGGCGGAGAAATGGCAGATGGAGTTTAATCCAGACAAATGTGAGGAAATACATTTTGGAAGGTCGAATACAGGTGGGAAGTATACTGTAAATGGCAGAACCCTTAGGAGTATTGACAGGCAGAGAGATCTGGGCGTACAGGTCCACAGATCACTGAAAGTGGCAACGCAGGTGGATAAGGTAGTCAAGAAGGCATATGGCATGATTGCCTTCATCGGTCGGGGCATAAAGTATAAAAATTGGCAAGTCATGCTGCAGCTGTACAGAACCTTAGTTAGGCCACACTTGGAATATTGCGTACAATTCTGGTCGCCACACTACCAGAAGGATGTGGAGGCTTTGGAGAGGGTACAGAAGAGGTTTACCAGGATGTTGCCTGGTCTGGAGGGTATTAGCTATGAGGAGAGGTTGGATAAACTCGGATTGTTTTCACTGGAACGACGGAGGTGGAGGGGCAACCTGATAGAGGTTTACAAAGTTGTGAGTGGCATGGACAGAGTGGATAGTCAGAAGCTTTTTCCCAGGGTGGAAGAGCCAATTACTAGGGGAGATAGGTTTAAGGTGCGAGGTGCAAAGTTTAGAGGGGATGTGCGAGGCAAGTTCTTGACACAGAGGCTGGTGAGTGCCTGGAACTTGCTGCCGGGGGAGGTGGTGGAAGCAGGTACGATAGCGACGTTTAAGAGGCATCTTGACAAATACATGAATAGGATGGGAATAGAGGGATAAGGACCCCAGAAGTGCAGATGGTTTTAGTTTAGACCGGCATCATGATCGGCGCAGGCTTGGAGGGCCGAATGGCCTGTTCCTGTGCTGTACTGTTCTTTGTTCTTTTTCTTTGTTCTTTGTTCCAGAGGAATATGGAGACTATTCAAGCTGTGAATAATTATTCCAAGAGGAGGAGGTTTCTGGGTTTTGCACAGAGATAGGATGATGAAGCAACATGGATTACTGCTTTGGATAAGCCAATGATTAGAGCTGTGATGGGTGTGTCTGAAGATGCCCTGAGCAAAGCAAATGGAAGCTAATATGCCCATCCAGACAGGACTCAATCCTGGGGTGAGGAGAGGAAATGAACAGAGAATGAGCTGTAATGAGTGGAGTGTGGCATGGGACAGTGGGGCAAGAATTGTGGGAGTGATTACTGAACTGGGAACTTCATTCCTGGAAAGCAGGCAAAAAACATTTACAATGGAAAGTAGAGAAATGGCTAGGATTTACATACACAAATTGGGTGACAGTAGCTGTCAACTATTACTGGTTTTCTAGGTTGGCATGCATGTAAGCGGGTTAGCATCCATAATAGAGGCGTGCACACATGATCTGTGGAAAGAATCAGTCTGATGGGCTGAATGACTCTTCTTCCTTAATACCGGGAAGTTACAATGAGGCTCGTGTAAATGGACTTTGACAACTTTGACAGCAGTTCAAATGCTGTACTCCCAGCCCAGAGATTTTCTCAATAGGTACATGGACATCCAAATTTGCCCTATAATGTTAAGAGGCCCATCTGCAATCTGTGCTTCCATCAAGCAAGCTCCATGATGGGAGTCCAGCATGGCAGAAATTATTCCGAAGAATAATAACATCATATGACAAGTAGCAGAGTATGCTGTTGAACGGATTATTGAGAAATAAAGTTACCATGTATATTACAAAGAAATACACTACAAAATTTATAATGCATGAATACTCCACAACTGGAAAAATTTTAAATGTTTATATACTTTGGGGTTTCGGTCCTAACTGGCTTCAGGTCCGAGTCCTTGGCCTGGCTACCTGGAGGTTGGGGTCAGGCTGGGAATCTGGGCTTTGGGCCTTTCAGAAGATTTGGGTCGAGGGCTTGCCAGATTGGGTAGCGATTAAGGTCTGACTGGTCGAGGTCTAGGTCATAATTAGAGCTGCCTTTTTATTTAATCTCTGTTTTGTTCCTTTATCGTCCTCCATTCTTTCCTTTCCCGGGCTTCTCTCCTTCCTAAACCCGTGGTTGAAGACTCTGGCCTGACGATGACAACCAACAGTGTACTAATTTGTTACTAGGGTATCTAGTTACTAGGGTAACTAACACCTTGTTGGTGCTTGACTCTGTTTTGAAATGAAGGCAGTAAGACCCTATTGTAGCTGAAGCTCAGCATCGATCAGAATTATGAAACCACTGGAAGTGGCGGCTGAACACATTCCTGAGTGACAGGAAGAGTGATGTCTGCTCAGACGCTGCCTTCAAAATAGTTGGCTTAACTTCCACAGATTGAGTTGTCAGCAGCAGTAAGGAGTGAAATTTTTTTTTTCTTCCATTGTCCCTGCAGAAAGCCAGTCATGCATAAGCCAGTTATGAGAATGGGCTGATTTAGAATTCAATCCCTCTCCAAAACATCACAAGGTGCAGATTCACAGCTTTCATTAAAACATTGTGTTACGAATCCCCTTCAGTTTATGCATGTAACCGGCCCATTTTGGATAAAATATTTGGTAAATAAAAGTCAACTTCAGAGGAAAGCCAAGTTTCATTTACCCAGTCCTTCAGCTTCTGCTGACTGATCCTTAGCATCTTTTTTTTTTCTTTTTGGGCCTCCTTATCTCGAGAGACAATGGATACGCGCCTGGAGGTGGTCAGTGGTTTGTGAAGCAGCGCCTGGAGTGGCTATAAAGGCCAATTCTAGAGTGACAGGCTCTTCCACAGGTGCTGCAGAGAAATTTGTTTGTCAGGGCTGTTGCACAGTTGGCTCTCCCCTTGCACCTCTGTCTTTTTTCCTGCCAACTACTAAGTCTCTTCGACTCGCCACATTTTAGCCCTGTCTTTATGGCTGCCCGACAGCTCTGGCGATCGCTGGCAACTGACTCCCACGACTTGTGATCAATGTCACAGGATTTCATGTCGCGTTTGCAGACGTCTTTAAAGCGGAGACGTGGACGGCCGGTGGGTCTGATACCAGTGGCGAGCTCGCTGTACAATGTGTCTTTGGGGATCCTGCCATCTTCCATGCGGCTCACATGGCCAAGCCATCTCAAGCGCCGCTGACTCAGTAGTGTGTACAAGCTGGGGATGTTGGCCGCCTCGAGGACTTCTGTGTTGGAGATACGGTCCTGCCACCTGATGCCAAGTATTCTCCGGAGGCAGCGAAGATGGAATGAATTGAGACGTCGCTCTTGGCTGGCATACGTTGTCCAGGCCTCGCTGCCATAGAGCAAGGTACTGAGGACACAGGCTTGATACACTCGGACTTTTGTGTTCCGTGTCAGTGTGCCATTTTCCCACACTCTCTTGGCCAGTCTGGACATAGCAGTGGAAGCCTTTCCCATGCGCTTGTTGATTTCTGCATCTAGAGACAGGTTACTGGTGATAGTTGAGCCTAGGTAGGTGAACTCTTGAACCACTTCCAGAGCATGGTCGCCAATATTGATGGATGGAGCATTTCTGACGTCCTGCCCCATGATGTTCGTTTTCTTGAGGCTGATGGTTAGGCCAAATTCATTGCAGGCAGCTTCAAACCTGTCGATGAGACTCTGCAGGCACTCTTCAGTGTGAGATGTTAAAGCAGCATCGTCAGCAAAGAGCAGTTCCCTGATGAGGACTTTCCGTACTTTGGACTTCGCTCTTAGACGGGCAAGGTTGAACAACCTGTCCCCTGATCTTGTGTGGAGGAAAATTCCTTCTTCAGAGGACTTGAACGCATGTGAAAGCAGCAGGGAGAAGAAAATCCCAAAAAGTGTGGGTGCGAGAACACAGCCCTGTTTCACGCCACTCAGGATAGGAAAGGGGTCTGATGAGGAGCCACCATGTTGAATTGTGTCTTTCATATTGTCATGAAATGAGGTGATGATACTTAATAGTTTTGGTGGACATCCGATCTTTTCTAGTAGTCTGAAGAGACCACGTCTGCTGACGAGGTCAAAGGCTTTGGTGAGATCAATGAAAGCAATGTAGAGGGGCATCTGTTGTTCACGGCATTTCTCCTGTATCTGACGAAGGGAGAACAGCATGTCAACGGTCGATCTCTCTGCACGAAAGCCACACTGTGCCTCAGGGTAGACGCGCTCAGCCAGCTTCTGGAGCCTGTTCAGCGCGACTCGAGCAAAGACGTTCCCCACTATGCTGAGCAGGGAGATTCCACGGTAGTTGTTGCAGTCACCGCGGTCACCTTTGTTTTTATAGAGGGTGATGATATTGGCATCGCGCATGTCCTGTGGTACTGCTCCCTCGTCCCAGCACAGGCAAAGCAGTTCATGTAGTGCTGAGAGTATAGCAGGCTTGGCACTCTTGATTATTTCAGGGGTAATGCTGTCCTTCCCAGGGGCTTTTCCGCTGGCTAGAGAATCAATGGCATCACTGAGTTCCGATTTGGTTGGCTGTATGTCCAGCTCAT
Organism: Heterodontus francisci; assembly: GCF_036365525.1. NCBI lineage: Eukaryota > Metazoa > Chordata > Chondrichthyes > Heterodontiformes > Heterodontidae > Heterodontus > Heterodontus francisci. The sequence continues at coordinate 70,769,341 of NC_090388.1, read as the reverse complement.
CCATGACTGGTAGAGGCAGGGCTGCATTGAGGGCAGTCTCAGTGACAGCATTCTCCTTGGAGTACAGTTCTAGGTAGTGCTCAACCCAGCAGTCCATTTGTTTGCGTTGGTCAGTGATTATGTCCCCTGATTTAGATTTGAGGGGGGCAATCTTCTTGATGGTTGGCCCAAGTGCTCTCTTCATGCCATCATACATTCCTCTGATGTTTCCGGTGTCTGAGGCCAGCTGAATATGACTGCATAGGTGTTGCCAGTAGTCGTTTGCGCAGCGCCTGGCTGTTCTTTGTGCAGTGCTTCTGGCTGCTTTAAGTGCTGCGGATGTTAAATCGCTGGGGGCTTTCTTGTAGTTCAACAGTGCAATGCGCTTAGCGGCTATGACAGGTTCCAGCTCTTCATTATGAGATTGAAACCAGTCTGCATTTCTCTTCGCACTTTTGCCGTAGGTGGTCAAAGCTGACTCATAGATGGCGTCTCTGATGTGGGCCCACTTGGTCTCAGCATCCCCTGTGGGAGTGTTTTGAAGGGCTGTTACAAGTAAATTTAGAAATTTTTGTAACAACTGTGGGTGAGAAATTCTGCTCGTGTTGATGCGCGGGTGGCCCTTCTGCTTGGAATGATGCAACTTCTTTGGTCTGAGTCTAACCTTGCTGCACACCAGGGAGTGGTCGGTGTCGCAGTCCGCACTGTGGAAGCTGCGTGTGATTTGAACACTGTTTAAGGCGGCTTGCCTTGTGACAATGAGGTCTAGCTGGTGCCAACGACGCGATCTTGGGTGCCTCCATGAAACCTGGTGACAGGGTTTAGTGTGAAAGAACGAGTTGGTGATGCAGAGGTTATGATAGGTCCACAACTCAAGCAGTCTCTGCCCATTCGCATTCATCCTTCCAACGCCATAGCGCCCAAGGCATGAGGGCCATGAGTCATGGTTGGCCCCAACCCTGGCATTAAAGTCTCCCAGCAGGAATAGGTGTTCGGTGTTGGGGATGCTGCTAATGATGTTATGGAGTTCCTCGTAGAACTGATCTTTAGCTTCAGGTGGGGAGCAGAGTGTTGGAGCATAGATCCTGAGTAGGTGTACTGGACCAGAGGTGGTGAGCATCGGATGGACAGTATGCGTTCCGAGCCATTTGAGGGAGGCTCTATCATGCTGAGCAAGGAGTTTCTGATGGCAAAGCCCACTCCATGCTGTCTTGGTTCTTCAGGATCCCTGCCCTGCCAGAAGAAGGTGTAGTCTTGCTCTGCTAGAGATCCACTCGCGGGGAGGCGAGTCTCCTGAAGTGCTGCAATGTCTACATTGAGTCTACTGAGCTCGTTGTTAATGATGGCGGTCTTCCGAGAATCGTTGATTTGTGTAAGGTCTTCCGACAGGCCAGGACACATAGTTCTGACGTTCCAGCTTGCAAAGCGAAGGGCTAGTACCTTATTTCCTTTTTTCGTGTTGTTTGGTGCGGTGTATCAGTCCACCTTTCGGGCAATGACCCTGAGCTCCAAGCACCCATTGAAGCAGGTAGACTATGGCAGGACAGAACCTTATTGACCGGGGGTTGCCCGGTTTGAGGCGGGCGGTAGCTGTCCAGTGAGGTGCAATGACCTCTCCCACCGACAAAGGCAACCCGTGGCGCCCAGTTTCTACGCCAATTTATCTGGACTTATAACCCGTAACTGCTGCCTTCTGTGTTGTTTCAGTCGCTGTGAGGCAACTATGGAGTGACCTCTCCATGGCGCATGCCTGGGCAAGTTTATGGAGGTTGAGAGTTGCCCAGTCGTCAAAACCCCCCTCTCGCAGTGCAGGGCACAACATTTGGCACCAGTATGGCTGCAGGAACTGCCGGAAACATGCCAAAGGTGACACATGACCGCCTACGGGGTTCCGCTCCGGATTATCTGTTAGGGTTTACTCCCTGAGCCTTGGTCTCTCCCGAGACGCCCACAAGGCAGTGGGGTTGTTAGGGCCCCTACACAGGTGTAGGATGGTGCCGGTGGGAGGAGGGATGCGAGGGGGAGGGGTGGAGGGAAGGGGGTGCGAGGGGGAGCTGGGAAGGGAGCTGTAAGGGGGTGGGGGGGGTGCGGGGAAGGGGGTGCGGGGGGAAGATGGTGCGAGGGGGGTGGCTGGGACGGGGTTGTGAGGGGATGAGCTGAGAGGGTGGAGCAGGGAAAGGGACGGGTGGGGTGGAAGGGGGGTAAAGGGGGGGGGAAAGGGGGGAGGGGAAAGCGGGGGGAGGGGAAAGCGGGGGGGGGCGGTGGAAAGCGGGTGCAGGTAATAAGCCATTTCCTCAGTGCCCACCATTGACGTCCGGAAAGCTCATCCACGTCCTTCGGGAGGTGAAGCATCTTTTGGCAGACTTACAGAGGTGATTATATTCACTAAGGGTTTTTTGATGTGGTTTATATAAAGGCATGCAGCATTGCCGACAGTGCGTTGCAGATGCTCTCCGAGCCATCTCCCGCGGGCGCTTTGAAGTTGCGGCCTGGGGGGTGCCGTTCGTGGATTTTTTGAGTGATCGGGGCACCTTTTCTCAAGACTTCCCTAGGGTCCCGCTGCTCCTTCTTCACCTGAATGGACTTACCGCACGCCGTGGCTGCAGACACTGTAGATCAGATTCAACAGGCTGAATGGCCGACGACTGGTCCAATGCCTTTCTTCCCTAGAAAACACTAACACTACAAAAGTGTTGGGTCCATTATGGTGTCTCAGAGGTTTGAATCCTGCTTTGTCTATTCCTGGTTCTATTGTGAACACTCACAGCCCTAATATTTTCTGTGCACTGAGATGTTTATCCTGGCAAGGCACAATGCATCGTTCACCAGTCCTTCTGCCTCCTCTTCTCCTGTGAACCACCAAGCAAAACTTGGAAGGTCATAATGCAGCGAACTTGACTGCAAGGGCTATGCAGTAATAACTGGAACTGTAGATTATAGGAGTCGGACAGGAGCACCAAGGCAAGACAGCTGTGGGACACAGCTTTGAGTTCGACTCCTTTGCTAACCTTCTAATTTCAAATGTTGCTAAGAAGCGTTTCCTGACAAAGGCTAAGTACCTTGCATTATGGAGGTGGGAAGAAAGATGGGAGGGGCTCTTCCTTCCCCTAAATCACTGTTGCATTCTTCCAAAGGCTGACTCTGAGCAATATCTGCAACTTGGAATATGCCACTTCCCCTCAGCTGCAGGTCTAGGGTGATTAGAGGAATATACGTCCTCCAACAAGGCAACGAGCGACGTCTGTTCTGCGGTATAACATAGCTTAAAGTTCTAAAAACTGCTCAAGGCTGAAGCTCAGATCTCACAGTTCATCACATCAGCAGAAACTTGCAACACTCGCCCACACAATTGGTCTGCATAAAATGAATGTTCCTATAATTCACTGCCAGCAATAACTCTGTACTCTTGCACGCTTTAGACCATGTTTCCTGTAGGTCTCACATCACTCACCATTTAGCACCAGAAAATAGAAACGTGGCAATGAGAAATCAATGCAAAGGGAATTCACTACAATAACAAATCGCTCTGGGTGAATGTAAGGCAGTAATCCGATTCTTACTTCTTGCTGTTTTTGACATCATCTGCACCCCTGGTTTAGCTCAGTGCCTTGTAATTCATGAGTAGTTATCCATCATTCTCTCTGCAATCCAGTGAGACAGATGTATGGGTTTTCAGTCAAATTTTCAACTAACCTTACTATAAAGAGCAATACAATTTCATTGCATTCATACTTATTAAATTTTGCTTTCTCCTTTGTGCACATAAGTTTGCCCCTTAAGGATTTAAAAACAGCCAAATTACATTCGTATGAGTTGCAGGAAACTTGGACAGTACCTTTCCTGACTGGTGATGGGGGAGGGGGTAGGGGTCCATCTCACTGAGTCTTCAATGTTTTTCTTTGCCTCTCTGCCACAAGCACAGACTGACATCTGATTCCCTTTTACTAATAGATGACTATGCCTGTGCTGTACTGCAGCCAGCAGATTTTGATGGCACAAGGCCTTCTCTGTGAGTGCCAAAAGAATGGCAGCTATGCAGTTTCTGACGCCAGGGTTGAAATTAATAACAGAAGCTTTCGAGGTTCCTTCCAATCGGTGCGTTGCAAGGAGACATTTGACGTAATGAAGTGTGCCTTGGCAGGTGCTTGGATTCCATTGAAGGAAAACCTTCTGGGTCGTGGTCCAAAAATCATGTTCAGAGTTTTAGCTGGGATCTTGAGGTTTCTCTTGTCACTTGGAGCATGTTCCAGTTGTCTTCTTATTGGGAGAGTAGTTTTCTGTGGTCACTTGTCCTGCTGTATTCCATCTTGTGAAATCCTATTGTTTGGCTTCGCTGCCTCTGTTCCCAGTGAGGTCAAGCCGCATTAGGCTCCTGCCCCATTACACATTTTCTGCATCTTCCAGTGGGAGAACTAGTCCTCCCTTCCCCCCTCTATCCTTCTCCTATGAGTATCTGCAACCTTTTGGTGCCTTGCTCAAATAACTATTCTTAATACATGAGGTGCAAGTTGAAGCTGACAGGTTTTTCAACAGTGGGAAGCTACATGTCCAAGCCTCATTTTGCCCTTACCAGATTTCCATACTTGCTGTTTCCAACATGGATCTCTGGAGGGCGAAGAGAAGGCAGACATGTATCATCATATGACAATGAAATCATTAACAAGTGACTCCAAGAATTTTTTCTTTTTGATGACTCTTTTTTTCCAAATTTTTCCTCGCCAGGTACTGACTGATGTTGGGGTACAATTCCACCGGGGCCAATGCCACCTTGGGACTTCACACACATGGCCAGTCTTCATTCATGAACTTAGACAGTGACTCTTTGCTGTCCTGATCGGTCGCCTCAGCGGAAGACTGGTGGAAGCTCCGTTCACACTGCGTAAATGGGTTTCCGCCAGAATTCCGGCTTATTATCATGGAGAGCCGCTGAGGAAATTCCCAGTGTATATGTCAGATAACTTTGCAAACATGGAGGGCATCATGGTCTAACCTTGTGCTCACCTGATATTCTCACCCATGCACCTTAGAAACAAAGAATGATACAGCACAGAAGGAGGCCACTCGGTCCATCGTGCTTGTGCTGTCTCTTTGAAAGAACTTTCCAATCCTACTCCCCTGTTCTTTCTCCATAGCCCTGTAAATTTTTCCTCTTCATGTATTTATCTAATTCCCTTTTGAAAATCTATAATAATAATACTCAGTTTTTGTCTGTCTGGACTGTTTTGATTGATTAGTTTAAGGGCTGCATCTGTTGGTGGGTTAAAGAAATGGAACCAGGTGAAAGCAATAAAGATACTAATTTGACCACAGATCTTTTGTGGGTCTATGCTAGTTCTTATTGAATTTGCTTCCTCCCACCTTTTAAGGCAGTGCATTCCAGATCATAACTTGCTGTCTAAAATTTTCCCCCACATCATTTCTGGTTCTTTTGCCAATCTTCTTAACCCTGTGTCCTCTGGTTTCTGACCCTTCTGTTACTGGAAACAGTTTTTCCTTACTTCCTCTATCAAAACCTTTAATGATTTTGAACACCTCCATCAAATATTCTCTTACAGTTCGCTGCTCTAAGGAGAACAGTCCCAATTTCTCCAGTCCCTCCATGTAATTGGAGCCTTTCAGCCCTGCTACCATTGTGGTAAATGTTCTTTGCACCTTCTCCAAGACCTTGACATCCTTCCTTAGGTGCGGTGTCCAGAATTAGCCTCGATACTCCAATTGGGGCCTAACCTGTGATTTATACCTTCCATCAGGTGTCACCAAATTGCAATTTTTTAATTTATTTGTTTGGGGAATGTGGACGTCGCTGGCTAGGCCAGCATTTATTGCCTATCCCTAATTGTCCTTGAGAAGATGGTAGTGAGCTGCCTTCTTGAACCGCTGCAGTCCATGTGGGGTAGGTACACCCACAGTGCTGTTAGGAAGGGAGTTCCAGAATTTTGACCCAGCGACAGTGAAGGAACGGCGAAATAGTTCCAAGTCAGGATGGTGTGTGGCATGGAAGGGAATTTGCAGGTGGTAGCGCTCCCATGCTTCTGCTGCCCTTGTCCTTCAAGTGGAAGAGGTTGCTGGTTTGGAAGGTGCTGTCAAAGGAGCCTTGGTGAGTTGCCGCAATGCATCATTCAGATGGTACACACTGCTGCCACTGTGCATAGGTGGTGGAGGGTGTGAATATTGAAGGTGGTGGATGGGGTGCCAATCAAGCAGGTTGCTTTATCCTGAATGGTATTGAGTTCCTTGGGTGTTGTTGGAGCTGCACCCATCCAGGCAAGTGGGGAGTATTCCAACAAACTCCTGACTTGTGCCATGCAGATAGCGGACAAGCTTTGGGGAGACAGGAGGTGAGTTACTCGCTGCAGAATTCCCAGTCTCTGACCTGCTCTTGCAGCCACAGCATTTATGTGGCTGGTCCAGTTCAGTTTCTGGTCAATGGGGACCCCCAGGATGTTGATGGTAGGTGATTCAGCAATGGTAATGCCATTGAACATCAAGGGAGATGGTTAGATTCTCTCCTGTTTGAGATGGTCATTCCCTGGTACTTGTCTGGTGCAAATGTTACTTGCCACTTATTAGCCCAAGCCTGGGTGTTGCCCAGGTCTTGGTGAATATGGACATGGGCTGCTTTAGTATCTGAGTTGTCGCGAATGGTGCTGAACATCGTGCAATCATCAGCAAACATCCCCATCTGACCCTATGATGGAGGGAAGATCATTGATGAAGCAGCTGAAGATGGTTGGGCCTAGGACACTGCCCTGAGGAACTCCTGCAGTGATATCCTGGGACTGAGATGATTGACCTCCAACAACCACAACCATCTTCCTTTGTGCTAGGTATGACTCTAACCAACGGAGAGTTTTCTCCCTGATTCCCATTGACTCCTGCTTTGCTAGGGCTCCTTGAAGCCATGCTCAGTCAAATGCTGCCTTGATGTCAAAGGCACTCACTCTCACCTCACCTCTGGATTTCAGCTCTTTTGTCCATGTTTGGACAAAGGCTGTAATGAGATCAGGAGCTGAGTGGCCCTTGTGGAACCCAAACTGAGCATCACTGAGCAGGTTATTGCTCAGCAAATGCTGCTTGATAGTACTGTCAATGACCCCTTCCATCACTTTGATGATGATTGGGAATAGATTGATAGGACGGTAATTGGCTGGGTTGGATTTGTTCTGCTTTTTGTGCGCAGAACATCCTCGGGCAATTTTCCACATTGCCGGGTAGTTGCCAGTGTTGTAGCTGTACTGGAACAGCTTGGCTGGGGGAGCGACTAGTTCTGGAGCACATGTCTTCAGTACTATTGTCAGACCTTTGTCAGGGCCCATAGCCTTTGCAGTATCCAGTGCCTTCAGCCATTTCTTGATATCACGTGGAGTGAATAGATTGGCTGAAGGCTGGCATCTGTGATGCTGGGGACCTCAGGAGGAGGTCAAGATGGATCGTCCACTCGGCACTTCTGGCTGAAGATGGATGCAAGTGCTTCAGCCTTATCTTTTGAGCATCCCTGATTTTAATTGCACAACCATTTGTGGCCATACCTTCCGCTGCCAAGGTCCTGAGCTCTGGAATTCTCTCCCTAATCCTCTCTGCCTCTCTTTCTCTCTTTCCTCCTTTAAGACGCTCCTTAAAAGCTACCTCTTTGACAAAGATTTTGGCCATCTGGCCTGACAGCTCCTGATATGACTCAGTGTCAAATTTTGTTTGATAATGTTCCAGTGAAGTGCCTTGAGATGTCTTACTATGTTAAAGGTGCTGTATAAATATAAGTTGTTACTATTGTTGTCCATATGCACTTGGAAGGGGAATCAGGGCCTTGATTTAATGTCTCATCCCAAAGATGGATAATCTTATTGCTTGAGGTAATATTGAGCTGACTGCATGGGTTACTACAGATGACAGTGTCTTGGCTCTTTCCTTGATGCTATTCTCAAAAGCAAACCTATATTTAGATGTAATCAGCATGCCTCCTGGACAGTGCAAACCTACAGTTAAATGTGAGCTTTTTGCCTCCTGCCTAGCAAATGTTGTTAACTTCATACTTTCAGACTATCAGCGAAAGGCTGCATGTACGCTACACTTCCTGAAGGAATTTCACTCAATATCGAATCATTTGAATGCCAGTGGAAAAACTCCTGCACACATTATGATGGGCAGGTTTCACCCTGCTCTTAAAACATGCCCTGCTCAATGATCTTCAAAATGGGACACACATCAGAGCTGAACAGAAGCTCTACATCTTGCTATGTAAGAATGAAATACTGTTGCTAGGATGAGAAAGGATAAGGAAAATGAATGCAGCATAAATAAGTGTTACAGATGGGTGGGAGATGGTATGGGTGACTTTCACTTTTCACCTCTCAATTGACTGCAGAAAGTTTTTATTTAAATTGTTTTAGCCCCTGAGTATTTAAAACTCAAATAAGCAAACAACAGGTTTTCTTATAGGTTTAAAAAGAAAGATAATTATTTATTAAGCAAGACACAAAAATGTTCACAACCTCAACCACTCACACGTGCACACATCTGCACACACACAAGAAAAGATAGAGATCAGAGGGTAGCATGCATTTAAGTTCGATTGTTGTGGAATAAAGTTCACTTTGAAACCTTCTTGGTTTTCCGGGAGGAATTTTTAACAGCCTTGCAGGCCTGATGTTCCTTTACTTGGTTCATTGAAGTATTGCACATTCCTTTGTTTAAGACTCAATCAAAGTCGATGGACAATCTTGTTAAGATTTTCCAGATGGGGAGTTTTCAAGGTCACCTTTGCAGTCTCTGTCTCAATGGTTTAAAGATGTTACAGGCAGGGTCCTCTTCTTGGCTTAAATGGATCTCTCAATTGTTAGCTTTCTCTCTCTCTCTCTCTCTCTCTCTGTCTTTCAGAGAAATCTCTTTTTTCAGAAAAAAACTTTATCAGGTATGGTTTCAGTCTGATGACCCCTGGTGTGTTCTTACAGTGTCTTTGAATGCGTGGCCATTATTACACAATGGTGTTTGAATGTGGTTTATCTTGATAAAGTGGGATTATTTCCCACCTATTGTCTTGGTTTTGCATCCGGGGTCACCCTGTCTGTGAAGGTCTTTGTCACCCCAATTCCTGAAGATAGGAGTCATTTAGCATTGAATGGTCTGTTCAGAATTTTAATGTGCCTTCCCCAGAATTAGTCTAAACGTGATGATGGGTTTTAGTCTCCAACAGTGACAATGTATATTTGCAGTGCAGGTGGGCGTCACCTCACCTCTTATTCCATCTTGACTGCAGCAATGTGCATCCATTTTTTTGGAGTTTAATTCACCAGTTTATTTTTAGTAGTTCATAAATGCTCCAGTTCACTATATAGTGTATAACTGATCCTTGTGTGAGCATGACATACGAAACACATTTTAAAAAGAAAAAGAAAATAAATGGGTAACATTTATTTATTTCAGAGAATTACCAATAAGTCAATGTAAATTTAGGGGAAACAGTGCTGAGAATGTGGAGCAAGGAGTAGTTGACATGAATAGCATAGATACATTTAAGGGGAGGCTAGATAAACCCACACGAGACAATGGAATAGAAGGATACACTAGTAGGGTTAGATGAAGTGGAGTGGGAGGTAACTTGTATGGAGCATAAACACCACCATGGGCCAGTTGGGCCAAATGGCCTGTTTCTGTGCTATAAATTCTATGCAGTTTCGGAACTATGGTTTATTGCAGTAATGTGATTTTGAATAAGGTTTAATGTTACTTGGTCATGTTATTGGAACAGGCAATCAATTATTAACAGTACCTCATCCACTTCAAATTTATCGTCCCAAATCGATCATTGAGTCCTCTACATAAGAACATAAGAAATAGGAGCAGGAGTAGGCCATTCAGCTCCTCAAGCCTGCCCCGTTATTCAATAAGATCATGGCTGATCTGTCCCAGGCCTCAACTCCTCTTTCGGGCCTGCTCCGCATAATCCTCGACTCCCCGAGATTTCAAAAATCTATCTACCTCCTCTTAAAATACATTTAGTGACCTAGCCTCCACAACTCTCTGAGGCAGAGAATTCCAGAAATTCACCACTCTCTGTGAGAAGAAATTTCTTTGCATCTCAGTTTTAAATGTGTGCCCCCTTATTCTGTAACTATGTCCCCTAATTTGAGATTCCCCCACCAGAGGAAACATATTCTCAACATCTACCCTGTCAAGCCCCCTTAGAATCTTATATGTTTCAATAAAAGCACCTCTCATTCTTCTGAACTCCAATGAATAAAGGCCTAACCTGTTTAGCCATTCTTGATAAAACAAACCCTCCATCCCAGAAATCAGCCTAGTGAACCTTTTCTGAACTGCCTCCAATGCTAGTATATCCTTCCTTAAATACGGGGACCAAAACTGTATGCAGTACTCCAGAAGTGGTCTCACCAACACCCTGTTCATTTGTAACAAGACTTCCCTATTTTTAAACCCTAACCCCATAGCAATAAAGGCCAAAATTCCATTTGCCTTCCTAATTACTTGCTGTAACTGCATGCTATCTTTTTGTGTTTCATGTACAAGAATACCCAGATCCCTCTGTACTGCAGTATTTAGTAGTCTTTCTGCATCTAAATAATAATCTGCCTTTTTATTCTTCCTACCAAAGTGGAATATCTCACACTTTCCCACACTGAACTCCATCTGCCAAGTTTATGCCCACTCATTTAACCTATCTATATCCCTTTGCAGATTCTTTGTGTCCTCATCACAACATGCCTTCCCACCTATTTTTGTATCATCAGCAAATTTGGATACACTACACTCTGCCCCTTCCTCCAAGTCATTAATATAGATAGTAAATAGTTGAGGCCCGAGGACCGATCCCTGTGGCACCCCACTAGTTACGGCTTGCCAACCTTAAAAAGACCCATTGATTCCGACTTTCTGCCTTCTGTGTGTTAGCCAATCCTCAATCCACACCAACACATTACCCCCAATACCCTGAGCTCCTATTTTGTGCAATAACCTTTCATGTGGCACCTTATCGGACGCCTTCAGAAAATCCAAATACACTACATCTATCGGTTCCCCTTTATCCTCTCTGTTTGTCATATCCTCAAAGAACTCTAACAAATTTGCCAAACATGATTTCCCCTTCATAAAACCATGTTGACTCTGTTTGATTGCATTATGTTTTTCTAAATGTCCTGCTATTTCTTCCTTAATAATGGACTCTAGCATTTTCCCAATGACAGATGTTAAGCTAACTGGTCTATAGTTTCCTGCTTCCTGTCTCCCTCCTTTCTTGAATAGGGACGTCACATTAGCAGTTTTCCAATCCGCTGGTACCCTACTGGAATCCAGTGAGTTTTGGTATATTATGACCAATGCCTCCACTATCTCTGCAGCCACTTCTTTTAAAACCCTTGGATGCAGGCCATCAGGTCCTGGCGACTTGTCTGCCTTTAGTCCCATCAGTTTGTCCAGCACCTTTTGCCTCAAGATTGTTACAAGTTCCTCCCTCCCATTTACACCTTGTTCATCTATTATTGTTGGGATGTTTATAGTGTTCTCCACCGTGAAGACCAATGCAAAATATTTGTTTAAATTATCTGCCATTTCTCTGTTCCCTGTTTTAATTTACCAGTGTCATCCTCGAAGGGTTCCACACTTACTTTAGCTACTCTCTTCCTTTTTATATACCTGTAGAAGCTCTTACTGTTTTTATATTTCTTGCCAATTTACTCTCATAATCAATTTTCTCCCTCTTTATTAGTTTTTTAGTCATCGGCTGCTGGTTTCTAAAAAATTCCCAATCCTCTGGTCTACCACTAACTTTCGGCACATTGTACGCCTTAGTTTTTGATTTGATACTCTCCTTAACTGTTATTCACGGGTGGTTCATCGTTCTCTTCGAATCCTTCCTTCTTACCGGAATAAATGTTTGCTGAGTGTTATGAAATATCTGCTTAAAAGTCTGTCACTGCTCCTCTACTGACTTCCCCTGTAGTCTATTTTCCCAGCCCGCTTTAGACAACTCTTTCTTCATATCTCTGTAGTTGCCCTTGTTTAAGTTGAAGACACTGGTTTGAGACCCGAGTTGCTCACCCTCAAACTGAATTTGAAATTCTAACATGTTATGATCGCTTCCCCCTAGAGGATCCTTAACTATGAGATCTCCTATTAATGCTACCTCATTACACATCACCAAATCTAAAATAGCCTGTTCCCGATAGGTTCTGCAACATATTGTTCTAAGAAACAATCCCTGATGCACTCTACAAATTCGTCTTCCATGTTACCCTTGCCAATTTGATTTGTCCAGTCTATAATCAGATTAATATCACCCATGATAATTTCAGTGCCCTTCTTACATGCCTCCATTATTTCCTGATTAATATTTTGTCCTACAGAGAGGCAACTCCTAGGGGGCCCATAGACCACTCCCACCCATGATTTCTTTCCCTTGCTACTCCTTATTTCCACCGAAACTGATTCTACATCATGATCTATTACACCTATATCATTATTCACAACTGCACTGATCCCTTCCTTCACTAACAAAGCTACCCCACCTCCTTTTCCTTTCTGCCTATTCTTCCGGAATGTCAAATATCCTTGAACATTCAGATTTCAGTCCTGGTCATCCTGCAACCACATCTCTGTGATAGCTATCAAATCATATTCATCTATTTCTGTGCCATCAGCTCATCTATCTTGTTACAAATGCTACGTGCATTTCAGATAAAGAGCCTTAAGCTTTGACTTTTTACCGTTTTTATCGACTCTGGTTCTAATTTCTGCTGTACTCTTATGCTTGTATTCTCTGTCCCTTCCTGTCACACTCTGATTAATGTATGCCACTTCACTACCCTGCACCTCTGCTCTCTCGTTACTTTTTGACTTTTTAAATTTCCTTTCAATTGAACCCCACTCCCCCCCCACCCTCCCCCCACTATTTATTTTTAAGCCTTACCTACAACCCTAGTTATACGATTTGCCAGGACACTGGTCCCAGCATTGATCCATTTAGTCATCGGCCCCAAATTTAACTTGAGGCAGGGAAACAGAGGGCGGGATGGGTGTGCAGTGGCACAAACAAACCACTGGCCCTCAGAATGTGAGGCCCAACAGCCACATTTTCATGACCAGACACTGACTTCTGCTCAAAATTGGCAGGAATGATGTGCCAGTGGCTGGAAGTGCAAAGTGGCAGGGGATCAGACCACCATTGGAGAGCCACAGAAGCAATTTTGGGCAAGGTAAGTGAGGAAGGGGTGGAGGTGGGTGAGCATCAGCGATGTTCCGTGGTGGGAAACTTGGTGCAACTGAAGCCCAACTAAGGAGCACTCCTGCCCTTCCTGGCCTAGAAGGAACCTGTAAAAATTACAAGAAAAAAAATTGTCTTGTCTTCCAGGGGCCAGGATGCTGCCTGCCACTGGTTTTTGCTGGTGATTCTGGAACTCTGCAACCCTTAGTCGCCCCACAGTTAAAATGGCGTGTGGGCCTCCAAGATCTCATCAGCTCACACAATTTGAATTAGGCCACTACCCCTGTCCCTTGACTGATTTCAGGTAATTTAAAATGATGAAGGTAAGGAATACAATGTAACCCTTCCCACCTCACCCTTCAACCATCACCTGCCAAGTGAAGGAAGGTTAAAATAACTCCGAGCGTTTCTGTACTGGGGAAGGAGGAGGGGCTGGGTAACAATCTGAGCTTTGGGGTAGAATTTTCCCATGGGCTCCGGGACCCCGACATCGGGACCAAATGAGGGTCCTGAGCCCACATTTGCCACCTCCCCTTTTGACATCAAATTAAGGAGAGCGGGCGGGCTTCCGATGCTGTGACCCAATCACAGGGCCAGCAGCTCTAGAGCCTCAGTAGCCCCACCAGGAGAGGTGGGTACTCCTGAGGCAAACTGAAGAATGCAAGGGGGCTTCAATATAGAGGTGCCCTCGCAGGCTTAAATCTAAATGAAAATTTCAGAGGCGAAAAGCTGGTAGGCCCCTCAGAGTGGAGGGGGAATCCCTCCAGCAGAAGCATTCGGGCTGCCGGTGCGGCTTTTCATGCCGGCAGTCTCCAGCTCCGATGGCCTCCCAGCCTGATTTAGGGAAGCTGCCTCCATGGAGCTGGCTGCTTTCACGTGCAGCGGGGAGCCCACTCCGCCACTGGCAGAATGCCCCAAAATCACCTCTATTTGGGGCCTTAATTATGTAACTTGCCTGCCCACCTCCATGCAGCAGGCAGGTGATCCACTTTCCAGACCGCGCCTGGGAAACGTCCCCAGTGGTGAGAATGCATCCATGAGCTGTCATGACACAGCATGTCCTTATTTTCTCTGCCCCCCCCCCCACACTTCCAAGGCCTGCCACCACCAAGCCCACCACCATGGGGCCAGGAAAATACAATCCTTGCTTTCAGTAAATCTATATAGCAGTTTAGATCTGGCATTACTTCAAAGGGACAACAATGGACAGTGACTACCCACATTGTATGAATATAGCTTTCCACCACAATCTTTGTTTTCATTTGCCCACACTTTAAATGGAGTTGTGGCCTCACTGGAATAAACTCATCTGATATCTAGTGCCACTTGATTCAGTTCATTGGGTTAAGGGGTGCCTGGGTGTAACGTCCATTTGCACAACTTTTGGAAACAAAATCTACGTCAGCAGCTTTTATGTATTATCTTAAACTGTTATACAAAATGATGAAGCAAGGTTCTATTCAAAATTCAGGCTCGTCATTTTGTCTTCTTGAATAGATCTGTGCAACCAAATACCAAGCTCGGAGGTGATTTTCTAAATGGATGTGAAAAATACAACAATAACCACTACAAATGAAGCAGCTTTAACGCAGCAAAATGTTCCCAGATGTTCACAAAGTGGGGGTTGGAAGTAGACAAGAGTGATGAAAAGAATTTGGAGAGGTGGTCAAGGACGATGAGAGGTTTGGGAAGAGAATTCCAGACTACAGGAGTACACAAAAAATGTTTTCCACCATTAATAAAGCAGGAGGGAAGGATGTGCATGGACTGGAGATGGGAGAGCAGAGATTACGAGCTGGGATGTAGGACATGATTTATAGAGGTCGGGTAGGGTGAAGCCAAAAAAGGATTGTCAACAGGGATGAAGGTTTTAAATTCAAAGTGTTTGGGGCTATAAACGCAGTGGATATTGGGTCATAGATGATAGGGCATGGGCGATAGGTGAACAGAAATTAGTATAAGAGAGTATGTGGGCAGCCTAGCTCTAGATGAACTTTATAGAGGATGAAGCCCAGAAATTGGTGAGAATGTGGATGATTGGTGAATAGGATTTAGCGTAGGAGAGGTAGTGGGCAATGGCGTTCTGATGAGTTGAACTTTATTGAAGGGTAGAGGTCTGAGCTTGCCGAGAATATTGGAGAGGTTTGGAGAATTAGATTCATGCTAATTGGTAATGTTGCTTAAACACACAAATAGATCTTTACAGTAGCCCATCCACTTCAAAGGTCTCCTACCAAATGAATTAATGAGTCTCCATGTGTTGTGCTTCCCATTCAGTCAGCGTTTCTTTACTGGAGGAGAATGGGAGGGGCTGTGGAATAAATGGTTAATGTATTGCATGCGTCATATTAACATTTGTACAGAGCATAAAAGGAACAGCTAATTCAAGTCAAAGCAGGCTGTGCTGCTATCTGACATATAAAGAGCTGTCTAATTTCTTGATGCCAATACATTTAACTTTTAGTTGACAAGTCAGCATTCTTAAATAAAATCCATTACTGATAGGCTTACAGAATGCCTCACTTCTAATGTGACTTTGGGCTGAATGTTTACTTAGCTGAGCCGCCAGTAGCAGAAGAGTGGGTGGAGTGGCTGGTAAACCATGGGAAAATTGGAAGTTGAGATTCCCCTGCGTACAGTGGCTAGGGGAAGTTGATCCTGGGGTGGTGGGGGTGGGGGCGGAATGGGTACTGATCTGGGCTGATTGCAGGGTTTTGACAGGGCAGGGGATTTGGAAACCTGGGGCAGGAGGTTGGAGGCCTTGGTTGGAGGCCTTGTGGGGGGGGAGGCCAGGGGCCACTGTAGTGGGGTGGTTGGGGGAAAGATTGGAGACCTGCAAGGGGGAGGTCAGAGGCCTGAGGGCAGGTCGTGGGGGGCTGGGGGAGATTGGAAGAGTCAGTTGGAGGGGAGAGGGTCTGATCATGGGGGGGCGGGGGGTGGTGGTTGGCCTGGCAGGCGCTCTGGATCTGGCAGGTAAATCAAAATGCACTCACTTCCTGGATCTGGCAGTCCTCACCTGGGATTAGATGCTGGCTTTCCCAAGGTTTCGGGGAACCCAGCCGTCCAGAATTAAATTCCAAATGGTGAAAAAAATAAGATGCACAGCCTCATTATAGTATCTAAAGTGCCAACCCATCACCTGGAATTGGATTGTTTGCCTTCCCCCTGTCCCGCCTCCATTAAAACCAGAAGTTAGTGGGTTGAAGTCAGGATCCAAAATTTTAACACTTTAATTTCCCACTTGACCCAAAACCACCTGTTTTTGAGGTTAGAATTTTCCCCTTTTGTTTCCATCTACTTAATTAAAATGTTGTTGATCAACCCTGATTTTAATTTCTTCACATTTGGTGGCCGTGCCTTCAATTGCCAAGGCCCTAAGCTCTCAAATTCCCTCTATAAACCTCTCCACCTCTCTACCTCTCTTTTCCCCTTTGTGACACTCCTTTAAATCTACTTCTTTAACCAAGCTTTTGGTCATTCATCTCCTTATGTGGTTCAGTGTCACATTTTGCTTTATAGTGATCCTGTGAATTGTCTTGGGATGTTTAATTATGTTAAAGGCGCTATTATTTTTGTTATATTAACATTTGTCTTCTAACATCTCATACACACGCCAGAAGCTCCGCATTGTATTTGAAAAGATAATAGTCAGCAGATAGGTGGAACCACAAAAACAATCAGTGGATTCAGATAGTAATATGATAAAACACAAGAGCTTCCCACTTGTGGTTTGTGCAATGATCTACATAAATATGAAGATTATAGTACTGACTTTTATTCCTTCCTAGCTCCATCATTTGGTATTATACAGTTTATACCAATGTGAATTTCTTTTTGATGATTCTGAAATCTTTCTTTTCTTTTGGGCCTCCTTATCTCGAGAGACAATGGATACGCGCCTGGAGGTGGTCAGTGGTTTGTGAAGCAGCGCCTGGAGTGGCTATAAAGGCCAATTCTGGAGTGACAGGCTCTTCCACAGGTGCTGCAGAGAAATTTGTTTGTTGGGGCTGTTGCACAGTTGGCTCTCCCCTTGCGCCTCTGTCTTTTTTCCTGCCAACTACTAAGTCTCTTCGACTCGCCACAATTTAGCCCTGTCTTTATGGCTGCCCGCCAGCTCTGGCGAATGCTGGCAACTGACTCCCACGACTTGTGATCAATGTCACACGATTTCATGTCGCGTTTGCAGACGTCTTTATAACGGAGACATGGACGGCCGGTGGGTCTGATACCAGTGGCGAGCTCGCTGTACAATGTGTCTTTGGGGATCCTGCCATCTTCCATGCGGCTCACATGGCCAAGCCATCTCAAGCGCCGCTGACTCAGTAGTGTGTATAAGCTGGGGGTGTTGGCCGCTTCAAGGACTTCTGTGTTGGAGATATAGTCCTGCCACCTGATGCCAAGTATTCTCCGAAGGCAGCGAAGATGGAATGAATTGAGACGTCGCTCTTGGCTGGCATACGTTGTCCAGGCCTCGCTGCCGTAGAGCAAGGTACTGAGGACACAGGCCTGATACACTCGGACTTTTGTGTTCCGTGTCAGTGCGCCATTTTCCCACACTCTCTTGGCCAGTCTGAACATAGCAGTGGAAGCCTTACCCATGCACTTGTTGATTTCTGCATCTAGAGACAGGTTACTGGTGATAGTTGAGCCTAGGTAGGTGAACTCTTGAACCACTTCCAGAGCGTGGTCGCCAATATTGATGGATGGAGCATTTCTGACATCCTGCCCCATGATGTTCGTTTTCTTGAGGCTGATGGTTAGGCCAAATTCATTGCAGGCAGACGCAAACCTGTCGATGAGACTCTGCAGGCATTCTTCAGTGTGAGATGTTAAAGCAGCATCGTCAGCAAAGAGGAGTTCTCTGATGAGGACTTTCCGTACTTTGGACTTCGCTCTTAGACGGGCAAGGTTGAACAACCTGCCCCCTGATCTTGTGTGGAGGAAAATTCCTTCTTCAGAGGATTTGAACGCATGTGAAAGCAGCAGGGAGAAGAAAATCCCAAAAAGTGTGGGTGCGAGAACACAGCCCTGTTTCACACCACTCAGGATAGGAAAGGGCTCTGATGAGGAGCCACCATGTTGAATTGTGCCTTTCATATTGTCATGGAATGAGGTGATGATACTTAGTAGCTTTGGTGGACATCCGATCTTTTCTAGTAGTCTGAAGAGACCGCGTCTGCTGACGAGGTCAAAGGCTTTGGTGAGATCAATGAAAGCAATGTAGAGGGGCATCTGTTGTTCACGGCATTTCTCCTGTATCTGACGAAGGGAGAACAGCATGTCAATAGTCGATCTCTCTGCACGAAAGCCACACTGTGCCTCAGGGTAGACGCGCTCGGCCAGCTTCTGGAGCCTGTTCAGAGCGACTCGAGCAAAGACTTTCCCCACTATGCTGAGCAGGGAGATTCCACGGTAGTTGTTGCAGTCACCGCGGTCACCTTTGTTTTTATAGAGGGTGATGATGTTGGCATCGCGCATGTCCTGGGGTACTGCTCCCTCGTCCCAGCACAGGCATAGCAGTTCATGTAGTGCTGAGAGTATAGCAGGCTTGGCACTCTTGATTATTTCAGGGGTAATGCTGTCCTTCCCAGGGGCTTTTCCGCTGGCTAGGGAATCAATGGCATCACTGAGTGCCGATTTGGTTGGCTGTATGTCCAGCTCATCCATGACTGGTATTGACAAACGTAGTAACCCCCATCGTTCTTAACAAAAACTCATAACAAAGTTGGTTAAAAGTGGTTCAGACTGATTAGATTTGCAAGAATTTATATTGTTGGCCCCTCACTGCAAACCCACATGCAGTTTTCATTAAGTTTAGAATATTTGACAAACTGCTGAAAGATTTTTCCAATGTTCTGAGGGCTGTAAAAGGCAAGCAGATTGCAGTTCAGGACAGCGTTGTCCAATAGGAATTGCTGACTAGTCACATGTGTGGCTACGGCAACACTGCTTTAACCACATGCCTTAAACATTGCAAACACTGCAGAGAAATGTACTTCACATTTATATTTACTTAACAAACATCAATCTCCAATCTGTAACCATGGAGATAAAGTACACACAACAATCAAGAAACAATCACACACTCTGCTTTTCGTCTAACTATTTTGCCAACGAATGTCCAAAAAGGTTAAAGTACACATGCATACAATAGGCTGGATTTAAGGAGCCCTCAACGTCGGGATCTGTGGCCGGGGTGGGCCTGAAGATGGCTCCGGATGAGGCCTGCCACGGACCTCGACGCTGATAAGGCCCAGCCCGATCCTCCCGGTGGTGGCGAGGCACCGTGGCAGCCTCTCCACCACTGGGCGACGGGACCACAATTTGATTATTTGAATCAATTGAAATAATTCATTTAATAAGCTTACATCACCACCTGATGTCCCTCGCCTTCAGATCTGGGGGAACGAGGCGCAACACTGATGGGGAAGGGGGGAGAAGGTAAGTTTATTTGTGTGGGTGGTGAGGAACGGGGTCAAATTAATGTCATGGGTGGAAGGGATGGTGGGAAGGGTTGTAGTTTAAAGTTTATGCAGTTTCGGGGGAGAAGGTCAGATGGTACAGGTAAGTGTTTTTGGGTGGAAGGGGCAAATAATTAATTTACCTGTTTTTTGGGGGGGGTGGGAGAGGGGTAAAATAAATGTTTTTACTTAATTTAATTCATTCTATCTTTAAATATTTAAATTAGCTGGTAGAGCTAACAGCACTTTAAAAATGGTGTCAGCGCCTGTGCACAGGCAGCTGACACCATTGCCGGGGATGGACAGCCCACCCTCTCCATGTGATCGGGGGAGGGCAGCCCGCCCCGGCTATTTAAATGAGTAGCCGCACTTGGAATCGCGGCGGCTCTTTGGCGTGCGGCCCGCCATTTCAGCGGCGAGCTTATAAAATCCAGCCCAATGTGTGAATATGAACATTAATATCACTAGCCCTACAAGAGTGTCTGTTACTCATTTTTTAATTTACTAAGCAGAAATGCTATTAGCCACATCTGGATTCTCAATTAGCCACATGTATGGGCTAAAGTATTGGACAACAGTGGCTTAGGATGACAAATACAAAAGGCAAATTTCATTCAAGAGAACTGAAAGAAAGCTTACAATATAGGGGAAGTTGAAACTGAGTGACTGCCTTCTGGAAGCCAGTTCTGGATGTTTAGGAAGATCATGTAACAGCTGTTTCAGATTGTTTTGAATATTTGAGGGATCTTTGCTTGTGTTTGGTGGACCATTATTTAGAATATTTTAGTGGCAAGTTGGAGTGTCTGGGGGTAGGGGAGGGGGAGTTGGGGGTGATTGGCTCTTATAAGCAGAAACTGTATCCTTCCATATAAGGGATTGGTCAGACCTTTAATTTTAAACAGCTATTTTTTTAAAATAAATCAAATGTGAACCTTTCTCATCTGCTTAATTATGTTTGCTGACATAGCAACAGTTACTGTTCTTCAAGAGGAATTCATTGTGTGTGGAGTCCTTTGAAGCTTTGAGAGACGTGTTAAGGTGCGAAAAAATGCCGGTTTTCCTTTCCAATTCGTCAAATGCTTGTGAATCTTTAGCTAAGGAATCACAAAATCTTCAATACTTTTCCCTGTTATCTGAATGCGACATTAACCCAACATTAAAGAAATGGACCAATGCGCTAACTAAAGGGCAAAGTATCCACCTACTTCTGCCACAGGATAAAAGGTACTTAAAACTGTATCTTTGAATGGGGGTATTTGAACCTAGTACATTTGCATTTAACTTAAATGACAGGCAAAGGACACTGTTGAGTAATGTTGCTGTGGCAGTATTCGCACTCTCTAATCTGAGAGGAATTAAACATAATCCGTGGATAATGGTGCTTGATGCTACAGACAATTTTGCATTACAAGTATATAATGAATCCACTTAAGAATTATTGCTCTCTATTTGCTGGTTTGTTGTCATTTTTTTTTATCTGTTCACTGTCTAGATAATCTTTTGTACCTATCCACATTCCAGCTGTAAAATGGTAGAATTTTACCTAGGGTAAGGAAGGGATTAAAGCAAACTGGTGTATGAGATGAAGTCCAGCATCTCTCTCATTTCAACCTGTAATATTCCGCAAGCATTCTAAACTTCAGACAAGTGCTTTGGCACTAACGTAAAAGAAAAATCTATCATGCAGAAAGAAAAGGGGCTCCATAATTATTGCCATCTGATGAGAAACATTCTTTCTTTGGCCTCCTTATCTCGAGAGACAATGGGTAAGCGCCTGGAGGTGGTCAGTGGTTTGTGGTGCAGCGCCTGGAGTGGCTATAAAGGCCAATTCTAGAGTGACAGGCTCTTCCACAGGTGCTGCAGAAAATTTGATGAAACATATTACCAAGCTAACAAGATGAAAAGAAACCAGGAGCTAAATTTCAGCACACAATAATGGGTGGGTTGGGTTTGGGTCAATGTTAAAATTTTAAAAATCCGAACCCTGAGCTGAACCCAACCACTTCTGGGTCTTATGAAGGCGGGACAAGGGGGTGGCAGCCGACCTGCTCCTTGGAGGCAGGTTGTTAATTTAAATATTTTAATGAGGTTTGCAGCCTCTGATTTAACCTGTTTTGCAGGTTTAACCCTGCCTGGCCTAGTTTCCCAGGCCTCTGGAAAGTCGGCAACTGAAGCGAAGTGAGGAGAACTGCAGGGAGAATGTAAGTCCCTTGGTGGCTTCACAGCAGTGCTTGGAGACCAGGAGCAACAGGGAATGCTTCCCCCTGGCTCCCCCAAGTTCCCTCCGTCTCAGGCCCCCCTTCCATGAAAAGGTCCCCGGGATCAGAGATCGGGCTCCCCTCAGGATCAGAGGGGACTTCCAGATTGCCCCCTGTCTGTCTGAAAGCCAAGCCTGTAATCATGCTAACTTCCGGGTGGGGAACCTGTTAGGGCCAAAAGATGCATGCTGTGGAGTTAAAACTACTAGGTTTCCCATCTGAAACTCTGCCACCCACCCCAGGGGCCTGCATTTCCTAAAGCTGCATCACATCAGTGTGGATTCCTTAAAACCAATAGGAATTGTAGCGTCACTCATTGTCTATGGTTACAGATACGAGCGACTGTCACATTCGACTTCAAAAATCCGCCAAATTTCTGCAATTAAACTGCAACGGGAGAAACGGTCATATCAGATTACAGGGAGACTCCAAGGTGCAACAGACATAAAGCAGTATTGTAACAATGCATGCACACATTCATCTTAGAGCCCACCTGACAGTTTTTAGGCTAATCCTTTTAATATTTCTTATAATGCTGATGTGAACAGTGATTGCAGTTCAAAACCCTGCTGAATTGCCATTCAAAACAGAGGAAAGTAAGTAAGTGGATATTAGTGATAAGATCATAATAATGTTTTCTTTAGCACTTTGCTGATGTTAAGGTGTTCACTGACAAGATAGCTGCTACTATTTCCAATTGCTTGCCCGCACACACACAGACCCGCATACAAATAGATACACACATACTGTTGCAACTGAGGTGGGAGGAGTGCATTGTTTTTCTAGTTCCATTTCTCCATAGGTCACAACATATATTTAAATGTTTACCCAATTACCAATAGGGTTAATCATAGACTCTATTTTTATCTTAGAATAAAATACACCAACCAGGTTTCTGTAATAAACAACAAAATTATCAATTTATTATAAAACAAGACTTAATCAGTAACGAATCAAAGCACTAACACACAGATTGAAATGTGAATGTTCCCTTTTTACCTTAGCCCCCACACACAAATTCACACTCACACAAAAAAAAAAGAAATTCTCTCTCTGCAGAGGTTTGTTACAAAAAAAAGAAAAAAAAGGAATACTTTGGCCAAATATTTGCTAATTCTCAAAGAAAAAAAGAGAAAATATGGAAAGATGTCCATTGTCCTTTTTTTGGTTTGGCGTCTCAAATACGCATAGATAGCTGTCACTGGGATCTTTGTAGAAGAATTTTTTTCAGGCGACGTTGAAGATCAGTTTGGTAGGTTTTCCAGGTGAAATGCAGCATCAGGGGATTCTAGCAGGCCTTTCAGGAGGAATGCAGCATCAATTTCTCTATTTCTTACACTCACTTCAAAGAGCTTCTCAAAGAGACGGAAAAGCTGGCAGGCTTTTCGAAAAGAAAGAAATGTCTGAGCTGGGGTGACTGCTGTCTTGGTTGTTTTTGAAACTCCTTTCAAAACACTCCATACCCTAACTCACTGTCCAAAGTGAAACCAAAAACAACATCTCAAAAGTCAAGCATCCTGATTACAAATCTTGATCTGTCACTTCTCTGTAAACATCTTCCCCATGTCAAAAAGCCCCCTGCTGGGTACTTATCTGTCGACAGGTAACTTGCAGACCTCTCAGTGTCCGTTCAATGACCCCAGTGAAAAAAACATCCATGGAATCTTCCGTTTTCCCAAATAAAACAATGTCCATAATTGTAAAATACATGAGTCCTCAAAAATACTTAACAAAAAAAAAAGTACCATCATAACACCTTCATCCTTGGAGGAATGGAATGCCATTTTCAAATGAGTTTCATTACAAAGAGTGGGAAAAAAACAGATGAAAAAATTTTAAAACACATTTTCTCACTCATACTCATTCACTCTTTAACTGTAGCTAATGCAGTTCTGATTTGTACCATCTTTGCACTCAGATAACTCAAAGCAAAGTTAAATCCTAGATAAAGCAGCTGCAATTACATTATTTTTTCCTGTAATGTGGATAATGTTTAAGTGATAAGGTTGCAATAGTAAACTCCATCAGAATAGTCTGGTATTCTGGTTTTTGAATTATTCCACAAAGGCTAGGAGGTTATGATCAGTATTTCCCAGTATCCCTCTGTAGTCATAGCAGACATAGACGTCAAAATGCTTAAGAGCTAGTAATAAGCCTAAGATTTCTTTTTCCATTGTTAAACATCTTTTTTCATGTCGATTTAGCTTTTTGGATAGGTAGCCCACTGACCTTTCTATGCCTGATTCATTGTCTTGTAACATGACTGCACTGACCCCCAGGTCACTAGCATCAATTGTTATCTTGAAGGTTTGAAGCAGCCAACACTGGTTCATTAATCAAAATGGCTTTCAGCCTCTCAAAAAATGTTTGGCACTCCCCTGACCGTACCACCTTCGTTTTCTTTTTTTGTAGTAAATCTGTCAGTGGAACTAAACTTTGGTACAAACTTGCGGTAGACACCACACATCCCCAAAAACCTCATGACTTCTCGCTTATTCCTAGCGGTGGGGAATTCCACCAATGCTTGTACTTTCGCTGTTCTTGGCAACATTTGTCCTTGCCCTACTATATGCCCAAGGCAGGTTACTCTGGCTTTTGCAAATTCACTTTTGGCGAGGTTTATCACCAAATCAGCCGATAGTAATTTTCTAAACAGAGCTTCTAGTTGTTTCAAGTCATCTTTCCAAGTGTCACAGTATACCAGCAGATCAAGATAAACCACACAGTTAGGAACACTGGCTACCACATCCTTTCTGCAATGAGGTGACAAGAACTGCACACACTACTGAAGTTGTGGCATAAGTAATATTTTATATAGCTCAGAATAACTTCCCTACTCTTATATTTTATGCCTTGGCTACTAAAGGAAAGTATTCCATATGCCTTCTTAACCACTTTATTGACCTGTCCTGCTACCTTGAGGGATCTGTGGACATTCACTCCAAGGTCCCTCACTTTCTCTACAACTCTCAGTATCCTCCCACTTATTGTGTATTCCTTTGCCTTGTTTGACCTCCCCAAATGCGTCACCTCACACTTCTCTGGCTTAAATTCCATTTGCCACTTTTCTGCCCATCTGACCAGTCCATTGATATCTTCCTGCAGTCTACAGCTATCCTCCTTGCTATTAGCTACGCGGCCAATTTTTGTGTCATCTGCAAACTTCTTGATCAGTCTCCCTACATTTACATCCAAATCATTAATATATACCATAAAAAGCAGGGGACCTAGTACTGAGCCCTGTGGAACCCCACTGGAAACAGCCTTCCAGTTGCAAAAACACCCGTCAACAATGACTCTTTGTTTCCTGTCACTGAGCCAATTTTGTATCCAGCTTGCTACATTTCCCTGGATCCCATGGGCTTTTATTTTTTTAACCAGTCTGTCATGTGGGACCTTGTTATAAGCTTTGCTAAAATCTATGTAGACCACATTAAGTGCACTACCCTCATCAATCCTCCTCGTTATTTCCTCAAAAAATTCAAGCAAGTTAGTCAGACATAACCTTCCCTTAACAAATCCATGCTGACTATCCTTGATTAATCCATGCCTTTCTAAGTGACCATTTATCCTGTCTCTCAGAATTGATTTCAATAATTTTCCCACTACTGAGGTTAGACTGATGGGCCTGTAATTATTCATTCTATCCTTCACTCCCTTTTTAAACAGAGGGATAACGTTAGCAGTTCTCCAATCCTCCAGCACCACACTTGTATCCAGGGAGGACTGGAAAATGATGGTCAGACCTTCTGCTATTTCCTCTCTTGCTTCTTTTAACAGCCTAGGGTACATTTCATCTGGCCCTGGTGATTTATCCACTTTCAAGGATGCTAATCCCCTTAATCCTATGTTTATCACATCCAATACTTCACACTCCTGCTCCTTAAGTACAATGTCTGCATCGGCCCCCTCTTTTTGAAGACAGACACAAAATATTCATTACGAACCATACCCACATATTCCGCTGCCACACATAGGTTACCTTTTTGTTCTTTATGGGCCATACTCTTTCCTTAGTTATCCTCTTACTCTTAATGTATTGACAAAACATCTTTGGGTTCTCCTTGATTTTGCTTGCCAATATTCTTTCAGGCCCTCTCTTTGCTTTCCTAATTTCCTTTTTGATTTCACCCCTCCACTTTCTATACTCCTCTCGGCTTTTTGGCTTTCTGTAGTATTGCATTCTCGGTGTCTGACATAAGCTTTCCTTTCTGCTCCTTGACATCCTGGGAGCTCTAGATTTGGCCCTCCCGCCCTTTATCTTTGTGGGAACGTGTTTACTCTGAACCCCGGAATCTCCGCTTTGAATGCCTCCCACAGATCTGACACTGATTTACCTTCAAGTAGCTGTTTCCAGTCTGCTTTTGTTAAAGTACTTCTCAGCTTAGTAAAACTGGTCTTACCCCAATTTAGAACTTTAATTCCTGTACTATCTCTGTCCTTTTCCATAATTATGTTAAAACTAACTGAATTATGATCACTATCACCAAAATTTTCTCCCATCTGCCCAGCTTCAATACCTAAAACTATGTCCAGAACTGCACCCTCTCTTGTTGGTCTTGCTACATATGGCCAAAAATGTTCTCCTGAATACACCTTAAGAATTCTGCTCCCTCCATTCCTTTCACACTAAAATAATCCCAGTTAATATTTGGGTAGTTAAAATCCCCAACTATTACTGCCCTATTGTTTTTGCTCATCTCAGATATTTGCCTACATGTTTGCTCTTCTATCTCCCTCTGACTGTTTGGGGGTCTATAGTACACTCTCAGTAGTGTGATTGCCCCTTTTGTGTTCCTAAGCTCAATCCCTATGGCCTCAATTGATGAACATTCCAACATATCATTCCCTCCTCACAGCTGTATTTGCTTCTCTAACTAAAATTGCTCCCGTCCCTTTTTATTCCCTTCTCTATCTCATCTGAAAACCCTGTAACCAGCAATGTTGAGCTGCCATTCCTGTCCCTCCTTAAGCCTTGTGTCTGTAATAGCTATTATATCATACTGTCACATTTCTATCTGTGCCCTCAGCTCATCTGTTTTATTCTGTTGTAAGTATCTCATCAAATACAAGAAGTGACTAGTGGTACAACATTCTGCATTATTAAAGATAATGGCATTGAGAGTTAAGGACAGCATGTAGTCTTTAGGCTGACCACTAACCAAAAACTTCATCCTTTTGGCTTTGATGGAAGTGAAAGGAGGAATATCAGGAAACTGCAAGTAGCCTCCTGATTAATGTTGTCTGTAAGCTTATTTCTGAAGTTTGCAGTGAGATGCTGTCAAATTCCAACCAGGAATCCACCTCATCTCTATGTGGTGCTGACATTGGTAAAACATTTGTTTTGTAAATGATGTTTCATACAGCAACAGCTGAGAGAATGAAGTGCACATTCTGTTTTGCCTTGTGCTGTTTCTGGGAGCACACATCCCTAACAAATGGATGTGGTTTATTTGGACTTTCAGAAGGCTTTCCACAAAGTCCCACATAAGAGATTAGCGTGTAAAATTAAAGTGCGTGGGATTGGGGTAGTGTATTGCAATGGATAGAAAATTGGTTGGCAGACAGGAAATAAAGAGTAGGAATAAACGCGTCTTTTTCCGAATGGTAGGCAGTGACTCGTGGGGTACCGCAGGGATCTGTGCTAAGACCCCAGCTATTCACAATATATATTTAGATGAGGGAACTAAATGTAATATTGCCAAATTTGCAGATGACACAAAACTGGTGGGAGGGTGAGTTGTGAGGAGGATGCAGAGAGGCGTCAGGGTGATTTGGACAAGTTGAGTGAGTGAGCAAATGCATGGCAGATGCAGTATAATGTGGATAAATGTGAGGTTATCCACTTTGGTAGCAAAAACAGGAAGGTAGATTATTATCTAAACGGCCATAAACTGAGAGAGGAGAATATGTAGCGAGACTTGGGTGTTCTCATACACCAGTCGCTGAAAGTAAGCATGCAGGTGCAACAGGCAGTAAAAAAGGCAAATGGTATGTTGGCCTTCATAGCGAGAGGATTCGAGTACTGGAGCAGGGATATCTTGCTGCAATTATACAGGGCCTTGGTGAGGCCACACCTGGAATATTGTGTGCAGTTTTGGTCTCCTTGTCTGAAGAAGGATGTTCTTGCTATAGAGGGAGTGCAGCGAAGGTTTACCAGACTGATTCCTGGGATGGTGGGACTGGCGTATGAGGAGAGAGTGAATCAGTTAGAATTATATTGGCTGGAGTGAGGGGGGATCTCATAGAAACCTATAAAATTCTAACAGGACTTGACAGGGTAGATGCAGGAAGGATGTTCCCAATGGTGGGGGAGTCCAGAACCAGGGGTCATAGTCTCAGGATACGGGGTAAACCTTTCAGGACTGAGATGAGGAGAGATTTCTTCACCCAGAGAGTGGTGAGCCTGTGGAATTCGCTACCACAGAAGGCAGTTGAGGCCAAAACATTATATGTTTTCAAGAAGGAGTTAGATATAGCTCTTGGGGCGAAAGGGATTAAAGGATATGGGGGGTAAGTGGGAACAAGTAACTAAGTTGGATGATCAGCCATGATCATAATGAATGGCGGAGCAGGCTCGAAGGGCCGAATGGCCTACTCCTGCTCCTATTTTCTTTGTTTCTATGTTTTTTTACCCAGCCAATGTAGACCCTACTCTGAAGAATTATTTCTTCTTCCATCAGTTTTAAATATGGGGTTGCACATGAAAGAACCCAAAGTGAACGTAGCAGTATTAGATAGAAGTGGCTGGATTACCTACCAAAATCCAATTCAGAATGAGATGCTCATATTAATTCCAAGTACCAGAAAATCTCCAATGATTTCACTGTCACCCAGGGTCTCTATGGAAGACAACGCAATGCCATAGAGAGGAACAGTGCACTGCTCGAGAATCTGGTCATCAATTTGCACAAACAAATTTGTATTGCTATGGGCCAAATCAGACATATCAAAGTAAAATCCTTTGCTGCTTCCAAATTCTAACTCCAGCCATTATAAACCAGATAACAGAATTCCATCATAACAGGATGCCATTGCATTTCCAGGCCAGATATTCTACAGGGTGCACAGAGCCATTTCAGTATAAAGACTTTGGAAATGTTGTTCAAATCGGGGACTTCGCTGATACAGCTCCAGAGCTAGCCACACTCCTAGCCAAGCTGTTTCAGTACAGCTACAACACTGGCATTTACCCGACAATGAGGAAAGATTGGATCGGCTCAGGTTGTTTTCCTTAGAACAGAGGAGGCGGAGGGGTGACTTAATTGAGGTATACAAAATTATGAGGGGCCTAGATAGAGTAGACAGGAAGGAGCTGTTTCCACGAGTGGAGAGGTCAATGACCAGGGGGCACAGATTTAAGGTGATTGGTAGAAGGATTAGAGGGGACATGAGGAAAAACATTTTTACCCAGAGGGTGGTGGGTGTCTGGAATTTGCTGTCCAGATCAGTGGTGGAGGCAGAAACCCTCAACCCATTTCAAAGGTACCTGGACCTGCACCTAAAGTGCTGTAACCTTCAAGGCTAAGGACCAGGTACTGAAAGGTGGGATTAGAATGGGCAGCTAGTTTTTTCAGCTGGTGCAGACATGATGAGTTGAATGGCCTCTTTCTGTGCCTCAACTTTACCACGGTTCTATGAATTTCTCCACAAAGGTTACGAGGTTATGGCTGCTATAGACTATAGTCTGTTTATATCCATTTTAGACATAGACCTCAAAGTGCTGGCGAGCTAGCAACATTCCCAGCATTTCCTTTTCCATAATGGAATACCGCTTTTGGTGTTGGTTTAATTTTTTGGAGAAGTACCCAACTGGTCTCTCAATGCCTGACTCATCATCTTGGAGCAGGATGGCACCTACCCCTAGATCACTAGCATCAACTGCTACTTTAATGGGCTTATTAAAATTTGGAGTTACTAGCACTGGTTCATTGGTTCGAATGGCTTTTAGCCTCTCGAAAGCTGTTTGGTCCCTCTCTGACCACACTACCTTGGCTCTTTTCTGCAGTAAGTCTGTCAGTGGGACGGCTATAGTGCTGAAGTTTGGGACAAACTTGCGGTAAAACCCACACATCCCCAAAAATCGCATTATTTCACGTTTGGTCGTGGGGATGGGAAAATCTAGCAGCGCCTATGCCTTTGCTGCTCTGGGCAGCGCTCACCCCTGACCTACAACATGCCCTACTTTGAGTTTTAACAAACTCACTTTTTGCAAGGTTTATCACTAGGCCAGCTGACTGAAATCTTTGGACAAGGACTTCTAATTGGTCTAGGTGGTTCCCCCAGATCTCACTGTACATGAACAAATCATCCAGGTACACTACACAGTTGGGTAGGCCAGCCACTACGTGGTTCATCAGCCTTTGGAAGGTGATCCAAACGGCATCACTCAGCACTGGAATAGGCCATCTGGGGTGACAAAAGCTGAGATCTCTTTGGCTTGGGGTGTTAACAGAACCTGTCAATATCCTTTTAGCCTCTATGTTGGTTATGTATGTGCCATTCCTTACTCTATCAATACAGTCTTCCAGGCAGGGAATTGGGTAGGAATCAGCTCTGGTCACAGCATTAACCTTCCTGTAATCAATGCAGAGCCTTAATGAGCCATCGGGCTTGGACACCAGCACAACTGGGGAACTGCAGCTGCTCTGGCTGGGCTCAATCAGTTTTTTTCCAGCATATACTAAATTTCGTCCCAAACCTAGGTTAGTTTGCTGGGACCTAGGCGATAGGGTTTTGTTTTATGGGAGGGGTCTCTCCTACATCCACATTGTGTAGGGTTAGGGTTGTGCACTGTGATGTGTCCCTGCAGATTTCTTTAAATGCTGTGAGCAGCCTGATTAGGGCTTTTCTTTGTTCTGCATTTAAGTAGGAGAGTACAGTGCCTAATCTTCCTAACATTTCAGTGTTGGCTAACCAGACAGCAGGGGGTTTGATTTGGGAATCCTCCAGGCCCTCCTCTAATTCATCCTCACTGTCCTTTTTGTCCTCCTCTGTCCTAACTGCCTGACAGACCCGGGCTTGGTTGTCCCCTTCCTGGTTGTGATACTGTTTTAACATGTTGATGTTGTCTTTGTTTTTTCCCATGGTCTGGGGTGTCAATTAAATTGTTCACCTTGCCAATTCTCATTACTACTCTATAGGGGCCACTGAACCAGGCTTTCAGGGATTCACCCTATATTGGGAGTAGTACTAACATATGGTCTCCAGGCTGAAATGTTCTGGTCTCGGCATGTTTATCTGTTTTCCTTTACATATCTGTCTGGGAGGTTTTTAGGTGCTCCTGAGCCACCGCACAGGCTCTCGTGAGCTGCTCCCAGAACATGGAGATGTAGTCTAACATGGAAAGCTTATTCCTGTGTCCCAAAAACCTCTCCTAAATTAGTTTAAGAGGATTTCTCACCTTGTGTCCATTAACTAATTCAAAGAGACTAAAGCCAGTGGACTCATTGGATGAGTTCTCGGAGGCAAACAGGAGAAACCTCAGCCCTTTGTCTCAGTCATTGGGGTACTTGTAGCAGTATGCCCTGATCATTATCTTTAGGGTCTGGTGGTACCGTTCCAAACCCCTTTGTGACTGTGGATTGTAGGCTGAGGACTTGAGTTGGGTTATGCCCAGATTACCCATGACTTTTTGAAAAATACCAGACATGAAATTCGTGGCCTGATCCGTCTGGATCTCAACAGGCAGCCCATA
Organism: Heterodontus francisci; assembly: GCF_036365525.1. Taxonomy (NCBI): domain Eukaryota; kingdom Metazoa; phylum Chordata; class Chondrichthyes; order Heterodontiformes; family Heterodontidae; genus Heterodontus; species Heterodontus francisci. Next base: position 70,737,733 of record NC_090388.1, on the reverse strand, counting down.
TCGGGTAAAGAATTGGATTAGTCCCTCCACCACTACCTTGGAAGACATAGTTCTTAGGGGAATGGTCTCCGTGAATCGGGTAGCCACATCCATAATGATGAGAAGATACTGGTAGGCCCCTTTTGTTTTCGGCAGGGGCCCCACACAATCCACCAGCACTCTGCTGAAGGGTTCCCCAAAAGCTGGTATGGGAATTAGGGGTGCAGGTTTTATTGCAGTTTGGAGCTCCTCACAACCTGGCACGTGTGGCAAATTTTACAGAACTCCACCACATCTTTGTGGAGTTTTGGTCAGTCGAAGTGCTGCCTTATACGGTCTTGGGTTTTTCATATACCGACATGTCCAGCCATTGGAAGTTTGTGTGCTATTCTTAGTATTTCCTTACGGTACCTTGGCGACACCACTATCTGGTGAACCACTGTCCACTTTCATCCACAGGTCTGTGAGGAGGTCTCCACTTCCTCATCAGCACCTCATTCTTTAAATAATAGCACTCTGGGACTTCCTGTGCTTCTGCTTCGGTTTGGGCAGTCTGTGCTAACTTCTTTAATACTGGGTCAGCTTGCTGAGCCTCAACCAAGGAAGATCTGTTTAACACATCCTTTGGGTCCTCTAACTTCCCAAAGAGGGTTTCAGATAACCAGACAGTAGAGTTATCTGTCTGCAGTGCCATTTCACCCTCATCTGATGGAGCTTGTTTGGCCATGGACCGGCACACCACACAGTCAGGGAAATGCCAGGGACCTTTTCCTGTAACTGCTCTGTCTCCCTGACCTCTTTCGATCTCTCCAAAACCATTGGGGAAGCTACCACCTTTGCCCCCGACGGATCATTACCCAGGAAAAGGTTGACTCCGCCCACAGGTAAACTAGGGACAATCCACACATTTACTGGTCTTGAAACAGGGTTGCACTCCAGGTGCACCCGATATAAAGGTATGGGCATATACCACCCTCCACTAACCATTCATGAACACTCTTGCATTCAATGCACTCTCTGGGGGAAAGGTCATGCCTTTTCCTAGCAGAAGGGATTGGGTAGCCCATGTATCCCTAAGTATGACTATGGGCTTACACGCCTCACTCAAGGGGTATGGGGTCACTTTTCCTTGGGACGCAAAATCCTGGCAACTCTCAGGGATTTTGTTAAGTTTTCCGCACTTACAGCAGTCTGTTAACTGGATTGTACTGCTGCAGTTAAAGTCACAGCCTGGTCTACTGTGTTTTCCATCAGCACTCTTTACCTGCAGTGGTTTGGTGCGCCCTGATTAACCCTACAGGTTTTCCCCATAACTTCCAGCAGTCAGCTCAATGGTGACCTACCTTATTACAATGGAGGGGTCTTGACAGGGTGGATGTGGGAAAGATGTTTCCTCTTGTGGAAGAATCTAGAACTAGGGGTTACTATTTAAAATTAAGGGGTCAACCATTTAAGTCATAGATGAGGAGAATTTCTTTCTCTCAGAGGGTTGTGAGTCTTTGGAATTCTTTTCCTCAAAAGGCAGTGGAAGTAGAGTCTTTAAATATTTTTAAGACAGCAATTTACTTGGTGAAATGCTTTCCTGTGCCACTCCCTCCACTTCTCCCCTTTTTCACAGAGGGTGAACCTGGAAACATAAAAAGTTGTCTGTCCATATGTGGGTGGGCATTTGTAAATCATACGACAATATAGCCTCCGCTGGGTTTCCTACATTTGCACTGTTCAAATATTCGACATCTATTTGGCCACATGCCCCAGTGCACAACAGTCAGTGAAAGTAATGGAGGGAAAATCTTACTGGAACCCATGGTCTCTGTTAGCGCTTAGTGAGCGACTCTGTGCACAAGCTCAAGAAATGAAGTGGAATTTTTTTTTTATATATGTTATTTTGCTTTCAGCACAGAGGTTGCCCCCATCCTGATGCATCAACAGCTACATGAGGCCCACATTCCCACATTGCTATAGTAGTTACACTTTCCGGCAGGATTCTTACTTATCCAATCATAGCCAAACATCTCTAGTAGTGACTTCTCTTCACCGTTACCTCTGGAGTCCCCCAAATACCTATCTCTGGCCCCTTCTTCTTCCTCATCCACATACTTCCTCTTGGCAACATAACCGGCAGGTATGGGGTTGGCTTTGCATGTTTGCTGACGATACCCAACTAGACATCCAGAGTGGAATCTTATGAGTGCCATGTTGTTCCCGTTTCGCTCCCACTGCAAATCCCGTTTCCCAAGCGATTTTGTATTTAAATTAGACGTGCGGTGACGGACACGGGGAACATATGGGATCATTTGGCGGGGATAGCCTTTCATTGGTGGAACCCGCCATCACTGTCCCTAGGACAATGATCGCTACAGATATAAAACATTCTGTGCTTGCAGCCACAAGGATCAACAGCCTTCCTTTCATGTAAATATCTTCTGAATAACATTGTTGGAGCTTTCACTCAATCAAAATTTTTTTGCCTCTCTTATTTTGTGAAAGCTACCACCAACTTCATGTCATTTATTTTCCCTACAGCCAAAGTAAATCAAATGGCAGCCAGCAGACAGCGTCTCGCCCCACGGTTCAGTGATGCCTCCCTGCAGGATCTCCTCCTGGCCGTCAGGGAACGGCAGGAGGTCCTCTTCCCTGCAACTGGAGTCAGAAGACCCTCCCGACTCACCAAGGCGGCCTGGATAGAGGTAGCAGAGGAGGTCTTGAACCACGGGGTAACTCTTAGAACATAGGTACATTGTCGCAAGCGCATCAATGAATTGCTCAGATCAGCGAGGGTAAATGGTCCAAGCAAGGCTGCACCATTGATTTCTTCCATGGCTCTGTGTCTTTAAGGCAGAGGGTGTGCAAGGAATGCAGTCGAATGTGTGAGCAGCCTTGGTGCATCTACTAAATGATGAAGATTGGCATTGTTTTTGTGATGCGATGTGTCATGCGAAAGCCAATGCCAAATGAGTGATGTTGATGCATGTATAGAAAATAAGAGCAGGAGTAGGCCATTTGGCCCTTCGAGCCTGCACTGCATGCAATGGTTCTGATGAATCATTTGCCATGTCAATAAATCTGCACTGTCTGTTGCAGGAGAAACGAAGCCACAACCAGCACGAGCGTGTTCAGATCAGGCTGCTGACCACGGCTGAGGAGGGGGCTTCGGAGATGGCGAGAGAGGAGGGAGGCAGGGCAATCGGAGATGGCGAGGCAGGATCTTTAAGGTGTAAGGATGAAGTGTCATCTCTGCTCTTGCAGCCATATGTAGAAACTGAAGGATATTGTGTGAACTCAAGTGAAGCACATGCTTAAGGTGCCACTGCAGGTGGCTGCACTCAAGTAGCAGAATGCCGCATGGCCCAGGAATCCCCACTGGGGAGGAAGAAGATGACAATGCCACAGAGGGTGCACTGTCACCTGCCTCTTCTTCCATCTCTGCCAGTGCAGACACAGCCACACGGTCCGTGGGGGGTTTAAGATTAGAATCTGGGTCACAAGCTGGTATGCATGCACAGACACGTCCCAGCAGCTGAAGGAGCATGTGCCAGTTGGGTCTCCTGTCAATCGTCCTCCCCCCCACTGTCATTGACCCCCTTACCTCCAGCAGGTGAGCACATGGGGGATACTCAAGCACCATTGCTGCAGACCCTCAGTAGCATGAAGTTATCAAGGCCCCATTACTCCAGAGGACGCCGCCACAGTCATCCACAGCAATGGGGCAGTGCACTGAGCAGACTGCCTCCACCTCAGCTGCTAATGTCGGGGTAGCACCAAGACATAGTGGGAGCAAAAGAAAATTGAAAGAGTTTTGATCAAAAAGGTGGCACGGGCGATGTTGAAATGTTGATGAATGCAAAGATGTGTTAATATATTTTTATTCCTTGCAAAATGTGATCCACTCTCAGTGATGTTTTGCTTGGTTACAGATGGATATAAAGAAGTATTTTGGCGGCCTATGGCAGGAACGCAATGATGTTTGCAAAGCATCTCAGGAAATGTCCAATGTCCATATCTCATTGGAATTTGAGCCTTCACTCTTCAATGATGGCTATTTTCTTATTGATGATTAATAACATTTTCCAATGCTGTCGTGGCTTACTTTTGTTTACTATGGTCATAACTTAACGCTGCTTGCAGTGGTGTGCTGTCGCATTTATCGTAGCCCGTGGATGATTTCAAATGCCAACCACATGAAAGTGCAGCCATGCTTCGTTAAGATTGCCGAGATGAATAAGACCTCATGCAAATAGAAATTTCTGTGGGCAATTGTTATGTTTCTCCTCCCAATGTTCCTTGATGATGTGGCTTCTTGTTGGCTGAAACGTGCACAAATGAGGTTCTCTCTGATGTCCCTTGCATGTCTTTCCATGGCCGTCATATCGATGATGGCATCATTATCATTGTTGTTCTCCTCTTCACCCTCTTCATAGTCATCCTCATATGAGGAGGACTGGTGTTCCTCCTGTTCCTCCACCTGCAGAATGTTGCTGTGTCTAATTGAAAGGTTGTGCAAGGCACAGCAGACAACGATTATTCGTGACACCCTCTGTGGTGTGTACTGAAGAGCCCCTCCAGACTGGTCAAGGCAGCTGAATCACATTTTCAGCAAGCCAATGGTGTGTTCAATGATGGCTCTGGTGGATGCGTGAGTGACATTGTACCTCTGTTCAGCAGTGCTTTGGGGATGATGTACTGGTGTCATCAACCATGTACAAAGTGGGTAACCCTTGTCACCCAGGGTCCATCCGTCCACTTCGTCGAAAACTGCTGGTAGCTGGGAGTTCCTCAAAATGTAGGAGTAATGACAGCTCCCTTGGAAACATGCGCAAACATGCTGGACTCTTTTCCTGTGGTCGCAAACCAGCTTCACATTTAAAGAGTGGAAGCCTTTGCAATTAACAAAGCCAGCAGGCTGGTCCCAGGGAGCTCTAATGATCACATAAGTACAGTCGATCACCCCTTACACTCTAGAGAAGCCAGCGATGGCGCCGAAGGCTGCAGACCTTGTCTGGCTGTCCTCATCTACAGGTAAGTAGATGAAATCATTGGCACGTCGAAAAAGGGCATTGGTTACCTCTTTGATGTATCTGTGGGTCATTGACTGTGAGATACCACCTACGTCACCCATTGATCCCTGATAGCAAAGAAATTGAGTGCAATAGTAACTTTGAGGGTAAGTGGCAAGGGCTTCCCAATGAAAACAAGCAGCTGCAGGTAATGTTGAAGGATTGTACACATTTCTGCACATTGCAAGCTGCAGCCTCATGCTTCTCTCCATTGTCTCTCTGACATCTGAAGGTAATGTGTCCTTGTCCTGAGGATGCGATGACATGCCAGTGCCCGTCTTCGATGATGCCTTTCCTGGATGACTTCATTCTGAACAGCCTCACCCTCTTGTGCTGCCTGCTGCTCCTGTTGAGGCATCATCCGTTGATCACCATGATTCCTCCTCAGTCTCTCCCTCTGCAATTGTTCATGTGTTAGAAGACAAATTGCATGTATGAGACTCACATCTTTGCAGCTTTTCAATTGTTGAGATGAGAAGAGTGTTGTAAAACTGTCCTCCTTCTGCCATTCAGCTGAACCATGAAAGCCAGGTGCAGATCGCTGTTATATGCCTTACATTTACAGGAGATCCCACCCACCATCATTTGTCTTCTCCCAATCAACTTGCATTCCTTGATTGGACACATGGTTTGTATTCTTCTTCCAGAAAATTTTGCACCTCCTCCTGCCATCTTCCAGCCTGCACCCATCACCCTTGACCCACCCAACTTAACCTTCACCCTTCCCCCCGTTACCATAGAACCTCCTCCCAGTACCATGGACCAGCTCATCATCAATTTACACAGGCCACCCCTCCCCCCATCCCTACTCCCATCACTGTCCAACTGCCGACTCTCACCCTTGAACCTCCAAGAATCCCCTTGATATAGTTACAGATTTCCAATGCCCTCCCCATGATAACCTCGAATACCCAGCCCTTAAATCTTGTCCTCACCTCCCCCCACCGCCATATACAATTGCCCCCGTGACTGTGACCATACCTCCTGCCAGCCAGTACCCTGATGTGGGCACACAGGACTCTGATGACGACAGCAATAGTTCCTCCTTTTAGACCTCTCATGACCATCAGTTTTCTGACAGGAACATAACAACCCACCACCCGCTGCAACCGTACACAGCTAGCCTCATCATCAAAATCAACCTCCCCAATATCCGTTTCATTGGCTTGCCATTCATTTTTGTCTGATTTTCCGTCTGTGAAAGACCCTGTGATGTTTTTCTACATGAACGGCTCTATATGAATGCAAGCTGTTGTTGTCGGATTCCACAGCAAAGACTAAAGAAGCCCAACTCTAACTGATAACAACTACGGCCAGAAAGTCAGGTGGGCAGCTTGGTGGCGAGTGGAAGTTCAGGCTTTCAGATAATTCCCCCAATCAACTGAAAGACACAAAAGGTAACAGAATGCCTAAGCCATTAATAATTCTAACCGTCTGCCTCTGATTCTTTGGGAAATTACAAGTATAGTGGCAGAAGTGCTCAGGATGTTACACTATCACTTGACAGGAAAAGGCAGTTTAACAAGAAAATGATTTGCAGTGTGCTAAAAGGATTCTTCCATCACTGTATATATTATGATGTTAAATGACTGTATAGAGGTTACTGTTTAGACATTAAAAATTCCCAGCATTGCTTTAAGTGATCATTTTTAATATTTGCCAAGGTTGTGTGATTCCAAGGCTTTCTGACTCCACGTTCATTATCTCTTGCAGATCGTTAAACTGCTTCTGAAAGGCAAGTCGAGACTCCATTACTTCATGAGAGCACAGCTGGCAAACAGTATCGGTGTTGAAATGGTTGACTGCTGGGCCTTGAATCATTGAGGAATCTCCCAAAGTCAATGGAGTCTGAAGCACACTCATCAAAAAAGTAGCTGGAAGCTCTCCAAACATGTCCTTGTATAATCATTTCAATTTAGGACATTCACAAGGACTGTGAAGAAATGGGACCGCCTCATTGAAATACATCCAGCATTTATTATTTGCATTCATGCTCGTCTTGCACAGTCTGCCTGTTAAGTAATTGGTTCTGTATAAACATTTCAACGGTTTTATAGATTGCACGCACTGCCACTTAACGAAAGATTTGGCTTTTGTCACGATTCACACAATCCCCCAAGTCTGAGTTCCAGGTTCAATAAGAATACTCTATTACTTATCCTTTTGTCCACTTGGCTTAAGAAATGAGCTATTTTAGGTGAAATACTAGAATTATTTGCAACTATTATTCAAACTTTTCAAGGCCTGTTTCTCCTGTGGGAGCAGCTTATCTTGTAATTGCCCGAGTGCAAGCAGAATTTGGAAGTGAACTACTTCTAATTTAGGAATACCATATTAGGAAGACCAAAGAAGGCATGAGCAGTAGGAACAGGTCTGACTGCCCCATTTATTCCTTTGGAATTTGTCACAACATTACTTGTGATTTCTAAAGATCTTTGTCTACAATTTAAAAGAGAGCAATGCTTTCCAAAGGCTACAATCACATAGCTCCCAAGCTGAGCGTCAGAAAAGACTACATTGAAAAAAAGACTTCAACATGGCCCAATACGAGACAGGAAGGTCCATGCACTCCCACTAATTCAAGGAACACAGTATAAAAGCAAATTGTGGAAGCCTTGTTCAAGAGCATTATGACCTGTCACATTCAAGACATTCTAACTACAAGTCATACAATTTGAGTTCCATTTTCAATTCAGTTTGGAAAGAGCATCTAGTTTATGCAAGAATTCAACATCCATCTCAAGTTATCATCCATAATTCTCAGCAAAGTATTTATTTTTAAGAAATAAATTCTTTTCCAGGTTTAAGAGGTCAGAGTAGTTAACCCTGAAATCATTTATTTCATTATCAATGTAAAGTGAGTGGTTCAAATGTTCCTAGTATGTGGTAAATAATACAATTACATATTATAATTACTAGTTTCAAACTAACTTCAATCAGAATCTGGAAATTTAGTAAGTGGGAGTATTTCTGACTTATCCCAGTTTACTTCGTGTGGCTAGATGTTCAGAATCATAGAATTTTACTCACAGGAGGCCATTCAGCCCACCATGCCTCTGCCAGCTCTTTGAAGATGCTTTCCACTAGTCCCATACCCCTGCCTTTTCCCCATATCCTTTTTTTCCTTTTTCACTTATTTATCTATGTTTCTAAAATAACACCATTGAATCATTAGAGTTGTAAGTAATGAATGCCTTAAGAGTACCATCAGGATGTGCTATGCTATATCATGCTATTATTCTCCATGAATGTCATTGCCAAGGTTTCTAAAAATTTAAGATATGTCCTCCCCAGTTCCTTTTCTTGCCTTCACTTTTCTCTAAATCCTGCTTAGCTCCTCTCCTTTTATCCCTTCCTTAACTTTCTCCTCATCTTTTTCTACAAGTGGGAGAGGGAATACCCCATATAAACAAAGGGCCTCTGAAGATAGGGTTTACATATATACCAACATTATAAATGTAGAATTCAATCTGAACTTTGGGTGGCTCCATTCAACTCATCTGCAATTTTTTCTTCCCCAAAATGAATAATCCAAGACACTGATTCATTTAGCATAAGAAATTATTCAAAATAAAAATTGAAAGCAATGACACTATGCATGACTGACAAGTCCACCTTCATATTATTTGTCAATCTACGTCATATTACTTTGGAATAAAGGCTAATGCTGTTTAAGACCATTAGTCAGCGCTATGCAAAAAAACTCTTTCCTTTTACATAGGATACCAGATGTATTCAGTACATTTCAATGATTTCCAACCCACAATTCTATACGCACATTAGAAACAGGCAGGACACTGCCTATCACAGTGTGGAGAGGGGTGCTTATTTGAATTAGCTGAACATGACAAGGGGATCCAAAAATAACCACATCCTCAGGAAGCTTCCACTTCAGGATCTGGTTTCCGTTCATTCTTTGTTAGGGTCCATTTTTTTTACAATGTTTATTTGGCACTTTAAGGAGAAATATCTGTGAACTTAAATGGAAACAATACTGTGAGGGAATTACTTCCATGTAAAATTCTCAGCTATACAATGTTTTAAAAATGTATTTAATATCCCACTTGTTAGAGGAAATCATAAATCGTTGCACTTGTTGCTGGTCTGCTGGAGACCCACCACGATCAGCACTGTTCCAAATGGGGACCATTTCACTCAGCAAAACTGCTCCCAATTTTCCAGAGATACCAGAACCATGAATGAGCACAACATTTTGACATCAAATTTAAAATCAAAACACTATTTTCTTTCTAATTTACCCACCAATGCATTATGGAACCCCTCTCCCCTTTTTTAAGCAAAATCAAAATAGGGAGCAGTTGATAGATCAGAAATAAATCCACTCAGCCACTGTTCTGTGGGTTGGAATTCTTTGTGCTTATTTTGAATGCCCAAGGGACTCTCCATAAATATGTAGAATCATAAAATTAGTCTGTGAATCCTGGAGAAATTTAAGAACTGATTTACTCCAAGAAACACAAGCACTGCTTACCTCAGGGTCTGCCTGGAGGCTCTGAGAATAAAATTACATAAAGGAGAGGAAGCAAATACATATAAAAATTAAAGCAACAGCAGAAAAGGCAAAGAAAGAAAGATTGCATTTTATAAAGCACCTTTCTCAACCTCAGGAAGTGCCAATGTGTTTTACAGCCAAAGAATTACTGTTTTTGAGTATAGTCACTGCTATGTCACGAAAACCTACATGCCAAATGGAAAATATTAATTCCATCGATTGGAACTTTGCCTGAGACTTCTACTGGAAATTGCTACAAATACAATTTTTTTTTAAAGAACAGCTAGCAGCCAAGATGGCCATAAACAATAGCATTTGAAACACCAAAGGATAAGACTGGAGACAAACATGATTGACTCAGCCTAGCCAGAACATTGGGGTGCTCTCTGATTCAATTACTTGAGATAATCTTGTCAATGTGGTCATCAGGAGCCATTGACACCCATTGACTTGAAAAGAGCCAACCCCCACAAAATATGTCAGGAGAGCCTGAGGAGAGAGTTTTGAAATTCAGAGAAAATCCCAGAAGAACCTCATTAAAGCACAAAGAGGTGGTGTGACCGCTTGTGCAGCTCTGGGAGATTGTGAGTTGTAACTCAGAAGGCTGACAATAACTGAAAGTGATCAAAGGAACAGCTCTCTCTCTCTCCCTCTCTCCAGTAGAGATCCAGAGAAGCCTCAAGCTGCAGCTGGTGAAGCCAAGTCTACAGACTCCTACAAACAACAATGGGGATACAAGTAAGTCTGCAATCATGCACGTGGCCCAGCAAGGACTTCAGGACTACAATTTCAACTAAAGACCACTGAACTGTATTTCAATTCCATTTATTACAGACTCTACTCCAACCTCCCAACTCGGTTTTTTCTTCTGTAATCTATTTGTGTGTATGTGTGTGTGGGCGTAGATGCTTAGCGTATTTTAGTAGTTTTAACTGGTTTAGAGTGATAAGGATAATAAACTTACATCTTTCTTGTTTAAACTCAAGAAAGCCTGTCAGATTGGTTCATTTGCAATTATATTAGAGGAATAGGAGCAAGCGTTCACTGAGGTGATAACTTCAATCACTGTGTTAAACAAGGATAAACCCTGTTGTGGTCAAACCAGAGAAGAGGCAAAAGGGGAACCTGAGACCCCTTCCTCACCTGGATGTAAAAGCTGTAATCTAAGAGATGCAGTAGCCAATTTGCACACAGCAAGGTCCCACAAACAGCAGTATGGTAATGACCAGGTGATCTGTTTTATTGATGTTGGTCAATGAATATATATTGACCAGGACACCGGGGAGAACTCCCTTGTTCTTCGAATCACACCATAGGATCATTTACGTCGACTGTGAGGGCAGTCGGGACCTCGGTTTAACGCCTTATCCAAAAGTGACACTTCAGCAGTGCAGCACTCCCTCACTGCATAGAAATAGAAGAAGAAAGCCAGAGAGACCAAGAAGGGAAGGAAGGTATGATAAATGGCAAGGTCCTCATTCTTATATTAGACAATTCTTCTTTTCTCTCCTGAAAATGACAGCTTCTTGCTGGAATACAGTCGTATGGGCATCAGTCACCCTTATTCAAATGCCATCACGCATGTGTAAGCCTGAACCTCAAATTTTGGCAAGGCATTAAACGTGGAAGATGAAAGCATCCAAGCCTAGTCTTGTCCTCAACTGACATCAGCATATGTATATTTCTAGCAAAAATCACCAGAGTGGGAACCTTGACCAATTTTCCAGGGATATTGAGGCTAGTGCTATCACCTTCACTGCTATCTCAGTTGAGATCAGCTAACTCAATGCAAACATGGATCAACCCTGGAACTTCCCTGATGTGGACAATTTAGCTGTTCCTGGGAAATTTTGATCAAGCTGTCAGGAGCTACATTTAAATAAAAATTGAAAGGTTAATTTTTGATTGAAAAAATCAGATATTTATGTGGCTGGGAAACCATGAATGCTAGAAATGTGAAATTGACAATAGCGATAGTGCTCAGCAAAACCAGTTTTTTTTTGTCATATTAAATTGTTTCCATATTGCTTTCAGGTCTGTTATAACACAGGGAGATACATAAAATAAATAGGCCAAAGATACAGGAAAAATAAATATAGGAAAATGTTCATGACAACTAAGCTCAAGTGATCCATACTCAGTAATGGTGATTTAGTAATAGCATTATACAAGCTGAAAAATGATAAAATAAAAATGGATTTATTGTTTTTTGCCCAGTTTTTGTCATGTTTCAAAACGCTTTAATTACTGAACAACAACTTACATTTATACAGTGCCTTTAATGTACAAAAATGCCCCAAGGCCCTTCTTTGAGAGTGAACTAACTTGCAATGTAGTCTAACATGGTAACCATGCTGTGGTAGCAAGATGCTGTAATGAGATGAATGGCTAGTTGATCTGGAAGGGAGGAACACTAGAGGGATGTTTACCAGGACACAAGCCGAACTTGGAGCATCTTAAACATGCACATTGCCTGGAATGGTAGTGGAAGCAAATTCAAGAATAACTTTCAATAGGAAATATGATACACAAACAAAGAACTAGCATTTTTACAGCATGTTCTATGACCGCAGGACACTTCAAAGCACTTTACAGCCAATTAAGTACTTTGGTGAAGTGTAGTCACAGTTGTAATGTAGGAAACGTAGCATCCAATTTGCACAAAACAAGGAACCACCAATAGCAATGTGACAATAACAAAAGCAACTGTTTTAGCAGTGCTGGCTGAGGGATAAATATTGGCCAGGACACTGGGGGGAGAACACCGTGCTTTAAAAGAGTGCCATGGGATCTTTTACATTCACCTGAGGGGGCAAATGGAGCATCAGTTAAAGTCTCATCTGAAAAACAATACCTCCCTCACTACTGCACTGGAGTATCAGCCTAGGTTATATGTTCAGTCCCTGGAGTAGGACACAAACCCACAACCTTCTGGCTTGGAAGCACCAACCGGTCCAAGGTCGGGAAACATTTGTAGGACTATGGGGAAAGAGTGGGGTAGTGGGACGAATTGGATACATGTTTCAAAGAGCTAGCACAGGCACAGGGGGCTGAATGGCCTCCCTCTGTGCTGTACCGTTCTGTGCTGACAATCATTTCTGGTGTGATATCTGCTTTTTGTCAAACTTTTTATTCCGGAGGAACAGTGATGAAGCAATCCATTACACAATGAGGGAATCACTGCTTTTTGATAAATTACCTTTATGTAATTAAAATGATTGTTTTCCAGGACATTGCCAGAACCAACTCGATGGAATGAGACTTCCCAGGTTGTTCATTTTTTCCCTCATATCTTTTGAAGGAGCTGGGGTTAGTTAAAAAAAAGTTACCCTTCAAAATCAGAGTTAAACTGTTATGTAACATGTGGGTTTCTAAAAGATAAACAGTGAGTGATTTTATTGCCATTTTGCTGCCTTTGCTCTAATAAAATAAGAAAAAATAAACAATGATCAGTTCAGAAGGAACTTCCTTTCCCACCGCTCTCAACATCTGAAATTCAAATGGAGCTATCTAACATCATCTTTTGTGTGTTCAATAACCGTTTTCTGCCTGCCATGTCCCATTCCTCCACACGCTTCCACTTTATATCTATGTCACACTCAAAATTGGAACAGTGATGAAATATGAAATGAACTGGAGGAATTATGAAATAAAAATCAACTGTTGAAGTGAACTACAAAAAATGGACACATTTGTGCCACAGCCAAAATGGAGTAGAGGTCAGGTGACCCCCTCCTGTACTGTCAATAAACATGCTTGCCTGTTGAAGATATATCTCAATGTCTGAATTGCTCTAGCCATAGTCCCAAAGGACCATTGGGACCTCTCCCCATTAGAGAGAGACAGTTGGTGATGTATAGCTTGAGGGTCATCACGCTAATTAGCTTTGGGGAAAACACATGGATATGTAAAAACAGGCCATTTCATCCTAACAATTCCTGTTGCAGGAATGGAGCTAATAAAGACTTTTGCAGGCAGACTGACTCTGAAGCTAAGGCCAAAATAATAGGTGTAAAATAACACCTATTTATCAAAATGGACCACATTCAGATGCCATCATGTAACAATGGTTCCTATATCCTGAAACATTGTATGAATCACCCTAGGGGAGAGAACCTTTTGTCAATGACACACCAACCTGACAAGTTTCTACCTTTCTAGGTATCACTGTGGACAGAGAGAGGGAGAACAGCCAGAGAACAGCCAGAGAAGGTCTTTTTTCCAGATAGAACAGTTGTGAGACAGTTCCAGCTAAGCAGGTGCCCTGCTGATAACATCTTTTAACTGCTGCAGCAGAGAAATTGCAAGATGACTTTGGAACTCCCCATCTTGAAAGTGAATCAGGATTTCCACCATCGACTTCAGTTTGAGGTTTAACCACAAGGAGCCTGTAACATTTCAGCCTTTTCAAGACAAACAGACATTCAGGCCTCAACTGCTGACAGGTTTCCTCCCAAAAAGCTTCCAAAGATTTTTTTTAAAACAATGAACCCTTTTACAATTGGATTCAAAATTACTTGCTACCACTTTACACTCTATCTTTTCTTGTGTGTATATGTGTGTGAATGTGTGAGTGAGCGAAGTCACAAATATTTTTCGGTTATTGTGTAAAATTATTTATCTTTCTTTTTAAATCTAGGAGAAAACCTATTTATTTGACCCTTAAAAACACTCAGGGTCTAAAACACTATCTGTGGTCAGTTGAGAGGTGAAAAGTGGAAGTCATCCACACCACTTCCCATCTGTCCGTAACACTTAACAAACAATAACCAATCCTTCTGGTAAGAACCTGCTTTACTTCAGCTTTCACCTTATTAAATGTTTGTAAAACATCCAGCAAACTCTCTTGCTCGCTATCAAATGCTAATCATTGAGCTCAAATTATCAGTCCTCAAGCCTTTGTGCCTATTGTCTCCTCCATGCCAAGGCAAAGCTTGAAGGTTTTCCTTCAGTCATTGGCATGTTTGATGCTGAATCCTTTACTGACCTGGATGCTTTGTTGCAGGAGGCAGTCACATCCCTTAGGTTAGTGATTAGCCATCATGGACAACAGGGCGTGATTGTGAGTCAGGACCGGTAAGGAGATCTCAGGTGCAGTGCTAGAGGAGCCTCGATCATCCCTTGCTGGCTGTGTGGGTGAGGGCAAAGTCTGCACGATGGATGAGCAAACTGATCATTGCACCATGGTTCAGGAGGCCATTCAAATGGGAGAGGGGGGAGTGAAAAGGAATGCGATAGTCGAAGGGAACAGTATATTGACAGGAATAGATCATTCTCTGCAGCCGTGACCAGGAGTCCCAAAGGTTTGTTGCCTCCCAGTACCAGGCTTCAGGATATCTCCTCATGGCTGGAGATGAACTTGGAGTGGGAGGGGGAAGGATCCAGCTGTCGTGATCCACGAAAGAACCAATGGCATCGGTAAAATAGGAATGAGGTTCTGCTAAGGGGGTTTGAGGAGCTAGGGTCCAAATTGATCAGCAGAATCTCAAAGGTAATATCTCTGGGTTATTACCTGAGCTATGTGCAAATTGGTATAGGGTCAAACAGATCAGAGAGCTGAATATGTGCCTCAAAGAGTGGTGTGGGAGACAGGGATTTCAATTCACGGGGCATTGGCACCAGTACTGTGGAAAGAGGGAGCAGTATTGTTGGGATGGGCTCTACCTAAACTGGCCTGGTCAATGGTATAACTAAGACGGTATATAGGGCTTTAAACCACAAAGCAGTTTGGTGGAGATGGTGGGGGGTGGGGAGTGGGGGGGGGGCGGGGGTGGAAGGGTGGAAGGGTGCAAGTGAAGAGAAATTTATAATTCTAAAGGGAAAAGTCAAGGTCACTGTGCAGTGTAGCAATTTGAGTAAAAATAAGCAAATGGTGACGGGGAAGGACCAGCCGTTTAACAATAATATTACACCAGTGAGCAAGGTCGTATCAGGGAAAATGGTAAAAAGTTCAAATTAAAGGTGCTTTATCTGAATGCATGAAGCCTTTGTAACAATATAGATGAGTTAATAGCACAAATAAATAACTGTGTTTGATCTAATAGCCATTGCAAAGATGTTGTTGAATGGTGACCAAGGTTGGGAACTAAATATTCCAGGGTATTTGATGTTTCAAAAAGACACAAGAACACAGAAACACAAGAAATAGGAGCAGGGGTAAAGCATATTGCCCATTGAGCCTACTCCACCAGTCAATACAATCATGACTGATCTCAGGCTTCAACTGCATTTTCCCACCTGCTTGCCATACCCCTTGATTCCCTGAGAGACCAAAAATCTGTCTATCCCATTCTTAAATGTTTTCAACGTTGGAGCATCCACAACCCTCTGGGAGAATTCCAAAGATTCACAGCCCTTTAAGTGAAATAATTTCTCCTCATCTCAGTCCTAAATGATTGGCCCCTTATCCTGAAACTGTGCCCCTGTGTTTTAGATTACACAACCAGAGGAAACAACCTCTCAGTGTCTACCCTATCAAGCCCCTTCAGAATCTTGTATGCTTCAATGAGATCACCTCTCATTCTTCTAAACTAGAGAATATAGACCCAATTTACTCAGCCTCTGATCATAGGACAACCCCTCAACCCAATGCAAGTATATCCTTTCTTAAATGTGGAGACCAAAACTGCACACTGTTTCCAGATGTGGTCTCACTAAAACCCTCTACAATTGCAGAAAGACTTCTTTATTTTTGTACTCCAATCCCCTTGCATTAAAGGCCAACGTGCCATTTAACTTCCTAATTGATTGGTGTACCTGCATGCTAACTTGCTATGTTCCTTGTATAAGCACACCCAAGTCTCTTGGACTATCAACACTTACAAGTTTCACACCTTTTCAAAATATCGATTTACTATTCTTACAACCAAAGTGAATAACTGCATACTTCTCTACATTATACTCCATCTGCCATTTTGTTGCCTACACACTTAACCTGTCTATATCTCTTTGCAGCCTCTCTGTGCCATCCCCACAGCTTACCTTTCCACCTATCTTTGTATAATCAGCAAACGTAGATACATTACTCTTTGTATCTTCATCTAAGTCATTAATATAGATTGTAAATAGCAGAGGCCCCAGCACTGATCCTTGCGTCACTCCACTTTTCACTGCCTGCCAACTTGAAAATGTCCCATTTATACCCACATTGTGCTTCCTGTCCGTTAATCAATCCTCAATCCATGCTAGTATATTACTCCCAACTCCATGAGCCCTTATCTTGCCTATTAACCTTTTGTGTGGCACCTTATCGAATGCCTTTTGGAAGTCCAGGTATACTACATCCACTGGTTCCCCTTTATCTATCCGATCAGTTACATCCTCAAAAATCTCTAATAAATTTGTTGAACAGGATTTCCCTTTAGTAAAACCATGTTGACTTTTTCTAATCATACTCTGCTTTTCTAAGTGCATTATTAAGACTTCCTTAATAATGGATTCCAGCATTTTCCCAACGACTGATGTTAGGCTAACTAGCCTGTAGTTCCCTGTTTTTTCTCCCTCCTTTCTTGAAAAACAGTGTAACATTTGCCAACTTCCACTCTGATGGGACTATTGCTGAATCTAAGAAATTTTGGAAAATCACATCTGGCGCCTCCACTATCTCTGCAGCTGTCTCTTTTAGAACTCTTGGGTGCAGGCTATTAGGTCATAGGATCTGTCAGATTTTAGTCACTTAAGTTTCTTCAATACTTTTTCTATGCTGATATTAATTTCCTTAATTTCCTCACTCTTTTTAGTCACTGTTACCGTCCATTTCTGGTATGAAACTTGTGTCTTCTACTGTAAGACAGACACAAAATATTTGTTCAATGCCTCTGCGATTTCTTTATTCCCCATGATAATTTCTCCTGTCTCTGCTTCTAGAGACCAACGTTTACTTTAGCTACTCTCTTCCTTTTTATACAACTATAAAAGTTCTAACAGTGTATTTTTATATTACTGGCTAGTTTACTCTCATTCTATTTTTATCAATTTGTTGGTGGCCCTTTGCTGGTTTCTAAAACACTCCCAATCCTCAGACTTGCTACTCTTATATTTACAACATTGTAAGTCTCTTGTTTTATTCTAATACTATCCTTAACTTCCTGAGTGAGCCACGGATGGGTCTTTCTTGTTGAGTTTTTGTTTTCCATAGGAATGTATTTTTGTTGAACATTTTGAATTGTTTCTTTAAAGGTTTCCCACTGTTTATTTATTGCCATATCTTTCGTCTATTTACCCAATTTACCTTAGCCAGTTCTCCCCTCATGCTTACGTAACTGGCTTTGTTTAAGTTTAGGATTCTTGTGAGGTTATCCACTTAGGTAGGAGGAACAGATCTGCAGAGTATTTCTGAAATAGTAAGAGATTAGAAAGTGTAAATGTACAAAGGGACCTGGATGTCCTTGTCAGTAAGTCACTGAAAGCTAACATGCAGATGCAACATGCAATTAAGAAGGCTAATGGTATGTTAACCTTTATCACAAGAGGATTTGAGTATAGGAATAGTGAAGTCTTGCTGCAGTTGTATAGAACCTTGGCTGGACTGCACCTGGAGCACTGTGTGAAGCTTTGGTCACCTTAACTTGGGAAGGATATAATTGCCATAGAGGGAGTGCACCAAAGGTTCACCAGACTTGTTCCCGGGATGGCGGGACTGTCCTATGAAGAGATTGGGGAAACTGGACCTGTATTCTGTAGAATTTCGAAGAATGAGAGGTGATCTCATTGAAACCTACAAAATACTTAAAACGATAGTCAGGGTCGATGCAGGTAAGATGTTTCCCCTGGTTGAGGAGTCTAGAACCAGGGGACACAATTTCAAAATAAGGGGGAAGTCACTTAGGACAAAGATGAGGAGAAATTTATTTTCTCAGAGGGCTGTGAATCTTTGGAATTCTCTACCCCAGAGGGCTATAGAAGCTCAGTAATTGAGTATGTTTAAAGTAGAGATTGACAGATTTCTAAATATCAATGATACAAAGGGATATGGGGATAGTGTGGGAAAAAGACATTGAAGTGGATGATCAGCCATGATCGTATTGAATGGCGGCGCAGGCTTGTTGGGCTGAATGGTCTACTCCTGCTCCTATGTTCCTACGTTTGTGATTGGAGTATGCCACTTTCAAACTTAACAAGGAATTCAATGGTATTATGATCACTATTTCCCAGTGTATCTTTTACTACGACATTACTAATTAACCCTGCTGGATTACACAAAACTAGATCTAAGTGAGCTTTATCCCTGGTCTGTTCCACAATGTATTACTCCAAAAAACTGTGCCGAAAACATTCTACAAACTCATCTTCCAGATCACTCTTTCCAATTTCATTGTCCCAGTTTATATGAAGATTAATGACCCCCACAATTATTACAATGTTTTTGTTATAAGCTCCAAAAATTTCTTGTTTAATGCTCTGTCCAATGGTATAACTACTGTTAGGGGGCTTATGTCAGGGGGAGGCGGTGGCGTAATGGTCACTGAACTGGTAATCCAGAGGCTCAGACTAAGCTCTGGGGACATGGATTCAAACCCCACCACAGCAGATGGTGAAATTTGAAATCAATTAATAAATCTGGAATTAAAATCTCAACTAATGGTGACCATGAAACCACTATTGATTGCTGTAAAAACCCATCTGGTTCACTAATGTCCTTTAGGGAAGGAAAGCCGCTTTCCTTACCTGGTCTGGCCTACATGTGACTCCAGACCCACAGCAATGTGGTTGACTCTTAAAAAATGCCCTCTGAAATGGCCTAGCAAGCCACTCAGTTCAAGGGCAATAGATGCTGGCCAGTGATGCCCACATCTCGCAAATGAATAAAAAAACTCCCAGCAGTGTTTTTTGATTCTTACTATTCCTAATTTCCACCCATACTGATTCTAGTTCAGTGCCCCATGGATCAAAACCCATTTCTCCCACACCAATCTTTGAGCCACACATTTAACTCGCTAATCTTATTTACCGCACAACAATTTGCTCGTGGCTCAGGTAATAATCCAGAGAATATTAACTTTGAAGTTCTGCTTTTTCATTTTGCTCCTAGTTGCTCATAACCCCTATTCAGAACCTCTTTCCTAGTCTTAATTATGTTGTTGGTATCCATGTGAACCACGACAACTGAATCCTCCCCCTCCCACTGCAAGTTCCTCTCCAGCCCTGAGCAGATGTCCCAAACCCTGGCACCAGGCAGGCCACACAGTCTTCTGGATTCATGCCCTTGGCCGCAGAGAACTGTGTCTATCCCCCTGACTATACTGTCCCCTACTACCGTTACATTCTTATTTACTCCCCTACTTGAATGCCTTCCTGTACCACGGTGCTATGGTGAATTCCCTCATACACATTGCAGCCCTCACTCTCATCCATACAAGTTGAAAGAACCTCAAACCTTTTGGACAATTGCAAGGGCTGAGCCTCCTCCACTTCTGCCTTCTCGATCCTCTTACCTGCCTCACTTGCAGTCACAACCTCCTGTCTCTGACTACTGACCAAATCAGAAGACCCTATCCTAAGGGGTGTGACTGCCTTCTGCAACAAAATAACTTTTCCCTCCCTGATGCATGACAGTGTCTGTAGCTCGGCCTCCAGCTCATTGACACTGAGCCGAAACTCCTTAAGCCGCAGACACCGCAGACGTGTTTGCCGTGGATCATACAGGCATCCACCAGCTCCCACATACTGCAGCCACTACACAACACCTGGCCTGCCATCTTAATTCTGTGTTAATTTATTTATCTTAATTAATTTTTAATTAATAAACCCCACTTCAAATAAAATGGAAAAGGAGGGGAGGAGGCCTGATAATAAAAGGTGACATAAAGGCAGTATTGAGAAATGACCTTGGCTTTGAAGAACAGGAAGTAGAATCAGTATGGATGGAGACAAAAATAATTAAAATCAGAAAAATCAGAAAATCCTGATGGGTGTATTTTTTTTTTATTTGTTCATGGATGCGGACGTCACTGGCGAGGCCAACATTTAATGCCCATCCCTAATTGCCATTGAGAAGGTGATGATGAGCTGCCTTCTTGAACCACTGCAGTGTTTGCAGTGTAAGTACACCAACAATGCTGCTGGGAAGGGAATTCCAGGATTTTATCCCAGCAACAGTGAAGGAATGACAATATAGTTCCAAGAAAGGATGGTGTTTGACTTGGAGAAGAACTTGCAGATGGTGGTGTTCCCATGCGTCTAATGACCTTGTCCTTCTTGAGGTCGCGGGTTTGGAAAGTGCTGTTGAAGGAGCCTTGGTGAGTTGCTACAGTGCATCTTGTAGATGGTACACACTGCTGCCACTGTGCATCGGTGATGAAGGGAGTGAATGTTGAAGGTGGTGGATGAGGTACCAATTAAGTGGGCTGCTTTGTCCTGGATGGAGTCAAGCTTCCTGAGTGTTGTTGGAGATGGCCCCATTCAGGCAAGTGGAGAGTATTCCATCAGGCTCCTGACTTGTGCCTTGTAGATGATGGAAAGGCATTGGAGAGTCAGGAGGTGAGTTACTCGCTGCAGAATTCCCAGTCTCTGACCTGCTCTTGTAGCTAGAG
This sequence comes from Heterodontus francisci, assembly GCF_036365525.1. NCBI lineage: Eukaryota > Metazoa > Chordata > Chondrichthyes > Heterodontiformes > Heterodontidae > Heterodontus > Heterodontus francisci. The sequence goes on along the minus strand of NC_090388.1, from coordinate 70,716,653 downwards.
TATTTATGTGGCTGGTCCAGTTCAGTTTCTGGTCAATGGTAACCCCCAGCATGTTGATAGTGGGGGGTTCAGCGATGGTAATGCCATTGAACATCAAAGGGAGATGGTTAGATTCTCTCTTGTTTGAGATGGTCATTGTCTGGCACAAATGTTACTTGCCACATATCAGCTCAAGCTTGGATGTTGTCCAGATCTTTTTGCACATGGACACGGACTGCTTCAATATCTGAGGAGTCACGAATGGTGCTGAACATTGTGCAATCAACAGCGAACATCCCCATTCTAACATTATGATGTAGGGAAGGTCATTGAGGAAGCTGCTGAAGATGATTGGACCTAAAACTGTACCCTGAGGAACTCCTGCAGTGATGTCCTTGGACTGAGATAATTGACCTCCAACAACCACATCCATCTTCCTTTGTGCTAGGTATGAATCCAACCAGCGGAGAGTTTTCCCCCTGATTCCCATTGATTCCAGTTTTGCTAGGGCTCCTTGATGCCAACTGGGTCAAATGCTGCCTTGGTGTCAAGGGCAGTCACTCTCACCTCACCTCTGAGTTCAGCTCTTTTGTCCATGTTTGAACCAAGGCTGTAATGAGGTCAGGAGCTGAATGGCCCTGGCGGAACCCAAACTGAGCTTCACTGAGCAGGTTATTGTTGAGCAAGTGCCGCTTGATAGCATTATTGATGACCCCTTCCATTACTTTGATGATGATTGAGAGTAGGCTGATAGGGTGGTAATTGGCCTGATTGAATTTGTCCTGCTTTTTGTGTACAGGACATACCTGGGCAATTTTCCACATTGCTGGGTAGGTGCCAGTGTAGTAGCTGTATTGGAAAGGCTTGGCTAGGGGCACCGCCAGTTCTGGAGCACGTCTTCAGATCTATTGCTGGGATGTTGTCGGGGTGCATAGCTTTTGCAGTATCCAGTGCCTTCAGCCATTTCTTGATATCACATGGAGTGCATCTGATTGGCTGAACACTGGCATGTGTGATGCTGGGGACCTCAGGAGGACACCGAGATAGATCATCCACTCAGCATTCCTGGCTGAAGATGAATGCAAATGCTTCAGCCTTGTCTTTTGCACTGATGTGCTGGGCTCCCCCATCATTGAGGATGGGGATATTTGTGGAGCCTCCTCCTCCTGTTAGTTGTTTAATTGTCCATCACCGTTCACAACTGGATGTGGCAGGACTGCAGAGTTTAGATCTGATCCGTTGTTTGTGGGATCAATTAGCCCTGTCCGTCACATGCTGATTCTGCATGTAAGTAGTCCTGTTTTGTAGTTTCACCAGGCTCTCACTTTTTTTAGGTATGCCTGGTGCTGCTGCTGGCATTACCTCCTGCACTCTTCATTGAACAAGGGTTGGTTCCCCAGCTTGATGGTAATGGTAGATTGGGGGATATGCCGGGCCATGAAGTTATAGATTGTGGCTGAATACAATTCTGCTGCTGCTGATGACCCACAGCGCCTCATGGATGCCCAGTTTTGAGTTGTTAGACCTGTTCAAAATCTATCCATTTAGCACGGTGGTAGTGCCACACAACACAATGGTTGGTATCCTCAATGTGAAGACGGGCCTTGGTTTCCACAAGGACTGTGCAGTGGTCACTTCTACCAATACTGTCATTGACAGATGCATCTGTGAGAGGTAGATTGGTGAGGATGAGGTCAAGTAGGTTTTTCCCTCTTGTTGGTTCCCTCATTACCTTCCGCAGACGCAGTCCAGCAGCTTTGTCATTTAGGACTCGGCCAGCTCAGTCAGTAGTGGTGCTATCGAGCCAGTCTTGGTGATGGACATTGAAGTCCCCCACCCAGAGTACACTCTGTGCTTTTACTACCTTCAGTGCTTCTTCCAATTGGTGTTCAACATGGAGAAGGACTGATTCATCAGCTGAGGAAGGACGACAGGTGGTAATCAGCAGGAGGTTTCCTTGCTCATGTTTGACCTGATGCCATGAGACATCATGGGCTCTGGAGTCAATGTTGAGGACTCCCAGGGCAACTCCCTCCTGAATGTATGCCACTGTGCAGAGACCCACTCTGGTGGGTCTGTCCTGTTGGTGGGACGGGACATACCCAGGGATGGTGATGGTAGTGTCTGGGACATTGTAAGGTATGATTCCTTGAGTATGACTATGTCAGGCTGTTGCTTGACTAGTCTTTGGGACAGCTCTCCCAATTTTGGCATAAGCTCGCATATGTTAGTAAGGAGGACTTTGCAGGGTCGACAGGGCTGGGTTTGCCATTGTTGTTTCCAGTGCCTAGGTTGTTGCTGCGTAGTCTGTATGGTTACATTCCTTTTCTTAGACTTTATACCAGTTCAATACAACTGAGTGGCTTGCTAGGTAATTTCAGAGGGCATTTTAAAAGTCAACCACATTGCCGTGGGTCTGGAGTCACATGTAGGCCAGACCAGGTAAGGAAAGCAGATTTCCTTCCCTGAAGGACATTAGTGAACCAGATGAGTTTTTACAACAATTGACAATGGTTTCATGGTCACCATTAGACTAGCTGTTAATTCCAGACTTATTAATTGAATTCAAATTTCACCATCTGCTGTGGTGAGATTTGAATCCATGTCCCCAGAGCATTAGTCTGAGCCTCTGGATTACAAGTTCAGTGACATTACCAGTACGCTACTACCTCCTCGTGTTTATAGGCCTCTGAAAGTAAGTATATTGTTGTACAGAGTATTAATCAAGAAATCAGAAGAGCTTGTAACAAATTGAATGCAATCATTGTAGGGGCTGTAATCCTGATATAGACTGGAAAAACTAAATCGGAAAAAGTAGTTTGCAGGACAAGTTCATGGAATGCATCCGAGACAGTTCCGAGAACAATGCATTGTGGAACAAACCAGGGAAGAGAGATCTCATAGTAAGGGATCTTCTGGTAAAGAGTAATAGCGCTTCTATAAGTATGTAAAAAGAGATCCATCTATGACTTCAGCCAGTTCGATTCACTCCATGTGATATCAAGACATGACTGAGCGCACTGGATACAGAAAATGCTATGGGCCCCGACAACATCCTAGCTGACAAGCAATGACTATTTCCAACAAGAGAGAGCCTAACCATTCAATGGCATTACCATTACTGAGTCTGCCACCATCGACATCCATAGCTGCAGTGTCTCCTATCTACAGGATGTACTGCAACAAATCAGCAGAGCTCCTTCGCAGCACCTCCTAACTCCGTGAACATCACCAGCCAGAAGGACAAGGGCAGCAGCTGTGTAGGAACACCATTACTTCCGATGTGCCTTCCAAGTCACAACTGTTCTGACTTGGGCATATATCAGTGTTTCTTCATCGTCACTGGGTCAAAATCCTGGAACTCCCTACCTAACAGTATTGTGCAAGCACCTTCAACACACCAACTGTGGGTTTAAGAAGGTAGCTCATCACCACTTCTAGAGGGCAACTAGGTATGGGCAATAAATACCAACCTTGCCAGTGATGCTCATATCCCAAGAATTTTTTTTAAATGGTAAGAAAGGAATATTTATTATTTACTTTTTTTTTGTCTGTTACTTGTAAGTAGTCATATCCAATAGAAGATTTATCTAGCTCTGGGTCTGGTGTCGTGTTAAGGTTGTCTCCTAAAATATTGGTGTCAGTGGTAAATTGGGAAATGTCAGTACCCAAGACTATGATAGTTATGCACTGAAATTAGATGCAAACATCATCACAAACAAAATCATATTCTTACAGAGCTTCTTGCACACTACTATAATCCTGCAAAGAATTCAGTTAGGACTATTAAGGATCAGTTGACATGTTTAACTAATATCCAATGGAATCAGCTATTCAGGGCTGCAGATTCTTTTCCCAATTAGAAACACATGAAAGGTGAAATAGTTTGGAGCAATGGGCCAGTGAACAAAAACATTTGTTCTGATCATTCTTGGTTTGAGTTCTTTGATTAACTCTTTTGTAACCTTAATATGTGAAGCCAGGAAACTGGGCAGATCAATGGGTTGGGATATTATTCTTTGTGTTTGAGATGTTGCATGCGTTGGAACAAAGTCCTCTAACCTCTAGGATCTGAGTTTGAATCTGTCCCAGACTGAAGGGTCACAAGTAAAATAGGTTTGAGTAGTATCGACATAATTCCCAATACATATGATACCACAGCACCAAACTGCTTGTAATTGAGTACATATAATGTTACCATACAGATCCCTGTGGACACCACTAATCACATCCTCCAATCTGAGTGCTATTTTCACTCATTTCTGTCTCCTACCTTCTAACTAATTGCTTACCCAAACTAATAGGTTGTCTTCAATTCCATGCACTCTCATTTTTGTTAACAGTCTCTTATGTGGCACCTTGTCAAATGCCCTATGGAAATCCATATGAATAACAGACACTTAATACCACGCTAGTTAACTCCTCAAAAAACTAGGTTCAATGGACATGACTTATTCTTTACAAATCCATGCTGACTCTTTTTGATCAGATCATATTTGTCCAAATGCTCAGTCTCTGTTTCAAATTACTGATTTTGGTAGCTTCCCCACTGCTGTCATTAGACTAATAGGCCTATAATTTCCCACTTTATCTCTCTTACTCTTTTAACTAGTGGAGTGACATTGGACAAATTCAAATCTACAAGGAGAGAGCAATGCAGAGGGATTAGTTTTGGATTGCTCTAGCAAAAATCTGGTGTGCCAAATGACTATAGCATTATACACTTCCAAAGTTGATTAATTGTGTGACGTGCTTTGATATGTTTTTGTCATGATAGGGTGCTATGTGAATGCAAGTGTTATATAATTGGCACAGTTGATAGCTGTATTATTTGTTCTGTTCATGGGCTTGTGGTGTTTCCATGTTCAAAGGAAGCTAATGCTCATTCACTCGAAGAACAGTCTTACCAGTAGCTACATGTAATGCAGCTGCAGTGTATGTCATGGTCCTGTGAAATCATGATGTATATTGAATTTGGGGCGTTTTGTCGTTAATTCAGATTTAACCAGTGCCATCATGTCATTCCAAGTTTGGGCCACTTGTAGGGAGAGTCTTGTACTGATGGTGCTTTCAAAGCAAAGAGATTCAACAATTCTAGATTATAATTGGTTAATTGCATCTATGGCACTCTTGGTATATGTTTGCACAATAAATTTAAGGTTTAGTATAAAAAGTGTGGGAAGATTGTTTAAGGCTAACTGATGTATAAATAGGAAATGTCACATTGCTATAGCAAGGGATATTATTACTTTGATTCATATCAACAGGAGCTGGACCTGTTTCTGGCTGGAGGGGAGATCACCTCATACAAAAGATAGGTCCACTGTAATGTTAATCACAACCAGTGTGTACTCCTGGACTAGTTTTGATCACCTCAGGCAGGGTTGGGAAGAATTTTCCATTTTTTGCCCCCTAATTCTCCTGGATTTTATCTATTTTTTCACCTCTCCCAGGAGATTCCATGGCTCTAGGTGATGTATATTTTGTAATGTACTAACCATCACAACTGTGTGAGAACAGGCTAGGTGGGTCAGTAGGTCTTTTCCTATCTGTCATTTTCATATGTGCATGAAAAGTGGGGAAAAAATTAGATTCAAACCATAGGTATTAGTTTCCCTTTTCTCCCTTACTTGTACTGTGAATATCATGCTATCAGTCACTACTTCTGCCAGGCTCAGTCCCCCTGTCTTTTAAAGTGGGTTTCCATATTGTTATGACCGAGGCGGGAGGAATGCACTGTTAATTCAGTCCCACTTCTCCACAGGTCACAGTATATCAATAACTTTTCCCACTTACCAAAATAGCCAATTAGATACTCTATCTGTCCCCAGAATAAAGCAAACCAACCAGGTTTCTTTAATAAACAACAAAATTATCTATTTATTATAAAACCACGTCTTAACCAGTAATGAAGTAAATATATATGCGAACTGAAATATTAAAGTCCATATTTTTTATATCCTAGCTCTCACACACACACATACATCCAAAAAACGGTTAACTGGGAAAATGGGGATTTTTATTTACAGCTGTTGCAAAAAAATAGAAGGAATAAAAAAAAGACTTCTACTGGAAAGATATGGAAAGTAGTCTTTTGGTTTGGTGAGGTGGCCCAAAGTTGAATAGGTGGCTGCCACTAGGAATTTTTCCAGGTGAGGTTGATGAACAGTCTGTTTGGGTAGGCATTCAAAGAAATTTAACTGCAGAAGGCTTCACAAAGGTCTTCCATCAGGTGTGCAGCAACAGGTGTCAGTTCTCACACACATTCAATACAAAGTTCATTTGGAGATGCAAGGTTTCTGGAAATATTCAGGGTTTCTTCAAAATTACAGGAGGCAATGGTATCACTTCATATAGGCTTTTGCTTTTGAATAGCAGGGATTCTTCAAAGAGAGGTAATAGCTTTCTTCTGAACTCCTGGCAGGTCCATCTGAAATTCCAATTGCCTGCGTTAGTCCAAACCACTGGCTTTTAACAGTTCAAAATAAAACTACCTTAACAAGCAAATCTCGTGCTAAACATGCGGGTGGTCAATGTCAGTGAATGCATCTTCACATGACATCTCCTACCCTCTACAACACTCATGCTGCTCATTACCACCATCAATCACTCAGCACCACTCTCTGGCCTTCAGGATTCATGCCTAAAGTACAGATACTCCACCTCACCCTCACAAACCTACCAATGCTGCAAGCCTCACACCCAACTCAACAAACATTCAGTTATTCATCAACGGCAGGCACATCACCCAAACAAAGTGCTATACAATCACGGACATTCTGCTCCATCTCTTGCAGGACAAGGTGTCACACAATAGAAGGGAGCAGAGCAGAGCTGAAGACAAGGACGCCTGCATCTCCTGAGCCCTACAGAGGAGATGGTTCTCTGCATCATGGGGCCAGCTGCAAAGGGACCAGCAGCATCCTATGTCACTGAGAACATTGAGCATTGAGGCATCTTCCTGCCTTATGCCCTTTCTCAGCAGCTAGCGCAAACTCCTCCTGCTATTTGGCATGATGAGAAAACTGTTGATGGTGTGATCATGGACCACTTGCTTCCCATCCAACCCACCCACTTTGCTCACACAAACCCTCCACTCTATGTTCCTGCTTTCAGTCACCCACGAACTGCTGCCTGCACAGCCACAGCAGCCCAAGGGGGAAGAGAGAGAGGAACAGCACAGCAGTGATGAAGAGACCCCATCATTGGATTGAACACTCAGAGCCACCAGCTCAGATACTGGCACCGCACATACCTTGGAAGTTAGCATAGAGTTGGGATCAGCTCATGATAAGTCACCAGGCATGGGTGGGGTGCAAGCAAGCCATGGGTAAAGGATGGTTCATTTGTCAGCTCACTGGAGGTGGCAGACAAGTATTGCTGCAGAAGACTCAGATGAGGACTTCAAAGGGGCAGCATACAGCAGAATTCTGATGCACAAGCACATTGAGATGCTGATTGCATTGGCTGGTCTGCCAGACAGTCTCATGCCACTGTCAAGGCACATGGAGGAGTCTGGCTCCAACTTGATGGAGGGTATGGCATGGAGCTTGCCCCCTCTGCAGGCTCTGCTCCATCTCCCTGTCATGCTGCAGACCCAGAAGCAGGATCACTGCTGCCCTCCCTCACCCACTATTTTGTGTGGACTGGTCACCTACTCCTCTGCCCTCCCTGTGAAAATGTGCCAATCTTCTCTAGCAAGTAGACCAAAACACCTCCAAAGTCACTCCAGACTAGTTTCAGACACTTTCCAATAGAAAAGGTGCCATAAATTTTATTTACCTGCAATCAGAGTGCTTTCCTCTTTAAATAACACTGCAGCAGGGCCGATCTTGCTGTTTCACACTTCTTTTTTCAGGGGTGGACAATGTAGGCATTGCCAGGAACTGAGTTGTCTAATTTTGTTATCCAGATGTCACATCATCATGTTGGGCTATGTGATGTCAGGGTAATGCGAATTCATCTTATTTTGAGCGCATGCAGGGTACACCACTACGAGTGTCCATAACAATGAAGAATGCTGCATGGGTCACAAAGGTTGTGCGGCGTTCAGAACTGGAAGAATACTCCAGCTGAGGCCAAACTAGTGCCTTATACAAGTTCAGCATAACCTCTTTGCTCTTGTACTCTATGCCCCTACTAATAAAGCCCAGGATACTGTATGCTTTATTAACCGCTCTCTCAACCTATCTGCCAATTTCAATGACTTATGCACATATACATCCAGGTCCCTCTGCTCCTGCACCCCTATTAGAATTGTATCCTTTATTCTATATTGTCTTTCCATGTTCTTCCTACCAAAATGAATCACTTCACATTTCTCCGCATTGAACTTAATCAGCCACCTGTCTGCCCATTCCACCAACTTGTTTGTATCCCTTTGAAGTTCTACACTATCCTCCTCACACTTCACAATGTTTCCAAGTTTCATATCGTAGGATATATGGCACAGAAATAGTTCATTCAGCCCAACCAGTGCACGCCGGCTTTTATGCTCCACTTGAGCCTCGTCCCATTTTTCTTCATCCAGATCTATCATCGTAACCCTCTATTCCCTTCTCCCTCATACGCTTGTAGCTTCCTCTTAAATGCATCTATATAATTTGCTTCAAACATTCCCTGTGGTAGCAAGTTCTACATTCTCACCACTCTTTGGGTAAAGAAGTTTCTTCTCAATTCTCTATTGATTTCTTGGTGACTTTGATGGCCTCCAGTTATGCTCTTCCCCACAAGTGGAATCATTCTCCCTGTAGCCACTCTTATCAGTTGGGTCTGGAAGGAGTGGAGGGAGCACATGCAGACATACAACTAGAGGAAATCAGAAAGATAGAGATAGATGAGACTGTGGTGGGATTTGAAGATGGGATTGAGAATGTTAAAGCCAATTCTCTGGGGCACAGGATGCTAGTAAAGCCTGCACAGTACTGGGATGATGGATGTAAGCCTTAATATGGGTTAGAATGTGAGCTGCAACACTCTTGATGACCTGTAGTTTAAGGATGTTGACCAAGAAGATGGTGAGTATTGTAGAAGTCCACCGAGAGGTGATAAAGGCACAGATTAGGGTTTTGGTCACAGCAGTTGCAAGGGATAGAGGTGAAAGATAGCAGTATTTGTGATGGTTTGGATGAGGGAAAGGAACCTAATCTTGGGCCAAAAAGTTCAGAATCTCTTGGCTCAGATTTAAGGCAGTGGCCAGGAGGGTTGATGGAGTCGAGGTTGGATGAGTAGGTGCTTGCAGGAGATGAAAAGGCTAGTTTCCATTTAGCTGGAGGAAATGCTGGTTCATCCAGGTCTTTATGTCAAACAGATAGTTAGGGAGCAGCAAGAGCTTTGGAATCAATGGAAAAGGTGAAGAGACAGAGCTGAGTGCCATTACTGTACATGCGAGAGATAACACTACTCTTCCAGACAGTGTCATCTAAGGATAGCATACAACTGTTGTAGAGGACGGGGTCAAAGTAGCAGCCATGTGATAGAGCAGACATCACTCTTTAAGCACAGGAAAAAAAGCCACAAGAAAAGACAGTCTGCAGCACAGATGTCCGAGAGGGAGCAATGGTGCAAAGGTAGACTGTGGAGGACAAAGAAACAAGTGGCACAAAGCAACCACACCATCCACTCCCCAGATTTTTAATTTAATGCAGATCTCACTCTTAGTATTCAATATACAAGCCAAACCACAACAGCCCTCAAGTTAAATCTGAGACCACCCCATTCAACATTCACTCCCCCAAAGTTACCTTCAGGGACCACTGTGTAAATGGAGCATGGTCTTAGTAACTTCCTGTGAATGCCAGTGATCTATTGTTCAGAAAATTGGAATGAATGATATACCTATTTTAGCCAACTCTTGGTTACTGAGAGGCCTCCAATAATTTGAACTGGGACATAAATTAGCTTATTTAAACAAATTAAACTCAGTGGGGGAAGTCAGCCCATTATGTGGGGCAGTCTATAAGCACAACTCGATCAAAAGCTGCACATATCAAGAGTCAGGCACTAACCAAGTTATGTGGTTAAATCAAAAACATCTCTCCCAGTGTGCCATATATGCACACAATGGAGATGCCATACATTTGATTATGTAAATTTGAACCTACAGTAATCATCACAAATGAGTTTGCTTGTCAATGTCTTTTTCACTCAAAGGCAATTGTTGCAGATATGTGTGCAGTGATGCTCAGCAATGAAAGCTATTTTGCGTGAAACTGTATATTCACTGAATTGAATTGCAACGAAGAAAACAAATTGAGTAAGTACGTACTATTCTGGACAAAAAAAATGCACTATTAGTATCTAACAAAACTAACTGAAGGCAGAAGTTACAGACTGATGTGCTGGAGAGTGGCTGAAACTTAAAGTCACGTGGCATTACATGACTTAATACAGTATTGCCTGCATAATGACTCAAGACATTAGGGCGCAAAATTGAGTAGCATAGCACAACTTCTGGCAGTGCTACAGAGGTCTACCACTGAGCTCTATGTTCATGGTGCGCCACCGGAAACTTCCTGCACAGCCTGCGCAACATTGCTGCATTAGATGACGCATGTCTAGGTACGCCACTGTGTGCACCCGAAGACCTTGGATGGACGCTATCATGATGTCAATCAGTCGAAGAGGCTGATGCAATGCAGGTTTCCAAATTTGGTCAACACATGTGCAAGCAGCATCTTCATTTATCACTCCTGAAAAAAGGGGTTATAATGCAAGATGGGCCCTGTTCTGGCACTATTTAAAGGGTTACTCAACAAGTTGCAGGTGAGGTGTTTCTGACTTACTTTTGCTCAAGCAAAGTTTATGGTAGCATTGTGGTGAGTTGCTGGAGCTATTATGATATATTTGCTGCACACAGTAAGGGAGGAAAGACCAGTGCCCTCCACAGGTATGTGGACAGTTGTTGCTGTACCTCCGGGTCTGCAACATGGCCAGGACATGGAGAGGAAAAGACAGACAGGGAAACTCTGTGAGGAAGGAGGAGAAGGAGGGTTCTCCATAGAAGGTGCTACTCACAAAGGGTGTTCTGGGAGCACCACTCCTAGTTAACCATGAGCCACAAGCAGTGTCTGAGAAGGCTATGCTTCACAAAGAAGGTCATCACAGAGTCATGCCTGATGACGATGCACACTGAAATTTGGTGCATTGGCAGGCCTGCCAGACAGCCTCCAGTCACTATCTAGGAGCGTGAAGGAATCAGGCTCTAACATGTCAGTGGGCATTGCACACAGCTTGGAGCCCATACTTTCCACTGTGGAAGTGATGACCAATTAAATGGCAACACTGCCAGACCCACCATGATGGAGTGTCTGCTGGCCCCATCTCAGCATCCACTGCAGCATGGGTGGCATTGCTCTTCCTCTCCTCATGGCATTTTGGAAGCTGAGCAGACATCAGTTCTTGGCTATCTGAAAGCACAAAAGCGTTGGGGGGGGGGGGGGGGCGGGAGGGGATGGTTGGGTGAGGGAGGGAGCAGTGGAAAGCAGGAGTTCTACAATCACATCACCTGCAATTTCCATTTCATGTTATCTTTTGGAATGAGGGTGAAGAGTGAATGGAGAAGGTGCATAAAGCAGCAACTTACCATCATCCTCTATGGCCTTGGCAGTGCTGGGTACCATTGGCTCTGTGCCATCTGTACTGATTATTCATTGCACCTGGAGGATAGTGAGGGGATACAGATGTGCTGGTCCTCTGCAAGTCCTCTAACTTTTCCTCCTGTTGTGGGCCACTTTCTCCTGCAAGAGAGAGGGCGGAATGTCAGTAACTGTGTCACTGTGCTTACGTGATGTGCCTACCGTAGCTGATAGCTGTAGGCTTGTGGAGGCATGGAGAGGTATGTGTGCAGCTGGAAGATGTGCATAGGTGAGTGTTATGAACACAGGACTTTGTAACATGATTATATTTTAAACACTGTGATTTTTAAAAGTTTAAGATAGTCAGAGAAGTCAGGTGACCTCACATCCACTCCGTTTAAAGACAAGATAGAAATCTTGGTTACCAGGAAAACAGAGAACACAGATCAAAGACTTTTTTGAAAAACAGATACTGCAGAGATATAACACCTAAAGAACAATGGATTTCACCCTCCCAGACGTTTGGATCATAAACCAGGAGTCAGTAATGTGCATGGCAGCTACAAAAACCTTAAAAAATGGAAAGCCTGGGTGACTCTGCTGAAGCCAGACTTGTGGACTTTGCATATTGGAAAAGCACAACGGGCTAGTGACTTTTGATTCCAGATTGATTTAACAGATTTTCTGAAGGCAGTCAGGCTGTAAGAAAGGAAGATAACAGGCGATGGCAGCCATAAGGGAGAGAGAGGGAACACTTGCTCTCAGGGACCTTTAAAAAGGAGAGGCTGCCTGGAGCAGGTAATTGCTTGCAATGTTCTTGGGCCCTCTGCAGTGCACAGAGGCCACCAGCAGCACTACAGAGAGGAGTACAGTACAGAGATGGAAGGAATTGTTAAGAGTGCTATTTAGCGGCACTTGCTCATCAATAACCTTCTCACCGATGCTCAGCTTGGGTTCTGCCAGGATCACTCAGTTCCTCAATCCATCCCCAGGGGAAAAAATAATAGACAATTGTTAAGTTTGTATATACAATATAATGAAGAGTAACACGCAGTCCGCATTGTGTTCTGACAGTCCCAGCTCTGAGGGTTGAAGTCACGTTGCTAGATCAGTCATGCTCCTGCTGTATCTGATTCATTGATCAAGCTTCATTCATCTCAATGAATTACTGTCTTGTACTCATCCAAACTGGTTTATCATCCAATATTTTAAAAGTTACTGATAATAATTTTAATTGGAGTTGAATGAAACAGCTTTGATTTATTCAGAATGACAGTCTCACGATTACCAAACAGAACACGTATGGAGTTACATAAAACACACCATTAAAAGCAAAACAGTGACTGGGCAACCCCAACTGACAAAGTCAGACAAGACCGCAAGCCTATGCGGGGACTACAAAGACACAAACAACCAGGCAGTGGATGTTGAGCAGTATCCACTACCGACCGCTCAAGAATTATATGCAGAGTTAGCATGATCCAAGCTATTCATGAAGATGGATTTGTCCCATGTTTATGCACAGCTCAATTTAGATCAAGAGGGTCATCAGTATCTCAGGGTAAACACACAGATGGGGTTATACCCCTACACGAAATTGCCCTATGGGGTGAAGTCTTCCCCAAAAATCCCCAAACTACAATGGATAAGGTTTTGCAAGGAGTGCTGCATTGCTTGTGTAATCAGGATGATGTGTTGATCACAACCACAACAGAGGAAGGCTCAATGATCACAATGTGAACTTGAAAAGGAGCAAGTGTGCCTTCGTACAATCTGAGGTAGTGTACCTTGGCTTGAAAATCAATGAGAAAGGACTACAGCTAATGAAAGAGAAAATAGAGGCTATTGTCAATGCCCCAAAGCCAAAAGATGTGTCTGAGCTTAGATCTTTTCTTGGCATGGTTCAATATTACTTGCGATTTCTGCCTGAGCTTGCAATAGTGAGGTGTTGAAGAAAGATGTGAAATGGGAATGGTCTAAAGCACAACAAGATGCTTATGATGCATGTAAAAGAAGCTTGACCTGTGATGCACTACTTGTTCATTACGACACAAATTGTGACCTGAAGTTAGCATGTGACACTTCAGACTATGGAGTTGGAGCAGTGCTCAGTCGGGTCATGAATGATGGTCAAGGGAAGCCCACAGCAGTTGAGTTGTGTACCCTGACCAAGAATAAATGCAACTACATGCAGATAGAAAAGGAAGCACTTGGAATCATCTTTGGAATCAAAATGTTTCACCAGTTTTTGTTGGGTAAAGACTTTACAGTAGTTACAGATCATAAACCCTTAGTAGCTATTCTGGGTCCAAAGTCTGCAATACTGACAATGGCAGTTCAGGGATGCACTTCTCTCACAGAACGACTATAACACTGAAGAAGGAGAACACACTGTTGCATTTGCCATATGAAGTAAAGGCCTGCTACCCGACCCAAACACGACGGGACCCAATGACATATGTCGGGTTTGGGTTTGGTCGCTCTTCTGGCTCTGGCCTTCGGGCTCGGGTCGGACCGGGCTGGGTCCGAGCTGGGCCAGGCCCAGGTCGGACCAGGTCCGGGTCGGACACACACAGTAAGAATTGCAGGTAGGTGTTTAAAGGAAGAAAACTTACCTGAACTGCGAGACTGGGACGTCAAGCAGGGAAACTGAGTCTGCGCAGTGAGCGAGTGAGCGTCTATATGACGTCATCACGCTCCTGCTGCAGCTTCCTAAAGATTGGGAGTCAGAAGGTAAGTAAGGGGAACATTGTGGTGGTCGGGTCGGGCTGGGGTCGGGTCGGGGCGGGTTGGGCTCGGGGGGAAAATGGAGGGTCTCGGGCCGGGTCAGGCTCAGGTCCGATGTGGTTCCGTCGGGTTCGGGTCAGGTTTTTTTTGTGACTTGAGCAGGCCTTTGATATGAAGATTCAAATGTAGGCTGTGAAGGTGCAAGCTTCACAATAGTAGTAGTAGTGAATGAGGATTTTCCAATCACTGCAACTGAAATTACATCTGAAACTCAGAAAGACCTAGTTTTAAAATGAGTCTATGAACAGACTTTGAATGGTTGGACAGTGTTTGACCGGCGTACAGACGAGGAAATGAAACCGTTACACAATTGACATTAATGAGTTGTCATGTGAACAGGGCTGCATTAAGTGGGGTCACAGATTGGTGGTACCTACTTCTTTAAGAGCCAGATTCTGGCAGACCTTCATACTGAACACACAGTTACAGTTAGCATGAAATCCATAGCCAGAAGTTTTGTTTATTGGCCTGGCCTAGATAGTGATCTGGAATCATGGGTTAGCAAATGTACTATTTGTCAAAACTGCAGGAATAAACTGCCAAAAACCCTGTTCTAAACATGGTCATGGGCGACTAGTCCATTTCAAAGAATGCCTGTAGACTTTTGCGAAAAGGAAAGTGACAATTTCTTGGTGCTTATTGACAGTCCCGCAAAGTGGATTGAACATAAGAACATAAGAACTAGGAGCAGGAGTAGGCAATTGAGCCCCTTGAGCCTGCTCCGCCATTCAATACGATCATGGCTGATCTCATCTCGGCCTCAACTCCACTTTCCTGCCCATTCTCCATGTCCCTTCAACCCATTTCTAATTAAAAATCTGTCTTATCTCCTCCTTAAATTTACCCAATGTCCCAGCATCCACCGCACTCTGGGGTAGTGAATTCCACAGATTCACGACCTTTTCAGAGAAGTAATTTCTTCTCATCTCTGTTTTATCCTAAAACTATGACCTCTCATTCTAAATTGCCCCACAAGAGGAAACATCCTGTCTATGTCTACTTTGTCAATCCCCTTAATCATCTTATATACCTCAATTAGATCTCCTCTCATTCTTCTACACTCCAGAGAGTAAAGGCCTAAACTGCTCACTCTCTCTTCATAAGACAAGCCCCCCCATCTCTGGAATCAATCTAATGAACCTCCTCTGAACTGCCTCCAGTGCAACTACTTCCTTTCTCAAGTAAGGGGACCAAAACTGTACTCAATACTCCAGGTGCGGTCTCACTATTGCCTTGTTCAGTTGCAGCAACACTTCCCTACTTTTATACTGTATTCCTTTAGCAATAAATGTCAAAATTCCATTAGCCTTCCTTATCACCTGCTGTACCTGCAAACTAGTTTTCTACGATTGATGCATGAGGACACCCAGATCCCGCTGCACCGAAGCACTCTGAAGTTTCTCTCCATTTCGATAATAATTTGCCTTTCTATTCTTCCGACCAAAATGGATAACCTCACACTTATCCACATTAAAATCCATCTGCCAAATTTTGGCCCATTTATTTAATCTATCCAATATCCATTTGTAGATTTCCTATTTCTTTATTGCAACTTACTATCCCACCTATTTTAGTGTCATCTGCAAATTTGGCTATAGTACCTTCTATCCCTGCATTCAAGTCATTTATATAGATTGTAAATAGTTGGGGCCCAAGGACCAAACCCTGTGGCACCCCACTAGTTACATCTTGTCAACCAGAAAAAGACCCATTTATCCCGACTCTCTGTTTTCTGTTGGTTAGCCAATCCTCTATCCAAGCTAATAAATTGCCCCTAACCCCATGTGAACTTAACTTGTGTATTAACCTTTTGTGCAGCACCTTATCAAATGCCTTCTGGAAGTCCAGATAAACTACATCTACAGGATCCCCATTATTTTGCTTGTTACAGCTTCGAAGAACTCTTGCAAATTATTCAAACACGATTTACCCTTCATAAAACCATGCTGACTCTGATGGATTGCGGTTTGACTTTCTAAATGTCCTGTTATTACTTCCATAATAATGGATTCTAGTAACTTCCCAACGACAGAAGTTAAACTAACTGGTCTATAGTTTCCTACTTTCTGCCTCCCTCCCTTTTTGAATAAGGCCTTAGCTTTTTTCCAATCCACTGGAACCTTTCCCGTATCCAGAGAATTTTGGAATATTATAACCAATGGATCCACTATCTCTACTGCCACTTCCTTTAAGACCCTAGGATGTAGGCCATCAGGCCCTGGGGACTTGTCTGCCTTCAACCCCAATAGTTTGCTCAGTACTTTTTCCCTAGTGATGATGATTGTTCTAAGTTCCTCCCTTTCTATAACCTCTGCATTACCTGATTCTATTGGGATGGTACTAGTGGCCTAAAAACTGAAGCAAAATACTGATTTAGTGTCTCTGCCATTTCTGTGTTCCCTTCTATTAACTCCCCAGTCTCATCCTCCAAAGGACCAACATTCACTTTAGCTACTCTCTTCCCTTTTATATACTTATAGAAATTTTTGCTATCCGTTTTTATATTTTGCGCTGGTTTTCTTTCATAATTTACCTTTGCTCTTTTTATTACTTTTTTAGTAACCCTTTTTTGATCTTTAAAAGTTTCCCAATCTTCCAGCCTGCCACTGGCCTTTGCAATATGGTATACCTTAGTTTTTGTCTTTATGTTATCCTTAAGTTCCTTGCTTAGCCATGGATGTTTTTTCCCCCTCTTAGAATCTTTCTTCCTCTCTGGAATATATTATAGTCGGGATAAATTGAATATCTCCTTAAACATCTGCCACTGCTCGTCAACTTCCTGCCCAGTCCACTAGGGCCAAATCTATCCTCAAACCTATATAATTACCTTTGTTTAACTCCAGAACGCTCGTGTGGGACTCCAGCTTCTCGCCCTCAAACTGAATTTGAAATTCTAGCATGCTGTGATCACTTTTCCCTAGAGGATCCTTAACTATGAGATCATTCAATCCCACCTCATTACACAACACCAAATCTAGAGTAGCCTGCTCCCTGGTTGGTTCCACAACATATTGCTCCAAAAAACAATCTCTAATACATTCAATGAACTCTCCCTCGAGGCTACCTTTGCCAATTTGACTAATTCAGTCTATATGCATATTAAAATCACCCACGATTATTGCCGTACCTTTCTTACAAGTCCCCAGTATTTCCTGGTTTATACAATACCCCACTGTTTGGGGACCTATAGATTACTCCCACCAGTGACTTCTTTCCCTTGCTATTTCTTATTTCTACGCAGACTGATTCTATGCCTTGATCACCAGTGCCTATATCGTTTTGAAGTAAAGCATATGGGTCAAAACGCTGAAAGGACAATAGATGAGTTACAGTCTATTTTTGCTTGTCATAGTTTACCGGAGGAGCTTGTCTCAGATAATGGCCCTCAATTTCATTCTGCTTTGTTTCAGAATTACATAAGGCAAAATGTTATCAAACATACCCTCACTCTTCCATATCATCCAGCATCAAATAGAGCAGCAGAAAGACCTGTGAGAATAGTCAAGGAAGCACTCAAGAAGCAAGTGCTGCATGGATATTCAAGTTTCAGCATGAAACAGAGATTAGCTAATTTTCTGCTGAGGTATAGAACAACTCCACACTCAACTACAGGGTATACACCTGCTGAGCTCTTAATGAAGCCAAGATTAAGAACATGTTTGAGTTTAGTGCTACCAAAGTTGATTGCTAAAGTTGAACAAAAGCTATTCAGTCAGAAATGTCAGTACGACATAACCAAAAGAGAACTTTGTTTCAGGAGAAATGAACATGTTTGTGTTCTGATCCGCCAGCAAGTCACACGAGCGGGATGTGGGAAGGTTGTCGTACTAAGAGATACTTAGTTGAAATTGGTGGAAAAGGGAGAAGTGTTCATGTAGATCACATGATCCCAGTGAGGGTTGATCCAAAACTTGAGCATGACCCAGTTGATAGCGAGCTTTTGTCAGTGTGAACCAGTTCATACTTCGGTATCTGAAATCTCAGTTTCAGAAAAAGAAACAAGTTCTTCTCTAAGTCCTGAACTGAAACCCTTCAGTCCAAAACCTGAGAGATCAGGAAGACTTTGTAAACCAGTTGGACTTGATTTATAAATATCATTTAAAGCAAAAAAGTGCATATTCTAAAAGATTTGTTTCTTCTTGAGGTTATCCACTTAGTGTACTTATAAATAGTTTATGAAAAATTTATTTTTAAAAAGGGGAAGCAATGTGAAGAATTCCTATGTTATGAGATTACCAAGTGTGTGATGTTAATCACATGATCTGGCTTTCTTTACAAGTTCCTCCCAATATATAACATTTGTCACGAAATATGCAAGCACTTCATTTCAATATTGTAATGCTTTCTAATAATATGATGAACACTGGTAAGATTCTTTGATACTTCAGGTCTATCAGATTGCCAGTAGAAGACAGGCAATGAGGGTGAGACCCTCTCTGAGACAACAAGTGAGTTAGCAAAAGGTGAACCTACAGGATTTTTCACAGAAGTACTTCTGATCATGAATTTTAACTTTAAACTTGTCTGTTTGAACTCCTGTTGTTATGTAAGCAAATACAGGAGACAATTTGCACACAGGGAAGTCCCACAAACAGCACATGAGTGAATGACCAGATAATCTGTTTTCAGTGAGTCTGGACAAAAGAACTTTGTTTGGTGGCAGAAGGTGGCAATCTGCCTGTGGTACCTGGATTGTTCATTGGCAGCGGTCTATTTGGTGGGGGGTGGGGGAATCGGGCACCTCTGAAGCCATTTAAAGGCAGCCTGCACCTCTTAAATGGGAGTTGCACTTTTGCGAGGATCATCAAGTAATTAAAATGTTTGAAAATGACAGGATCTGATTGTGGATCTCCTCAATATCTGTGCTTATGTTCTTTACAGGGGTCAGTACTGTCTTCTTTGTGGTGCTACTCTTTCTCTTCTGCCGGCCTCAGGCAGATCACCTATTATAACATTCATTGTACTGAAAACAAAGTATGGAAAGACTCCTGTAGCTCCAGGAACTGCAGCCTAAAATGACTAAGCAGAGACTTATGTCAATAGAAGTGAGGATCTCTATAAATAACACTTCTGCAGCCTGCCTCCCGACATTTCTTGCTATAATTTTAGCAGGCTTAAGAACGAGTGAATCATGCTCTGGTACAGACTAATATCAAAAACGAGTCATAACCCAGGTGAAGAACTGAAACTTTAGCATTTTAATTTGCTCAACGCTTCTTTCAGGGAACTGCCCGGGATGACAAAAGGGTGCCCTACTCAACATAATGGTCAATGTACCTACGGTACAGTTTGGCCGTGCACCATCACCAATTGAAATTTGTGTAATTAACACCTTAACAATGGCCGAAACAAAATCCAATTTCTTCTCAACAGGGTCCATACCCAAGCATTAACACTTTCATTCTCTGTACAGAAGCTGCCAGGCCAACTGAGTGTTTCCAACATTTTCCTGTTTATATTCTTAGAGGTTGATTGAGATAGGAATGCTGGCTGGAACACTGGGCAAACTCCCAACACTTCTTCAAATAGTGTCATAGGATCTTTTAACAGGCACTTGAGAGGGCAACTGTGGCCTCAGTTTAACATGACATCGAAAAAAGCAACCATCTCCAACAGTGAACACTGCCTGAGTATTGCACTGAAGTATCAATCTAGATTATCAGTCTCTGGAGTGAGACTTTAACCCCAACCTTCTGACTCACGAGCATGAGTATTATGACAAAGTCAAACTTTTATAACTGCCTGTGGTTTCCACTATGTTAGGTTAAACTTTATGAGAAATTCAGAAAAAGGGTTATTATTGTGTATTTACCAAGTAAAACTAACATGAGGTCTTAACTGGGAGCAGCCATGTTGGAACTTTTTTATTGACACCTCCCAACAGAGAGGGCAGTATACAAAAAATATTACAATAACCCCAACTCTTCTTCCGGTACATTGATGACTGTATCGGTGCTGTTTCCTGCTCCCACCCGGAACTAGAAAATGTTATTAATTTTGCTTCTAATTTCCACCCTTCTCTCACCTTCACATGGTCCATCTCTGACACTTCCCTTCCCTTCCTCGACTTCTCTATCTTCATCCCTGGGGATAGGCTGTCTACGAATATTCATTATAAGCCCACCGACTCCCACAGCTACCTCGACTACACATCTTCACACCCTGCCTCCTGTAAGGACTCCATTCCATTCTCCCAGTTTCTCCATCTCCGATGCATCTGCTCTGATGATGCTACCTTCCACGACAGTGCTTCCAATATGTCTTCCTTTTTCCTCAACCAAGGATTCCCCTCCACTGTGGTTGACAGGGTTCTTAACCGTGTCTGGCCCATTTCCTACACCTCTACCCTCACCCCTTCCCCTCCCAGAATCGCGACAGGGTTCCCCTTGTCCTCACTTTCCACCCCACCAGCCTCCAGATTCAAAGGATCATCCTCCACCACTTCCGCCACCTCCAGCATGATGCCACTACCAAACGCATCTTCCCCTCCCTTCTCCTGTCAGCATTCCGAAGGGATCGTTCTCTCCGCGACTCACTCATCCACTCCTCCATTACCCCCACCACCTCGTCCCCTTCCCACGGCACCTTCCCCTGCAATCACAGGAGGTGTAATACCTGCCCATTTACCTCCTGTCTCCCCACTATCCAAGGTCCCAAACACTCCTTTCAGGTGAAGCAGCATTTTACTTGAACTTCTTTCAATTTAGTACACTGTATTCACTGCTCACAATGTGGTCTCCTCTACATTGGGGAGACCAAACGCAGATTGGGTGACCGCTTTGCGGAGCACCTCCACTCAGTCCGTAAGCATGACTTCTGGTTGCTGGCCATTTCACGCTGCTCCCATGCTCACATCTCTGTCCTGGGATTGCTGCAGTGTTCCAACGAACATCAACACAAGCTCGAGAAACAGCATCTCATTTACCGACTAGGCACAATACAGCCTGCCGGACTGAACATTGAGTTCAATAATTTCAGAACTTGACAGGTCCCCCTTTTTATGCTTAGTTGCTTTTTCTTTTTTTCTTTTTCCTTTTTTATTTGGTTATTTTATTTTAGGTTTTTCAGTTTGTTTAGTTTGTTTCCACTGTGCTGACCCACTGTTTTGTTTTTTTTAATGTGTTTTTTTATGTTTGTGCTTGGAGTGCTCTGTGCTTTATGATCATTCACACCCTCTCTTTACTAACGCTTTGTCTTTCAGCACACCATTAACATACCGTTCGCCTTTGTTCCATGACCTTCTGGTCAGTTATTCTCTGTGACCCTTGTTGGCCAGGGGCTGTAAGAAACACAGAATCAGTTACAAACTGCTGGGATTGTTTGACCTGTAGTAACCTGGAGCTCGGACACTGGCCTGTGCTGGTAAAAACCAGTTTGAACTAATTACTTTATGGGACAAGACAAAGAACAGGACACAGAAAAAGGGCTTTATTTGGACATGGTGTGATACCGGGGTCTTTGGGCCTGGACCAATTAAGAGAAGCTGTGAACGAGGTGAGCAAGCTTAAGCCAACCAGAAAGACACAGCTCAGATTTGGAGAAATAAGCAACAGGATAAGAATAGAGCTTTTTTGGGCATAGAGCCAGCGAAAACTCCGGAGATCAACCATTGTGGAAGTGGAAGACCCTGCGTGAGAAACGTGACGACGACGTAGAAGAGAGAGAGAGAACGGAACGCCTGGCCAGCGTTAACTCTCCCTTTATCGGGTAATATCCTTTGTATTCTGTGACTAGGTCAGGGAAAGGTCAGAGGAACCTAGTGAGTGTGCTTATGAATTCTAGCTAGTTTTGTTATTAACTGTATAACTCAGGGGAGTTGTATGTTTTTGTCTAATTAAGTGTATAAGCCTTATTCTTACATTGTACAACAATGTGAATAAAGTAAATTGATAGTTAAAGAAAGGACTGAGTTCCTCCTCTTTATACTAAGCCATTAACTGTAGCTGTGGATTAAGCTGGAGGGTCGCTCTCTTGAAATCCGATATCCCAAATACTCAACCTGAGCCTGACGGCCAGGATCAACTGGGTATAGGGAATAAAGGGGACAAGGGGGAGTTGACTCCACTCCACGGTTTACACCCTGTCCTATCAACACCTTGACCTTTGTTATCTCTTGCCCCACCCCCGCTTTACTTGCTTAAAACCGTTTACATTTCTAATATTTGTCAGTTCTGAAGAAGAGTCTCTGACCTGAAATGTTAACTCTGCTTCTCTCTGCACAGATGCTGCCAGACCTGCTGAGTATTTCCAGCATTTCTTGTTTTTATTACAATATACTACATTCCATCCCCGCTTAAAAAAACAACTTATACATTAAATGTAAAATGGTACTTATACATAATTTTCCAGAATACAATAACAATACTCTGAAATTTAAAAGGTTGGGTTACATGCCTGTTATTACTGTAATCACAACAAAACATATATAACCAACATTTCCAGAGTAAGTTACATGTTAAAAATGTATTTTTCCTTAACACCAGTATATCTTTAACAAAAATATCATCATTGACAAGAAGTAATGAAAAGAACAACTTATTTCTTCTTTCTTCCTACATACTTTCAATGAACCTATCTGGCTTCTTCCTCTTTCTGTCTGGATATCTTCTTCCATTTTTATTAACTTGGCTCTGCTCTCCCAACATCTCAGACTGTGTCAACCGTGAACTTTGATTTTGACAACCAACTTCACTTAATGGTTGGGACTGTGAAATTGATTGATTAGTCTTAATTAAAGATCCTGACTACTTAGCTCTGCCGGTGGATTCTGTGATACTGGACAACTGTCAATTTCTCTGTGACTTTTGCTTTCTTTCTGATTTTTTCTTGGGACTGTAGGAATTTAGACTACAGGAGGTTTCTCATACTCTCCCTTTGTCAGATTTCCTCTTTCAAGCAAATAATTGACATGACACTGACGGGGTCTCTCTCCAACCTTCACTAGATATGTGAACGCACCTAATCTTTTTACAACTCCAAACACATACTTCTCCTTATCACCTCGGTGGTTTTTCAGCATGACTTTATGACCTGCACTTGAACTCTCTAAGTTTCATGCCTTGAGAATCAGACTCATCTTCACTCTGTCTTGCTTTTCTCTTACTTTGTGATTGACATCAGGCTTAAGCAAACTAAAACTTGTACTTGGAGCATGTTTAAACACTAACTCATAAGGTGACAATCTGTTGCAGACTGTGGGGTTATTCTGTAAGAAAGCAGAAAATTGTCTAGCCTCTGTCAAAGAGAAACATAGAAATTACTGTCTAGCTTGTCACCTAGCAAAACTTCTTTAAAGACCACTTCACAATGCGTACCCTTTTTTCTGCAGCACCATTCAATGCTGGGTGATATGGGTGGAGTGTGTTTGATTCCATTTTTACTCAGAAATGTTTCACACTCTTCTGACATAAAATGTGGACTATTATCTGACACCGACCATAAATTGCAAACCAACTTTGCAAAACCTCAATAGTCTTTGCACTTGTGGTATTGCGCATAAACTCAACACTTATTCATTTGCTATAGCTATCGACCAAAACAAAATACTCTTTACCTTCCTCACTTCAAAGAAATCAACATTTCCTAATTTCTACAGTTTTCTTGTGTTTGACCATGGATAAAAGAAAGTTTGGGTGGATAATTTCTCATTCTGAGAAACACTTCACAATTTTTCACCAACTCTTCAATATCTCTATCTACCTTTGGATACCAAAAATAGCTTCTTGCTACTGCTTTCATACGGACTATCCCTGTGTGCTCTTGACAAAGTTCTTCTAACAGTCTCTCTGTAAACCTTGGTGGAATAATAACTCTTAAACCCCATAGGAGACAGCCTTGATCTACACTTAGTTCATTTCTACATGTGAAATACTACTGCAATTTTTCATCATCACACTCTTTAGGCCAACCATTCATGACGTAATTAAATACTTTACTGAGCACTGCATCCTTGCGAGTTTCTTCAGAAATTTCTTTGGCAGACACTGGCATGTCATTTGTGTATGTGAAGTAATTTATAGGCTAAAAGTGAATCAGTCTTCATGGGAAATCTCAAAAGACCATCCACATTTGAATGATCTGCTGACTTACGCTATTTAATATCGTACTGATGGACCATCAAAATTAACACCTATCTCTGAAGCCGTGTTGCCGCAAAAGTCTGTACTCCCTTCTTTGAACCAAATATAATCGTAACGGCTTGGTGATCAGTTAACAAAATAAACTTCCTACTGTACAGGTATTCATGAAACTTTGTAACACCATATATGACCACTAATGCCTCTTTCTCACCTTGTAAATAATATCATTCGAACTTTGTTAAAGTACATGAAGTATATGCTGCAGGCTTCTCTACATTGTCTTCCATTATGTGAGATAACACCACACCTATCCCCTTGGATGAGGCATTGCATGCTAAAATCAATGGTTTCTTGACATCATAGTGGGTCAAAACAGCATCACTAATCAGTACTTTCTGCACTTCTTCAAATGATTTCTGACACTTCACAGCCCACTCTCTATCTATTCTATCTTTCAGCAGTTGATGCAATGGAGTGAATGTATTAGCTAAGTCGGGATGAATTTAGGAATAGCTGTATATGATTCTATGAATGCTCTAAGTTCTTCTTTGTTCTCTGGTTTCTTTGCTTTTAAAATCCCCTCAAACTTCTCCTGCATTGGGTGGATATCTTCACTGCCTATTTGGTGACCCAGGTCTGTTACACTTGACACCATGAAGCAACGCTTGTGCTTTTTAGCTTTGATGCCTACTCTTGAAGTTGATCTAGGACTTCATTCAACCTTACAATGTGCTCTTTCTCTGACTTAGTGTTAATTAAAATGTCATCTAAGAAAGAGCACATTCCTTTCATCCCACTTAATTCCTGATCCATGTGGCACAGTGGCGCAGTGGTTAGCACTGCAGCCTCACAGCTCGAGGGACCCGGGTTCGATTCTGGGTACTGTCTGTGTGGAGTTTGCAAGTTCTCCCTGTGTCTGCGTGGGTTTCCTCCGGGTGCTCCGGTTTCCTCCCACATGCCAAAGACTTGCAGGTTGATAGGTTAATTGGCCATTATAAATTGCCCCTAGTATAGGTTCTCTTTTGGGCCTCCTTATCTCGAGAGACAATGGATAAGCGCCTGGAGGTGGTCAGTGGTTTGTGAAGCAGCGCCTGGAGTGGCTATAAAGGCCAATTCTGGAGTGACAGGCTCTTCCACAGGTGCTGCAGAGAAATTTGTTTGTTGGGGCTGTTGCACAGTTGGCTCTCCCCTTGCGCCTCTGTCTTTTTTCCTGCCAACTACTAAGTCTCTTCGACTCGCCACAATTTAGCCCTGTCTTTATGGCTGCCCGCCAGCTCTGGCGAATGCTGGCAACTGACTCCCACGACTTGTGATCAATGTCACACGATTTCATGTCGCGTTTGCAGACGTCTTTATAACGGAGACATGGACGGCCGGTGGGTCTGATACCAGTGGCGAGCTCGCTGTACAATGTGTCTTTGGGGATCCTGCCATCTTCCATGCGGCTCACATGGCCAAGCCATCTCAAGCGCCGCTGACTCAGTACTGTGTATAAGCTGGGGGTGTTGGCCGCTTCAAGGACTTCTGTGTTGGAGATATAGTCCTGCCACCTGATGCCAAGTATTCTCCGAAGGCAGCGAAGATGGAATGAATTGAGACGTCGCTCTTGGCTGGCATACGTTGTCCAGGCCTCGCTGCCGTAGAGCAAGGTACTGAGGACACAGGCCTGATACACTCGGACTTTTGTGTTCCGTGTCAGTGCGCCATTTTCCCACACTCTCTTGGCCAGTCTGGACATAGCAGTGGAAGCCTTACCCATGCGCTTGTTGATTTCTGCATCTAGAGACAGGTTACTGGTGATAGTTGAGCCTAGGTAGGTGAACTCTTGAACCACTTCCAGAGCGTGGTCGCCAATATTGATGGATGGAGCATTTCTGACATCCTGCCCCATGATGTTCGTTTTCTTGAGGCTGATGGTTAGGCCAAATTCATTGCAGGCAGACGCAAAGCTGTCGATGAGACTCTGCAGGCATTCTTCAGTGTGAGATGTTAAAGCAGCATCGTCAGCAAAGAGGAGTTCTCTGATGAGGACTTTCCGTACTTTGGACTTCGCTCTTAGACGGGCAAGGTTGAACAACCTGCCCCCTGATCTTGTGTGGAGGAAAATTCCTTCTTCAGAGGATTTGAACGCATGTGAAAGCAGCAGGGAGAAGAAAATCCCAAAAAGTGTGGGTGCGAGAACACAGCCCTGTTTCACACCACTCAGGATAGGAAAGTGCTCTGATGAGGAGCCACCATGTTGAATTGTGCCTTTCATATTGTCATGGAATGAGGTGATGATACTTAGTAGCTTTGGTGGACATCCGATCTTTTCTAGTAGTCTGAAGAGACCACGTCTGCTGACGAGGTCAAAGGCTTTGGTGAGATCAATGAAAGCAATGTAGAGGGGCATCTGTTGTTCACGGCATTTCTCCTGTATCTGACGAAGGGAGAACAGCATGTCAATAGTCGATCTCTCTGCACGAAAGCCACACTGTGCCTCAGGGTAGACGCGCTCGGCCAGCTTCTGGAGCCTGTTCAGAGCGACTCGAGCAAAGACTTTCCCCACTATGCTGAGCAGGGAGATTCCACGGTAGTTGTTGCAGTCACCGCGGTCACCTTTGTTTTTATAGAGGGTGATGATGTTGGCATCGCGCATGTCCTGGGGTACTGCTCCCTCGTCCCAGCACAGGCATAGCAGTTCATGTAGTGCTGAGAGTATAGCAGGCTTGGCACTCTTGATTATTTCAGGGGTAATGCTGTCCTTCCCAGGGGCTTTTCCGCTGGCTAGGGAATCAATGGCATCACTGAGTTCCGATTTGGTTGGCTGTATGTCCAGCTCATCCATGACTGGTAGAGGCTGGGCTGCATTGAGGGCAGTCTCAGTGACAGCATTCTCCCTGGAGTACAGTTCTAGGTAGTGCTCAACCCAGCGGTCCATCTGTTTGCGTTGGTCAGTGATTATGTCCCCCGATTTAGATTTGAGGGGGGTGATCTTCTTGATGGTTGGCCCAAGAGCTCTCTTCATGCCATCATACATTCCTCTGATGTTTCCGGTGTCTGAGGCCAGCTGAATATGACTGCATAGGTGTTGCCAGTAGTCGTTTGCGCAACGCCTAGCTGTTCTTTGTGCAGTACTTCTGGCTGCTTTAAGTGCTGCGGATGTTAAATCGCTGGGGGCTTTCTTGTAGTTCAAAAGTGCAATGCGCTTAGCGGCTATGACAGGTTCCAGCTCTTCATTATGAGATTGAAACCAGTCTGCATTTCTCTTCGCTCTTTTGCCGTAGGTGGTCAAAGCTGACTCATAGATGTCGTCTCTGATGTGGGCCCCCTTGGTCTCAGCATCCCCTGTGGGAGTGTTTTGAAGGGCTGTTACAAGTGAATTTAGAAATTTTTGTAACAGCTGTGGGTGAGAAATTCTGCTCGTGTTGATGCGCGGGTGGCCCTTCTGCTTGGAATGATGCAACTTCTTTGGTCTGAGTCTAACCTTGCTGCACACCAGGGAGTGGTCGGTGTCGCAGTCCGCACTGTGGAAGCTGCGTGTGATTTGAACACTGTTTAAGGCGGCTCGCCTTGTGACAATGAGGTCTAGCTGGTGCCAACGACGTGATCTTGGGTGCCTCCATGAAACCTGGTGACAGGGTTTAGTGTGAAAGAACGAGTTGGTGATGCAGAGGTTATGATAGGTACACAACTCAAGCAGTCTCTGCCCGTTCTCATTCATCCTTCCAACGCCATAGCGCCCAAGGCAGGAGGGCCATGAGTCATGGTCGGCCCCAACCCTGGCATTAAAGTCCCCCAGCAGGAATAGGTGTTCGGTGTTGGGGATGCTGCTAATGATGTTATGGAGTTGTTCATAGAACTGGTCTTTAGCTTCAGGTGCGGAGCAGAGTGTTGGAGCATAGATGCTGAGTAGGTGTACTGGACCAGAGGTGGTGAGCAGTCGGATGGACAGTATGCGTTCCGAGCCATTTGAGGGAGGCTCTATCATGCTGAGCAAGGAGTTTCTGATGGCGAAGCCCACTCCATGCTGTCTTGGTTCTTCAGGATCCCTGCCCTGCCAGAAGAAGGTGTAGTCTTGCTCTGCTAGAGAGCCACTCGCGGGGAGGCGAGTCTCCTGAAGTGCTGCAATGTCCACATTGAATCTACTGAGCTCGTTGTTAATGATGGCGGTCTTCCGAGAATCGTTGATTTGTGTAAGGTCTTCCGACAGGCCAGGACACATAGTTCTGACGTTCCAGCTTGCAAAGCGAAGGGCTGGTACCTTCTTTCCTTTTTTCATGTTGTTTGGTGCGGTGTATCAGTCCACCTTTCGGGCAATGACCCTGAGCTCCAAGCACCCATTGAAGCAGGCAGACTGTGGCGGGACAGAACCTTATTGACCGGGGGCTGCCCGGTTTGAGGCGGGCGGTAGCTGTCCAGTGAGGTGCAATGACCTCTCCCACCGACAAAGGCAACCCGTGGCGCCCAGTTTCTACGCCAATTTATCTGGACTTATAACCCATAACTGCTGCCTTCCGTGTTGTTTTAGTCGCTGTGAGGCAACTATGGAGTGACCTCTCCATGGCGCATGCCTGGGCAAATTTATGGAGGTTGAGAGTTGCCCAGTCGTCAAAACCCCCCTCTCGGCCTTTCTGGTGGGGTCCAAAGGAGTGCAGGACACGACGTTTGGCACCAGTATGGCTGCAGGAACTGCCGGAAACATGCCAAAGGTGACACATGACCGCCTACGGGGTTCCGCTCCGGATTTTCTGTTAGGGTTTACTCCCTTAGCCTTGGTCTCTCCCGAGACGCCCACAAGGCAGTGGGGTTGTTGGGGCCCCTACACAGGTGTAGGATGGAGTATAGGTAGGTGGTAGGGAAATAGAGGGACAGGTGGGGATGTAGTAGGAATCTGGGATTAGTGTAGGATTAGTATAAATGGGTGGTTGATGGTCGGCACAGACTCGGTGGGCCGAAGGGCCTGTTTCAGTGCTGTATCTCTAAACTAAACTAAACTCTGGAACACTGCGGGAGCAGTAGACACACAAATGGTATCCTTTCATATTGGTACAACCCTTTGTGTGTATGAATGGTAAGCAATTCCTTGCTTTTGTCAGTTAATTCTAATTGCAAATATGCATTTGACAGATCTATTTTACTGAAGACCTAAATTAGAAAATAAATCATCACTAGTAGGCAGTGGATAAGTATCAACTTCAATCACCTTATTTACCATTTGTTTATAATCCCCACAAATTTGAACAGACCTGTCTGCTTTTTGAACTACCAAATGGGTGCAGCCCATTCACTGCTCTTCATCTTTTTAATTGCCCCTGTTCTTTTCTAATCTATTCAGCTCGTTACTTACTACTTCTAGCTGTAAATAAGAACTGACCTAGTTTTGCAAAATGTCGGCTCTACATTGTCCTTTATCTTAACTTTGACCTTGTGATGCCTAATTTTATCATTTGGTCCCCTCCTTGCTCAAAGGCAACTTTGTGCACTCTTAGCATTTCCTCAATGTCAGACGTACTCTTACTGATCCTGACTATAAATAATTCAGCCCAGTTTAAACATATTTTCTTAAGCCAATTTCTTCTCATCAAGGAGACTTTGTTCCCTCCTACTACTACCAATGGCAAATAATAGGATTAATCATTATATTCCACCATAACATTAACTTCATCTAACACTGGAGTACTGTTATTGGAATAACTAGTCAGTTTCACACAAGTTTTCATAAAGGAACGTGACTTAGGGACTTCTTGTACCTTCCTTCTGAGATAACAGATACTGCTGCGGCAGTATTGACTATGAAGTTAAGTTTTGAATCTTCAATTTTCATTTTTACTAAGGGTACTGGAATGATATCTTCCACCCTTTTTCTCTCAACTTCCATGTTCTGTTTTCCTTGCTCTCTGACTGAGTACAACTCTTGATCTTCCTGCTCAATAACATCAACTTCTGTTTCCATATCTACCATATGCATATTTAAGGACTTCCAGAAGCCTGATCTAGCTTTAGGTCTATCATGACCTTGAACTCACAGTATTGCTGTGACCTGGAACTTTACCGCAACCTGGAGCATTATTGTTTCTGTTACTCCTGCATGCTATCTGGATATGACCAACTTTCCCACAGGCATAGCACTTTGACTGGAAATGGGAGCATTTGGATGGTTGGTGGCTACCATGGTAAAAATAGTCTCTAAATTTCTGACTCTGAGTGAACCTGGCTGCCTGGTTCCTGCTGAAAACCTGTGGACCTCCCGTGCCGGCTCAGGAAAAGAACTTCCTTGCAACTTGTGGCCATCTCTTCATGCCATTTCCATGGCTGTGGCCTCATCGCAGGCCTCCTTCCCCATCAGCTTATTGCCTTTACACAAAAGCTTGGCCTGGATTTTACTGGTATTTAGACCTCCAAAGAATATGTCTCGAAGGTTGACTTCTAAGTTTGCATCATAACCACAGTGATGAGAAAGTTTCTTTAACTCAAGAATATAATTTGCAATAGACTCATTTGGCAACTGCTTCTTTCCATGAAAAGCAACTCGGAGTGTAATTTTGTTCTTAGTTGTCCCATAAATGAGTCCAGAATCTCATTTATTTGGTCTCATTGCCAACACTGGTTAAAAAACACCTTAAATGCATTTGGCCCCAACATTCACTTAATCCTGATCTCTGATTTTGTTAGCTTTAAGCCAAATGTGTAACCTTCATTCATAATTACCCCAATCTTCTTTGTTAAAGTTGAATTCTCCCATTGCCCCAAAATATGTCTTCAGTCCCATATTTTTGAAATTACGTACTCATTGAGTTGAGCTGAACACGAATTGCAGACACATGTAGCAAACTTTCAATCGCTCAAATTACCTCAAAATCAACTTTGGGAGTTCCAAAATACATGTCAGAATATTCCACCGACTGTAATCTCTGCAATGCAATGCAAAAAGAATCAATCCCATCCTTTTGTCGCCATGTTTCTGTTGTGTATTTACCGAGTAAAACTAACATGAGGGGCTGAATTTTACTGACCACCCCACCCCCACACGA
Organism: Heterodontus francisci; assembly: GCF_036365525.1. Lineage (NCBI taxonomy): Eukaryota > Metazoa > Chordata > Chondrichthyes > Heterodontiformes > Heterodontidae > Heterodontus > Heterodontus francisci. The sequence continues at coordinate 70,685,219 of NC_090388.1, read as the reverse complement.
TGTCAGGGGTCGAGGCGGCGGTGGTGGGTGGAAAATGCCTCCGGGAGAGGACCGCCACGCGCCATGATGCTGTGAGTGGCCGGACCGATATTGTCGGTGGCAGAGAGGCCTCGTGGCAGACCCCCGGCCGCTCGGCGACGGGACCGCCATTAACATGTGTAAATAAACTTGTATCACTGAATTAATTACTTTTATGTTCCCGCCGTCTGTCCAGGTCCGATATTTGTGCCGGAGGCCAGCACCTCTGTGCCTTCGTTTCCCAGTGTGGGGACCTGAGGTGGAACACTGGTGGGGAAGGGGAGAAGGTAAATATCTCAGTGCAGGGGGGTGGTGAGTGGGGTCAAAGTCATATCATTGGTGTAGGCGATGGTGGGAAGGGTTATGGTTTCAAGTTTATGTACCTTGTGGGGGAAGATCAGGTGGGCAAGGGAAGTGTTTTGTGGGGGAGAGGGCAAGTATTAAATTTAATGGATATTCGGGGGAGGTGGGAGAGGGGCAATTTAAATGGATTTAAATTTTTTTATTACCTGTTCCTTTAAGTATTTAAATTGAATGGTTGGGCTCGAAGCCCATTAAAAATGGTGTCAGCGCCTGCATGCAGGCAGCATTGCCGGGGACAGACAGCCTGTCCCCTCCACTTCATCAGGGTAGGCGGTCCGCCCCAGCTATTTAAATGAGCCGCCATGCTTTATATCACGGTGGCTCTGCGACTTGTGGCCCGCATGGGTGGGCCGCCATTGTATTCACCTGCCGCCAATTTCAACGGCAGGACCATAAATTTCAGCCTGAGGTCGTAACTGGGAGCAACAATGCTGGAACTGTTTTATTTATACCTCCCAACAGAGAGGGCAGCAGAGAGGACAGTATAGAAAAGGTATTACAATATATTACAATTATCTCTATTCTGACCAACCCCAGAGTAGGCGAGCTCTAAAAGCATTGCAAGCTGCCAACAAAATAAAGCATCTCGTTATCAGAGCTGGGTGATTACTGCATTTTAATGCACGATCTTCTTTGCATTGAGGTTCACAGACGATAATTCAAACTCTTTTGGAGCCTTGTTTCGTAGTTTCACAATCGTTTTTACTTGGTTTGAAATTAAAAATCTTGGCACTATTTTCCACATCGCTGAAAATAGAAACATTTTGATGAAGCTTTTCGTCTTGCACTCATCAGGACAATTTGCAAGAATACCAATGTAAGGGAAAGCAATACATTTACACTATATGAGACGAGAGTGTTGATTGGTTGGCAAATGGATTCTGATTGGTAGAGGCATTGCGATGTAGAATGCACCATTTTATGGTGACTGACAGTTAACCAGGCAGCTTGCCTCTGATTGGTCAAGGCATTGCCCTGAGGAATGAACCAGCGAATGGCTGTCACTTATTTTGTTTAGCTGAAACAGGCGCAATATGTGTACATGTTCTTTCTGATTGCAAAGAACAAGGCCCTGTGTATACATATATGTCGCTTCCAGCATGCGCAAATGCACCACACTGCGAGCCTGACTGACAATTTTAAATTGGTTGTCAGCATAATTCCTAGCACACTGAGGATTATTTAGCAAATGTTGTCCAATCGCGGAATCACATCTAATGTTGGACAATGTGTTTTGAGTTTTGCATACACGGCTGATTGCATGCTGTTTGATACGATCTGCCAGTCTTTGGAACGTAAGGCCTATATACCTAACATCACACTAGCATTGAAATTCATATATCACATTATTCATTTGTGTGATAGGCAGAATGTCTTTTTGGCTTGACGGCAGCATCCTGTTAGTAGCAAACACCACATGCATTGCTGCTGCATAGTAGAAATGTGAAATAGCCAGCTTTACCTGTTGCTCAAATTTTTGGGATACATTACCCTTCCAGGGTAATTTGAGGTAGACTGGGCACATTTCAGGGCCAAAAATGACGGTGTTGGGCCCATTCATAAGTTTGCGTGATATACAGCAAGAAATGATCTGATCAGGGTAGCCATTGTCATATAGGATGTCTTTGATTCGCCCTATTTCAACATCAAGCTTGCATGGTGAACAAATGGCTTGGGCTCTATTTACGAGGTTGCCAATAAAGCCAATCTTATAGCGCGTGGACCTGTAAGACTCCCAGCACATGTATTGACCAGTGAAGGTAGGTTTGCGGTAGGCCGTGGTAGAGAACCCCTTAGCAGATTTCTCAACTAGTACGTCAAGGGAAGGGAGCTCATTTGACTGCTCCATTTCAAAGGTCAATTTGAGCGCAAGATGGAGCTCATTTAAGATGTGTAACACCTCTACCAATCAGAGTCCACTTGCCAACCAATCCACACTCTCTTCTCATACAGTATAAATTTGTTGCTTCTCTTTATGTCAGTATTCTTGCAAATTGTCCTGATGAGTGCTAGACGAAAAGCTTTCCATATCAGTGGAAAATAAAAACTGGCGTGGTGGAAAACTGGCTGCCAATTCACTCAGAGCCTGTTTAGCGCTGCTGGTATAAACCAATTTCACCCCTGTTATCTTTACTTTATGTGGCTTTCTGGGACTTCCTTCCACCCTCTCCTCCCTCTGCCCACTACTGTTTTTGTCATCCCATTGGGAAGTCCATTGCTAGAAACAGCATATAAAGGATTAACACTCAAAGCCACACAGAGGGTGCAATTTTAACTAACTCACCTAGCACTAACTTAATTGGAGAGTAAAAGTTTGTATGGTGTAAAACCAATTTTGCACTCCATCCTGTCAGATTCCCACAGGTGCATTAGGCTAAAATTACCCCCTCAACTGCGAGAACAGCAGAAGGCCCGAGAGCACAGCAGGGATAAAGCAGCAACAGAGAGAGGCAGAGAGAGAGAGAGCATTGCAACAACAGCGGAAGGTCCAAGAGTACAGTGGGGATAAAGCAGTTGCAGAGAGAGAAGGGAGAGCACTGCAAGAACAGCACAAAATGTCTGCGAGCACAGTGGGGATAATGTAGCGGTAGAGAGAGATAGACTGGGAGAACTTAGGAATGTGCGAGAGGACAGCAGGAATAAAGCAGTGACAGAGAGAGGGGGGGAGAGCACTGTGAGAACAGTGTGAAAGGTCTGCGAGCACAGTGGGGAAAAAGCAGCAGCAGAGAGAGAGAGGAGAGAGCACTGTGCGAAGAGTGGAAGGTCCGAGAGCACAGTAGGGATAAAGCAATGGCAGAAAAGGACAGAGGAAGAGAACTGCAAGAACAGTGCGAAAGGTCTGAGAGCACAGTGGGGATAAAGCAGTGGCAGAGAGAGAGAGAGGGAGCACTGTGAGAACAGCGCAGAAGGTCCGAGAACACAGCTGGGATAAAGCAGTGAAGGGGAGAGAGAGAAAGCACGTGAAAGGAAACCAAGAAAAAAAATCAAAGTGTGATGTCACAGGAAAGCGGGTAATTGATTTGTTAGTATTTCTCTTTTTCTTTGTCTAAACTAAGGCAGTCTTTCAAATTAGGAACTGAGAAACTAATAACCTCAATCAGGGTGAGTATAACAGTAAATTAATTAGAGCAGTAGCACAGAGCAGGTCTAGCGCAGGGCTGTCCAACTTTTTTGCGTGGGGGGTCCACATTACAATTTTTACTTTACTAGGAGACCAGTGAGACAATTTTGGAAAAATAAAGGCATTAAAAATTTATCATACTATTGATCAAAACAACAACAAATGTGCATTTTTGCGAAGAAACTTTAAATGAGAAGATTAATTTATTGACTTACTTTCTCATGACTATGTTGGACATTGATTTAATGAGATACCTGGCATTCTTTTACTTATACAAGTAGTCAATGTTTGCCTAGACACTTTCTGTTGTAGCAATGTGGAGTATTCTGGATAGATGTCCATCTGTCAGGAGTGATCTTGATCACTCTCTGTCTCTTGGTTTCTCTCTCTCGGTCCCACTCTCTCCCTGTGTCACCCCTCTCTGTGCTCTCTCCCCTGTGTTCTTACCCCCTCTCTGTGTTGTCCTCACTCTCTGTGCTACCCCTCTCTCTGTCCCCTCCCCTTTGTCTCTCTGTTCACCCCTTCTTTGTCTCTCTATGCTATCCTCTCTCTCTATTGTACCCCTCTCTCTCTGTTCCCCCTCTCTGTAACTCTGTTCCCCCTCTCTCTCTGTTCCCTCTCTATCTGTTCCCCCTCTCTCTCTGTTTCCTCCTATCTCTGTTCCCCCTGCCTCTGTTACCCGCGCTCTCTGTTCCCCCTTCTCTCTCTGTTCCCCCTTTCTCTCTCTGTCTCTCTGTTCCCCCCTCTCTGTCTCTCTGTTCCCCCCCCCCCCACCCTCTGTGCTTCCCCTCTCTCTCTGTTCCCTTTCTGAAGAGAAGACAGATGGTGCTGCTGCCAGTGTGGCCCCTGCTGCTGTTTGGGCTGCTGTTGGTGTTGCTGGTGCTGCTCCTCTTCTTCCTCATCAGAGGTCCAAGGTAGATCTGTATAAGCTGTTCCCATGCCACAGTGAAGGCTGACAGCAAGGAAGTGCATATCGAAGTCAAACAAGTCCAAGATAGCAGAAATGCCGCCTAAAGTGTTGGAAATCATCTCCATAGCAGTGGAAGCACACTCTCAGAACAAATCCAATGAGCAAAAGCCTTTCACCTAGGCGAGGAAGAAGCTGTCCTTGTTCAGTATTTAAAATCTTTCCTGCCTGTCAATTTCACAGTCCCGTTAATCCCCACTGTGTTCTTGTCTTGTTGACCTGGGCAATTTTCAGACTGCTCAGGAAACCCGTGCGCTGGCAGAATGCAGGGTTAAATCATCATTCAATTGGCATTTTATGTATTCTAATCGCCACCCCCACAGTGATTTCCCACACGCCTCCAAACACGCAATGTTTAAATGTGGAAATGAGCGGGATCATGGCAGGTTTCATAGTTTTAAACTCTGCTCGCACCGACATCCACATCCCTTGTAGGTTAAAACACTGCCCTATGTGTGAGAATCTCATAAGGGAAATAGGTAAGTAGAATGGGAAGCAGGAAAAGCTGGCAAAATGGAACAAGCTCAAGCAGCCCAGGGGTCTGGTGGAAGAAGAAAGTAGGTCAACACCAAAGTGTGCAGACCACCCAGCAGCACAATATTCCTACCCTACTCCCCCTCTCCATGGTTTATTTAAAAGCTCATAAAAGAAGGCAGCTACAGTGACTATCTGACTCATCAATATTAACAAGGACAGGATTAAGTTGGTCAACAATGTTGAACAGACAAGGGACCACAAACACAGTCATTGTGCTTGGCAGCAGCATCAAACACTTGGGGTGTTCTCTGGACTTTTGGTTGTACCACATAGGAGCCCTGGGGAAAGGAATAGTAAAGCTTTATAGTTGCATATTGGTATGCACAGGGGTGTGTGAGAAAATGTTATGTGGTGAAGTTTCCGTTCTTTAATAGAATTATCTAAATGTTATTATTTTGCACCACTTCTCATCTTTGCATTCTTCATTGCTGGGTAGCCAGTGGCCTTTTAAGTTGCTTGATGATGAATGGGAAGACATGAGTTGAAAGGGCTCAATGGAGGATTGTGCTACGGGTGGTTTGTTTCTTGAAGGACTACTTTGTGTCAGTGGCACTGCGGGGGAAGGATAAGCTGTCGTTGCAGGTGGTTAATGCATCGGTCTACGGGTGCAAACTAAGTGAACTTTGCAGAAATAAGGGAATCCCTGGCACCCAGGGCAGAAGTGGAAAATTGCCCAGGTAGATCCCATCTGTAAAAAGCAGGAAAATCCAATCCTGCAAATTGCTGCCCCATCAGCCTATTCTCAATCATCAGCAAAGTGATGAAAGGTGTCATCAGCACTGCTATCAAGTCGCACATACTCACCAATAACCTGCTGATTGATACCCAGTGAGGGTTCTACCAGGATCACTTGGCTCCAGACCTGATTATGGGAACACCAGCACCTCAAGGCCCCCTCCAAGTCACACACTATTCTGACTTGGTTCCTTCATCGTTGTTGGATCAAAATCCTGGAACTCCCTACCCAACGTTACAGTGAGACTATGTTCATCAGTTCACCACACACACTGTAGTGGCTCAAGAAGGAAGCTCACCAATTAGGGATCGGCAATAAATGTTGCCCATGTCAGCGACAACACATCTTGTGAATAAATTGAAAGTAAATGATTCTTCATCATGTCGATGGCTTGTTTGATCTGCTATGGCCAGGTGAGGAGGGGTCACAAGGCTCCCCTCTTATCCTTCCTCTTATTTGACTGCAACTGGAATTATTCCTTTTTTAACAGTGGATGTGCTTACCACTTCAGTAAGTGTTTTATCTTTTTCCTTTGTGGTGATCATAAAAGAATCAATTGGACAGGCTTTCTTGAGTTTAACCAAGAAAGGGGTGAGTTTATTATGCAATAAAATAATAAAATACGCAACACGCTCACGTACACACTCACACGAGAATCACACATACACAAATAGATTACAGAGTGCTGAGGGGTAAATTTGTGGCTGGATTAGAGTCCAGAACAAATAAAAATTGATGCACAGTCTGTGGAGTTGGATGATTCCGTTGTCCTCTGGATGAAGTTGTGTTCTTGAAGTCTTTGGCCAGTACATGTGCAGTTTGTGGCTGGCCCACCTGATTCAGGCTTTTCTTCTAGGCAGAATTGTAGGTGGCTTTCTTCCCCTGGTGTCTTTGTCTTGGATCCAGCAACCAGTAGCTAGACATTGCACGAGGTCTTCTGGTGTGAGAGAGAGAGGGAGAGAGAGAGCTCCTGGTTTCTGCACAGAATCAGTCACTAGCTTGTCTGCCTTTGTCCAAGGGAAACTCACAGCTTTCATCGAGATGGACAGACTGTCACATGACTGTCTCAGTGTATTTTCTGGAACCTTCAAATGAGATTCAAGGTTACATGTTTCCATCTCATCAGGCCTCAGTCTGCCAATATTTACACTTGGAGGGGTTTGCCCTTTCAAAGTCAATATGTCAGGATGGCCTTGGATGTCATGCTAATGAAATCAATCTTAGATAATTCAATCACTAGAGCAAGCCATTGTTTTGAGTACAAGCTAATCAGACATGCGCCGCCGTTTTGAGGCCTTGGAATGCATAAGGTGTTCAAATGCAAAGTGCGGTAGCCATCTTGGCTGCCAGCTTTTTTGAAGTTAACTGTAGGATTTCTTTTCCATTAAAAGTTTAATGTAAGTTTCCAAACGATGAATTAAAACTCCTCATTTGGCATATCGTGCTACAGAGCACACATCTGGGGATCATATTGCTTTAATTGTAGCACTGTTGGGCTTCATTAGACAGGTTTCTGACAGGTGTCATTAACCAAGTTTGAAGTGGGTGATCCTCATCTCCTAGCAACCATCCCCTAGGCCGGCATGTAGGTCTAAAAATGTCAGGGAGCCTGGACCGCTGCAGGACAAAAGCATCACAGCAGCTTCATGGGAATTTTCCACACACCTGCAGAAATACATTTCTCTGATTGCTCACTGGCTGCATATTGATGGAGTTAAAACCCTCACATTTCACAAATAATCCTGGTTGATCTGGTGGCTGCATGCATTGTCTCAGATGCAGTTGATGGCATTCTGCACCTGTGGGAATCCAGCCAAAGGTGCAATGCTGAGTTCATTCTGACTAGCATCATTGTAGGGGAAGTTCACATAACCGGTAAACAATCCATCAGTGACCTCCTTGATGCAGCTTTTGTCCACCAACTGGTAAATCCTGGATATATCTCTGGCAGAGCCCTGTAAGGATGTGGAGGCCATAAAGTTAAGGGTAATGGTCATTTTGACAGTCACCAGTAATGCCTAGCAACCAGGTCCAGCAGGGAGCAGGTCATCTTCCAGGAGGTTGCAGATGACAACCTGAGCCTCCTGAAGGGCTGTTGTTTGTAGTATAATGTACATAAGCTGCTGCTGGGTTGATTATATATTTGTATGTTGATTATACCATAAGCATCATCACAGGATGTGATGTCACAAGTCTGTACCTCATGCTGCTCAGTGTTCATGTCGATACCTTAGTGAGAAGACTCCTGTAAATAAATTCCTGTTACTGTGACCCACTGTCTATTATCTTCATTCTATACTAATAGCACACTGGCAATATAGTATATGGTGGCAGCAGCTAAAATGACTTTTACAGTCTAAGAAATCAGAATAGATTGAAAACATCAAGGAGACATGGAATAGTCGATACAATTTCCAGACAGCTTCGAGCGAGTGGCATGGCTGAGATGGATTTGAAGATTCGACTGGTACCATTCCACGTCGGGTTTAATGGCACGACCAGACAAAGAACAAGTCAGTGTTTTGCTTTATGGCATAAGAGACAGTGTGGAAAACATTCTGACTATCCTGGGGATCGATGAAAAAGGAACCTCATATGGTGATGTGATTAAAGCATTGGAGGAATACTTTCAGATCAGAAAGAATGTAATCGTGGAAAGGGCTAAGTTCAACAGATGCACCCATAAAATTGGTGAAAGCATTGATTTATTTATTAATGATTTGTATAAAGTAGATGAGGATTGCAATTACAGGAGTCTGTGAGAGGAACTGATTTGGGACAGAATAGTAGTCGGGGTTATAGACAAAGCGCTGTCAGACCAGCTTCAGTCAAAAGAAGATTTGACTTTGAAAAAAGCCATTTTATTGAGCAGGCAGGCAGAAGTACAAAAGTTTAATCGACCACTAGTTCAGAGGGATCGGGGGAGTCCAGCCTTGAAAATTCTGGAAACAGTTGAGTCCATTGAGAAGGCAAAGAGTAATGGCACCAGAAAGCCTGGGAGGCGGGAAAGATACCTACAGGCAGCAACTATGAATTGCAGCAGGTGTGGCCGGGAGTGGCATCGGCGAGAAAATATCCGAGCTCAGGAAGCTGAATGTTCCTGGTGCAAGAGAAAGGAGGCACTTTCAGCAGGTCTGTCACAGCAGAAAACAAACGCTGCAGACTTATAAAAAGATAGAGGAAATAAAGGAGAGTTAAACAATTAATACTTCCTTCCAGGAGAAGTACAGGGGAAAAAAATAAAGATTGCTGGGAAGCAGAAATCTTAGTGGGAGAAAATAAAACTAATTTCAAATTAGATATAGGAGCAGTGGTTTCTATCCTGTCTGACCAAACACCTTGGCTGAGGAAGGAAAGGCTTAGGAAAACTAACAAGAAATTATACACACCAGGAGGGATTCAGTTGAAGTTTGTGGGAGAAATACAGACGACTTTAACACACAGAAACAACAGATTCTGGAAACCCTGTATGTTATTAAGAACCAAGCCTGTTGGGTACTCAGTAAGAAAGTGTGCCTAGCCTTACAGATGTTACGCAGGGTGAAAGCAGATCATCTTGGAAAACTCTTCATTGGTGGTCTGAATACTGAAACAAATGAAAAGGCAGTGTTTGGCAAATATGGGAGAATAGTCGAAGTCCTGCTGATGAAAGAACGTGAAACAGATTAGTCGAGGGGGTTTTGCTTTTGTTATCTTTGAAAGTCCAGGAGATGTGAGGGTTGCAGCCCGGGCTATGAATGGGAAGCCTTTGGATGGAAAAGCCTTTCAAGTGGAGAAAGCTATTAGATCAGAATTTGAAAATAGTAGACAACATAGACCATCCCCATCCGCAAGAAGCCATGGCCCTCCTAGGAGGATCCAAGGAGGAATGAGAGGTTCCCCTCAGAAAGGTGAGCACGATGAGTGGATTCAGGAGAAGGAACAGAGCTACTGTAAGAGAAATGTACCACCATCTAAAAGGCCCCTTCCTTTGAGGGCAATGTGAAGTGGAGAAATGGGGGGGGAAGAGGAAGTGGCTCATGAGGACCTCTCTCACACGAAAGGGACAGTTATGGTTTGCCTCCAACTTACAAAGGGATGACACCATCAAGAAGAATTGATGAAAGATCAAGAGAATTAGCTACCAGAGAGAGCTGATGAACAACCAACAACAGATCACCCAGACAACAGTGAAAACAGAAAACACGAGTCATCGAATTGTTCCACTCACCCACAGGAAAGAGAGGAAGAAGAACTGAAAGACTCAATACCCCAAGCAAGTGAAAGATGAAAACTCTATGTTAGGGATGGACAATAAATTCTGGCCTAGCCAGTGATGCCCACATCCCATGAACAACTAAAAAAAAAGTCGTATGAACCCCACAGCATTACAGACCTGATGAATGAAGTCAGAGACTTGGGGAGATGTAGTATAATATACATATGCTGTTGCTGGGTAGATTATGTATATAGACCTTAAGCATCATCATAGGATGTGATGTCATGGGTCTGTACCTCGTGCTGCTCAGTGTGCACGAAAATACCTTAGTGAGAAGATCCTGTAAATAACCTCCTGTTACTTTAACCCATAGTCTACTATCCCCATTCTATACTAATAACACACTGACTATAATACACTGTTCTGACACCGTTGGGGGTCGTGCATCCTGTGAGCTGCTCTCCTCTGCTGCTCCCTTCTCTGCTGTCCAGCTGCAGGTCTCTCAAGTGCAGGATGCTGCTGGCGCTGTTGCTGCTGGTCATATTGCTCTTTGTCCGAGGTCCGACATAAGGTGGAGGTGGTCTACGTTTTCTATTCATCCATCCATCCTGATGTGATTCCGAAAACCTCCAAAGTGTAGAAAGTAAATCTCAGCAAAAGTACTGTGAACAAACCCCAGGACAATACCCTGAGGAACTCCCGCAATGATGTTCTGGGACTGAGATGTTTGGCCTTCAACAGCCACAACCATTTTCCTTTGTGCTAGGTATGACTCCAACCAGTGGATAGTTTTCCTCCGATTCCCATTGACTTCAATTTTATTAGGGCTCCTTGATGCCACACTCAGTCAAATGCTGCCTTGATGTCAAGGGCTGTCACTTTCACCTCACCTCTGGAATTCAGCTCTTTTGTCCATGTTTGGACCAAAGCTGTAATGAGATCTGGAGCCGAGTGACCCTGGCAGATTGATGAGCAGGTTATTGCTGAGTAAGTGCTGCTTAATAGCACTGTCGATGACACCTTCCATTACTTTGCTGAAGATTGGCTTTGTCCTGCTTTTAGTTGACAAGAAACTTAATGGCCACTAAAGGGCTTTTGTGCACCTCCACAGGTATTTTACCCATGGCAAGCTGGCATCTGGTAGACGTGAAAGGCCACCCAGTGATACCGGCAGCCTCTCAGTGCACTGGGGTGGGTGGGGGGGGGGGGGCGGCCCTGACAATTGGGCACACAGTGTCTGATTGAGGGCCGCTCCTGCTTCCCCAACCACCCCCAGGACCCGGGCCCCCCCCCCCCTTCCTCCCAAACAACCACCCTTGCCTTGCCTTGCCGGCTCGCAAACAATCTGCCTGGTGATGCAACACAAACTTACCTTCAGTCCTGGCTCCGTGTCCTCGGCTGGGATGCAGTCCCAGCAGTGGCCACCGCTTCTGGTGGCGCTGCTGGGACTGAGAGCTGCCTGCCCAATGATTGGCCAGCAGCTTAATGAGGTGGGGCATCCTCCTTCAAATGGGTGGAAGTCCCGCCTCTGAATATAACGGGGGGTCGGATCCCCGGGCTGGGCGCATGTGGGTTCGCCACCGACTTTTACATTGGTGGCCAGCTCCCATCCGCCTGGCGTAAAATCCAGCCCATAGTGAGTGAAGAAGAACGTGGCAGATGGAATATAATGTGGTAAAATGTGAGGTTATCCACTATGGTAGGAGGAATAGATGTGCAGAGTATTTCTTAAATGGTAAGAGATTAGAAAGTGTAGATGTACAAAGGGACCTGGGTGTCCTTGTCAATAAGTCACTGAAAGCTAACATGTAGGTGCAGCAAGCAATTAAGAAGGCTAATAGTATGTTAGCCTTTATCACAAGAGGATTTGAGTGCAGGATAGTGAAGACTTGCTTCAATTGTATAGAACCTTGGTTAGACTGCACCTGGAGTACTGTGTGCAGTTTTGGTCCCCTTACCTTAGGAAGGATATTATTGCCATAGAGGGAGTGCAACGAATGTTCACCATACTTGTTCCCTGGATGGTGAGACTATCCTATGAAGAGAGATTGGGGAAACTGGGCCTGGATTCTCTAGAATTTCAAAGAATGAGAGGTGATCTAATGGAAACCTATAAAATACTTAAAGAAATAGACAGGGTAGATGCAGGGAAGATGTTTCCCCTGGTTGGGGAGTCTAGAACCAGGGGACACAATTGCAAAATAAGGGGGAAGCCACTTAGGACAGAGATGAGGAGAAATTTCTTTACTCAGAGGGTTGTGAATCTTTGGAATTCTGTACCCCAGAGGGCTGTGGAAGCTCAGTCATTGAGTATGTTTAAAGCAGAGATTGACAGATTTCTAAATACAAATGACATAAGGGGATATGAGCATAGTATGGGGAAAAGGCATTGAAGTGGATGATCATCCATGATCGTTTTGAATGGCGGGGCAGGCTCGATGGGCTGAATGGCCTACTCCTGTTCCTATGTTCCTATTTCCTATGTTTCTATGTTCCTAATGTAATAGCTGATGCATTGACCAGAGTCTAACTCAATGCAGACTCATCCCAGATGAACATTAAACCAGAGCCTAGCTATGGCAGTGTGTGTTTGAGAAGTGAGTGTTTAAGAATGAATGTGTACAGTTTTTAATTTACCTACGACCTTATAATGAAATGCTCCTGTCATTCATTCTGCGTGGTGGGGAGGTGTCAAGAAAACATGCTATGCTGAATGAGGATTTTTAATTCATCAGTTGGAAACCTACATTAAACTTATAAAAAGTTGGGATCCTACATTTAGCGTCAAAAAAACTGGCAGCTAAGATGGCCACCACTATTTGCATTGAAATACCTCACATTCCAGGACATCGAAGTGGAGAAGCATGTCTAGAAAGCTCCCATCCAGGACAATGGCTTGAACAGTTGAGTAAATTATCAAGTATCACCCTCGCTGGCAGGATAATCAAAGCCATCTTTGAGCATTCACTAGTGGAGATGTACCTCCAGGGGTTAAATATTGAAGTAATACAACCTGAAAGAGATTTGGGATTCTTCGACTTTGGACCTCATTATAGCAAAAAGGGGAACCATGGACAGTTTCTCCAATCTCTGTGAACTTGGAGTTTTTTGTTACACACAGCATACAAGCTTTGAGAGCTCACCAGTACAAGACCCCAGTGTGTGTCTCTCTCTCACCAGATAACATTGCAAGTTTTTGAAAGCTACGATTCCAGAAAATCCAAGTCTATCATTGCTGCAGACAGAGACCCTGGGAGAGAAAGCCACCTACATCCCTGTCTCCAAGAAAATCCTGAAACAGCTGGAAGTGCACTTCTACCAGCTAGTGACATCAGAACCACAAATTCAACCAGACAAAAACGGAATTACCAGATCCCACAGAGTGTATATTACTTTTATTTGTTCTGGACTCTAATCCAACCAAACTATTCTTCATCACTCTGTAACCTAATTATGTGTGTGCGATTCTCATGTGTGAGTGTGTGTATGTGTGTGTGAAAGTTGGAGCATAATTTTATTATTTTACTTAGATCAGGTTTAGATTTTAAGTACAATAAACTAACCTCTCTCTTGTTTAAACTCAAGAAATTCTGTCCGATTGGTTCTTTTATGATCATAGCACATAAAGGGTTACACACTCACTGAATTGGTAAACACATCTGCTGTTTAAAAAGGAACAAACCCTGTTGTAGTCAAACATGGAGAGGGACAAGAGGGGAGCCTTTCGACCCCTCCTCACCTGATCGTAGCAGGACGCTGTGCTACAATACAAGGTACAGCTGGCCAACTGTGGCGCCACAGAAAACAAAACTATTCAAATTAATTGCACAACTGCTTTATTTTTAGGCATCCAGACAAATGACTGACTGAGTGAGTAAAAGTCCAAGGCACCACTGTGTTGTTTATGACAACAACTATATTCAATAGTGCATCTCTGCAGACAGTCCCTGCCCATTCTGAAACAGCTGAATACAATGCAACCATTTTTAAACTGGATTATTGGTCAAAAAGCAGGATTCTTCTCTGAATTTAACCCTTCCACTCACCCATGACTGTCCTAGGAATGTTAAGGCCCTGACACTCTGTAGCAAGAATAGTCTTTTCCCCATGACTCTGACAGATAACTAATGCAACGCATCGGGAAGTGGATAAAAGCAGCTCCTTACATCTTTTCTTTGGGAACTGCACGGGTTTTCCACTGAAGCTATGGCGGGAGACTGCAAGTGCTCTTTTAGTTTTAGTTTTAGTTTTGTAGAATGTCAGGGCTTGAATTATGATTTGTAGACGCAGTCTATATAAAAAAAGAAAGATTTGCATTTATATAGTGCCTTTCACTACCTCAGGACGCCCAAAGTGCTTTTCAGCCAATGAAGTACTTTTTGAAGTGTAGTCACTGTTGTAACATAAGCATCATCCTAAAAAGAAAGAGCTTACTCTTAAATAGTGCCTTTCACAACATCAGTGAAGGAATACTTTTGAAGTGTTGTTATTGTTGTATCAGCTCACACTTGCAAAAACATTGTGGGAAATTTTCTTTTAAATCTAAATATGCATGAACAAGTCTAACTTATGGGGCATGCCACAAGATGCCCCATTCCAGTAAAATCTGGCCCATTCTATTTGGGGAATGTTAGCCAAGACATTGAGAGAATGCACTTGCTCTTCTTTGACATAGCGCCATGGGATCCTTTACATCACCTGATAGGGTAGAGGACCTCAGTTTAGATTCATAGGGAGGAATTTTCTCCTGGCGCTGGGGGGGTCTCAATGTCCGGAGAAAATGGCACCGAGATCCCTGCGTTGCCTCTTCTACAGAAGGCCTGCCGAATTTGGTGCCAATCAGGTACTTAAAGGGACAGCGATGGGCCTTCCAAAGGATCAAGGACCCCATCACCAGAAGTGCCAGCCAATCAGAGGCCAGCAGTTGCAGCACCGCCACGGACTAAATTTTGGCAGAGGCTGGATGGAAGCATCCCCCCACCACCATCCCACCCAATTTTATGCTCTCCCCGCCTCCAAAACCGCCATGGGAAGAGCATAAAATTCCTCCGTAGATTCATTACAGCACAGAAGGAGGCCATTCAGCCCATCAAGTCCATGCCAGATCTCTGTGCAACAATCCAGTCAGTCCCATTCCCTTGCTCTATCCCATATCTCTGCAAGTTTATTTTGCTCAAATGCCTGTCCAATTTCATTCTGAAATAGTTCATCATCTCTGCTTCCACCACCCTTGTAGGCAGCGAATTCCAGGTCATTACCACTCACTGCATAAAAAAGTTCTCCCTCACATCCCCACTGTATATCTTGCCCAAAACCTTAAATCTGTGTACCCTAGTCCTTGTACCATCACCTAATGGGACCTGCTTTTCTCTGTCTACCTTGTCTAAAGCTGCCATAATCTCACGCACCTCTATCAGATCTCCCCTCAACCTCCTTTGTTCCAAGGAGAACAACCCCAGCTTCTCCAACCTAATCTTGTAGCTAAATTCCTTTATCCCTGGAACCATTCTGGTAAATCTCCTCTGCACCCACTCAAGCGCATTCACATCCTTCTTCTTTGTTTTTAAAAATTCTTTTATGGGATATGGGCATCGCTGTTAAGGCCAGCATTTGTTGCCAATCCCTATTTTCACTTTCAGAGGGCAGTTAAGAGTCAACCACATTGCTGTGGGTCTGGAGTCACATGTCGGCCAGACCAGTAAAGGACAGCAGATTTCCTTCCCTCAATGACATTAGTGGACCAAATGTGTTTTTACAATAATCAATGATTATGTGGCACCGGGACTGAGACTAGCTTTCAATTCCAGATTTTTAAAAATTAATTAATTGAATTTAAATTCTACCACCTGCCATGGTGGGATTTGAACCCAAGCCACCAGGGCATTAGCCTGGGCCTCTGGATTACTAGTTCAATGACATTACCACTACACTACTTCCTACCCAGAGCTTTATAAAGGTTCAGCATACCCTCTCTGCTTTTGTACTCAATACCTCTATTTATGAAGCTCAAGATCCCATATGCTTTGCTAACTACTCTCTCAATATGTCCTGCCACCTTCAAAGATCTGTGTATATGAACCCCCAGGCTCTTCTGTCCCTGCACACTCGTTGGGCTGGATTTTATTATCCCGCCGCCACTCCCGGCAGTGGCTGCACAAACTGGCGGTGGCCCCACCTGTGAGGTTAGTATAATGATGGCGGCTGTTGCCCACCACCCCACCACCCCACCCCCACCCCCCCACAATCGTGGCAGGGCGGCTTTGGCGACGCAGTTAACAACATCTCCTGATGTTGGATTGTAGAGTTCCCTCCTTCCCTCCCTCCAACAGTATCCACTTGCAGGGTTTCCTCCTTCCTCCCCAATGGTATCCACTTTCAGAATTCCCTCTTTCCCTCGCATCTGCAGATTGAGCTCAGCAGCAATGCCCAATGTGAAAAAAATTCCACAAGATAACAATGGATAACTTACCTAAACCTTGCAGGCACCTTGCCTCGGTGGCGCCAGCTTTCCAAAGACTGGAAAGTGAAGGGACATGAGTGCCGCACGTCATGCATAAAATTGCAAACGCCTGGTAGGATCGTGGTGAACTAGATATAAATTCATGGAAAACAGTTTGTAACAGATTTAGATTACCATCCCATCGTAGCAAAAGTGCTGTCCCGGAACTTTGCCACCTCCGAGAAAATCTGCAGATGTGAAAATCGGAAACTGCATTACAGTGTTGGGCACCGTGGCAGCCAACTCCATGCCAATTCTCCAGCCACCCCCCGGCCAAAAAACCCGCTTTCATGACGGGAAGGTCATGCGTGACAAATTTCATTGAATTTTTTGAAGAGGTGACTAAGGTAGTGGAAAGGGGAGTGTCTATGGATGTTATTTATATGGACTTCCAGAAGGCATTTGATAAAGTCCCACATAACAGACTGTTAACTAAGGTAGAAGCCCATGGAGTTGAGGGCAAATTATTGACATGGTTAGGAAGTTGGTTGAGTGGTAGGTGACAGAGAGTGGGGATAATGGTTAAGTACTCTGATTGGCAGGATGTGACTAGTGGTGTCCCACAGGGATCTGTGTTGGGGCCTCAGTTATTCACATTATTCATTAATGACTTGGATGATGGCATAGTAAGTCATATATCCAAATTTGCTGATGATGCAAAGTTAGGCGGCATTGTAGACAGTCTAGATGATAGCATAAAATTGCAAGGAGATATTGACAGACTAGGTGAGTGGGCAAAACTGTGGCCGATGGATTTCAATGCAGGCAAGTGTGAGATTATCCATTTTGGATCAGAAAAGGAAAGAGCAGGGTACTTTCTAAATAGGAAGAGGTTAAGTACAGTGGATGTCCAAAGAGACTTGGGGGTTCAGGTGCATAGATCTTTAAAATGCCACGAGCAAGTGCAGAAAATAATCAAAAAGGCTAATGGAATGCTAGCCTTTATATCTAGAGGATTGGAGTATAAAGTGTCAGAGGTTATGCTGCAGCTGTACAAAACCCTGGTTAGACCCCACTTGGAGTACTGTGAGCAGTTCTGGGCACCTCACCTTAGGAAGGATATATTGGCCTTGGAGGGAATGCAACGTAGGTTTACAAGAATGATACCTGGACTACGGGGGTTAAGTTATGAGGAGAGATTACACAAATTAGGCCTGTTTTCGCTAGAATTTAGAAGGTTAAGTGGTGATCTGAGTGAAGTCTTCAAGATATTAACAGGAAAAGACAAACTAGATAAAGATAAACTATTTCCACTGGTTGGAGATTCTAAAACTAGGGGGCATAGTCTAAAAATTAGGACCAGACCGTTCAGGAGACTTGTTAGGAAGCACTTCTTCACGCAAAGGGTGGTAGAGGTTTGGAACTCCTTCCCACAAACAGCAGTTGAAGCTCGAACAGTTGTTAATTTAAAATCTGAGATAGATAGATTTTTGTTAAGCAAAGATATTAAGGAATATGGGCCAAAGGCAGGTATATGGGGTTAGGCTGCGGATCAGCCATGATCTCATTGAATGGCGGAACAGGCTCGAGGGGCTGAATGGCCTACTCCTGTTCCTATCTTCCTATCTAACGGAGTATAAAATCCAACCATTTAGAACTGTGCCATTAGGTCTGTCCTGCCCTTTCTGTCCTTTCTGCCAAAATGCATCACCCATCACTTCTCTGTATTAAATTCCATCTACCACTTGTCTGCCAATTCTGCTAGCCTATCTATATCTATATTGCAGTCACTTGAAAGACGGCACATCCAACAGTGCAGCACAGCCTCGATATTGCTGAGTGTCATTATAGATTATGTGTTCAAGCCTCTGGAATGGGACTTGAATCCACAAGCTTCTACTGAATGCGGAGTGCTACCACTGAGCCACATCCTGTGGTGTTATGATATTGGAGAGATCGGGTACCATTTATTTTTATTGGCGTGAGGGTTCAACAGGGAGAAGACAATTCATCTTCATTAACTCTAATGCTTCAGGTGGTACTGTGGAAGATTCTCGTGGAAAGAATTTCTGTACAGTTGGTTTCTCAGATATTTGTAGATATTATACATTAAATTCACATTTCCTCCATTATCCGATTCAGGAAACACAGGAAAATATATGTAAAACATTTCCAGATATTCTATTTAAAACTAAGAAAGGCTATATGAGGGGCTTTCCTCTTTGGGTGTCCACAAGTACTCAACAGACACTGTGGATCTCAGTTGTGCTACATTAGAGGAGACAGCTGACCCTAGTTTTCCGCATGGCCCAGAGAAATTCCAGGAACAAGTCTGCCTCTTGCCTTGGCTCGATTCCTGACAAAGCAGGAGGAAATGAGACCTCCTGAGTCAAAAGACAGATGTGCATAAATCAAACTAATTCAACCAGCCCCTAACCACTCAGAATGCATTACAAAATTAACAGTGACACCAGTTGAAGTGCCAAGTTTCACTTGTTACACTTACTCATATTATTTTTACCGCTGAAGATCTAAGACACAGACTTCTTCAAGGGCAGTCGTGCCACATAATGAATCAAATGATGCAAGTGCATCACAATCGTGATCTAACATCTTTACTCAGTGATTCACTGAAAGATTAATTCCTTTGCCTTGTCTAGAAAGGATTTGGAGCAGCTGAGTCTCTGCTGAGCACTTCTCAGCCTCTGAAAACATCCCTGGTGACACTGCCTCACCAATAATGCTTTACTTTTGCCAACGTACCCTGCTGTCGATTTCAGCTCAGAAATAGGGACTTAGTGCTGCTAAAATGTGTGTAGGGGAATTTCCATATGTTGTTGTTCTAGTTGTAGCTGGGAGGTACCAGTGACTAGATTTTGGGCCCTTTAACTGAGAGGAGGGCCTAAAGGACAGTGGTAACATGTTAATATTACTGTTTATACATGCTATCATACTGCTTGAATGTCTGACTTTGCTCTTTGGATCCTATGAAGCTTACCATAGACGTACAAATGAAGGAAGCAACCATGCTCACATCCACATACCCGGGGAGAGGGAACCCCTCGTCTTGAGGAGCCCTGTCTTAAATGGGTCTTTGAGTTGACAAACTGAACAAGATGGGGCTGTTGGTGTAGCATGGTCTTCTTCTAACAGCTGTCTCTGTGGTACCTCTTTGACATTGTTTACTAGATTGGCCCTGAGCAGGTAAAAGTTCAGTTTAACAAAAGTAAGGCACACAAAGATGTTTTAAGATGTATGTGTCAGTCTCTTTCTTGTCATTTATGTGCCAAATCAAACATAGAAGTTTCCAAAGAATTGGCTCCTTTTCCAACATAGGATTTCACATGGGATGATAGTATTAATAAACCAAAAAATGGGTTATTATTACTCCTGGATTCAAAACTAAAAGCTATAACCCATATGGGGAAATCTTTCCCTCAGCAAAAGTATGAAAATTATCATAAGGAGTTTTGAAAATGAAATACTTCCCCTTCCCAAACTTCAAGTCTCAGAGATCCCAAGTCAAATCTTGCTTTGTCACCAGTAAGTACTGATGGAAGGTCTTTGACCAAAACATTAACCCTACGCACCTCTTTCCACAGCTTCTGCCTGACCTGTCGATTGTTTCCAGCATTTTCTGTTTATGTTATAGTAAGAGATATGCAGCGACTCTTGCATTCACAAAAGGCTGTCACAATTCACGTACACATATAACTTACGAATTTTACAGATTGAAAGATTCCAATAGTAGACTGTCTCCAATATATTATCTTGTACAAATTCCACTGCTGTCACCTTTCACTCAGCAGCAACAGTCCTATCAGTGATCAAAATTGACTGACTGTCACAGGGTGCACTTGCATGCCTTTATGAGGTGACATATTTGTACTGTGATGACAGCTCTGATTGTGGGCAGAAGCTTTGCTCTGGAACTTTGTGGAGCTGCCATTGTGAGCCATGATACCTGCCACCAGTATTCTCAAACATTTACCATTTGTAGCAAACCTCATTGTGTTTCAGATATTTGGGTGGTATTGTCAAAGCCTTTAAGAGCAATCTGTTCTGATACAGTTGTGTGATCCTCATTTATCGAGCTGCAAGTTAAACTATAAATAATATCCTCAGTCTCTGTCCACCTCAGCCTATTTGCTGCTGAAACCCTCATCCAAGCTTTTAATATCACAACATAAGAAATAGGAGCAGAATAGGTCATACAACCCCTCAAGCCTTTTGTTACTCCCAGACTCGATTATTCCAGTGCTCTCCTTGGTGGCCTTCCATCTTCCACCCTCCATAAACCTGAGCTCACTCCAAACTCTGTGGCCTTTATCCTAACACACACCAAGACCTCATTCATCCATCACCCCTCTGCTCCATGACTTCCATTGGCTCCCAGATCCTAAATCCTACCAGTTTAAAATTCTCATTCTCATGTTCAAATTCTCCATTGCCTCGCCCTGTCCTGCTTTATCTGTGTAACCTCCTGCACAGCCATACAACCCTCTGAGAAGTCTGCATTCCTCTAACTCTGGTCCCATTTCCATTACACCACCGTTGGTGACTGTGTCTTCAGCTGTCTAGTCTTGGAGCTTTGGGATTCCCTCCCCTCTCTCCTCCTTTAAGACCCATGTAATGCCAATGTTTCTTTTATTTGTTCGTGGAATGAGGGCATCGCTGGCTAGGCCAGCATTTCTTGCCCATCCCTAATTGCCCTTGAGAAGGTGGTGGTGAGCTGCGTTCTTGAACCGCTGCAGTCCATGTGGTGTAGGTACACCCACAGTGCTGTTAGGAAGGGAATTCCAGGATTTTGACCCAGCGACAGTGAAGGAACAGCGATATAGTTCCAAGTCAGGATGGTGTGTGACTTGGAGGGGAACTTGCAGGTGGTGATGTTCCCATGCATCTGCTGCCCTTGTCCTTCCAGGTGGTAGAGGTCACAGGCTCTGTCGAAGGAGCCTTGGTGTGTTGCTACAGTGCATCTTGTAGATGGCACACACTGCTGCCACTGTGCATCAGTGATGGAGGGAATGAAGGTTGAAGGTGATGGATGGGGTGCCAATCAACCAGGCTGCTTTGTCCTGGATGGTGTCGAGCTTCTTGAGTATTGTTGGAGCTGCACCCATCCAGGCAAGTGGAGAGTATTCCATCACACTCCTGACTTGTGCCTTTTAGCTGGTGGACAGGCTTTGGGGAGTCAGGAGGTGAGTTACTCACTGCAGAATTCCCAGCCTCTGACCTGTTCTTGGTGTCACAGCATTTATGTGGCTGATCCAGTTCAGTTTCTGGTCAATGGTGACCCCCGCAATGTTGATAGTGGGGGATTCAGCAAGGATATTGCCATTGAATGTCACGGGGAATTGGTTAGGTTTTCTCTTGTTTGAAATGGTCATTGCCCGGCACTTGTGTGGCGCGAATGTTTCTTGTCACTTATCAGCCCAAGCCTCGGTGTTGTCCAGGTCTTGTTGCATAAGGATATGGGCTGCTTCAGTATCTGAGGAGTCGCGAATTGTGCTGAACATTGTGCAACCATCAGTGAACATCCCCACTTCTGACCTTATGAAGGAGGGAAGCAGCTGAAGATGGTTGGGCCTCAGACACTACCCTGAGGAACTCCTGCAGTGATGTCCTGGGACTAGATGATTGCTTTGTTGAATGATAATTTTCTTTAATCCACTGACTGGAGATCTGATTTTATATTTTTTTTAAAAAGGCATTTTAAAAAAGAGAATTTTGATGGCAGCTTAAGTTGATCACCTAGTTTGTTACACCGTATCCTACATTGTAAAGGACTGTGAGGAGGGAGACAAAATATCTGCTAATTTCCCAGCAAGAGCCAACACCCAGGAAATTTAAAAGAACTATCTGTTCTTTCGGCTAGCAAAGAAATATTGCTAACTGCTACGTTTGAATGACTGAGTGGCTGTCATGTGACAAGCCCCTCATCATCTGTGGTTTTAAACTGCTGTTTTCTCTGCAGCAGAGGAGAAGCAACTGGACTCTGACATGAGCAGACCCTAAGTGGAGGTCCCTCTCTCTTTCTCTTTCTCCATTCCAGCTCAAAAGCTTTCAAATCCTGCTTGCTGACTGACCACTTTTGCATACTCCGGCTACAATCAGAAACCCCACTGGAGGAAATCATCCACATCACTATCTCCAAAAAACTCACCGAACCAGTCATCTACCTCTTCAAACTAACCACTGAATTCAGCGGGAAGCCAGTTGAATCACCAAACCCCACAGACTGTATACCTTTTTCATGGACTCTAACTCAACCAATCTATCTTTCCCCACTCTGTTACCTACTTGTGCCTGTGT
Organism: Heterodontus francisci; assembly: GCF_036365525.1. Classification (NCBI taxonomy): domain Eukaryota; kingdom Metazoa; phylum Chordata; class Chondrichthyes; order Heterodontiformes; family Heterodontidae; genus Heterodontus; species Heterodontus francisci. The sequence continues at coordinate 70,662,525 of NC_090388.1, read as the reverse complement.
AAACCTCCAGAGTGTGCGTGTGAGTGCAAGTTGGCACGTTGTTTATTATTTTTATTAGTTTGGTTTAGGTACAATAAAGTTAACCTCTTTCTTTGTTAACGCAAGAAAACCTGTCCCATTAGTTCTTGTTATGATCATAGCAATTTAGTAATCAAACGCCGACTGAATTGGCCAGTACATCCACTTTAAGAAACAGTTAAACCTCTTATGGTCAAACAAGGAGAGGGAAAAGAGGGAAGCCCTTCAAACCCTCCTCACTTGACTGTAACAAACAATTTATTTTTACCTCTTTTGCCAAGCTTTTGGTCACCTGTCCCAACATCTCATTCTTTGGCTTTGTGTCAATTTTTATCTGATTACCCGCCTGTGAAGTGCTTTGGGACATTTTACTACATTGAAGGCAATATATAAATGCAAGTTGTTGTTGAATTGTATACATCCCATTCTTAGTGCTGATCTATTCCTCTTATTACATTAGTTTCCCTATCCGATTGTGTTTTTGAATATGCAGCTGGCAATATTAGCAGATTCATTGGGCTGAATTTTATTAGTGCGCGGCAAATCGCAGCGACGCGCTTTGAAGTCGGTGGCCTTCAGGCACGGATGCGCCGCCACTGAGCCTCCGCACTATTTTGCGCAGGGGCTCATTTAAATGGAGGGTGCAGAACAGCTGCCCTCGATGACTCAGAGGGGGCAGCTACTTCGCCCCCGGCACCATTTTTAAAGGGCTTCAAGCCCTTAGGAACAAAGTGAATTTTTAAAGCTCCATTTTCGTGAATCAGCTTTAAAAAAGTAATTAAAAACTGGAGGCCCTTTCCCAACAGCCCCCACCCCCACCCCCACCCACAATGGTTTTTTTATTGGCCTATATGTTGATAATTGATTTTATTCCCAACACCAACTTCCCCCCCAACCTCGTCACATTTGCCCTTCAACCCCTTCCCACCATTCCCACAGCCAATAAAAAGTTTTTCCCGCTCCCCACCTCCCACCCTGATAATATCACTCCTCCCCCCTCCCCACCAGTGTCACGCCTTGAATCCCCAAACGGGGTTCGGAAGGTGTGAGACATCTAGCCACTGGCTGCAGTATCGGCGTGGGATGGCCACCAGGTGAGATAATTAAAATTTTTTTGAATAAGTTTCAGTCGGCAAATGAAGGCCTCACTATTTGGCGGCAGGGTGCCACACCGAGGCCTCACCGCCCCCAGTAAAATGTGGCAGGGCCTTCGCGGAGTCTGGGGTGGTGGCGGGCCTCTCCCGAAAGCACTTTATTGCTTCCCCACCGCAACCTCCGACGTCCAGGGGCTGGTAAAATTCAGCCCAAAAGTGCCGGTATTTTTGGAACTAGGGTGCTGGTTCAGGTCCAAAATAGTGTCCATGGCGCGTGTGCACTCTACCGGTACTGGCTGTGCCAGATGCCATTTTAGCAAGGGCATTTAAGTGGGCACAGAGAGCGCACACTGGAAGTATGCAGGATAGGCAGATCGTGACATCATTTGACAACAGTGCTGCATTTTGGAGTTCAATGCTCCAACTAAAGTCCTCCATTAATCTCGCACAGCTGAATATTGTTCAGCAGCAGAAAGGGTTTACCTACGCTATTTAAAGTGATCACCAACTACTGCCAGGTTAGTTGCTGATTGATTTTTACTGCCTCTTGCTTAGTTTGTAGAAGTGTTTGGTGGTTTGTACCGCTATTTAAAGTTGCTGAAGTCTACAGGGAATGGTGTGGCAGGTGCTGAAGGCCTTGATTCAAGGATTCTGCTCTCAGTCATGGGTGCAGTAGTTTATATCTCCACTGGTCTGTTGCATAGCAGGGTGACTGAGCTTATGCAACACAGAGGAGGACAAGCTGCTTGAAAAGAGAGATGGAGGGGGGGAGAAGTTGCTCTCAGCAGGAGGCCATATCTGCCCAGGGTCTTCAGGGAGCTATGCTCCTATCTCAGTCTCAGCGAGGAACAGTGTGTCAGAAGTCTCCACTTCATTAAGGAGGTGCCCACTAAAATCTGCCATCTGAACTGTACCCTCAGAGCAAGGAGAGAACGGTATTGCCAGTGGCTGTGAAGGTGACTATGAACTTTTATGTGTCTGGCTCTTTGCGGGCTGGAGCAAGCAATATTTGCAACCTCTCCCAGTTTGCTGTTGCATAAAGGAGGTCACTAAGGCTTTCTATGCAAAGAGAACGGAATACATTTCATTCTCTCTTGCCAGAGAGAAACAGGCAGAGCCAGCATACGGCTTTGCCAGGATTGTAGGCTTCCTCATTGTGCAGAATGCCATTGAATGCACACACTTCACTTAGCAGGCGCAGCATGTCAATTCTAAGATGTGCCACAACCAGAAGGAATCCACTCCCTCAGTGTCTGGCTGGCAGTTCCAGGCAGCAATGTGAGCAGCTAGTGCTGCATTGCCCTCATCACTTTTCTCCATTTCATCTTCCTCACCTTCCTGTTCCAGCTCCTCAGAATTGTCCGCAAAGAATTTGCAGTCTGTGCCTTGTTCCCCCTGCTGCATGATATTGTGTAGAGCGCAGCACACCATGGCCATTCAGGAAATGCTGGCTGGTGCATTCTAAAGGGCACCTCCAGATCTGTCTCAGCAACGGAACCATATCTTCAGCAAGCATACGGCTTGTGCGCTCACACTTCTGATGGCCATATGGCTTTCATTGCCGTGCTGTTGGGTTTCATTGGTCGGGTTTGTGGCAGGTGTCATCAACCAAGTTTGAAGTGGGTTGCCCTTGTTTCCTAGCTTTAGGTCTGCTTGCAGGTCTAAAAAGGTTGGGGAGCTTGGACTGCCACAGAATGAAAGCATCATGGCATCTCAACAGGAATCTTGTGCACACCTGCAGAAATATCATCCAGTGGTTTCACACCAGCCGTACGTTGATGGAGCAAAAGGCCTTGTGGTTCACAAATACTCTGCATATGTGCAGTCAATGAAGCCCAGCATCTGTAGAAAGGGAGCCAGAGATGCAGATCCATGTGGCTGCTCATTCTGACTGGCATCAATGCAGGTGAAGTTCATATAATAAATGCCCTGGCAAACAACCTATCAATCACCGGTCTTATGCATTTATTGGCTGCTGTTAGGGAGATCCTGGATTTGTCTCCGGCAGAGCCCTGGAAAAATCCATAGTAAAAAGGTTGAGGGTCGTGTTCACTTTGACAGGCATTGATAATGCACGACCACCAGGTCCAGCAGGGAGTAAGACTTCTTCTAGGAGGTTGCAGATACCTGCCACCACCTGACGCAACAACCTGAGCCTCCTGAAGCACTCTTATTCTGACATGTCGAGGAAACTCAGCCTCTGCCCCTACACCTTGTGCTGTCGGTAGAGCCTCCTATGAACTGCTCCTCTCTGCTGCTCCCTTCTCTGTTATCCAGCTGCAGGTCTCTCAAGAGCAGGATGCTGCTGGTGCTGTTGCTGGTCCTATTGCTCTTTATCCGTGGTCCGATCTAAGGGTGCCAGAACACCATCCATCCTGATGTGAAAGAAACCCCAAGTGTAGAAAGTAAACTCTCAGCAAAAGTATTGTGAACAAACTCTTTCTCACTAGTAGGTTAAAAAAGCATTGTGAGCGTTGACTATTTATTATAGTATTTCCATGAGTTCCAATCAGCTCCCTCAGGTGCTGTTGTGTTCTCACCATGCTTTTAAGGGCGAGTTTCAAAAAGCCCTGGAAACCCACAGAAGCAGCATTAAATTGAAAACTGTGTTGAAATATCACTCCAATTGAGTGATTACCATAGGTTAATAGGCAACCCACCACTCCCGAGGGGTTTGTACACAAACAGCCTAACGCCCCCGAGTTAAATGCAGAAATCAGTAGGTTGGAGCTGCCTTCCTGATGTGCTTGCATTTTTGATTAGGTTTAAACACACCCTCCCACACCCAAACCCATGCACTCCTTCAGATTACAATTACCCCCATAGTCTGCACATACCCCCCCCCCCCATGTAGTTGTCACTTTCTGCCCTTTACCCCTACCCCCACAAGTGAAATAATGATCAGTTACACGTGATCACATAGGGAAGTAACTAATTTCCTTTCTGCCCAATTGTTAGGTGTCAGTTGTAGCTCAGATTGGTAGGTGCCTCAGGCAGAAAGTTGTGTGTTCAAGCCCCAACTTGAGCACATAGTCTAGGTTGACACAAGTGCAGTGTTGAGGGAGTGCTGCCATCAGAGAACCAGTGTTGGAGGTGTCATCTTTCAGATGGAATGTTAAACCAAAGCCCTGTCATCATTTCCTACACGACGATAGTGACTACACTTCAAAAAGCTCTTTATAAATTTCAACCCATTAAGTGGCTTAATGCACAGCCAACAAGAAATTTTGATATGTGAATCTAGTTAGGTGTTGCCACCTTAGTGATAACTGATCGTGGCTGATGCCCAGTTTTTGCCAAGATGATCTTTATATCTGTGGGCTTGAAAATAGAATTTTTTTTCAGGAGATTGTGACATTGTTATATTGCAGCAATAATGTAAGGCGGGATCATATTGGAATACATATAAGTGATGAATGACATAGTCACAGTATATTTACTATAATCTGTTTGAGTGATTCCAGCACTGGCCTCAGAGCATCCCCTGACTCATGCCTGTTGGTACACCCCCATGCTATCCCAGGACCTGTGCCAATAATATATTTGGCAAAGCATTTTGTTTAAAATAAATCCAAACAATTTTATAACTGACCTTTAGGAAGAATTGTTTTCACAATGGCACAGAATGCTTATAAGGTTCATCGATGACATTTTCCTGAAAGTTTACTTCCTGAGTTTGCATTCCTGGCCTGTTATTCAGATGAAGCTTTACATTCTGAATATTCTGTGTATTCCTAAAGGGTTGGAGATCTTTTGCTTGTGTTGGCAGCTTCAATCCGCTATCATTGCTGCTCTGGCTGTATGAATGCAAACCTCACAGCAGCCATTCTTGATCTGTTCCACAGCAGCACTTTCTATAAGCTGGTCTATTATGCAGTGGGAAAGTCATTTCTTAGTAAAGGTTGTGAGGAACCTTTCAGCACACATCGCACAACTGGTGATTTATTTGTCCTGTGGCTGAATCTGAAACCAGACTCATCAGTGAGTGGGTTTGTGGCAGTAAAACTGGGAATACCTTTAAAGGAAGAATGATGGTTCAGCGAGTTGGAAAGTCATTTCAGCAATGCAGCAAGGGACCACAGGCTTCCGTGTTATGAGGTTATGTTTACAGTCGGTCAAAAAGATACAGGAAAAATTAATAAAGTTTTGGAGTTTGAAAATGAAAATGAATATCCAGAATTAGTCTTGTGTCTTCCAAGGTAAAAAGGCAAACCTGAATGAAAAACATTTTAACTAGTATAACCAGTACAACAGACTGATTGAATAAATGTGTCAAAAGATTTTTCTATCCCCCAAAGAGTTTCATCTGGATTTAATTTTTAAGAAGTAAAAACTGTACATTCCAGGAAAAAAATAAATGTTTTTTAAAATGCAGTAGGCTGTCAGTGCAACATTTTCATCGCGAGCCATGCAGCATTTGTGTTATGGCTAACGATTTTATCAAAGAGAGGGTCTTTTACATAGCGCCATGATCAGGAAGCCATGAAGGTCTATTGTATCACAGGCAATGTTCCCTCTAAATTTGCTTTGTACTGGGGGTGCTACAAACTCCTCTTAGTAATACATTTTTGTCCATGGGCAGTTTACATTTTAAAAGTATGCCTTACTTTCCGCTGGAAATGTCAACTAACAAACTGATGAGGTTGTGAGAAACCTGCTTATTTCAATGTGGGGTACATTACAGATTGCTGCCCTGCCACACACACACTCATCGTAGAGGAAACATTGATCACAGAGTGCATTGATCACAGTATGTCAGAGTGCTCATGACTAGTACAGTGAGAGAGGTAAGTGGGATTGAGATAGTTTCAAGGGAACAGGCTTGGTGATGGAAGCATGGAACCAAGTCAACACTGTGTGAAACAGAGACAGGCTTCAAATAGTTACTCAGCAGTGTTATGGGTGCCATTATCCCAAAGTTTCACTTTACTTCCAGGCAAAGACTTCTATTTTCCTGTAGCTTTTACCTGTAGCTGGTTGGATTTCAATGGGTTTGGTAGACTCAAATTAAAAAATATTGTACAAGGTCTGCAGAAGGAGCAGACTTCAGAAGCAGGTGCCCTTTTTTGACTAGGGTTTCTCACATATTTATCCTAGTTCCTCTGCTAGCTGAACAATCAGGTGAGGAGGGGACAAAAGGTTCCCCTCTTGTCCCTCTCCTTGTTTGACTGCAAAAGGGCTTATTTCTTTTAAACAGTGAATGTGCTTACAAATTCAATGGGTGTTTAACACTTTATGTGATATGATCATCAAAGAACCAATCGGACAGGTTTTCTTGAGTTTAAACAAGAAAGAGGTTAATTTATTGTACTTAAAATGAAATCCCAATCTAAGTAAAATAATAAACTACGCTCCAACTTTCACACTCATGAGAATCACACACACACACACACACACACACACACACACACACACACACACACACACACACACACACACACACACACACACACACACACACACACACACACACACACACACACACACACACACACACACACGATACAGAGTGATGAAGAATAGTTTGGGTTGGATTAGAGTCCAGAACAAGTAAAAATAATATACAGTCTGCGGGGGCTGGTAATTCAGTTGTCTTCTGCCTGAATTCATGGTTCTATAGTCTATGGCTTGCAGAAGTTCACGTGCAGCTGGTCCACCTGGTTCAGTGTTTTCTTGGAGACAGTGATATTTGGACACAGTGATGTAGGTGGCTTTCTCCCCTGGGGTCTGTAGAAATGGTAGACTTGGATGTTCCGCAGTCTCAGACAGATTTTAAAACTTGCAATTTTACATGGAGAGAGAGACACACACAGCCCCACGGGACTCTTGCACGGGCTAGCTTCCAAAGCTTGTCTGCTGCGTGTAACAAGAAACCTCCAGGCTTACACAAACTGGGAAGACTATCACATGTTCTCTCAGTACCTTTCTTACTTTAATGAAGTCCAAAGTCTAAGAATCTCAGATCTCTCTCAGGTTGTATTGTTTCAATGTTTACCCCTGGAGGTACATCTCCACCAGTGAATGCTCCAAGATGGCTTTGAAAGTCCTGCTAACGAGAGTGATCCTAGATAATTTACTCAACTATTCAAGCCATTGTCCTGGATGGGAGCTTTTTAGACATGTGTCTCCACTTCAATGTCCTGGAATGTGAGGTATTTCAATGCAAATTATGGTGGCCATCTTGGCTGCCAGCTTTTTAAAAGTTAAATGTAGGATTCCAGCTTTCCTTATTCAAAGTTTAATGTAGGTTTCCAACCGATGAATTAAAAATCCTCATTCAGCATAGAATGTTTTCATGATATAGCATTGAGACTGGAAATTCCAGATGCTGCCACATGATTATAACACTAACACTCAACACCTGCACTTGTTACTAGCACAAACAGTATTTGTGCCTTGCCTTCCAAATGGTAAATGAATGCTTTATACTCTTGAATACAATTCAGACTTGTCCACTAGAACACTGGCGTTGTTTTAGTGAGTGATATTTGTGTTAATTCATGGCTATCCTTGTGAATCTTCAAATCAAGCCTTTGGTCAGCTGCCCTAATACCTCCTACTTTGGCCTAGGACCCATCTTTTTGATTACGCCTTTGCAAAGTGCGTTGAAATGGTTTTCTATGTTAAAAGGCATTATACAATTGCAAGTTGTTGTTATGTTGAAATTAGTCGCTCATTCTGTGGGGAACCATGTTATTTTACTGACACCAGCTTTCTATTTCCAGAGTTGACTTTGGAACTCTCTGCCTCAAGAAGGTGGTGGAGGCAGGCTCATTGAATATTTTTAAGTTGGAGGTAGATAGATTCTTGTTAGGCAAGGGAATCAAGGGTTATCGGGGGTAGATTGAAATGTGGCATTCGAAACACAAACTGCTCAGCCATAATCTTATTGAATGGCAGAGCAGGCTCAAGGGGCCGAATGGCCTACTTCTGCTCCTAATTCGTATGTTCGTATGTGTGTTCGTATTAAAACTGAATTCAAATTCTTAAACTGCCGTGGCAGGATTTGAACTCACATTCTTTAGATTATTCGTCCAGGCCTCTAGGGTACTAGTTCAGTAAAATTGTAGCCTGATCATTTATGTCTATCCTTATGCTTCTACCATCAATCCCATTCCTAGATAGCTATCATTTTTTTTGTCAGGGGTTTCACCCTAATCCTCTCCCCTATTCTTTATTGTCAGTAATCTGTGCTGGGTTTGGTTCAACAGGTGCCATTAGCCTTTTGGCAAAGAAGGTACAACATCAACATTTGGAGATAGCACTAAAACAGGAGCATATAGGCTAGTCAGTAGATTGAATAGATAGATGTCAGATGAAATGTAAAGTGGAGAAATGTGAGATGACAGGTGTTAGGAGGATGGATAAGGAGGGGAAATGCACATAAAAGATAAAACTTTAAGAGGTGGAGAAGAACAGAGAGGCCTCGCTATTGAGAAACTCAAATTTTTGAAAGGAGAGGACAAGTTTGATAGGGACATAGAGTACAAAAACAGAAGTGTAATGAAAACAGATACCAACAAAGACTTGCATTTATATAGTGCCTTTCATGACCTCAGGGCACCTCAAAGTGCTTTACGGCCCATTAAAATCTTTAGAAGTGTAATCACCGTTGTAATGCAGGAAATATGAGAGCCAATTTGCACACAGCAAGGTCCCACAAATAGCAATGTAATAATGACTAAATAATCTGTTAGTGGTGTTGGTTGAGAGATAAATATTGTCTAGGACACCGAGGACAACTCACCTGCTCTTCAAAGAATGTCATGGATCATTTCGTCCACCTGAGAGGACAGATTGGACTTCAGTTTAACGTGCCAACAGAAAGACCTCTGACAGTGCAGCACTCCCTGGACTAATGATACTGATAAAGTGGGGAGGTGGTGGCAAAGTGGTATTGTCACTGGACTAGTAACCAAGAGATCCAGGATATTCCTCTGGGGACATGGTTGTGCCAAAGTTGGGAGAGCTGTCAAGCAACAGCCTGACATAGTCATACTCACTGAATCATACCCTACAGACAACGTCCCCGACACAACCATCACCATCTCTGGGTATGTCCTGTCCCACTGGCAGGACAGACCTAGTAGAGGTGGCGGCACAGTGGTATACAGTAGGGAGGGAGTTGCCCTGGAAGTCCTTAATATCGACTCTGGACCACATGAAGTTTTATGGCATCAGGTCAAACATGGTCAAGGAAACCTCTTGCCGATTGCCACTTACAGCCACGCCCACCCCACCCCCCACCCCTCAGCTGATGAATCAATACTCCTCCATGTTGGAGGAAGCACTGAGGGTGGCAAGGGCGCAGAATGTACTCTGGGTGGGGGACTTCACCGTCCATCACCAAGAGTGGCTGGGTAGCACTCAGGCTGGTCGAGTCCTAAAGGACATAGCTGCTAGACTGGGTGTACGACATGTGGTGAAGGAACCAACAAGAGGGAAAAACATACTTGACCTCGTCCTCACCAATCTGCCTGCCGCAGATGCATCTGTCCATGACAGTATTAGAGTTATACAGCACAGAAACAGGCCCTTCAGCCCATCGTGTCTGTGCCGGCCATCAAGCACCTAACTATTCTAATCCCATTATCCAGCATTTGTCCCGTAGCCTTGTATGCTATGGCGTTTCAAGTGCTCATCTATATACTTCTTAAATGTCGGGAGGGTTCCTACCTCTACCACCCCTTCTGGCAATGCGTTCCAAATTCCAACCACCCTCTGGGTGAAAAAAAATTTCCTCAAATCCCCTCTAAACCTCCTGCACCTTACCTTAAATCTGTGCCCCCTGGTTATGGACCCCTCTGCTAAGGGAAAAAGTTTCTTCTTATCTAACCTATCAATGCCCCTCATAATTTTGTATACCTCAATCATATCTCCCCTCAGCCTTCTCTCTTCATAGCTGAAATGTTCCATCCCAGGCAACATCCTGATGAATCTCCTCTGCACCATCTCCAGTGCAATCACATCCTTCCTATAGTGTGGTGCCCAGAACTGTACACAGTACTCCAGCTGTGGCCTAATTAGCGTTTTATACAGCTCCATCACAACCTTCCTGCTCTTAAATTCCATGCCTTGACTAATAAAGGCAAGTATCCCATATGCTTTCCTAACCACCTTATCTACCTATGCTGCTGTCTTCAGTGATCTATGGACAAGCGCACCAAGGTCCCTGTGACCCTTTGTACTTCCTAGGGTCCTACCATCCATTGTATATTCCCTTGCCTTGTTAGTCCTCCCAAAATGCATCACCTCACACTTCACAGGATTAAATTCCAATTGCCACATTTCCGCCCATCTTACCAGCCCATCTATATCGTCCTGTAATCTAAGGCTTTCCTCCTCGCTAATTAGGACACCAACAATTTTCATGCCATCTGCGAACTATTGGTAGGAGTGACCACCGCACACACAGTCCTTGTGGACACGACGTCCCATCTCCATATTGAGGATACCCTCCATTGTGTTCTGTGGCACTACCACTGTGCGAAATGGGATAAATTTCAAACAGATATAGCCATGAAAAACTAGGCATCCATGAGGTCCTGTGGACCATCAGCAGCAGCAGAATTGTACTCAACCATAATCTGTAGCCTCATGGCCTTCCATATCCCCCACTCTACCATGACCAACAACCCAGTGGACCAACCCTGGTTCAATGAAGAGTGCAGGAGGGAAAACCAGGAGCAGCACCAGGCATACCTGAAAATGAGGTGTCAAACTGGTGAAGCTACAATCCAGCACTATTTGCATGACAAAATTCGGAAGCAGCATGTGATAGACTGGGCTAAGCGATCCCACAACCAACAGATCAGAACTAAGCTCTGCAGTCATGCCACAACCAGTTGTGAATGGTGGTGGACAATTAAATAATTAACTGGAGGAGGTGGCTCCACAAATATCCCCATCTTCATTGACGGGGGAGCCCAGCACATCAGTGCGAAAGATAAGGGTGAAGCATTTGAAAAACTCTTCAGCCAAAAGTGCCAAATTGATGAATCATCTCAGCCCCCTCCTGAAGTCCCCAGCAGCACAGATGCCAGACTTCAGCCAATTCGATTTACTCCACGTGATATCAAGAAATGACTGAAGGCACTGGATACTGCAAAGGCTATGGGCCCTGAAAACATCTGGCAATAGTACTAAAGACCTGTGCTCCAGAACTAGCCATGCCCCTAGCCAAGCTGTTCCAGTATAGCTACAACACTGGCATCTACCTGGAAATGTGGAAAATTTCCCAGGTGTGTCCTGTACACAAAAAGCAGGACAATCGAACCCAACCAATTACTGCCTCATCGGTCTACTCTCAATCATCAGTAAAGTGATGAAAGGTGTCATAGACAGTGCTATCAAGCAGCACTTGCTTAGCAATAGCCTGCTCAGTGATGCTCAGTTTGGGTTCCACCAGGGACATTCTGCTCCTGACCTCATTACAGCCTTTCTTCTAACATAGACACAGGAGCAGAACTCAGAGGTGAGGTGAGGTGACAGTGACTGCCCTTGACATCAAGGCAGCATTTGACAGAGTAAGGCATCAAGGAGCCCTAGCAAAACTGGAATCAATGGGAATCAGGGGAAAAACTCTCTGCTGGTTGGAATTATACCTAGCACAAAGGAAGATGGTTGTGGTTGTTGGAGGTCAATCTTCTGAGCTCCAGGACATCACTGCAGGAGTTCCTCAGGGTAGTGTCCTAGGAACAACCATCTTCAGCTGCTTCATCAATGACCTTCCTTCAATCATAAGGTCAGAAGTGGAGATGTTAGCTGATGATTGCACAATGTTCAGCACCATTCACGACTCCTCAGATACTGAAGGAGTCAGTGCAGAAATGCAGCAAGACCTGGACAAAATCCAGGCTTGGGCTGATAAGTGGCAAGTAACATTCGCACCACACAAGTGCCAGGCAATAACCATCTCCAACAAGAGAGAATCTAACCATCGCTGAATCCCCACAATCAACAATCTGGGGATTACCATTGACCAGAAACTGAACTGGAGTAACCATGGCTACAAGAGCAGGTCAGAGGCTTGGAATCCTGCAGCGAGTAACTCACCTCCTGACTCCACAAAGCCTGTCCACCATCGACAAGGCACAAGTCAGGAGTGTGATGGAATACTCTCCACTTGCCTCGATGGGTGTAGCTCCAACAATACTCAAAGAGCTCGACACCATCCAGGACAAAGCTATCGGCTTGATTGGCACCCCCTGTACAAACATTCACTCCCTCCACCACCGACACATGGTGGCAGCAGTGTGTACCATCTACAAGATGCACTGCAGCAATGCACCAAGGCTCCTTAGACAGCACCTTCCAAACCTGCAACCTCTACCACCTAGAAGGACAAGGGCAGCAGATACGTGGGAACCTGCAAGTTCCCCTCCATACCACACACCATCCTGACTTGGAACTATATCGCCATTCCTTCACTGTCGCTGGATCAAAATCCTGGAACTCTCTTCCTAATAGCACTGTGGGTGTACCTACCCCACATGGACTGCAGCGGTTCAAGAAGGCAGCTCACCACCATCTTCTCATGGGCAATTAGGGATGGGCAATAAATGCTGGCCCAGCTGGTGATGGACAGATCCCATGAATCAAATTTTAAAAAAGCATACTAATGAATGGTTATGCTCTGGTTAGAACATTATGTTAGTTTTGGGCATCCTGCCATAAGAAAGATGTCACGGCCATGAGAGGATACAGAAGAGATTGACTAAAATGATATCAAGCATGAAGGAATAGAGAAGCTGGGGCATTTTTGAGTAACACAGAAAAGGTTAGGAGGAGATTTGATTGATGTGTTCAAATTATGAAAGGTTTTGAGGAAATAAATGAGGAAAAACTATTTCCGTTGGTTGGTGAATGGGTGAAACGAAGACATAAATCAAATTGCTGTAATTGAGGATGGTAAGACAGCTAATCTTGTTCCAACTGCTACATAATGACATCTGCTGGAAAGTGTATGTATGTGAAAGTTAACTGAAAACAAGAACCAGTTCAGATGCAATCTCTACAGTCAAATAGACATCTGATACGACACCCAGGGCTGAATGTTCCCAATTGTGCCCCCACAAATTTGGGTGGGACACCCGTCTGACAGCTTCAATCCTGCCATGACTCTCATCCTTTGTCAAGATCAATAGGTATTCGTGGCAGGATCCCTGCTAGGAAGCAGGAGCTCACAATGGGCCCTCAAGAAAATCAAGGCATTACAGTGGGACTGCTGTTGATGCACTCAAAGAGGAACATTAAAGGGAATACAGAGCTCCAAAGGCTAGCCCAGCGCATTGACTAATGGCTTCAACTGAGACCAAGGCCTTAAACAGGTAAGCAATCATGGAGAGAGGAATCCTCCACTAGGTCAGGTTCCTCCATTTACTACATGAGGGACAATTTCAGCTGCAACTCTGGGCCTACCTCCATCGTCCATCTGATGGTCCTGAAGAGTGGCAAGAACAAGGTGGAAATGGGCTGGGAAACTTGTGTGGGTTAGAATAATTGAACTTTATAGAAAGAAGGATACCATTCAGTCCAAACCAAGGCTGCCAGCTCTCTAAAATGAAGAGTGCAGGAGGGCATGCCAGGAAAGCACCAGGCATACCTCAAATTGAGGTGTCAACCTGGTGAAGCTACAACCCAGCACTACTTGCATGGCAAACTGCGCAAGCAGCATGTGATAGACAGAGCTAAGTGATCCCATAACCAGCGGATCAGATCTAAGCTCTGCAGTCGTTCCACATCCAGCAATGAATGATGGTGGACAATTAAACAACTAACTGGAGGAGGAGGCTCCACAAATATCCCCATCCTCAATGATGGGAGAGCCCAGCACATCAGTGCAAAAGATAAGGCAGAAGCATTTGCAACAGTCCTCAGCCAGAAGTGCCGAGTTGATGATCCATCTCGGCCTCCGCCTGAAGTCCCCAGCATCACAGATGCCAGACTTCAGCCAATTCGAATCACTCCACATGATATCAAGAAACAACTGAAGGCACTGGATACTGCAAAGGCTATGGGCCCTGACAATATTCCGGCAATAGTACTAAAGACCTGTGCTCCAGAACCTGCCACACCCCTAGCCAAGCTGTTCCAGTACAGCTACAACACTGGCATCTACCTGGCAATATGGAAAGTTGCCCAGCTATGTCCTGTACACAAAAAGTGGGACAAGTCCAACTCAGTCAATTACTGTCTCATCAGTCTACTCTCAATCATCAGTAAAGTGATGGAAGGTGTCATCAACAGTGCCATCAAGCGGCACTTGCTTAGCAATAACCTGCTCAGTGGCGCTCAGTTTGGGTTCCTCCAGGGCCACTCAGCTCCAGACCTCATTACAGCCTTGGTTCAAACATGGACAAAAGAGTTGAACTCAAAACGTGAGGTGAGAGTGACTGCACTTGACATCAAGGCAGCATTTGACCGAGTATGGCATCAAGGAGCCCTAGCAAATCTGGAGTCATTGGGAATCGGGGAAAACTCTGCTGGTTGGAGTCATACCTAGCGCAAAGGAAAATGGTTGTGGTTGTTGGAGGTCAATCATCTCAGCTCCAGGACAACTCTGCAGGAGTTCCTCAGGGTAGTGTCCTAAGCCCAACCATCTTCAGCTGCTTCATCAATGACCTTCCTTCAATCATAAGGTCAGAAGTGGGGATGTTCGTTGATAATTGCACAATGTTCGACACCATTTGCGACTCCTCAGATACTGAAGCAGTCCGTGTAGAAATGCAGCAAGACCTGGATAATATCCAGGCTTGGATTGATGAATGGCAAGTAACATTCATGCCACACAAATTCCAGGCAATGACCATCTCCAACAACAGAGAATCTAATCATCTCCCCTTGACATTCAATGGCATTACAATCACTGAACGCTTACTATCAATATTCTAGGGGTTACCATTAACCAGAAACTAAACTAGAGTAGCCATATAAATACCGTGCTACACGAGCAGGTCAGAGGCTAGGAATCCTGTGGCAAATAACTCACTTCCTGACTCCCCAAAGCCTGTCCACCATCTGCAAGGCACAAGTCAGGAGTTTGATGAAACTCTCTCCTCGTGCCTGGATGGGTGCAGCTCCAACAACACCATAGAAGCTTGACACCATCCAGTACAAAGCAGCCCGCTTGATTGGCACCCCATCTACAAACATTCACTCCCTCCACCACTGACGCACAGTGGCAGCAGTATGTACCATCTACAAGATGCACTGCAGAAATGCACCAAGGCTCCTTCAGCAGCATCTTCCAAACCCACGACCGCTACCAACTAGAAGGACAAGAGCAGCAAATGCATGGGAACACCACCACCTGCAAGTTCCCCTCCAAGTCACACACTATCCTGACTTGGAACTATATCGCCGTTCCTTCACTGGGTCAAAATCCTGGAACTCCCTTCCTAACAGTACTGTGGGTGTACCTACCTGACATGGACTGCAGCGGTTCAAGAAGGCAGCTCACCACCACCTTCTCAAGGGCAATTAGGGACGGGCAATAAATACTGGCCTGACCAGCGACACCCCATGAATGAAAAAAAAATAAGAAGAGCCACTCAGTTTGTTTCATATTCCTGGTCATTCCCAATAATCTGTCATTTTTTTCTTTTTCAAATGTTTATCCATTTCCCTTTTAAAAACTATTACACATTCTGCTTCCACCAATGTTTCTAATGGGGCCTCCTGTCTCCCAACAACCCATTGTGTAAAAAGTAGGTTTCTCTAACCTCACCCTTCATTCATTTGGTGGTGATCTTAAAATTATGCCGCTAATAACAGACTCAATGACTGATGGTAATAGTTATATTTCCTATTTACCTTATGAAAACATTTCATAGTTTTGAGCTATCAGATCTCTGCTCTATGAAAAGACCCCTAACCACTCCACTCTCTCCCCTAACTAAAGCATCGTATCCCTGATGTTAATTTAGTGGTAATGATATACCCAAATAATAAGGAAAAGCAAAGATGTAACCTTGAAATAAAGTGATAGTGATTGTTATATCTTGGCACTGGATTCATGGTTGGGTCTGTTGTAACTAAAATATTAATTCCAGTTAAGTCCTTCTACTACAATCTGTGGAGAGAGAGAAACAAATTCTGTGTTTCAGATCTGTGACCTTTCATCAGAGTTCTCTCTCCATATATGTTGCCTGACCTGCTGAGTATTTCCAGCATTTTCTGTTTATATTACATGGTGGGTTGGATTTTGTGCTGGAGGTGGGGCTCCCAGCACCGGACCAAAAAGTCGGGGTACATCCGGTCTCTGCCTTTTCGTGCCCGCCACCGCCCCCCCTGCCACCCCGGAGTGATCCTCCAGTCTTCTTGAATCAAAATTTCACGAGCTGGGAATTCCGTCCCTTTAAAGATGGGGATCCCGCCTCCAAGAGCTGCCAGCCAATCACAGGGCCGACAGCTCAGTAGCATTGGCAGTACTGCAGAGGCCTCGGATCCAGTGGGCCGGATGCTGGAACCCCGGACCAGAGGTAGGGGAGGCAGGGTCGCTGGGACCAGTCCAGAAGGCCCTGCCAAGGGTGGGTGAGAGGGTGGTCTTGCAGTCCAGGGGGAGGGAGATCCCAAGGGGTAAAGTTGTTCCCAGTGGGGATCCTCCATGGGCCACAAATTGCCCATGAAGGAGGGAGCCCACCCCACCCCAAGCCTGTAGGGAGGGCACCTTGTGATGTTAGGCATCCTTCCTGTGTGGCAAAGGCCCCCTCACCCCCCACCACTGTAAGATCCCAGCGACGGTGGGAAGAAGCCCTAAATTGGCTGTTAATAGGCCACTAAGGGGACTCAATTGGCCTCTGGGAGGGAAGGCTGTTGTCGGCCTGTCCTGCCGCCGGGAAGATCACTTGGTGATAGACCCTCCACCCCGCCACAGCAGCACCCCCACCACCCCCCACCCTCACCACCACTCATCGCGATACTCTGTGCTCCCTCACCTCCAAGCCTGCCTCAGGGGGCCTCACAAAATCCAGCCCGGTATCTCTTACTTGGCTTCCTGAGAATCTCAGCTAAACTCTGCATAATCCCACACTACTAGGCCTATAGTTTCCTCCGATCAATGTGTAACTAAGTAAAGCAAGGCCAGAAACTTAATTGGAGCTAAGCAAGACAACTCAAATATGTGTTACAGGAACATTCAGTAGCTTAATTACTTAGCATCGCTACCTGCCCCAGTTCCTTAAAAGAAGATATTTTCCAATGCAGTCAAATAAATGAAAAGTAGGCTTTTTAATGGGTCCACGAAGGTATCCTATTAAACTGTGTGAAGAAACAACACTTCATATAGTGATGCCTTTAACATAGTAAACACCCCAAGACATTTCATGGAGGAGAATTGGATGCTGACCAGTCGTGAACGAGTTAAGGGAGATAAATGAAACATAGTCAAAGCGACAGGTTTTCAGGAGGTGTTTAAAAGAAGGGAGGGGAGTAGCAATTTGGATTTTGGGAGGAAGTTGCAGAACGGATGACCAAGACAGCTGAAAACTCTGCTGCCACTGGGGGAACAGAGACAGCAGATGAACAGGTGATCAGAGTTGGAGGATCAAAAGGCATGGGCTGAGACACAGGGCTAGAGGAGGTTACATAGCAAACTACATTGCCCTAAGGAATCAGTAACTGCATTCATGAAGATCTCACTGCATTACAATAATAATCTGCCACTTTACAAATACAGTTTTTCTTGAGGTTGGTATACACAGAATTTATGCGTTGAATGATTTAATATTGAGAAGGAACAAATAGTGTTGTCAAAGTACGTACAGAATCAGAAATAATTTTGTCCCTTAATTTATGAAGACAGATCTCAGAAAGACTTTTTTCTGGAGTTATCCTCAATGTCACAAGACAAGCATTCAGCCTAAAAACACAGTGCATTTCAAAATAAATATATCTAGCTTCACTTCAGCTTCAATTAGGGTAACTACATTAAAAATACTGCAGCAGGAATGTTTGATAGAGTTATACGCCTGACCTATTTTACCTATTAAAATATCAGGGATGAGGAGTTTAAATCTTCAGTTCAGGTCAAGCCAAATTGATTTGAATGCATTAAATTTTCGGAACCTTGGAAATTGTGGAACCAGAAGCAATGTGAAAGGCAAGATTTTCACAACCTCTAACTTTCTATTGTTTGTAGGGTTAGATTATTTGACAAATGGGTGGGAAAAAAACACAAAACAAAATCTCATTTGTGGCTCAATTGAGGGTCTAATGGGTTCAGGATTTGATGAATCACTAAAACCACTCTCACTAAATTTGTAAGTAGGGGGAAACATTCAAAACCTGATGTCTTTGGTTATGCTGCTGTTTCATTTTGTTCTTATTTGCGTGCTACTTGAAAATTAACTACAGAAAATAGTGGACTGGCCTATATTCACAGCTCTAATCAACAAAAAATGAAACCCAACATGTTGTCCACAATATTTTGGTTAGGCCTCATTTAGAATACTGTAACCAGTTTTGGTCCACTCACATAGTGGGTGGTATTGAGGTTTTGGAAAATGTTCAGAGGACCACAAAATTGATTCCCAGTTTAAAACACCTTTGTTAGCCAAATAGGCTTAAAATGCAGTGTCCATATTCTTTAGAGGAGCGTACACTCGGACAATTTGATTGAGGTCTATAAATAATGAAGGGACTACATTGCACTCACATTGACAAATCAAGTGGTCGTGGTTATCAGTTATGCAAGGGTAGATCTTTCTAGGTGAGATCTTTCTTCTCCTTCTTTCCGGGAGAACAGTAGATATATGGACCAAGTTGCTGGCTCATGCAGAGAGAGCAAATCCACTGCATTAGAAGGGAATTAGACCAGTTCCTCGGTGGGGCAGAGATCACATCATACAAAAGATAGGTGCCAAGTAATATAAATCATGGCCAATGTTGTCTCCCGGTCGGAGAGGAATAATCCTGGTTTTTTGCCTCTCAGGTGGGAAGGGATTATTTGAATAGTGATGCATAAGACATCACAATGAATGGGACAGGCTAGATCGACCAATTGTTCTTTTACTGTCTGACATTTTTGTAAAATCATATGTTGCTGGTCTGTGATTTAACCTCGCTTAGGCCACACTTAGGGCTGGATTTTGTGGAGGAGGCAGGGCTCCCAGTGCCATGCCGAAACAGTGGGGGAAACCCAGCCTCAGCCTTCTCCTGTCCATTTAAAGACCGCAGCACAGCAGTATCAGCAGTGCCACTGGGAGTGGTGGCCACTGCTGGTGCTGCAGAAGCCTTGGCCCCAGGCCCAGCACTGGAACCCCGGACCACAGGTAAGTGAGGCGGACTGGCCCCGGCCAGTCCGAAAGACCCTAGCGGGGGGTGTTGGGGACAGGTGGTCGTAAAGCCCAGCTGGAGGGGGATCCTGGGGTGCATTGTTTCTTGGGCCAGGGCCCTCCGTGGGCCACAGATCCCTGATGGAGGAGGGATTCACCCCCCAAGCCTGGAGGGAGGGCACCTTATTTTACAAGGCGCCCTCCTCGCGTGGCAGAGGAATCTCCACTGATGGTTAGATCCCAGCATCGGTGGAAAGAGGCCCTTAAGTGGCTGTTAATAGGCCGCTTAAGTACCTCAAATGGCCTTGAGCAGGAAGGCCGTCGTCAGCCTATCCTGCCCTGGCAAGATCACTCAGTGACGCGGTGGCGATGGGCCCTCTGCTGCTTGCCACTGTCGCAATTCTATGGACGCCCCCACCTCTGATCTCACTTCAGGGGGGCCAATAGAATCCAGCCCTTAGAGTACTATGCACAGTTCTGGTCTCCATATTACAGAAAGGTGTCATGAAAACCCTACATGCCAAATGGGAAATATTAATTTCATCGGTTGGAACCTTGCCTGAGACATTTACTGGAAATTGTTACAAATAACGTTTAAAAAGAAAAGCTGTCAGCCAAGGTGGCCACTACAATTTACACATGAAACACCAACAGAGTAGACTGGAGACAGCATGATTGATTTAACCTAGCCAGAACAATGGGGTGCTCTCTAATTAAATTACCTGAAATGGCTTTAACAGTATGGTCATCAAGGGCCATCGACACCCATTGACTTTAAAAGAGACAACCCCCACCAAGTGTGACTGGACAGTTTGAGGAGGAAAGCCTTGAATATCACAGAACCTACCAGAAGGACCTTGTTAAAAACATAAGGAGGGTTGTAAATATCATGTGACTACTTGTGCAGCTCTGAAAACACTAAACTTGGACTGAGAAAGCAGAACAGTAACTGAGAAGCCATCCACAGAGCAGCTCTCTCTCTCTCTCTCTCTCCAGTACAGATCCAGAGATGACCCAGCTGCAATTGATAAAGCCAAGTCTATAGACCACCACAACCAACAACTAGCAAACAAGGGTCAAAACCCCCTCTTCTGCCTCAGAAATCAGAGCAGGAGCGAAAGGGGGAGCCTGAGACCTCTTCCTCACCTGATCATAATAAAAGATATAGAAGTAATACAGTGCAAAAAGTACTTACAAGGATGATAACAGAATTAAAAGAATAACAACTATCAGAAAAACAACTGAACAGGCAGAATCTCTTTTCCAGAAAAGTGAGCACTGAGAGGTGACCTGATAAAGGTTTTTAAAATTATAAAGGAGTTCCACAGGATAGACGTAGAGAGGACGTTTCCACCCATGAGGTGTTCAAAACTGGGGTCCATAAATATAAGATAATCACTAACAAATCCAATAAGGAGTTCAAGAGAAACTTCTTTGCTCAAGTCTGGTGAAAATGTGGAACTCACTATCACATGTAGTCATTGAGGCGAATAGCATAGGTGCATACAAGGAAAAGTTAGATAAGGACTTAAAGGAGAAAGGTATTGAAGCATATGTTGATAGAATTGGATGAAGTAATGTTGGCGGAGGTTTGTGTGGAGCATAAACAAGTCAGGCCAAAGGGCCTATTTATTTAGAGATACAGCACTGAAACAGGCCCTTTGGCCCACTGAGTCTGTGCCAATCAACAACCACCCACTTATACTAATCCTACATTAATCCCATATTCCTGACCACATCCCCACCATTTTCCTACCACCTACCTACACTAGGGGCAATTTACACTGGCCAATTTACCTATCAACCTGCAAGTCTTTGGCTGTGGGAGGAAACCAGAGCACCCAGCGGAAACCCACACGGTCACAGGGAGAACTGGCAAACTCTGCACAGGCAGTACCCAGAACTGAACCCAGGTCGCTGAAGCTGTGAGGTTGCGGTGCTAACTACTGCGCCACTGTACCGCCCAATTTTATGTCCCATAAAATTCTATGTAAATGGTTAGTTTTGACTTTTTTGAGTGATTATATATATAACAGTTAGAACCAATATTATTTATTGCTTTAACTGCAGTTTTGTTTTGTTCATGCATTTTTAAAACTTACTCGAAGCTATCTAACAAAAGTAGGAGAGTAAGATTACACCTTTTGGAAAAAGTACAATGTGAAAGAATTCTAAAATTTGGCTACGTCCTATCTTTTCAAGTGACCATTTGAGGACAGTTCAGTTCAGCAGCATTGCTGAACATTGGGGTTGTCAGACCTATGGAGTAACAGAACTCTTCCCAATTGGGACTTAAGTTGACCACAAACAACAATGAGGCACATGATCAGATAATTTGTTTTTAGTGATTTTGGTTGAGGGATAAATATTGGCCAGCACTCTGCGGGGAACTTTAATAGTACCAGGGGATCTTTTACATCCAACTGAGAGGGCAGACTGAGCCTCAGGTTAACGTATCATCAGAATGACAGCACCTCAACAATGCAGCACTCTCCCTCAGTACTGCAGTGAATTGTCAGCCCAGATTATGCACTAAAGTCGCTGGAGTCCGTCTTCAATTCACAACCTTCTGATTCAGAGTGGAGAGTATTAAAGCTGAGCCAGTTTGTGGTTGTAGGAGCAGCAACAAATAGAATATTACCCTAGCTGGTGTAGATCGGCCAATTCTGGGCAACACACTTTAGGAAGATGTCAAGGCGTTAGAGGGGATCCAAAGAAGATTTACTAAAATGGTACCAGGAATAAAAGACTTCAGTTGTGTGAAGACACTAGAGAAATGTGGGTTGTTCTCCTTAGAGTAGAGATGGTGAAGGGGAGATTTGACAGAGATGTTCAAAATCTTGAAGGGCTTTGATAAAATAAATAATGAGAAACTGTTTCCAATGGCAGAAACGTCAGTAACCAAAGAACACAGATTTAAGGAAATTGACAAAAGACCCAGAGGAAAGATTTGCAGAGTTATGGAAAAAGAGCAGTGGACAACTGGTGAACGGCTGTTTTATCGGACTGCAGGAAGGTATGCAGTCATGTTCCCCAGTGGTCGGTACTAGGACCATTGTTTTTCTTGATATATGTTAATGATTTAGACTCCTTTTTATTCATTCATGTGATGCAGGCATCGCTGGCTAGGCCAGCATTTATTGTTGATAGTGGGGAATTCAGCGATGGTAATGCCATTGAATATCAAGGGGAGATGGTTAGATTCTCTGTTGTTGGAGATAGTCATTGCCTGGCATTTGTGTGGTGCGAATGTTACTTGCCACTTATCAGCCCAAGCCTGGACATTGTCCAGGTCTTGTTGCATTTCTACACGGACTATTTCAGCATCTGAGGAGTCGCGAATGGTGCTGACCATTGTGCAATTATCAGCGAACATCCCCACTTCTGACCTTATGATTGAAGGAAGGTCATTGATGAAGCAGCTGAAGATGGTTGGGCCTAGGACACTACCCTGATGAACTCCTGCAGAGATGTCCTGGAGCTGAGATGATTGACCTCCAACAACCACAACCATCTTCCTTTGTGCTAGGTATGACTCCAACCAGCAGAGAGTTTTCCCCCTGATTCCCAAAGACTCCAGTTTTGCTAGGGCTCCTTGATGCCATACTCGGTCAAATTTTGCCTTGATGTCAAGTGCAGTCACTCTCACCTCACCTCTTGAGTTCAGCTCTTTGTCCATGTTTGAACCAAGGCTGTAATGAGGTCAGGAGCTGAGTGGCCCTGATGGAACCCAAACTAAGCGTCACTGAGCAGGTTATTGCTAAGCAAATGCCACTTGATAGCACTGTCGACAACACCTTTCATCACTTTACTGATGATTGAGAGTAGACTGATGCGGTGGTAATTGGCCAGGTTGGACTTGTCCTTCTTTTTGAGTACAGGACATACCTGGGAAATTTTCCACATTGCCACCATCCTCACTTGGAACTATTTCACCGTTCCTTCACTGTCGCTGGATCAAAGTCCTGGAACTCCCTTCCTAACAGCACTTTGGGTATATCTACCCTAAATGGACTGCAGCAGTTCAAGAAGGCAGCTCACCACAACCTTCTCAAGGGCAATTAGGGATGGGCAATAAATGCTGGCCTGGCCAGCGTCACCCACATCCCATGAATGAATAAAAAAAATGCCAGTGTTGTAGCTGTACTGGAGCAGCTTGGCCAGGGCTGCGGCAAGTTCTGGAGCACAAGTCTTCAGTACTATTGCCGGAATGTTATCCGGGCCCATAGCCTTTGCAGTATCCAATGCCTCTAGTCATTTCTTGATATCACGCGGAGTAAATTGAATTGGCTGAAGACAGCATCTGTGATGCTGGGGACTTCAGGACGAGGCCGAGATGGATCATCCACTCGGCATTTCTGGCTGAAGATTGTTGCAAATGCTTCAGCCTTATCTTTTGCTGTGATGTGCTGGGCTCCACCATCATTGAGGACGGGAATATTTGTGAAGCCATTTCATACAGTTAGTTGTTTCATTATCCACCATCATTCACGACTAGATGTGGCAGGACTGCAGAGCTTAGATCTGATCCGTTGGTTGTGGATCGCTTAGCTCTGTCTATCACGTGCTGCTTACGCTGTTTGGCACAAAAGTAATCCTGTGTTGTAGCTTCACCAGGTTGACATCTCATTTTGAGGAATGCCTGGTGCTGCTCCTGGCATGCCCTCCTGCACTCTTCATTGAACCAGGGTTGATCCATCAGCTTGATGGTAATGGTAGAGTGGGGGATATGCTGGGCCATGAGGTTTCAGATTGTGGTTGAGTACAGTTTTGCTGTTACTGATGGGCCACAGCACCCCATGGATGCCCAGTTTTGCATAGCTAGATTTGTTCAAAATCCATCCCATTTAGCACGGTGGTAGTGCCACACAACATGACGGAGGTTATCCTCAATTTGAAGACAGGACTTTGTGTCCACAAGGACTGTGTGGTGGTCACTCCTACCAATACTATCATGGACAGATGCATCTGCGGCAGGCAGATTGGTGAGGATGAGGTCAATTATGTTTTTCCCTCTTGTTGGTTCCCTCACCACCTGACGCAGACACAGTCTAGCAGCTATGTCCTTTAGGACTCGGACAGTAGTGGTGCTACCCAGCCACTCTTGGTGATGGACATTGAAGTTCCCCACCCAGAGTGCATTCTGTGCCCTTGCCGCCCTCAGTGCTTCCTCCAAGTGGAGTTCAACATGGAGGAGTACTGATTCATCAGCTGAGGGGGGGGCGGGGGGTTGGTGCAGTAGGTGATAATCAGCAGGACATTTCCTTGCCCATGTTTGACCTGATGTCATGAGATGTCATGGGGTCCGGAGTCAATGTTGAGGACTCCAGGGAAACTCCCTCCTAACAGTATACCACTGTGTCGCCACCTCTGCTGGGTCTGTCCTGCCACATGGCAGTGTCTGGGACATTGTCTGTAAGGTATGATCCGGTCAGTATGACTATGTCAGATTGTTGCTTGAGTAATCTATGGCACAGCTCTGCCAACTTTAGCACAAGCCCCCAGATGCTTGTAAGGAGGACTTTGCAGGGTCGATAGGGCTGCATTTGCCGTTGCCATTTTCCGTGTCTAGGTCGATGCTGGGTGGTCCATCCAGTTTCATTCCTTATTGATTTGGTTGCAATTAGATACAACTGAGTTTCCTGCTAGGCCATTTCAGAGGGCATTTAAGAGTCAACCATATTGCTGTGGGTTTGGAGTCACATATAGGCCCGACTAGGTAAGGACAACAGATCTCTTTCCCTAAAGGACATTCGTGAACTAGATGGGTTTTTACAACAATCGACAATGTTTTCATGGTCATCATTAGACTAGCTTTTAATTCCAGATTTATTAATTAATTCAAATTCCACCTTTTCCTTGGTGGCATTCAAACCCACGTCCCCAGAGCAATACTCTGGATCTCTGGGTTACTAGTCCAGCGAGAATACTACTACGCCACTGCCTTCCCTTCACTTGGGTGGAGAGGACATCATTTCAAAATTTGCACTTGACACAAAACTTGGAAGTGTATTGAACTGTGAGTAGGATAGACTTCAAGAGGATATTGGCAGGCTGGTGGAATGGGCGGAGACATGGCAGATGAAATGTAATGCAATGAAGTGCAAAGTGATACATTTTGGTAGGAAGAATGATGAGAGGCAGTATAAACTAAAGGGTACAATCCTAAAGGTGTACATGTGCACAAATCATTGAAGGTGGAGGAGCAGGTTGAGGAAGTGGTTAAAAAAGCAAATGGGATCCTGGGCTTTATAAATAGAGGCAGAGAGTAGAAAAGCAAGGACATTATGATGAACTTTTATAAAACAGTGGTTTGGCCACAACTGGAGTACTATGAACAAATCTGGGCACCGCGTATTCGGAAGGATGTGAAGGCTTTAGGGAAGGTGCAGAAAAGATTTACAAGAATGTTTCCAGGGATGATGGACTTCAGTTGCATGGATAGATTGGAGAGGCTGGGGCTCTTCTGCTTAGAGAAGGGAAGATTGAGAGGAGATTTGATAGAGCTGTTCAAAATAATGAGGTGGTCTAGACTGAGTAGATAGAGAGATTGTTATCATTAGCAGCAGGGTCGAGAGCCAGAGCGATTGAACGTGATTGGCAAAAGAATCAAAAGTGACATGAGAGAACATTTTTTTATGGTTATGATCTGGAAAACACTGCCTGAGAGTTTAGTGGAGGCAGATTCAATCATGGCTTTCAAACGGGAAAAGGATAAGCATATGAAGGGAAATTATTGCAGCGCTAGAGGGAAAGGGCAGGGGAGTGGGTCTAGCTAAATTGCACTTGCAGACAACTGGCACGGATTCGAAGTGTTGAATGGCCTTCTTCAGTGCTGTGACCATTCTATGGTTCTATGATTCTATGAGTGGAGCTAATTGGATAGCTCTTTCAAAGAGCCAGTACAGGTACAATAGGCTGAATGACCTTCTGTTCTGTCTCATTCTATGAGATGTCAGTGTTTTATTTTCAAAAAGAAGATTAGATACCTGATAGTCTTCTGGGTGGGGGGAGAGGTGTGGTTTCTGATACCTAATTGTCCATGGGGCAGTAACTGATATTTTGGTGGTCTCCTGGCAAGGTTACATCCACACCCAGCAATCTGGTGTTCCATGTGAGTCAGGATAGGTCAGCGTTCTGCACCCCAATGACTCTTAGAAGGGGTTAAAGATCTCATTACAAACTATTGAAATTTTTTACTTTGGAGAATATATATTGAATGCTTGCAACTTCTGACATATTCACTGTTGATGGATTTTGTTGTGTCTTTCAGTAAAACTGCTCAGCTCTCACATATTGTGCTGGAAGAGTGGTATGATTGTCAGGTATGAAATGAAAGCTATAAAGGGACAAACAGTATAAATTTTTACTCTGAAGTCTCCTGGTCTTCCAATTCTAAATAGTTCTATTGAGAGTTTAGTAAGAAATATTGTTCCATAAAACAGTATTCATAAGATGTGCTCTATACAGTATATTGACCTGATTTCGATTGACTTGACATTATGGTATCACTGGTATACCCATGTAGTAACATGTTATGCCACTGAGTGTTGAAGCAGGTTCTCATTTATCATTCCCCTCACAAAGAATGTCAGCTGCACTTTCAGACAGAGATGTTTTGCCAGAGGCAAGGTAAATCCCTACAGCCAGATGGAGTCAATTTAGAAGTGTGTGCAGTGCAGGGGAGGTGGAGTTGATTCCATGGGGATAAGCAGAGCTCCAATGCTTTACCCAAGTGAGTTCAGATACTGAGCATCAATGGCTTATTTGACAATGCAGCGCATCACATCTGAAACCTAGCAACCTTACGTGACGTCTCAACATGCACACTATCCAGCGAAGGTCATTAAATTAGGATTAGAAGTGGAAGAGTGGATGTCCTTGCTTAATGTTTCCCTTCCCTAGCCCAGGGCTGGTGAGACCAATTTGTCATCCCTATTGCAGCTTCAGCTGAGATCAGTAAACACATGACAAATGTGCATTGAACCTGGGGCTATCCTGGCCTGTATATCTCATTAGCACTCCAGGCAGTGTTTCAACCTACAAAGCCATTAGGAGAGTTTGTGTCTTTCTTTTCAAAAGAGATTAATAGACATCTGGGAATTATTGCAAGCAATTCATCAGGAGCTTCAGATAACATCACAACCCACAGTATATTGTAACTTTGAAATCACTTCCCTCTGTTAGCTATTTAGAATAATACACTCACGTGGGTACCATGGAGATAATTGCATTCCAAAAACAAATGCATGCTATGTAGCTAAGGAATGTTGATGTCTGCACCTAAGGATGAATGATTGAGGCATTATTGATCTAAGTTTATGGCATGATGTTAACATTTAATTAATTAGAATATTTTTTTTTTGGAGATACAGCACTGAAACAGGCCCTTCGGCCCACCGAGTCTGTGCCGACCATCAACCACCCATTTATACTAATCCTATACTAATTCCATATTCCTACCACATCCCCACCAGTCCCTATATTTCCCTACCACCTACCTATCCTAGGGGTAATTTGTAATGGCCAATTTATCTATCAACCTGCAAGTCTTTTGGCATGTGGGAGGAAACTGGAGCACCTGGAGGAAACCCACGCAGACACAGGGAGAACTTGCAAACTCCACACAGGCAGTACCCAGAATCGAACCCGGGTCGCTGGAGCTGTGAGGCTGCGGTGCTAACCACTGCGCCACTGTGCCGCCCCAATTTTAAATGTCACTTATTATTTGACTATTGTTTAGTCTTGAAATATTGTCTATTTTTAATCTCTATGAACTATAACCAAGTGACAAGTTGTAGTATGTGCAAATAACAGTGGATCTCCTGTGGAATTGCTCAGTACGTACACTTCTCCATCTCTCTACCTCACTTTCCTCCTTTAAGACACTCATCAAAACTTACCTCTTTGATCAAGCTTTTGGCCATCTGACCTAATATCTCCTTTAGTGGCTCGGTGTCAAAATTTGTTCTATAATGCTCCTGTGAAAAGCCTTGGGATGTTTTATTACGTTAAAACCACTTTATAAAAGTAAGTTGTTATCATTTTAGAAAGAAGGGATTGATGGAAAAGTAATATGATTGCTGAAAAGTCTTGGAAAGAAGGTTGTGAGAAATAATTTCAGATATGCTGAAGTGTTATAGCATTTTGACTGAGGCAATAAGGTGTTTCTGTGTGACAGACATATGATAAATGCAAAACATTTGAAAAAAATGATCTGTTCTCTGTGTTGAGACTGCTAATTTATGTCAACACCTTGGATGCATGAACTCAATGCAAACTGATCACATTTGCAGATAACATCAAACAAGGGGGTCAATTAAACCTGAAAAGGCAGTGAATGAACTTCAGATTGAATATGCAGAATAATGGCAATTGAAAATTAATTTAGACATGTGGAAATTACTACACCGAGGAAGGAGAAATTGCTGGTGTACGTACTTCATGAATGATGTCGATATAGCTAAGGATGAAGTTACGAGACCTAGGAATCTTAATAGGCTTGATACTCAAGTTTCTATCTTAATAGACTTGATACTCAAGTTTCTATCTTTCTTTTGCCTCTCCAATGGCCAGGATTTTACCCTTGGCGGACCGGAGCCAGCCACTGACAGAAAAGACAGTGGCGAACCCGCTTCCGCCTGGCCTGGGGATCCAACCTGTATTTTGTGGGTCCCCGGCCTTTAATTGTTCTGAGGCAGGACTTCCACCTGCTTGAGGCAGCAAGTCCCGCCTAATAGAGCTGCTGGCCAATCAGCGGGCCAGTAGCTCTTAGTCCCAGCAGTGCCACCGGGAGCCGCCATCAGAAAGACTCCTGCTTCTGTCAGGCGGCTTTTCTCGGGCCTGGGACACCCGCTTGCCAACAGTAAAATCCCCGTGGCGGCGGGCGGGCCATTTTTTGCTGCCGCCGCCGTGCGTAACGTGGCGGCAGAGGCAGGAGCGGATCAGGAAGGGCCCCCCGCTCCATTTTACGCACCCCCCACCACCTTCTTGCTCTTTGCGGGAGCATAAAATTCAGCCCAATGTCTTTCAGCTAAGGTGTGGAGTGGATAAATTGTTATGCACAAGGCATCATAGCTGTGTTGGATGGACCAGGGGGTCTTTTCCTGTTCTTCATTGATCGTGAGTTCAACCACTGTGGAGCAACAATTAACAAAGCAATTAGAATGATGGACCACTTAACTAAAACAGCAGAAACAGTATGATTCTCTGATCAGACCACATCTTGGCTACCGTGTCCACTTCTGACTATTGAGATACAAGGGGAATATTCAAGTCCTGGAAGTCCTTGGCTGATCCCAATGTTGGAGGCTTGACATATGAGGAAATACCAGAGAAAGTTGTGGTTTTCAGCCTTGAAAGGAAGCGACTGAAAGGCAACTGTGGAGCAGTCTAAGTATAGAAAAGGTATACCCAGAAATCTACTTCAAACTGAATTGTGATTGTAGGACAAGGACACACAGGTTTAAACTGGAAAAAGAACAGATGCATGGCCAATGTCAGAAAGTTTGTTTTCACACAGAGTTACCAACACATGAAATAAACTGCTGGGGTAGAGTTATGTAGGCAAAATCCATGTTTTTAATTGTTAAGAAACAATTGGACTGTCTTTCAGGGTAGATGAGCCAAAGTGTATTAAATGTCTTTCCTCATTGGTATCCGCTTGTAAACTTCTTCATTTTTAATGTTGACTGCTGTTTGATAGAATCGTAGAAACTACAGCACAGAAGGAGAGCTTTCAGCCTGTGCTAACTGCTCGACCTCAAGATTTCTACTCATTTCAATAGAGCGAACTCGTTGAATTTGTTCAGATTTGGAGAATTGTGCAATAAAGCATTTTATTGTATAAAAAGAGCAAAACCCATAAAAGGAGCTTAAATAACAAAAATTGTATTTACATAGCACCTTTAACATAGTAAAACGTCCCTTGGCACTTCACATGAGTGACTATCAAATACAATTTGATACAAAGCCAACCAACAACTTAGTACAGCTGACCAAAAACTAGGTCAAAGAGGTAGGTTCTAATGAGGTTACAGAGTTAGGAAGGGAGTGAGGCCATGGAGGAATTTGAAAATAAGAATGAGAATTTTAAAATTGAAGCATTGCTGGACCAGGATCCATTGTAAGTCAATGAGTACAAAGGTGATGGGTGGACGGGACTTGGTCCAGAGTTTTAGATGACATTAAGGAGGGTGGAAGATGGGAGGTCAGCCAGGAGAGCATTGAAACAGTCAAGTCTAGAGCTAACAAAGGCATGGTTGAGGATATCAGCAGCAGATGTGCTGGAGTGGAGGCGAGCAGGCAATGTTATGGAGGTGGAAGTGGGCAGTCTTGTTGATGGAGAGAATATGGGGTTGGAAGCTTATCTCAGGGTCAAATAGGATGCCAAGGTTCTGAATAGGTCAGTTCAGCCTCAGACAATGACCAGAAATAGGGATGGAGTCGATGGCTAGGGAAGAGAGTGTGTTGGGGACCAAAGACAATAGCTTCCCAATATTTAGTCGGAGAAAATTTAACTCATCCGGGACTGGATGCCAGACAAAACAGAGACAGTGGAGGAATCGAGAGAGGCGGTGGTGAAGTCGAGCTGGGTGTCCTCAGCGTACATGTGGAATCTGAGAGAGCCAAGGCTCCAGAGTAACAGTGCAGTGGGAAGAGAAGCCATTGCAGGTGATTCTCTGGATATGACTGGAAAGATAAGAATGAAACCAGGTGAGGGCAGTCTCATGCAGCTGGATGACAGAGGAGAGACATTGGAAGAGGAAGGTATAGACAACTGTGTTAGACAGTTAAGAAGGGTGAGGATAATAAATTTAGGGTTGTGCGATCCGGGGAACATCTTGCTTCGACCTATATTTATGTTAATGCTGCTGAAAGCATAACTGCTACCAGAAGCATCTGGAGATTTGCACCTACATTCTTTGTCACATATGCTCCTTCAGAGGTGAAGAACAGCACAAGTCCCCACACTTATCTGCATTCTCAACCTCTTGAGTAATCATGAAGCAAAGTAAAATGTTATTCAGGCAGAGTGGGAGCAAAGCAGTTTGAGGGGTGGTGCTTCTTTCAGGCAATTCTATTTTACTGACTATTTTCACTAACCCTGGAGATTAATGTTCTGCTTCATGTGATTGCAGAAGTATTTTTACAGGAGGAGGGAAGACAACCGAAACATATTTCCTATAAATTGTATCATGTATGATGTAAACCAGTCTAGGAGCAGTCTAGGTGCTGTTATGTTTGTGTGTATGATTAGATTTGTATTGGTGAAAGGATTGATGGCGTCACAGACATTTTGCTCCAGTCTCCAATAATTTCTTATTTATGAATAAATGCAGATATTGTGCAGCACTGATTTACTGGTTCACTTTGATGCTGATTAACTGTAACACACTTACTTACAGAATTGTTTCCATTCTATAAAAATGCTCTTTAAATTTGTGTGACTGACAGGCATGACTACAGTTCCTTGCAGATAATGAAGGGAAGATGGAGGTTGAAGACTGAATCATTCCCTTGTTTTTTTTAATACACAGCTTATGAAGTACTTCCTGGAAACACATTTGTGGCAACTGCCTGCATAACTCATAAGGATTTTATGTTTTTAATTCCCAGTGTAAAAACATTCAGACTGCTTATGCAACAGGAAAATTCTTAAACCATCTGTATGCTATCAATCTGTTTGAAAGAGGGGCACACATTTAATTCCTTTTTGCACCTTAAACTAATTTAAATCGACAGACCTCTATGAGCTAACATCAACATGCACTTAATGAAAATCATTTGAAAGGTAAAATTTAGAATGCCCAACTGTTTTATGAGCCAAATATGGAAGCATCACTTGTACTCCTTTAGTTTGGGTTGAGATATTCTGATTGGTTTAATATGTTTCCTATTCACTGCTGATAAGCCAGTAATTAAGAATCTAATGTACTGCAATACTTCTGATTGATTTGGCATGAAGTTAACCTTTATTTCACTTATTTTGTTTTTATCAACAAACTCGTCCAAGTGATGACAGGACTGAACCAGACATTCTGACTTCATGTTACAATGGTTTTCATTTACTTAACCTGCTGGGAGTGTCCAAAGCATGATTACAAAGTATAAACAGTTTTAAAACATAAAGGACTGATTTTATCACTACATTGAAACTGGACAATTTGATCACTATGGTTTTCCCATTTTAACAAAATGTAAGTGACAGTACCAAAGGATACATCAATACATCAATATAATAAAAGCAAAATACTGCAGATGCTGGAAACCTGAAATAAAAACAAGAAATGCTGGAACTACTCAGAAGGTCTGGCAGCATCTGTGGAGAGAGAAGCAGAGTTAACATTTCAGGTCAGTGACCTTTCATCAGAATCTTTCATCAATAACATCAAACCTAGTTTTTCTTACTCCTCAACAAACATGGCTCTGCAGTGGAATTGCATTGTGTTATGACAATGCTTCTATATTTTTGTTAAGTTTTTTTGAGGACTCAAGTATTTTAGAATTATGGACATTGTTTTATTTGGGAAAACTGAAAAGGATTCCATGGATGTTTTCTCACTGGGGTCATTGAAAGGACACTGAGAGGTCTTGATTGAAAACAACATTTACTGGAAGTCACTTCTCTTCCAAATACCCAAACTGATATTTTGGGGGAGATGTTTACAGAGAAGTGACAGGTCGAGATTTATAGGGGTCAGGAGGCTTGACTCTTGAGATATTGTTTTTGGTTTCACTTTGGACAATGTGTTGGGGTGTGAACTGTTTTGAAGGTAGTTGGAGAAAACCAGCCAAGACAGCAGTCACCATCAGCACGCTCTTCCCTCTCTTTGAGAACTTCCTGAGAATCAAGTCTAAGGAATAAAGAAACTGACGCTGCATTCCTCCTGGAAAACCTGCCAAACTGATCTTCAATGTCGCCTGAAAAGAACTGTTCAAGAAAGATCCCAGTGACAGCCGTCTAGGGCGCATTTGGGACGCCAAACCATAAAGGGATAACTGACATCTTTCCATATCTTCTCTTTTTTTCTTCAAGAATTACCAAGTATTTGGCCAAAGTATTCTTTTTGGGTTTTTTTTGTAACAGAGCTCTAAAGAGAAAATCTCCTTATTTTTCAGTTAACCTGTGTGTGTGTGTGTGGGGCCTAAGGTAAAAGGAAACTTTCATATTTCAATCTGTGTGCTAATGCTTTGCTTTGTTATTGGTTAAGTCTTGTTTTATAATAAACTGATAATTTTGTTGTTTATTAAAGAAACCTGGTTGGTGTATTTTATTCTGGGATAAAGTGTAGAGTCTATGATTGACCATATCAGTAACTGGGTAAACATTTAAATATATGTTGTGAGCTGTGGAGAAGTGGAACTAGAAAAAACAGCGCACTCCTCCCGCCTCAGTCATAACAATTGATGTTCAATGTTACAAAGCCCAGGGCCTATTCACTTATTCAATCAAAAATAGAAAGGAGTGTATAACTGACTGTTACGATGGGTCAGAAAAATTAGGACAAAATAAATGAAATGAGCTGAATTAAAAAAGCATTGTCTCAAGACGTCAGTGATACATAGAAGTCATATATTGTCTACCTTTGTTGTGAATACCAAGGGCTGGATATTTAGGTCCTGTTGGTGATGGGAACAGAGGCAGGAGGAAGATGAAAATGCCAGCACCAGCTGGCATGACGGTTTCCCATTGCCGTTCCTGCTGCCATGAGTTTCACTGGGGTGGAGGGAGGGCAGCCGCAAGAACCCACCCGTTCCGTTAATAATGTTCATTAAAATAGTTAAAGAGCTCAATGAGAGCTCGTTGAGGGCCATGTACATATTTTGATGGGGGTGCACAAGCTGCAGGCTGGGTCTGGGGCAGTCCAGGTGCATGGCAGTGGATACACAGCTGGGAGACAGTCATGGCCAGCCCAGGGAATTAGGTAGGCCCCATGAAAGGGAGAATGAAGCAGAGAGGAACTCAGCCATCGATGCACAGGTGCCATCGGGTCAGCGCAGGTTATGGAGAAAGTGGTCAGTAAGCACTCTTGCATCGCATGGGCATAAGAGGAGGGGCAAAACTTCCAAACACAATTGGAGCCACCTGAGAACAAGGAAGGCAGCATCTGACAATGGGATTGTGACTCTCAGATTTCGGGTCCAGTGGTAATGAGGAGTAATATCCTCTGCAGGAAGGGCAGAACCCGAGGCATCAAGAGGGCAAAGGAGAAGGACAAGGGGCAGGAAGGCAATGGAGGCCTTACCCTCAGAATAGGATCTACAGTGAAGATAGACCTTGTGATGACCAAGAACCAGTGCTGGAGGCGACTGCGACTCTCCAGGAAGACAGTTATAGAGATTTGTGCCCTCATCGCACTGTTGCCATATTCTGCCAGTAGCCATGAAGGTCACTGTGGTCTTGAACTTCTTCACCTCTGACTCCCTCTGAGGATCAGCTGTGGTCCTTAAACTCTCACAAACGGCAGTACACCATTGTATCTCACAGGTTACAGATGCCCCTTTTGTGAAAGATGGGCAGTACATTCAATTGCAGACAGGCATGGCCTTGCAGGCAAAGAGGGCAGTGGGATTCGCCTCCATCGCTGGATTCCCCCAGGTGTAGGGCATCATCGATTACACCCATGTGGCCATCAAGGCACCGACTGACAGGCCTGTGAGAATCATCAACGAGAAGGGTTTCCACTTCCTCAACTTTCAACTGGTCTGCAACCACAACAAGATCTTCCTCCATGTGTGTGCTTGTTTTCTAGGCAGCTGTCATGACTCCTTCATTCTCTGCCAGTCCAGGCTGCTGCAGCTCTTCATTCCATTCCCCCAAACTCCATAGTTGGATTCTATGGGACAAAGGATATCCCTTGAAGAGACGGCTCTGACCCCAGTATGAGATCACAACACAGAGGGCTGCATTTTATTCTGGTGGGGGTCCTGACATGGGCCAGGTGGGGGGAAACCCTACCTTGGCCCTCTTTCAGAACCCTGAAGTCATTTGATGGCATCATCCAATTAACTGCCTGCTGTTGGTGACAGTGTCTCTTTAAGGGACGAGCTCCTGCCTCCAGAGTCTCCGGCTTGGGAGCAGTAGCCACTGCTGGTACTGCAGGAGGCCTTGCAGTACCAGGGAGAGAGAAGACCCTGGGACAGATGACTGGGGTCAGGATCATTGGAGCTATTCAGGCAGGGCGCGTGGCGGGGTTGGGGAGTTGTTGGTGAGGGTGGGGTGGGCTTCCTGGGGAGAGGCAGCAATCACCTCTGGGGGAGCCCTCAAGGGGCCCTGGATTTTCCCTAATGGAGGAGAACCACTGATCCCTCTAGGAAGTTGCCAGGCTTTAACTGGTGGCATCTCCCCGTGGCAGTGGGTCCCTCGCCTTCAATAAAATTGAGGTGGAGGTGGGAAGAGGAATGGAACCCCTACTCCTGTCAAGACCCTCTCGTGGGCATTGTAAGCTAATTTCTCCTGAAAGGACAAAAAAGAGAGAGATAAGGCACATTTGGCTTTATCGCCAATGCCAACAGCTCATATACAAAAAAGTCAGCATGTATCAGTGCTGGCAGGTCCTCAGCAGCACTATGGCTTTGAGCCTTGCTGAGGGGTCAGTAGGTACCCTGGGCACACACCCCTCCCAAGTTCAGGAGCACCATGCACCTTCAGGCTCCTCAGCTGGTGTGTCTGCTGGAGGGGTGTGTTCTGAGAGTTCGGCATTGCACTTACCTTGACAGCACAATAAGGTCATTGAACCTCTTTTTGCACTGGACCCAGTTCTTCAGCCACACTGATTCTGCTCAATGTCTCAACAACCTCAATTTAAGCCTACTTGGTCTGGGAGGGTGGCCTTCTCCTCCCACCCTGTGGAAAGAGGACCTCCCTGCTCTCCCTCACTGCCTTAAGGAGGATCTTCAGGTTGGCATCAGTAAAACGAGAGACAGCCCTGCCCTGGGTTTCAATTCTCTACCTCTCCTGCTCCATCTGTATTACAGCAATTAAATATCTGAAGCAGCAGACACAGTAACATCTATCATGGTGGGTTTAAATCGAGCCCGCTCTCTTTCAGGCCTGCCTCCACTTCTGCCCCCGCGGCTGCTAATTGGCCACCCAACCCACCCTTCAGCCAATTAACAGTCCACCTCTGTGAAAATCTGGTGCTGTGACTGCTTCCGCCCAGGGGCAGGATTGGGACCCAGGATCAGTCCCAATGTCCATTTCCCAGCCCTGGAAGGAAAATCCTGTCCCAAGTGTGGAAAGCCTGAGAATGATGGCCCTGAATTTACTCACCTTTTTTGGTGGGTTTGTGGCTTAAACTGAGTGTACCAGCAATTTTGGAGGTGGTTTCTTGGATAGGACAATTTTCCACAAAGTAATTGCTGCACTGTGGCTTCCCTCGCATTCTGAAGCACTCACTGGGTGAGATTTAGTTGTGCTGATGGGGTTATCAGTGCTGGCCAAAAAGGCGAGGGGAACCCAAGGTCGGACTTTGGGAGCCTCCTCGGCTCAATTCAACGGCACTTAGGCACTTAAATGCCCAGCACTGTGGTCCCCGTCCCTTTCAGTACAGGGGTCCCTCCTCCAAGAGCTGCCAGCCAATCAGATGGCTGGAAGCTCAGTAGTATCAGCAGTGCCACTGGGAACAGTGGCCATTGCCGGTAATGCACCGGGCCTTGGAGCAGGCGCGTCATTGGAAATCTGGACTATAGGTCAGAGAGGCAGGGGGACTGT
Source organism: Heterodontus francisci (assembly GCF_036365525.1). Taxonomy (NCBI): domain Eukaryota; kingdom Metazoa; phylum Chordata; class Chondrichthyes; order Heterodontiformes; family Heterodontidae; genus Heterodontus; species Heterodontus francisci. The sequence goes on along the minus strand of NC_090388.1, from coordinate 70,625,422 downwards.
TAACGGAGGGGAGCCCCTCTGGGCATTCCCTTAAATGCAGTTATAATGATGAAAGTGGGGCACTGCAGGATGGAGGAATGTAGAGTTAGTCAATATATGAAGAGAAAGAGTCCTACGAGGTTTAACACCACACCACCCTGCCCCAACAAATAATTTATAGGCCATGCAGATTCTGTGAAGTGTCAGTGTTAAAATATGGTGCTTCACCACAGGAGCGCAAGGGGTGTTGTGCCAAATAAGATATGAAGACTGGTGGGCGAGATCATCTGCCACACAGCTCTCTGCATTCAAATTTACGCCTCACCCTTGTTATTTCCAAACCAGTTGGTAATGTCAGTTGGTCTTAACTGGTCTTTACTAGTTTCAACTGCAAGTAAGTGGTCCCAATAGGTGTTGTCTGAAACAGCTGGGATAACTTGCAATCTTAACTGGTAACCATTTGGTATTCCCAGTTGCCCAGTTGACTTTAACTGGAGCCAGTTGGGCTTATCTGGTACCAATTGGCTTGCTGACTGGTTCACCTGGATCCAGTTGGCAGACAAAGTAGAACCAATTGGAATTAAGAGGAGCCAGTTGACATAGAGCTGCTTCAACTACAACCAGTTGGCAGGCAGAATCTTTGAACTGGAAAATATTACTGATAGTCAATCCAGTTGAATCCAGCTCTGTGAGGAGGCGTAAAATATGTTTACATTTATGTTCTGATTAAAAAGGTGTAAATATATTTAAATTCATGTTTTGATTGGAAAGGCTACAAAATATGTTTAAATGTATGAAAAGGTTTTTCTGAAAGGATAGTTGTATTCGTTTTTAAAGATGTTGTTTCTGCAGCAAGATGGTGCCATTAAGTCTGGGATGAGACGTGGAGAAGCCAATCAGGTTAGGAAAAAAGTATCAATTGCTATAAGGTCAGGAAGGGCACGCTGTACAGAATTTGCACTTTGGTGCATAGGCTTTGAAAAAAAGATACAAAAAAGCAGGGTTACAGAACTGGTAGAGAAGAGACAGCAAGAATCACAAAAGAAAACTCACAATGAAGAAGAAGCCATAGTAGAAGACATAAGGGAAGGACTGAAGACAACATCGCCTGTGTTTTTAAAAATTCATTCATGGGATGTGGGCTTCGCTGGCCAGGCCAGCATTTATTGCCCATCCCTAATTGCCCTTGAGAAGGTGGTGGTGAGCTCCCTTCTTGAACCGCTGCAGTCCATGTGGGGTAGGTACACCCACAGTGCTGTTAGGAAGGGAGTTCCAGGATTTTGGCCCAGCGCCAGTGAAGGAACGGCGATATAGTTCCAAGTCAGGATGGTGTGTGACTTGGAGGGAAACTTGCAGGTGGTGGTGTTCCCATGCATCTGCTGCCCTTGTCCTTCTAGGTGGTAGAGGTCGCGGGTTTGGTAGGTGCTGTCGAAGGAGACTTGGTGAGTTGCTGCAGTGTATCTTGTAGATGGTACACACTGCTGCCACTGTGCATTAGTGGTGGAAGGAGTGAATGTTTAAGAGGGTGGATGGGGATGTCAATCAAGCGGGCTGCTTTATCCTGAATGGTGTCAAGCTTCTTGAGTGTTGTTGGAGCTGCACCCATCTAGGCGAGTGGAGAGTATTCCATCACACTCTTGACTTGTGTCTTGTCGGTGCTGGACAGGCTTTGGGGAGTCAGGAGGTGAGTTACTAACCACAGGATTCCTAGTCTCTGACCTGCTTTTGTAGCCACGGTATTTATATGGCTACTCCAGTTCAGTTTCTGGTCAATGGTAACCCCCAGAATGTTGATAATGGTAATGCCATTGAATGTCAAGGGGAGATGGTGAGATTCTCTCTTGCTGCAGATGGTCATTGCCTGGCACTTGTGTGTCACAAATATTACTTGCAACCTATCAGCCCAAGCCTGGATATTGGCCAGATCTTGCTGCATTTCTACACGGACTGCTTCAGTATCTGAGGAGTCGCGACTGGTGTTGAACAATGTGCATTCATCAGCAAACATCCCGACTTCTGGCCTTATGATTGAAAGAAGGTCATTGATGAAGCAGCTGAAGATGGTTGGGCCTAGGGCTCCCCCCCTGAGGAATTCCTGCAGTGATGTCCTGGAACTGAGATGATTGACCGCCAACAACCACAACCATCTTCCTTTGCGCTAGATACAATTCCAACCAGCGGAGAGTTTTCCCCTGATTCCCATTGACTCCAGTTTTGCTCCGGCTCCTTGATGCCACACTCCGTCAAATGATGCCTTGATGTCAAGGGCAGTCACACTCACCTGACCTCTGGAGTTCAGCTCTTTTGTCCATCTTTGAACCAAGGCTGTAATGAGGTCAGGAGCTGAGTGGCACCGGTGGAACCCAAACGGAGTGTCACTGAGCAGGTTATTGCGAAGCAAGTGCCGCTTGATAGCACTCTTAGTGACATCTTCCATCACTTTACTGATGATTGAGAGTAGACTGATGGGAAAGTAATTGCCGGGTTGGATTTGTCTTACTTTTTGTGTACTGGACATACCTGGGCAATTTTCCACATTGCAGGGTAGATGCCAGTGTTGTAGCTGTACTAGAGCAGCTTGGCTAGGGGCACGGCAAGTTCTGGAGCACAGGTCTTCAGTACTATTGCTGGAATATTGTCAGGGCCCATAGCCTTTGCAGTATCGAGTGCCTTCAGTCGTTTCTTGATATCACGCAGAGTGAATCGAATTGAATTGGCTAAAGACTGGCATCTATGATACTGGGAACTTCAGGAGGAGGCCGAGATGGATCATCAACTCGGCATTTCTGGCTGAAGATTGTTGCAAATGCTTCAGCCTTATCTTTTTCACTGATGTGCTGTGCTCCATCATTGAGGATGGAGATATTTGTGAAGCCACATCCTTCTGTTAGTTGTTTAATTTTCCACCACTATTCACGACTGGATGTGGCAGCATTGCAGAGCTTAGATCTGATCTGTTGGTTGTGGGATCGCTTAGCTCTGTCTATCACATGCTGCTTACGCTGTTTGGCATGCAAGTAGTCCTGGGTTGTAGCTTCACCAGGTTGACACCTCATTTTGAGGTATGCTTGGTGTAGCTCCTGGCATGCCCTCCTGCACTCTTCATTGAACCAGGGCTGATCCCCCGGCTTGGTGGTAATGGCAGAGTGGGGGATATGCCAGACCATAAGATTACAGATTGTGGTTGAGTACAATTCTGCTGCTGCTGATGATCCACAGCACCTCATGGTTGCCCAGTTTTGCACTGCCAGATCTATCCCATTTACCATGGTGGTAGTACCAGACAACGCGATGGAGGGTATCTTCCATGTGAAGACAGGACTTCGTCTCCACAAGGATTGTGCAGTGGTCATTCCTACCAATAGTGTCATGGACAGATGCATCTGTGGCAGACAGCTTGATGAGGATGAGGGTATTTATGTTTTTCCCTTGTGTTGGTTCCCTCACCACCTGCTGCAGACCCAGTCTAGCAGCTATGTCCTTTAGGATTCGGCCAGCTCAGTCAGTCGTGGTGCTACCGAGCCACTCTTGGTGATGGACATTGAAGTCCCCCACCCAGAGTACATTCTGAGCTCTTGCCACCTCCAGTGCTTCCTCCAAGTGGTGTTCAACATGGAGGAGTACTGACTCATCAGCTGAGGGGGGGGAGGTGGTTGCTGGTAATCAGCAGGAGGTTACCTTGCCCATGTTTGACCAGATGACATGAGACTTCATGGGGTCCGGAGTCGATGTTGAGGTCTCCCAGGACAACTCCCTCCCTACTGTATTCCACTGTGCTGCCATGTCTGCTGGGTCTATCCTGCCGGTGGGACAGGACATACCCGGGGATGGTGATGGCAGTGTCTGGGACATTGTAAAGTATGATTCGGTGAGTATGACTAGGTCAGGCTGTTGCTTGACTAGTCTGTGGGACAGCTCTCCCAAATATGGCACAAGCCGCCAGATGTTAGTAAGGAGGACTTTGCAGGGTTGACAGGGCTGCGTTTGCCATTGTCGTTACTGGTGCCTAGATCTATGCCGGGTGGTCCGTCCAGTTTCCTTCCTTATTGACTTTTTAGCAGTTAGGTACAACTGAGTGGCTTGCTAGGGCATTTCAGAGGGCATTTTAAGAGTCAACCACATTGCTGTGGGTCTGGAGTCACATGTAGGCCAGAGCAGGTAAGGACAGCAGATTTCCTTCCCTAAAGGACATTAGTGAACCAGATGGGTTTTTGTAACAGTGGTTATTGGCAATGGTTATTAATGAATATGGCATCCATGAACTGCCTGATGGCATAATGAGCTGCCGACTGCGAGATGGCACCTCGGTCTGCAGCTGATCCCTGGAACAACCCAGCTGAATTGAAGTTCAGGGTGAAGGTGACCTTGACGGCTGCAGATAAGTGACTACCATGGGGGCCGTGAGGCCTCAGGCCATTGTGGATGACAGCATCCAAGTCCAAGACCATCTGCCTGGACAAGGGTAGCCTCCGATGGCACTGGCGCTGTCATTTGCAGGTGGCTCACTCTTGGGCAGTAGACCTGATGTCTTGGGTAGCACCTTCTTCCCCTTGCAACCCACCCCCCCCCCCACCACCCCCTCCCCCCCACCCCCACCACTGTGCTCCTCTGGCCTCTTGTTGAAGCTCAGTTGAAGGGCGGCACAGTGGCGCAGTGGTTAGCACTGCAGCCTCACAGCTCCAGGGACCCGGGTTCGATTCTGGGTACTGCCTGTGTGGAGTTTGCAAGTTCTCCCTGTGTCTGCGTGGGTTTTCTCCGGGTGCTCCGGTTTCCTCCCACAAGCCCAAAGACTTGCAGGTTGATAGGTAAATTGGCCATTATAAATTGTCACTAGTATAGGTAGGTGGTAGGGAAATATAGGGACAGGTGGGGATGTAGTAGGAATCTGGGATTAGTGTAGGATTAGTATAAATGGGTGGTTGATGGTCGGCACAGACTCGGTGGGCCGAAGGGCCTATTTCAGTGCTGTATCTCTAATCTAATCTAATCTAAAAATCTCATCCTGGCTGCTCTGTCCAATGTCACAGTAGCCTGTTCCCATTTAAACTCCCTCAGCTGGGCTATGTGTGTTCACCAGAGCTTCCCCTATCAACCCCAGTGATGCCAGCCGGCTCGCATCCTTCTCCAGATTCCTACCACTCACTACTGAGAAAAGCAAGTCACAGCTTCAGCAGTGGCTACTCTGTGCACATTTAGAGCAGCTGAGCTTTATTTTGGGTCTCTGCATTATGTTAATCAGCCCTTCCCAAAGCCCTCATGGCCCTATTAGTGTTCACGACTTGCACACCCTGCCATGATCCGGACAAGGCATTTTCCACGTTCCCTTCCTTTAAAAATTGTACAGTGCTGCTGACAAGCCTGTTAATGGGTTCCTCAATGAGCTCAGCAGGCACTTAATAGAGTTGTGTGGGGTTGCCATCCCTTCCTCCCAGCATCCCTTTAAAAATGGCTTGGCATTCCGGAGGTGGCAGGACCCAGTGCTGATTTCCGAGAACGCAATCTTCAAATCGAGTGCAGACCCACTCCCGCGTCCAACAGCCTTTAAAAATCTGGCCCTTAGTGTCCTTTTTATGGTTCAGAAATTCCCAGGCAGCTCTGTGTCACTTCTGCTGCCAAGTTAAAGATCATAAGCCATTGTGTTACTCAACCAGCCCAAGTGAACCTGGCTTATGTAGTGACTGACATTGAAGATTTCAAAGATTTCCCTGGAACACGTTTCGCAAAGATGGATCAGTGCCTGGGGTGAAGTGCTGTCAGTGCAATGTCATATGTTACAATCCAAATCAGTTAAGCTTGTCAGGTCACGTGAATTCAATGTCAGTTTTGCCATTTTAGAACCTCACTCACCAGGAGCCACATCTGTGCGCCAAATTTGTTTAAGCGTGGGACTTGTCCTGATATTTTTTCTCCTTGTAGGTTGGTGGAATGGGTATACCAAATTAAAAAAAAACAGACTCAGTCTCAAGGGATCATATTGCACGTGCACAGAATGCCTTTGAACAGCATAAGGGAGTGATTCTACCAATGCATTGGTATTGGTCAATTTGTTTGATATGCCCATATTCCTCTGCAGATTTAGCTTTTATTATGTTCAAAACCAAATATATGTTAACAGGTACAAAGGATGTCCAAAATGGCAGGATCTTGGATGGTAGAGCATCAGAATCTCACTCCTTGGGCTGAATTTTATCAACTGCGCGCTGTGAAAGAGGCGGCCTTCCGACACGGAAGTGCCACCACACAGCCCCCGCGATATTACGCATGGGAGCTGATTTAAATGGAAGGGGCAGAGCAGCCGCACCCGATGACATAGAGGGGGCGGTCGTCAAGTCCACGGCAACGGCGTCTGGCGCCACCACACAGGCGCCATTTTTAAAGAGCTCCAAGCCCTTCAGATAAATTTAAATATTTAAAGTGGTGTAAGAAAATTTTTATTTCAAATAAAAAATTAGAACATGCAGGCCCTTCCCCAACCCCCACAATGTTGTGTTTACTGTCTGTTGTGTTTGTAATGTATTTTACTCCCAGCACGAACTTCCCCCCCACAACCTCTCCACTTTTGCCCTTCAACCCCTTCCCAACATCCCCACAACCAATTGGTATAAATTTCCCTGCTCCCCACCCACCCAACCCTGGTCATTTTATTCTTCCCACCTCCCCACCAGTTTCTCGCCTCAGAACTCCGTATGGTGCACGATTTGCGATCAGTGGCCGTAAAATCGGTGTGTCATTTGCAACTTATTAATGTTCATTTAAATATTTAGATGGAGGCACCGCCGTCAAACGATGGGGGGGGGGGGCCACACCGAGGTCCACCCGCTGGCTGTAATATGTGGCGGGCCCTTCTCAACATCAGGAGTTGAGGCGGGCCTCTCCCGGCAGAATTTTACATGCCCCCGCGCCGTGACCCACGGCTGGTAAAATTCAGCCCCTTATCTGGGACTGTTACGGAGCTGAAACCCAACTCTTGCATAGTAAACCACTGCAAAGTATTCAAAGCAAATGCCAAGACAAGTCGAAAACAATCCTGTTGGCATAACAGGAGGTGTATTAATTTCATAGTAGTCTGCCAAAAACATATTTTAAAAGAAGCTCTGAATAACATGTTGTCAGGTACATTCCATGGGGAGATTCAACTGTTGTTAGGGACTAGGCTGGATGCTGAATAACTATATGGAGAGTTATATGGATTAGTGTTCTTTGTGTTCTTGGATGCCACTTGGAGGATTCTTGCCAGAAACCTCAGTACGTGAAGTAGTTGGACAGACGTTGCCATGTTGGATACTGTCATTGTTTTGATCATTCTAAATTGTTCCCATAGTTACCAGTTTCCTTATCCTTGGTTGGATGACCACGTTCCTTTAGTTGCCCATTTTCTTCTCGATTAAAATGGAGTAGTCAGTAATAATGATCCTATTATTGAGGATTTACGGTTGAGGTGCATCCAGATCTGTTTTTCATCAGTGTAAACGGCATTTTTACTGCATCCTAAAGCTCCACAGTGCGTTGTCATTCGGTACAAAACGTAATTAGTGGAATGGGTTCAATTTCAATGCCAATTGCTGATTCAAACCTGATTCAAACAGGTCTCACTGCATTTAGTTTGCATTTGACATTTCACCAATGTTTATAGCGTTGAATTCATGAGTTGGCATGGTGCAAAGTCAAATGTCTAAAGCATCTGCCTGAGTGTCTAAAGCATCTGCCTGAGCAACTAAAGCATTCTTTCTTTTGGGCCTCCTTATCTCGAGAGACAATGGATACGCGCCTGGAGGTGGTCAGTGGTTTGTGAAGCAGCGCCTGGAGTGGCTATAAAGGCCAACTCTGGAGTGACAGGCTCTTCCACAGGTGCTGCAGAGAAATTTGTTTGTTGGGGCTGTTGCACAGTTGGCTCTCCCCTTGCGCCTCTGTCTTTTTTCCTGCCAACTACTAAGTCTCTTCGACTCGCCACAATTTAGCCCTGTCTTTATGGCTGCCCGCCAGCTCTGGCGAATGCTGGCAACTGACTCCCACGACTTGTGATCAATGTCACACGATTTCATGTCGCGTTTGCAGACGTCTTTATAACGGAGACATGGACGGCCGGTGGGTCTGATACCAGTGGCGAGCTCGCTGTACAATGTGTCTTTGGGGATCCTGCCATCTTCCATGCGGCTCACATGGCCAAGCCATCTCAAGCGCCGCTGACTCAGTAGTGTGTATAAGCTGGGGGTGTTGGCCGCTTCAAGGACTTCTGTGTTGGAGATATAGTCCTGCCACCTGATGCCAAGTATTCTCCGAAGGCAGCGAAGATGGAATGAATTGAGACGTCGCTCTTGGCTGGCATACGTTGTCCAGGCCTCGCTGCCGTAGAGCAAGGTACTGAGGACACAGGCCTGATACACTCGGACTTTTGTGTTCCGTGTCAGTGCGCCATTTTCCCACACTCTCTTGGCCAGTCTGGACATAGCAGTGGAAGCCTTACCCATGCGCTTGTTGATTTCTGCATCTAGAGACAGGTTACTGGTGATAGTTGAGCCTAGGTAGGTGAACTCTTGAACCACTTCCAGAGCGTGGTCGCCAATATTGATGGATGGAGCATTTCTGACATCCTGCCCCATGATGTTCGTTTTCTTGAGGCTGATGGTTAGGCCAAATTCATTGCAGGCAGACGCAAACCTGTCGATGAGACTCTGCAGGCATTCTTCAGTGTGAGATGTTAAAGCAGCATCGTCAGCAAAGAGGAGTTCTCTGATGAGGACTTTCCGTACTTTGGACTTCGCTCTTAGACGGGCAAGGTTGAACAACCTGCCCCCTGATCTTGTGTGGAGGAAAATTCCTTCTTCAGAGGACTTGAACGCATGTGAAAGCAGCAGGGAGAAGAAAATCCCAAAAAGTGTGGGTGCGAGAACACAGCCCTGTTTCACACCACTCAGGATAGGAAAGGGCTCTGATGAGGAGCCACCATGTTGAATTGTGCCTTTCATATTGTCATGGAATGAGGTGATGATACTTAGTAGCTTTGGTGGACATCCGATCTTTTCTAGTAGTCTGAAGAGACCACGTCTGCTGACGAGGTCAAAGGCTTTGGTGAGATCAATGAAAGCAATGTAGAGGGGCATCTGTTGTTCACGGCATTTCTCCTGTATCTGACGAAGGGAGAACAGCATGTCAATAGTCGATCTCTCTGCACGAAAGCCACACTGTGCCTCAGGGTAGACGCGCTCGGCCAGCTTCTGGAGCCTGTTCAGAGCGACTCGAGCAAAGACTTTCCCCACTATGCTGAGCAGGGAGATTCCACGGTAGTTGTTGCAGTCACCGCGGTCACCTTTGTTTTGTCATTCGGTACAAAACGTAATTAGTGGAATGGGTTCAATTTCAATGCCAATTGCTGATTCAAACCTGATTCAAACAGGTCTCACTGCATTTAGTTTGCATTTGACATTTCACCAATGTTTATAGCGTTGAATTCATGAGTTGGCATGGTGCAAAGTCAAATGTCTAAAGCATCTGCCTGAGCAACTAAAGCATATGGTATTAGAATGTAACAAATCCCAGGAGATGAGCTTTCATCTGTGCAGAGTTTTGCATGATATACTGCTATACTGAAGCTCAGCAGAACTTTTTCCGACTTTCAAGTTAACATTCAAGGGAAGAAAATATTATCACAGTGATGACAAAGGCAAGTACGATGAAAGCAACTGCTTCAAAGTGTACATGGTCTGGAATAGATGTACAGAATTCGCAAGAGTATCTATGCTTTGATAGAATCCTGTTTGTCGATTACACATTACCACACATTTTGGAAGACAAACACAATTGAAATAATGATTGATGGCCAAGTCAAACAATTTATCCCTCTGGACATACTAATGATCATTTGTTGAACAATGGATATTGGTAGCGGGAGCTGGTTACATGGCTATAATGTAGCTGAGAGATTCCAAAAGTAGGACAGTAAACTCAGGTAGTTTACATTCATGACAACCTAGAAAGCTACCAAATGCTGCCCATCAGCTTCAAAAAAGTTAACACAGCCTCTGAAAAAAATGGACAATCATGTGACTTGTAAAAACAAGTAGTTACATGGGCTTCATAACTTAAGATGAAGGTGCACCCAATATTCCTTCACCCTTTTTGGAGGGAGCAAACCCCTTAAGTTCACAAAAATATAAGGAGGGGAACAAAAATGTGAGGGTTTACTTTCTCAGACAAGGGGTATACCACACCACAGAAAGTTTTTTTTTAACACTTCATTTGGTGCATTTTCTGGTATTTTATAGTCTACAAGGAACATGAACATTGCCATTTTTAATCTAAAAAGGGGCAATTGCTGAACTTTATTGAAAAACGGGTCCCATTTGCAATTTTTGGAATTAATTTCCTGTATATTTTAAATCTCCTAGTGGTGGCAAGTAATCTATTACTGGGAGAAAAAAAGTTTCAACTGATTGTCTTTCTTTTGCTAAAACAAAAAGAGGCTCTTAAATCCCAGTCTAATTGAGCGTGGCATCATTCCTGTCAGGGCAGTAATAGAATTGTGCATACTCCTTCCAAAAATCCTTCCTCTGTAGATGTGCACACTAACCAGTGATATGTTTCCAGTAGACCTGAGGGCATGTTTCATTTGAAAAAAATGGAATTTTTACATAAATAATTGTATGTTATTTTTGATTTTAAACAGTCTCAAACTTCACTATCAATATATTTAAAATCTCCCAGCAAAGGAAAACAAATTAGTATTTTGATTTTCAACAGAGTAATACTATCATCAGTTGCCTACACCAGTCATCGTTCATGTTGAGTAAACCCTCCTGCTCTGACCAAAGTTCACATAGACACTCTACCTCATCTGGACCCAGTTCCCAGAATCATTGCACTCCTTCCAGCATTCCCAGTTTTTCATGGCAGTCTTTTCCTCACCAACTTTAATTCAATCTGGCCTTTCTACCTCAACCCACCCCACACCCCCCAGTCAAGTTTAAACTGATACTCTTCTTCATCACCTCCCCATTGAAGCTCAGACTCTACTCCAAATCCTCTGGCTCTCTCCTTCTGCTCCTTAATTGGTTAATGTCGACACTATCTGTCCCCACCCCTCTCAGTTTCCTTAGCACTCTACCTCTACCCTTCCAAATCACTTCGCCTGGCCTCTCCCCGTTTCTATTTTCTTCCCTTTATTTTTCCCTGTTGCTACTTGAAGTGATACCATCCATTGCGAGGTTTGGTGGGAATTCCTGTGGACGACGAGCATGAATTGCTTTATTAATGTAATTTGATCCTAAAGTTTAGATTACAGCCATTAACTCATTTCTACATATTTGCTGCTTAACATATTACAATTTTTGGAATTTTTTTCCCTTTTTAAGTTCGTTTTTGCACAATTTTGTATTAATTTCTCCCCGTCTGCTTTCCTTTAAAACCTGCATGGCTGTCTAGTGTGTGTTGTATGAGTGCTGGCGCTCTCCTTCCTCTGTGGGATAGAATTCTGACAATAGTTTCATGAGCTCAAGAATTGCCATTTACAACATGCAGCATAATTCCTTCCCAAACCAAGCAGCAATATTAGTTAGAAGCTGGGAAGGGGTACAGGATGGTACCCTGAAATGGGAGGAAGGGAAGAAAGGTTCCAGTTTGATATTAACAAAAATTAGGGAGGAGAGTACAGTGGTGGGTGTGGGAGGTGGGCAGAGATAAAGAAATATGAATGAGATGCGAGGCAAGGACCAGCATGAACTGTAGGGCAAAGAGGAGAAGCATAAATTAAGGGGAGAAGGAGAAGAATTCAAACGTGCACTGGAGGCAAGAGAGTGTCAACATGAACTGAGGAAAGAAACAGAACAATTACTGTCATTGTTGCAACCATATAATGTAACAATCAAATTTAGTTACACAGAGTACCAATACGTGTCTATATCTGTATTCATATCAACAACCTACAATATGCAAGAAATAAGGAACAGTGGCCCAGATATTGTGGTAATAACAGCAATACTGTCAATGTTCACTGTCATTGCTGCACTGAAACTGACAGCAACATCTGGAGTCCGCACAAGCCCAGTAAAACTCAGAAATCCAGAAGTTGCTGTCAGTGCTTGTATGCTTCTCCATTGGGTACGCTATTGATGAGCCCCAGAACAAAATCAATTAGAAATCATTGAATTAACGAGAACTTACACTCTTGCGCATTTAGTTCCGCTGTAAAAACCCTTGAAAAAGCTATAACGCAAAAGCAAAATACTGCAGATGTTGGAAATCTGAAATAAAAACAGAAAATGCTGAAAATACTCAGCAGGTCTGGCAGCATCTGTGGAGAGAGAAACAGAGTTAACGGCCGAAATTTTACACCTCCCCCAAACAAGCGGGCTGGTGGCGGGGCAGAGGGGGGCATAAAATTGAGCGGGAGGCAGGGGTCCATTCCCAACCCCCTCCCATCCCCATTGCAATTTTATGCGGGGTGGCGGAGGCGAGAAACGGCCCACCCCCGCCCAGGTCAATCAAGGCCCTTAAGTGGCCAATTAACTGGCATCTTACGAAGAAAGATTGAGGGAGCTAGGGCTTTTCTCATTGGAGCGAATAAGGATGAGAGGTGACGTGATAGAGGGGTACAAGATGATGAGAGGCATAGATAGTGCATAGCCAGAGACTTTTTCCCAGGGTGGAAAGGGCTATCACCAGGAGGCATAATTTTAAGGTGATTGGAGGAAGGTTTCGGGGAGATATCAGAGGTAGGTTCTTTACACAGAGAGTGGTGGGTGCGTGGAATGCGCTGCCAGCAGTGGTGGTAGAAGCAGATACATTAGGGACATTTAAGCGACTCTTGGATAGGTACATGGATGATAGTAGAATGAAGGGTAGGTAGTTAGTTTGATCTTAGAGTAGGTTAAAGGTTCGGCACAACATCGTGGGCCGAAGGGCCTGTACTGTGCTGTACTGTTCTATGTTCTATGTTCTATTTAAGGGCCTCTGCCCGCCAGCGTGGGTATTTTACCCTTGGCTGGCAGGCGGCTGAGGCATCAAAAAGCCATCTGGTGAAACCAGGCGACCTTCTTGCGGGCTGGTGGTGGGTCCTCCTGTGCCCCATGGAGAGCCGCCCCCAAAGCCCCAACTGCTCCCAATGTACAACACTCCCCCCACCCCCATAACTGACCCCTCTTGCCTCACCAGGGCCCGAACGATTGTCCCTGGTGAGGCCCTAAAAACTTACCTTTTTTCCAGGGCCGTCCTTCCTGTTGCTTCCAATGGCTGGGTGTAGTCCTAGCAGTGGCCACTGCTCCCAGTGGTGCTGCCGGGACTAAGAGCTGCCGGCCAATCAGTGGGCCAATCAGTCCTCAGTGAGGTGGAAGTCCTGCCCAAGACCAAGTAAAGGCCTGGGGAGTGAAAAATCCCAGTCTGGCTCCCCAGGACCAGCAGAGGCGGGCTCACCACTGGCTTTTCGGCCGGTGGACAGGGCCTCCCGCCCAACAAAAAATTCCAGCCAATGTTTCAGGTCGATGACCTTTCATCAGATCTTGGGAAAAGTTAAAAATGTAATAGGATTTAAGTAGGTCAAATAGGGGAGGAGGGAAAGAACAAAAGGGAAGGTCTCTGATTGGGGGGGGGGGGGGGCGGGTAGATGGGAGACATTAAATAACAAAAGAGTTGGTGAGGTAGAGCCAAAGGGAATAAAGACAAGCAAAGAAATAAAAGATATGTCCAGAGGAGGTGTGACTGGCAGAAGAATGAACAGCAACCATTCAAATGCAAAACCATTAACTTGTTTGCATAACCAAAACGTGCAAAGAAAAGGAAACCAAAATGGGGGCAGACATTATGGTCTGAAATTGTTGAACTTTATATTGAGTCCAGAAGGCTGTAAAGTCCATAAATGAAAGATGAGATACAGTTTCTCAAGCTTGAGTTGAGCTTTATTGGAACATTGCAGTAGGCCAAGGACAGAAAGGTCAGAGTGAGAGTAAGGTAGAGAATTAAAATGGCAGGCCAGCGGAAACTTGGGGGCATGCTTATGGACTGAACAGAGGTGTTCCGCAAAGCAGTCACCCAATCTGTATTTGGTCTCCACATTGTAGAGCAGACTGTTTTGTTAGCAGCGAATATAGTACACTAAATTGAAAGAAGTACACATAAATTGCTATTTCACCTGGAAGGTGTGTTTGGGGCCTTGCACAGTGAGGAGAGAGGAGGTAAATGCAGTTGTTGCATCTCCCGCACTTGCATGGAAAGGTTACTTGGGAAGGGGACAGTCCCTTTGAATGCTGAAAGGGGAGGAGAAGATATATTTGGTGGTGGTATCACGCCGGAGGGTGTGGAAATAGCGGAAGATGATCCATTAAATATGGAGGCTGTTAAGTGGAAGATGAGATCCGGGAATTGGGTCAGACATGGTCAAAGGCCCTGTCATCCATGGTGGCGAGGAATCCTCAGTTGAGGAAAAAGGAAGACATATCAGCATATGGGAAGCCCTGGTGTGGAAGGTTGGATTACCAGAAAAGATGCAATGGAGATGGAGAAACTGGGAGAAATTGAATGGAGGTCTCACAGGTTGCAGGATCTGAGGAAGTGCAGTCAAGGTGTGGGAGTCAGGAGGCTTATAATGAACATTGTTGATAGCCTATACCTTGGTGAATGAGGTGCAACTGGGTTATTAATGGCATACTAAGTCCATAATTACTGCTGAACAGATTCACTGGCCCTGAAAGAGTAATTTTATATCTCTTACATGCCAAATTTCTGCATTATGATAAGAAATTCAACGTATTTTTAAAGTAACATATTTTTAACATTTGTTTATGATATTTAAGCTTCTACCTTAATATCATGTATATGCCTCAATCATTTATTTTGTTATCTGTAAAATTTAAAATTATAAGTGCAGGGTTTCAGTGTTTTTTAACATCCTGTTTTGCTGTCTATGAGAATACTTCAATGTGATTGGCTACTTCCCTGCTTGATAACATCACTGTTGCCAGATGCCTGGAGATCCCATTGGCTTGGTGCTAGATTCAAACTGATGTCGAGAAGTGTTAAATCTATGCCACAGAGACCCCAGATCTTTGTTGGCCACTTTCTTGGAGGTCGACAGTGACTGTTTTTGCTTTGCTGCTGACTGCAAAATCCAGCTCACATGTAACTGATAGCATGATAACCATTCCAATGTATTTGGTGTTGCTTATTGCTTAGGGTGTGAAGAATAATCAATCTTTAGGTTACAGTGATATTCCAGGGATTTCTAAAACATGCAAAAAAATTCCACTTTCTACCATTGAAGTCTCGTAAATTTCCCTTCCCCCCCCCCTCCCCATGCCTACTGCAGTGAATTAAGTGAAAGTTCCAAATTATATGGAAATGTGACCTTTCATTCTATCTTTTTGTTCATTGACCACTTTTTAAATAAGTGGACAGTAAACTATGATACCATACACTCTCCTGTAACTGAGCAAGAACAAACAGTGTAAGCTGTTCCTAGACTTACACCAATTTGGATGCTGAGATGGGTCATAAGCAGTGAGCAAGAGTGGAGAAAGCGTGACTCTTTGTCTGATTTTTATATCACTTGCTACTGGAAAGCAGTCTGACCTTCACACAGGAGTAAATTTTCTGGTCTTGGCAATAAACCACTCTTCGCCTTGCCACCCAGCTGAAAGCTTATAGGATGATAGGAAATAGGAGCAGGACTAGGCCATTCAGCCCGCCAAGCCTGCTCTGCCATCCAACCAGATCATGACTGTTCATCTACCTCTACGCCATTTTTTCCCACTCCCATATCCTTGGTGTTAGTATACAGAAATCTATCAATTTCTGTCTTGAACATGCTCGATGATTGAGCTTCCACAGCCCTCTGGGGTAGAGAATTCCACAGATTCACCATCCTCTGAGTAAAGAAATTCCTCCTCATCTCAGTCTTAAATGGCCTGTCCCTTATTCTGAGATTGTGTCCCCTTGTTCTAGACTCACCAGCCAGAGGAAACATCCTATCCACATTTCACCTTGTCACACCCTGTAAGAATTTTGTAAGTTTCAATGAGATCACTTCTCATTCTTCGAAACTCTAGAGAATACAGGCCCAGATTCTGCAATCTCTCCTCTTAAGACAATCCCACCATCCCAGGGATTAGTCTGGTGAGCCTCCGTTGTACTCCCGCTATGGCAAGTATGTCCTTCCTTAGATAAGGAGACCAAAACTGTACACAATACTCTAGGCGCGGATTCACCAAGGCTTTATACAAGTGAAGCAATGCATCTTTACTCCTGTACTCAAATCCCCTTGCAATAAAGGCCAACATACCATTTGCATTCTTAATTGCTTGCTACACTTGCGTACTTGCTTTTAGTAACTCATGAACAAGGTTCTCTCTTTTAAAATGAGCTTTGAGAATATTTTGGTTGCATGATAGAATAGCTGGAAATAAAGTGAACAGGAAAATGAAAAGTCTCCTAGACATAAGGACATAAGAATTAGGAGCAGGAGTAGGCCACTCGGCCCCTCAAGCCTGCTCCGCCATTCAATAAGATCATGGCTGATTTGTTCTTGGCCTCAACTCCACTTTAGCCTGTTCCCCATTACCTTTGGCTTCAATATAGTTCAAAAATCTGTCTATCTCTGCCTTGAATATATTCCGTGACTCAGGCTTCACAGCTCTTTGGGGTAGAGAATTCCAAAGATTTATGACACTGAGAGAAGAAATTCCTCTTCATTTCTATCTTAAATGGGCAACTTCTTATTCTGAAAATATGCCCCGAGTTCTAGATTCCCCCACGGGGGAAACATCCTCTCAGCATTTACCCTGTCAAGCCCCCTCAGAATCTTATATGTTTTAATAAGATCACCTCTCATTCTTCTAATCTCCAATGATTATAGGCCCAACCTGCTTACCTTTTCCTGATAAGGCAACCCCTTCATCCCAGGAATCAAACTAGTGAATCTTCTCTGAACTGCCTCCAATGCAAGTATATCTCTTAAATAAGGAAACCAAAACTGTCCGCCGTACTTTAGGTGTGGTACTTTTATACTCCATCTTCTTCTTCTTTGGCCTCCTTGTCTCGGGAGACAATGGGTAAGCGCCTGGAGGTGGTCAGTGGTTTGTGAAGCAGTGCCTGGAGTGGCTGTAAAGGCCAATACTAGAGTGACAGACTCTTCCACAGGTGCTGCAGAAAAAATTGGTTGTCGGGGCTGTTACACAGTTGGCTCTCCCCTTGCGCTTCTGTCTTTTTTCCTGCCAACTGCTAAGTCTCTTCGACTCGGCACATTTTAGCCCCGCATTTATGGCGGCCCGCCAGCTCTGGCGATCACTGGCAACTGACTCCCACGACTTGTGATCAATGTCACAGGACTTCATGTCGCGTTTGCAGACATCTTTAAAGCGGAGACATGGACGGCTGGTAGGTCTGATACCAGTGGCGAGCTCGCTGTACAATGTATCCTTGGGGATCCTGCCATCTTCCATGCGGCTCACATGGCCAAGCCATCTCAAGCGCCGCTGACTCAGTAGTGTGTACAAGCTGGGGAAGTTGGCCGCCTCGAGGACTTCTGTGTTGGAGATGCGGTCCTGCCACCTGATTCCAAGGATTCTCCGGAGGCAGCGAAGATGGAATGAATTGAGGCGTCGCTCTTGGCTGACATACGTTGTCCAGGCCTCGCTGCCGTAGAGCAAGGTACTGAGGACACAGGCTTGATACACTCGGACTTTTGTGTTCCGTGTCAGTGCGCCATTTTCCCACACTCTCTTGGCCAGTCTGGACATAGCAGTGGAAGCCTTTCCCATGCGTTTGTTGATATCTGCATTCCATCACCCTTGCAATAACAGCCAACATTCCATTTGCCTTCCTAATTACTTGCTGTATGTGCAGATTAAGTAAGGTTTTGTGTTTCATGTACAAGAGCACCCAGATCCCTCTGTACTGCAGCATTCTGCAGTCTCTCTCCATGTAAATAACATTTTGCTTTTGTATTCTTCCTACCAAAGTAGTTAACCTCACATTTTCCCACATTATGCTCCATCTGCCAAATTTTTGCCCACTCGTTTAATTTATTGTCATGAACATGTGCTATGCCAAATGATGATTTTTAATCCATCGGTTGGAAACTGAAATTAAATTTTAAAAAGAAAACAGGAGACAAAGAACTTGAAATAAAATTTTAAAAAGAAAGCAGCTAAAATAGCCACCGCAATTTGCATTAAAATACTTCACAAACCAAGATATCGAGGTGGAAATGAATAAAAACAGAAAGTGCTGGAAATACGCAGCATCTGTGGAGAGAGAATCAGAGTTAACGTTTCAGGTCTGTGACCTTTCATTTCAAAGCTGTTCTGCTCCGCAGTTTCATTTCATCCTTCGTCTTATCCCAGTTCTGATGAAAGGTCACAGACCTGAAACATTAACTCTGCTTCTCTCTCCACAGATGCTGTCTGACCTGCTGAGTATTTCCAGCACTTTCTGCTTTTATTTCAGATTTCCAACATCTGCAGTATTTTTATTTTAGTGTTTAATTCACTGCCACTTCTCTTGCAGGAATGTCTACCTTGAAGAAGTTCTGCTCTTCTCTCCAACGGGATTTCTGTTTGTCTCTTTTACCTTGTTCACCTTCATTGCTTTCTATTTCCCTCCTGGTGTTTGATAAGGTGTCTACCAAAACTTGTTTTCACAGCCACATCTCCTTCCTCAGCAACTGTCTCTGACTCCAACTCATTCCATGTGGATTCCAACTGAAGTTCCATCCTTCATGTTTTGAATCCACCCAGGATTACAGGTATCTCTGAGAAATACAACGTTCTTGGACTGCTACTCTTGTTGCATCCTGAGATCCACACTCAGTGCCATGCACCACCACATGTACACACTTGAGCTCTCTCTCCAGAAGCACCAGCTCACCTTAGCTCAAAGCTA
Organism: Heterodontus francisci; assembly: GCF_036365525.1. Taxonomy (NCBI): domain Eukaryota; kingdom Metazoa; phylum Chordata; class Chondrichthyes; order Heterodontiformes; family Heterodontidae; genus Heterodontus; species Heterodontus francisci. The sequence goes on along the minus strand of NC_090388.1, from coordinate 70,606,579 downwards.
TTCTGCACAGTAGTTTCATTGCATCCTTTGTCTTATTCGCAGTTCTGATGAAAGGTTACAGACCTGAAACGTTAGCTCTGCTTCTTTCTCCACAGATGCTACCTGACCTGCTGAGTATTTCTAGCTATTTCTGTTTTTATTTCAGATTTCCAGAATCTGCAGTATTTTGCTTTTATTAGAGGTGGAAACGAATGTCTGGTTAATCTCCCACCAGAACAATGGCTTACAAATTTTGAATGAGCTACCTGTCTCCATTAACAAGACATTCAAAGCCAACTTGGAACATTAACACTGGTGGAGATGAACCTCAAAGGGTAAACTCTGAAACAATGGGACCCAAGAGAGAGATTGGAATTCTTAGACTTGAACTAATTAAGATGCAAAAGAGAGACTACACTGGACAATCATGTGACATTCTCTCCATCTGTATGAAAACATACAGTTTCTTTTGGCTACAGCAGACAAGCACCTGAGTTTGACCAGTGCAGGACCCAAGTGGGGATCTGTCTGTCTGTCTGTCTCTCTCTCCAGGCAATGCTGTAAGTTCAAACCCTGCCTGTAGGCTGCAAAACATTCAGGTCCATCATTGCTGCAGAGAGTCCCTGGGGGAAAATATCATCTACATCACTGTCTCCAAGAAAACCCGGAATCAGATGGCACCTCCACCAGTCAGATACTTCAGGACCGTGAGTTCCGCCAGAACACAACTGAATTACCAAACTCCATAGACTGTATATTCTTTCATTTTGTTCTGGACTCTAATCCAACTAATCTATTCTTCTTCATTCTATAACCTACTTATGTGTGTGATTCCCGTGCGTGCGTGTGTGAAAGTTGGAGCATAGTTTATTATTTTATTTAGATCGTGTTTTGGTTTTAAGTACAATTAACTAACCTCTTTCTTGTTTAAACTCAAGAAAACCTGTCCGATTGTTGCTTTTATGATCATACCCATAAAAGGGTTAAACACTCACTGAATCAAATAGTCGTTTGGTTGTACTGAACTTGAGAATTGCTAAAAATAGAGACATGTTGTCGAAGCTTTTCATCTTATACTCATCAAGACAGTATGCAAGAATAACCAATGTAAGGGAAAACAACAACTTATACTGCATGAGAAGAGAGTGCTGATTGGTTAGCAAGTGAACTCTGATTGGTCGAGGTGTTGCCATGGAGAATGCACCAGTTTGCCGTGACTGACAGTTAACTGCCAAGCTTTGTTTGAAATTTAAACCAGGCAGCTTGACTCTGATTGGTCAAGGCATTGCCTTGAGGAACGAACCAGTGAATGGCTGTCACTTATTTTGTTCAGCTGAAACAGGCGCAATGTGTGTACATGTTCTTTCTGTCTGTAAAGAACAGGGCCCTGTGTATTAATATATGTAGCTTCCAGTACACGCATATGTGCCACACTGCGAGCCCTACTGACAATCTTAAATTGGTTGTCAGCATAATTCTTAGCACGCTGTGGATTATTGAGCAAATGTTGTCCAATCGCGGAATCACATCTAATGTTGGACACTGTGTTTTAAGTTTTGCAAGCATGGGCTGGTTGGGTATGGCCTTTACCCGTCCCGTTGTGAACAGCAGAAGGGACATGCTGTTTGATACGATCCTCCAGTCTTTGGGACGTACGGCCTATATGCCGAACATCACGCTGGCATTGAAATTCATATATCACATTACTCATTTGTGTCATAGGCAGGACGTCTTTGGCTTGATGGCAGCATCCTGTTAGTGGCGAACACCACACATGTTGTTACTGCATAGTAGCAGCACAAAACAGCTAGCTTTACCTGTTGTTGAAATTTTTGGGGTACATTACCATGTGAGGTGGACTGGGCAGTTTCCAGGGCTGAAAATGACAGCCTTAGGCCCATTCATAAGTTTGCGTAATATACAGAAAGAAGTGATCTGATCAGGGTAGCCATTGTCACGCAGGATGTCTTTGATTTACCCTATTTCATCATCAAGCTTGCATGGTGAGCAAATGGTTTGGGCCCTATTTACGAGGTTGTCGATTAAGCCAATCTAATAGTGTGTGGAACTGTAAGAATCCCAACGCATGCATTGACCAGTGAAGGTAGGTTTGCGGTAGAACGTGGTAGAGAACCCCTTAACAGATTTCTCAACTGGTACGTCAAGGAACGGGAGCTCATTTGACTGCTCCATTTCAAAGGTGAATTTGAGCGCAGGATGGAGCCCATTAAGACGTGTAAGGAAATTATTGCATGCAGCTGCGGATCCAAATATAGCAAATGTATTATTTACATATCGGATATATATGTGCATACAGCGAGAACTACACTGCAATTCCAACCAAGGACTTTACAGCAAAACTAAAGGCAGTAACTGAATTCCATTTACTACTCCAACTGCCCCCCCCGTCTTAATTCTTTCTCTCCCTCTGTATCTATTTGTGTGTGTGTTTATCCCGTATGCGTGGTAGCGTGGTTGCATTGCGTATTTTAGTAATTTTCAGCGAGTTAGAGTGTTAAGGCTAATAAACTTACAACTTTCTTGTCTAAGAAAACCTGTCTGGTTGGTTCATTTACAATTACAATTAGAGAGCAGTGAGCAAGGAGTCACTGAGGGGTTAAGCTAAAAACACTGTGTTTTAAAAGTTATACCCTGTTATGGCCAAAGAAGGAAAGGGTCAAGAGGGGAGCCTGACACTCTGTCCTTACCCGGTCATAACACTTTGCAGACTCTTTGGCTAGAATTTTTGTTATGGGGTTGGGAAACCGACGCCCGGAACATTTCCGGGTCCCAACCCTGCACCGCATCAGTGTCAGTTACACAATGCTATTTTGAAATTCAAAGTCATTAATTGGCCTGGGGGTGAGTCCGGCACCCAATTAGAGACACCAGAAGCGTCCTGGAGGCGGGAACAGGTAACTGAAGGCAATTTTAAAAGGCGAGCTTGCTGCTGGTGCCTTTAGTAATGCAGCACCAGGGAGAATCGGAGTGCCTGTGTGAGCATGGGCACGTGTCTCCAGGTGGTATCCTGTTTCAATGATGCCTTTCTGGAGGCACACATTGATGCAGTGTCACAGAGGAGAAAGCTGTTCTTCCTAGCCTCAGGAAGGAGAAATTCACCCAGCGGGCCCAAGGGGGCATGGATGGAGGTGGCCACAGAGGTCAGCAGCTGGAGACCTACAATAAGGTCATGGACACGATGGGCCGAAGGGCCTTTTTCAGTGCTGTATAACTCTATGACTCTAAGGTTCACCCTGAGGTCTGGGACGGTGTTGACAGGTGTCCTCCGCTGCCTGGGCACCGACCCTCTCGGAGAGATTCCTTCCTATTCCTCTTCCTCCTCTTCTTCCTCCTCCCATCCTCCTCTGAGGTGAAGTGGCATTTCAGCTCCTCCTGTTCATCCAACTCCAAGACTCTTTGCAGTTTCACGTTGTGCAGGGTGCAGCAGACGACTATGATACAGGACACTCTGGCTGGCTTGTGCTGGAGGACCAGACTGGTTAAGACAACGGAAGCACATCTTCAATAGGCCAATGGTCTGTTCAGTGCAGGTCCACGTTAGGAGAAGGCTCTAGTTGTAGTGCCTCTATCCATCTGTGTCTGGGCTTTAGACAGGCGTCAGGACCGAACTCCTTAGCGGATAACCCCTATCCCCCAGCAGCCTGTGTCTGAGCTGGCTGATCTGTATCCAAGTGGATGTAGACCTTTTCCTTGGGAATATGGCATCCATGACCTGCCTGATAGCATGATGAGCTGCCAACTGTGAGATGCCACCTAGGGCCGTAGCTGTATCCTGAAATGACATGGATGTATAAAAAGCCAGGGTATTGGCGATCTTGACAGCTGCAGGTAAGTGACTGCCATTGTGGATGAGAGCATACAGGTCCAAGACCATCTGCCTGGACAGATGTAGCCTCCTACAGCACTGGAGCTCTGTCATTTGCAGGTAGCTGACTCTTGGGCGGTAGACCCAATGTGATGGGTAGTGCCTTCTTCCCTTTCCAGCCTGTGGCTGTGCTCCTCTGACCTCCTGCTATCCAGGAGGGTGCATCTGCTGAAGCTCATTCTTGTTGCTCTGTCCAGTGTCAGAGTAGCCTGTTCCCACTTGAACTCCCTCAGCTGGGCCTTGTGTGTTGGACAGGCCTTCCCCTGCCAACCCCAGCTGCCCATGTGATGCCAGCATTCATAGCCTCCGAGAATCCAATCTTCAAATCATGCGCACACCCGCTTCTGCCCACACTGGCAGGTTAAAATTCCCCCCTTACTGGTGAAGCTGCTTCCACCACCCTCTCAGACCGTGCATTCCAGATTCATACCACTTACCACTGAGAAAATCAAGTCTTACATCTTCAGCCATGGCTACTCTGTGGTACTTTGGAGCCCTTGAGATTTATTTTGGGCCTCTGAATTATGTTAATCAGTCCTTCCCATAGCCCTCATGGCCCCCCAAATAGTTCACGCCTTGTAAACCGTGCCGTGTTCCAGACATGGTGTTTTCCCCATGCTCATCCATTGAAAATTAGAAACTGCTGCTGACAAGCTGGTTACTGAGCTCCACAATGAGCTCAACAGGCACTTAACTGTCTCCAAGGTTGCAGTTCCCTCTCTCCCGGTGTCCCTTTAAAAATGGCTTTGCATGTCGGAGGTAGTGGGACCCAGTGCACACACCCTCTTCCGCCCACACTGGCTGGTTAAAATTCCCCCTTACTGGCTTCCACCACCCTTTCAGACAGTGCATTAGAGATCACAAGCCGCCGTGTAAAAATAAAATACTCTTATTCTCTCCTCCAATAGCTTCTACCGGTAATCCAAAAGTTGAAGAAGTTTGAACAGTTTTCACATATTTTTACCTGTCGACTGAACGAGCAGCCAATTCTACAATACCACAAGTGCTGGAATGGTCATTACAGAGAGGAGGGGTAACTGCGTACACACATCAGCTTTGCGAAAGTTGGGGAAGGAAACCTGAAAAGTCAGATGAAATATTAGAATATTTTGAAAACCTCCAACCACAGCTGTTGGAAACTGTTCAAAACATTAGTCTACAGGTAACTGTAATGAAAAGGGACACAGAAACATACCGCAGGCTCAATCAAGTGGGAATTTATGGATAGAGAATTTACTTAGGTTTTCTTTTGTTTGGTTTTAAGAATCTGCTAAAATGTAAACCAAGATGATAAATAGTGCAGAATGATGGCGGTCCATTCAGCATGTTTCTCCAGTTCAGCTGAAATATCTCTGATTTAATCTTTTGGACGATTGCAGAGCCCTAAGTCATAAAACACATCAGTAACTCTATGGTCTTTTAGATAAAATCACACAGGCTAGTGCCTTTAACAAACACTGTTTCCTGGTGTAAGAACAGGACAGTTCTCAGCTACACCCAGCAAACTTGCCTTGTTTGCTAAAAGGAATGTTGCTTTATATGAAGTAAAAAAAATGAATAGGAAATAAGGTCAGGAACTGGGCTTGCAGAGTGGGCCAGGACGCTGCCTATTCACGTGTTAGGCCTGTGTTTCATTCCAGCCCAGCTGAACAGGGTAAAGCTCTCTTTCTTCTGGTTCCAAAGGTACAATTGGAAATTAAAGAAGAAAAAACTTGCATTTATATAGCACCTTTCAAGACCTCCGGATGCCCCAAAGCACTTTACAGCCAATTAAGTACCTTTTTTTAAGTCTAGCCACTGTTGTAAAGTAAGAAATGTGGTAGCCAATTTGCACACAGCAAGCTCCCACAAACAGCAATAAGATAATGACCAGATAATCTTTTTTGATTATGTTGATTAAGGGATACAAATTGACCTAGACAACAGATAGGGGAGAGTGAGGAAGTTTCTAATCAATTCCTGCTGTGACAAATATACAGAGCAGAACTGCTTAGAATTGGCACCAGCTGACACATTGTCCACTATCTCACTCGGGCTGCAAAGTTAGACGGTGAAATGCCAAACAGCTGCAATAGGATATCTACTCTGAGATCAGGCTGGAAATACATTATTGGAATGGAGTATCGGGACCTTCACCTTCTACTCTCAGAAATAGGAACAAAATAAAATTAAGAAACAAACTGATTTGAGTCCAATCAATATGCCACTTAGAGTGAGTTGGATTTCTCCTGAAGGTTCCAACTCCTGCTAGGAATCCCATGATAATTCACCCAAGTGCCTCTTTGTCATATGTGAGCCCCAATAGTGAGTGTTGATGGGTTTTTCGATTGTAGAGGATGTCTGATCCTGTCCTCACTAATATTACATGCAAGCACTTTCCACCAAGGGGCACTGGTTAGTGATCTGGTGTAGGAACCAATGTTCCCTCCAGATGCAGGCGTGTGCGGCTGCGCAGCAACCTGGAAGGTACCGCGCAGGCTCACATATTGTCCCCTTTAGGATAGCCTGCAAGTGCAGCTGAGCAGAACAATGTAAAAATATTGCATATTCAAATAAATAGTCTGTGCACAACACAAAAAATTTAGAGGGGGACATTGGTAGGAACTACAACTGGCTTTCTCCTCATTGGTCCAGAAGCGCTGAGGCCATTGGTAACAGAACAACTGATGCCTTGGCTGAAAACAGCTAAATCAGTTCAGGCTGCGTATTGAACTTGGGATCTTCTGGTCCATATGGCTCAGTACCATACAGTGCAGCACATTTGTTCATCTGATGCCCCTTATCAAGTCTAAAGTGCACACAAAGTGCTTTGAAGGTTGGGCATGCAATTAGACAGATCTTCATCCAAGTTTAAACAAAGACTTGCTTTTATATAGCACCTTTCGTTATGTTTACGCCAGCTTGCTGGATATAGTTTGTGTATCTCATTTATCTCTGAGCAATGCAGGTATCACACTTGTGTTCAGTCAGCAACTGGTTTATTTACAGCACTTTAAAATCTAATAGTTCTTACATGAGCTCAGTACAATGTCTTCTCAGAGCAATGTTTTCTTTTGCTGCAGCACTTGTTAGCTTCAGTTTTAACTCTTAAGATCCACCCATTGGCTTAAGCAATCAAACACAGTGAACACAGATAAAAGGACAGACCAAGACAATCAAACCCAGATCAATCAAACACTACATTTTCCCCCTTTTGACTAAAGACATTATTTTTGAATTAAAGTATCCTAAACATCAAACATATATACATCAAGTTATTTCTTAGTGTTCAACTTGTATGTTTTCTCTAAGTACAGAAATAGTCTTTGAGATAGGAAAGTCTCTTAGGTCTGCGATTAGATTTATGAATTTGAGATTGTGGACCTATTTGATCAGCTTGATGAGGTAGATTATTAACATCACTCATAGGAAAAGGAAATGTATCCTCATAACCATTATCCTCAAAATATCCTGGTCTGCTTCCGATCAAACATCTTGCATTCCATTTAGTGTTGTCATGTAGCCACCCACCACCCCCCCCCCCCCCCACCCCACCCCAGTAGTGAAAGCAAATTTCTGTTACGACCAGGTGAGAAAGGTGTTTAGGGGTCCCTCTCAATCTTCACCTGGTCTTACTGTAACAGGGTTTAATTTTAAACACACCGTGTTTTTAGATCCCCCTTGGTGAATCCTTATTCACAGCTTTCCAATTATAAGGCAAAGAAACCAGCACAAACAGGCTTTCTTAGGTTTAAAGAAGAAAAGTTGAAATTTATTAAATTTAAACTCTAATTCGGTTGACACCTACGCATACATGACGCACCCACGCTAGCATGCATACCCGATACACACATCCAAATAGAGACAGAAAAGTGCAGAAGAAAAATAAAGTGGAAAAGTTTGAGGCAATATCTGAAGAGTTTTTGTTATGGTTCTTCGAGCTCAGTGTAGAGTCCTTGATTGTAGGTAGATCTTGCTTTTCGTTGAGGCCCAGTATTCTTCTTAAACCTTGTTTGCTATAGGAGACTTTTCTCTCTTGGGGTTCATGTGTCTTCAGTGGATTCAGAGACTTGTGAGAAAGAGATGAGAGCAGACAGGGGAGATCTTCTCAGTCCAAGAGCTCAAACTGTTTGTACAATTCAGAAAAACCCAGGTTGCCAAGCAGGTTAGACATGTGACAAACTGGTCTGACCCAAGTCTTGGATTACAGCAGTCTCTGGAATGCTCCTCTTACACACAATACCTGGTGATCAAGGTCCATTGTGGGTTGAATGTGTCAGGGAATAGTCCTTTGTCCTTCCAATCACCGTCTGTTAAGATGCAAATGTCTTTTCCAGCCATGGCTGATCTGTTTAACAAGTTCTTTCTTCACTCCAGTAACAGTTTAAAATCAATTTTCATGACAAAATTAATGTGCCTCATTCTTGGCTGGTGGGGGCCTAGCATGACACATCTGACAGATAAGCATTGGTACCGAGCAAACGTTTAATCTGCTTTGGACCTGGTACAGATAAAGCAAGTTTGTGGTCACAATGTCGCCATTTGATTCAAACCCAATCTCCAACTTTAAACTGTGATTCCCTTGCGCCTGTATGTTTGTCAAAGCATGCTTTTGTTTTACCTTGTCGCTTTGCAATTTCATCTGCTTTCGCTCTGACATTCTCGTTAACTGGTAGTGATAGCTTAAGAATGGTCAGTGGCATGTGGAAGTTACAACCTATCATAAGTTCAGCTGCTGTCTCTCCAGTCAGACAGCGTGTAGGATTTACTCCAGCTGCTATCACTCTGTAACCTAGAAAGTCAATCTCAAGTTCTGCAAATATGAATTTGTCCTTTTTGAGCATCACATTGTGGTTTGTAAATCAAGTGAGCACTGCTGATAATCGCTGATCATGTTCAGCTTTGTCCAGTCCGTGGTCAACGACCTCATCAAGTAAGATAAGCAACCCTCAACATCCGACAAGACTGAAGAAACTATCTTCTGGAATGCGCTAGATGCTGAACTTAGTCCATAGGGCATTCTGCAGTACTGAAACACACCTTCATGAGTAACAAAAGATGTAAGATATCAGCTTTGTTCTTCTAGGGGTATCTGAAGATAACTCTGTCGCATATCAAGCTTTGTGAAGACTGTGGAGTCATGAAATGATGCTGACAGTTCTTGAATTGTAGAAAGTGGATACTTGTCTGGTATGATAGCTTTGTTGACTGCCTTTAGGTCAATGTAGAGTCTAAGTTCATCATTTTTTCATCGTGAAATGACTAGATTTGATATCTACAGTGATGAGTTGATTCATTCAATGATACCATCTGCTTCAAGTCATTTCAGCTCCTGTGACACTTCATCACGGATTGCAAACAACAACCTTGCCAAATTTTGTGAAACTGGAAGAATTGATGTGAAAATGCGAGGAGCATGACAGTACCCTTTGATCTCCCCAAATCTAGTAAATAACGAAGGATACTGGTGTGTATAATCTGCATCATCAATTCCATTAATGTGTGCTCTGGTGGGGTCTTCAAGTTTGAATCCAAGCCTATCGAAAAGGTTTACCCCCATAAGGCTTCAGGCTTTAGCTACATAGAAAGTGAACCTGTCTAGGGTGACATTTTTGTCAGGTACTGGAACTGTGATCATCCCCGAAACTGGAATGATAGAGTCATTATAAGCTTGAGAGTGTCTGTTGCAGGAGTGAGAGAGAATTGTGAAAAATACAGATGGTAGAGTTTGGCACTCATGATTGATACTTTCAAGCCAACATCGCTAAGAAGTGACACTGCCTGCAATCTCGACTGAGCACTCCTTAAAGTGACCTGGTGCTTTACTTTTTGTGATGGTACATACATGTTGTACCTCCCTCTCAGAAACAGAATTCCCTACATGTTGAACTGATGAAGTCTTTTCCTTCAACGACCTGCACATCTTTGCAAAATGGTTCCACTTTAAACATAAGTTATACTTTTTCCCTCAAGTTGGACATGGCATTGTGACTTGATGAGCATTTCCACAATTTGGGCAGTTTTGAAGGTAACGAAACTGACTGTGATGGGGCACATTTTGATGAGGTTGCTGAGATCTTCTTCTCCTTAACTCTTGCACTGAAGCTGCTGGGGCAAGCTGTGTCTGTATTCCTGAGTCTAAGGGTGGGCATGTATGTGTAACCTCTTTGAATCTAATATGGAACATTCGATCAGGACTGCTAAAATTATGGCTTTTTCCAAGGTTAAATTATTATCCTCCATGAGAAGACGTTCCCTAATTCGTGGATTTGAAGTCTTTTCAATTAATTGGTCATGAATTAGTTCGTTGGTCAGTGTGCCAAATTTACGTGCAGATGCCAATTGCTGCAATGCTGTCACGTATTATTTAATGGACTCACCATGTCCCTGGGATCTCTGGTGGAATGCGTATCATTACATCATCACACATTTCTTTGGCCCAAAGTATTTTTCGAGAGTAGTTACCACCATATTAAACGTAGATGTATCTCTGTGAGCTGCTCGAATATGCGCTGGCCTTCTGCTCCTAGACAATGTACAAGTATCGCTTTCTTACAGTTCGCTGCTATATCTGGGCTGTTCATCCCCATAGTGAGCAAGTAGGTCTTGCACCCCAAATTTCATCAGTCCCAGCACAAGGGAGGATTTCCTGCCGTTGGAAGAAAAGGTTCTGGAGCTAATAACATTAGATTTTGTTGAATCATCTTCATCGCTACGTTTTTGTGATGTTTATGCCGGGTTGCTGGATATAGTAGGTATATCTGATTTATCTCAGAACAATGCAGATATCACAATTGTATTAAATCACCACAGCAAATTACAGCACTTTAAAATATAATAGTTCTTACATGACCGCAGTACAATGTCTTCTCAGAGCAGTGTGTTTTCTTTTGCTGCAGAATCTTCTAGTTTCAATTTTAACTCTTAAGCTCCACCCATAGACTTAAGCAATCAAACACAGTGAACACAGATAAGAGAACAAACTAATACAATCAAACCCAGATCAATCAAACACTATACCTTCATGACCTCATGATGTCCCAAGGTGCTTTACAGCCAAGGAAGTACTTTTGAAGTGCAATCACCATTGCAATGTAGGAAATGTGGCAGCTAATTTGCACAAGCCAAGGTCCCACAAGCAACAAAATAATGATCAGATAATTTGTTTTAGTGATGTTGGTTGAGGGATAAATATTGGTCAGGGCACCAGGGAAAAATACCCTGCTCTTCTTCAAAGTAGTGCCATGGGATCTTTTACATTCACCAGAGAGGACAGACTTGATTTAACTTCTCATCTGAAAGACGGCACCTATGACAGTGCAGCCCTCCCTCAGTTCTGCACTGGAGTGTCATCCTAAATTATGTGCTCAAGTCTTCGAGTGGAGCTCAGAGCGAGGGTGCTACCACTGAGCTACGGTTGACACATTTATTGTCTGTATTATTGTTGCTAATATTTGTCATGTCTCTAGAGGAAGGTATCAAGTGACACCAGTACTTTGCTACAGAAGGAAATGGGGAAGGGACAATTGGAAGATATCGGATATCTGGAAGCAGGTCTACTGTCCATCTTTCTATGGATGGCACAGTGCATAAGTTGTGAAGAATTAGAGCAGGAGAAAGGAAGGTTCTAATTGAAAGCTTAGCAAGTCAATAAGAAATGTGTTTCCATGGTGATGAGGCAGTGTATATGAATAGAATATTTGCAGATTCACAAGCTGGTGCACTGAGGAGTCCTGGTCAATAGTCATTTTAAAAATGAGCCCAAACACTGATGAGAGGAAGTCACTTCTGGAGAAATCGTTTTTGTTTGAACAAATGAGAGCTGTTACCAGGCCTCTCCCAGAAAGGAATCCAATTGAGAAAGAAAATGAAAAGGACGCATCTTCCTGGTGTGGGACCTTATCATAATTTCTGATTTCCTAATCCTTTACTTTACCAATAAGCAAGAGGCTCATAAATGCACTACAAATCTCTTTTAGATCATAATCACGTCAGTCAGTGGAAACCACTAAGGACCATAACTGAAGTTAAAATCTGGGGTAAGGTTTGCAGTTGAGAAATCTACAGAGTTGGTCATCAGTCAAAGCCTGCTGTCTTTTTGTACCACAACTTCAAAGAAGAATATAATGAAGTTCAAACACTGCATATGGTCAGATGTGGCCTTTTTTAAATAGCAAATTATAATTATTGATCAAAGGTTCTTTATTTCAGTCTCTAGATCATTCCCTGAGATTTTTCTCTATGACATGACCTAATATGATTTTCCTACAACTCTGAGGCTGTTAAACCAGTTTCCAACATAATGGAGCAGTAGCAAAGTCTATGGAAGAATGATATTATCCCACCCTTCCAATACAGACTGTGCCAGCCCAAGCTCTTGTGCTCTACTCTTCCACTCAGTCCTCTTGTCCCTATTTCACCATTTGGCAGCAGAACAGCCAGCAATCTGGAGCTCCCTTCCTAAAGTTCTCTGCCTTTCCACATCTCTTTCCACTTCCAAAAGTCTCCTCAGAATCTTTTATCCTGGGCCTTTAATCACCTTCTCTAACCCTTCCCCAAAATTCCTGCCCAGCATCTGATTTTGCCCTTTGATTATTTCAAAATGTTTTGTTGCGTTAAAGCTCGACATGACTGCCAGATGTTGTTGGTGTTGTTCTTGCTGGACCATGGCACAGAGGTCCCTCGGAGAGACTTGGGCTACTTGGCCACATGTGTCTTGTTCATGCAGCACAGCCCTGAGCTTTCCCTTCTTCTCACCGGGAAGATCAACAGAAAAGTGAATAGAAGAAAATAAGAATACCCCAAGGGGCCTCTCACACGCTCATGATGATCTGGAAGCTTTTTGGACAGTTGTTTGCCATTTAAAATGCCTGCTAGCACTCAATAAAGAGGTAGCTAGTGCTTCAACAATGCTGGCTCCGAACAGCAACCAGCTGCTTGTGATTAAAGATGGCATTGATGGTGACTTTAATCCTGACTTAAAAGGATAAACACCACTTAAAGATATACTGACCTTTTCATAGTCATTGCTGCTGTGATAGTGAAGAGGATCTCAGAAACACATTGAGAGACTTCCTGGGAAACTTTGTCAAGACTTCACTCACATTCAAGCAACATTGATTCTGCATATTCTCTCAGGATTTCGCCTAAGGCTGTGCCACTCCACCTTATTGACACATTGGGCTGGATTTTGTGCAGGAGGTGGGGCTCCCGGCACTGGGCCGAAAAGGTGGGAGGAACCCCACAACGGCATTTTTCAGACCCCTAGAGCGATCCTCTGGTCTTTTGGTGTCAAAGTTTAAAGAGGTGCGATTCCCATCCTTTAAAGACTTAATAGGGACAGGGATCTTGCCCCCAAGAACTGCCGGCCACCAGGAGCGGCGGCCATTGCCAGTACTGCAGAACCCTCGGACCCAGACCCAGCGCTGGAACTCCGGAGAAAAGTTGGTGATGCGGGATCACCTGGGCCAGTCCGGAAGGCCCCGGCGAGGGAGGGGTGGGGGGGTGGGATAGGGGAAGTGGGGGTTGTGGACCTTCGGTCCGGGGGAAGGGGGTCCCGCTTGGTATAGTTGTTCCTGATGGGGGGTCCTCCGTGAGCCACAAATGTCCCACGAAGGAGGGATGCCCCCGAAGCCTGTAGGGAGGGCACCTCATTTTCCAAGGCATCCTCCCCGTGCGACGGAGGCCCCACCCCCACTGCGCTGGTAAGATCCCAGCGGCAGCGGGAAGAGGCCCTTATTTAGCCTCTGGGTGGGCAGGTCATCGTTGGCCTATCCCACCCTCGGGAGAATCAGAACTAGGATTCCCGGCATTGGGTTCCGTGGCAGGCAATTGTGCCCCGATTCTCTGGCCCCCACCCTCCCACCACAAAACCTCTGTCGGGATGAGAACAAAGTCTGGCCCATTGTAAGAGTCATCAAGTGAAAGGGAAAGCTTTGTCATGGGAATTTTGCTAGGGGTCCCTGCTGCTCTAGAGGAATAAAAGGGGTTCATAAGGCCAAACAGAGCACCACAAACTGCTGCAGGACGCATCAGTAGGGGTCCAATATTGTCAGCTGCTAGCACCACTGAAAGTTAGCCTGCACTGCTTAAAGGGAAGGTGCTTTGTTGGTGGAGCAGATGTGGGGAGTTAATCTGATCTGGGAACAAAGGAGGAATGGCACAACAGGCGAGAGGTTGGGCTCCCAGGTTTTCAGACATTGCACTGGAGGTCATGGTGGAGGAGGTAGAAAGGAAGACAGATATCTGGTATGCGCAGGGCGGGGGGGATGCCCTCCAGTCACAGGTTCAAAAGGCAGTGGGAGTAGATAGCTGCAGGAGGTTTAATGCTAGGTGTCTACCTCTGAGGATCTCGATGCACTGCCGCCAGAAGTACAATGACCTCACTCAAGTGGTCATGGTGAATGAATGCATTTTCAAATAGCATATCTACCAACTCCACCACTAGTCTCAGCCACTGCGCAAAACACCAAATCCCCCCCATCACTCACCTACCAACAACCTCTATTGATCATGACTCAGACCTCACAGTCATAGCATTACCTCACCTTCATACATTTAGTGCTGCTGCAAGATTAACACTCACATCTCACAGCTTTCACACACTGTCCACTATTGACCTATGACAGGCATATCATCCAAACACATTACACCACACTCACTCAAACACCTGCTTGGGACACTTGGTGAAGGCTTTACCAACACACGCGTAGCATTCATTCCTCCAGTTTTCTCAGGACTTCACTTAAAAAGAGTAAGTGCTGTGCCAGTCCACCTTATAGAAGACACCAGGAGAAAGGGAGTGCTCGATCAAGGGCATCCCCCTTTGATCTGGATGAGGAATGGGAGGAGAACATGAGGCCAGACAGAGTAGCACCAATTGCTGCAGGAGAGAGGTACAGGAGGACGAGGAGGCGAGGTAGCATCCTTCGCCCCTGCGGGTACAGGACATCCCTCCTCCTCTGGAAATCCTTCACCAGGACCTCCGGTGCTGCATCCAAGAACCTGTGTGCCCTCTCCCTCAGTCCTGGACGATCCTGCAATGTGTCACTGCGTGCCAGCCAGAAAACTTGGCACCTTCAGTGAAAGTGGGTGTGAGGAGCCCACATATATTCCTCCACAAAAATCAACACTTGAGCTCTAAACCTGCGGGTTTCTGGTTTAGCACTATCAGGCACATTCAAATTATGGTAATTAGCACTTAAGACTGAAATTGTGAGCTAAATCCAGACTTTCAAATGGGCTGCCTTATTAGCACTGCACCCACTTAGTGCCTGTTTTCATCTTTTGGCCA
Source organism: Heterodontus francisci (assembly GCF_036365525.1). Classification (NCBI taxonomy): domain Eukaryota; kingdom Metazoa; phylum Chordata; class Chondrichthyes; order Heterodontiformes; family Heterodontidae; genus Heterodontus; species Heterodontus francisci. The sequence continues at coordinate 70,591,442 of NC_090388.1, read as the reverse complement.
AAGTAATCTCCTAAAGTGCCTAACAGTACATACCATAGACTATAGTGAGTGCCCATAAATACTCTTCTCCTTCTTCTTTGGCCTCCTTGTCTCTAGAGACAATGGGTAAGCGCCTGGAGGTGGTCAGTGGTTTGTGGAGCAGAGCCTGGAGTGGCTATAAAGGCCAATTCCAGAGTGACAGACTCTTCCACAGGCGCTGCAGATAAAATTGGTCTTCGGGGTTGTTACACAGTTGGCTCTCTCCTTGCACTTCTAAATACTGCAAAGCACCTAAAAGGAATATTTTTATCCTAACTCTGTATAAAGTAGTAAAATGTAAATACATGTTTATTTAAAAGATCACTTGGTTACTTTTCATTGATTGTTGAGTTCTAAATATATGTAAGCTATTAGAGAATCATATTTAGTATTGTGTGCCTATGGCTATTTAAATTTGTTGACTCAATATTTGTATCCTGCTGAAAACTAAAACAGTTAACCCTTAGCTCGCCAGCAGGTTCATGGAAACTCTAGGTTATCTGAACCAGCCAGTTTATTTTTTAGTTTGCGACTTAAGGTCTGTGACACTGTACAACATAATATTACAGTAATGAAGCAATTAACATGAAAGAATCACTTTATTACAACAAAAATTAACACTTAAAACAATTGTACACTTCTTTTCCACCTAATTTTTTTCTTCCATCTCACGTTCCTATTCTGTGTTTACTTTTTTGTTTGATTTAACCAATTCTATTTCCTTTACCTTAAAAAAACGTTCTGTACTCCTTGTTTGCTTCTGCCTTCTTACTCCTGGTGTCCATTTTGGAGTTGAGAGTTAAATTCCAGCGCCACCCACCACTCCGCTGCCCACCCAACTCAAAATAGTCCAGTCCCATCTCTGAAAGCTCATTGTTCATCCACATGAACTCAAGTAGTTTAAAGATTGACTCCATTGCATCATAGGCAGAGTTTATTCTTCAAATCCACCTTTTTAACCAAGGTTTTTCTCATCTCTTCCAATATTTATTTCTTTGGATCAATGTTAGTTTTATGATTAAGCCTCACTGAAGCAGTTTGGGACATTCTTCCACATTAAAGGTGCTATACAAATGCAAGTTGTTGGATGGGTTATTCAGCCGAAAAGGGTTATTGAAATGCAAAGCTTCTTAGAACATCCTGACTCCTGTAGCTGTATTAAATCAACTCCCTTTGGGCTCAATCAGGTCTTAGGCAATCTTCCATCCGTAATGTCATCACCATGCATTACTTTAAGCAGAGTAGTCAAACAAGGCAGCAAAAGTCAAAAGGTTGTCAAAGCTCATACTACTTTCTTAAAATTGTTTCATAGTGGCCAACGCTGAAACTCTCTATTTTAATATTTCTTGGTTTATCTTACTTCTTGATCTACTGAGACTGATGTGGAAGGAATATCAACTCTTCTTTGTCAGTGTCAGCTTATTTGGCAGTACTTTTCCCAGGGAGTCAGAAAATTGTAGGTTTAAGTCCCACTGGGGCAGGGCTGTCCAATCTTTTCACATGGGGGGGGAGCCACATTACAATTTTTGTCTTACATAGGAAGCCGGTGAGACAATTTTGCAAAGATAAAGGCATTAAAAATGTATCTTACTATTCATCAAAACAACAACAAATGTACATTTTTGTGAATGTCAAGATAACATACTATGCCAAATGAGGATTTCTAATTCATCGGTTGGAAGCTTACATTAAACTTTAAAAAAGAAAGCTGGAATATTACAGACAACTTTTACAAAGACTTTGCCACAGCTACAAATGGCCGTCACCATTTGCATTTGAAAACCTTGCACATTCCAAGGCATCAAAGTGGAGACACATGTCTAATTAGCCTGCACCCAAAACAATGGATTGCCCTGTTGATTGAACTACCTGAGATTGCTTTCATTAGCAAGACATTCAAAGCCATCCTGGGACATTAATATTGACAGGGCGAACCCTTCCAGGGCTGAACATTGATATCATGAGGCTTGAGAGATTGAAATTCCTAAACTTGGATCTTATTAGAAGGTATCAGAGAATACACTGAGACAGTCATGTGACCATCTGTCCATCTCTGTGAAATCTGGGAATTTCCCTTGGACAAGCAGACAAGCCAGAGACTCAATTTGTGCAGAAGCAAAAAGGGCTGGCTCTCTCTCTCCAGAAGACCTAGTGTGGGGCATGTGAAGCCTAGCTGCTGGCTGCTAGATCCAAGACAAAGACACCGAGAAAGAAGCCCTCAGCTCAACTGTTTCCAAGAACAACTACCAACACAGAACTTCAGGACCTCAAATTCAACTGAAAGACCACTAAGTCTATCAGAGCAGAGACTATATTATTTTTATTTGCTCTGGACTCTAATCCAACAAATCTATTCCTCATCACTCTCTAATCTATTTGTGTGTGTGTGTGATTCTCGTGTGTGTATGTGTGCCTGAAAGTGCAGCGTAATTTTATTATTTTTATTTAGATCGGGGTTAAACTTTTAAGTATAATAAACTCACCTCTTTATTGTTTAAACTCAAGAAAACCTATCTGATTGGTTCTTTTATGATCACAACAAAGGTAAAAGGTAAAACATTGCACTGAAGTACTAAGCACATCCACTATTTAAAAAGGAATAAATCCTATTGAGGTCAAATAAGAGGAAAGACAAATGGAGAGCCTTGTGACCCCCTTCTCACATGTTCGTAACATGAAGAAGCTTTAAATGAGAAGACTGATTTATTGACTTACTTTCTCTTCACTATGTTGGACGATGATTTAGTGAGATACCTGGCATTTCTTTGCTTGCTTTTCACTATCCCAGGCCCCAAACACTCTTTTCAGGTGAAGCAGCGATTTACTTGTACTTCTTTCAATGTAGTATACTATATTCGCTGCTCACAATGTGGTCTCCTCTACATTGGGGAGACCAAACACAGACTGGGTGACTGCTTTGCGGAACACCTCCGCTCAGTCCACAAGCAGGACCCCAAGCTTCCGGTTGCTTGCCATTTCAACACTCCCCCCTGCTCTCATGCTCACATCTCTGTCCTGGGATTGCTGCAGTGTTCCAGTGAACATCAACGCAAGCTAGAGGAACAGCATCTCATTTACCGATTAGGCACACTACAGCCTGCTGGACTGAACATTGAGTTCAATAATTTCAGAGCATGACAGGTCCTCCCTTTTACTTTTATTTTTAGTTATTTTTTTCTTTTTCCCTTTTTTAAAATATATTTTTCCTTTCTTTTTGTGTTTATTTTATTTTATTTCATCCTAGTTTGTTCAGTTTGCTTACCCACTGTTTTTTTTCATATTTGTACTTGCGGCTGTTCAATTTTCAGTCCATTAACACCCTATCTGTACTAATGCTATGTCTTTCAACACACCATTAACATATAGTTTGCCTTTGCTCCACGACCTTCTGGTCAGCTATTCTGTGACTTTGTCCTATTTACACCTTCTCCTTTGTTATCTCTTGTCCCACCCCCACTTTACTTGCTTATATAACCTTTTACATTTCTAATATTTGCTAGTTCTGAAGAAGGGTCACTGACCTGAAACGTTAACTCTGCTTCTCTCTCCACAGATGCTGCCAGACCTGTTGAGTATTTCCAGCATTTCTTGTTTTTATTTCAGATTTCCAGCATCCGCAGTATTTTGCTTTTATTTAAAACAGATAATCTGATCTGCTATCTCATTACTGTTTGTGGGAGCTTGCCCCATTTCCTATGTTATAACAGCGACTACAACCAAAAGTTCTTTATTGGCTGTGAAGTGCTTTGGGATGTTTTGAGATCTTGAAAGGTACTGCATAAATGTAAGTTTTTTTATGCATATGTGATTTTACCCATTGTTTCAAACCTAGCTGAGAGATAGTTTTAAAAAAGGAATAATTAAATAAGTAAAAGACTTCACAGTTTGGTGATATTCCTGTGCAAACTATAATTTATTTTAACAGTCACACACTTTCATTTTCTCACTGTGCTTTGTTAAATTTAAAGAATTTGTTGTGGATTAGGTAAAGGCCTGGAATTCTTTTTTATATGACACCTGCAATCTGAACTAACAGTCACATAATCTTATTTAGCTCATTGCCTTCATTGAACTACTTTGCTCAAAAATAAGAACCCTGAGTTGCTCTGACATCAGTTTATATAGCACAGGCAAGGGGAAGATTGCATTTAGCTCATTTTATGTAGCATTTTTCTATCAGCTACATTATTATTAAAATAACAAAATCCACATGGACCTTATTGGAGAGAAGTGCTGAGTTGGTGCACTTAGGAATGCCACATTCTACTTAAGCAGAAGCCAAGTAAACAAAGCCCATGAGACATTTTAATTGAAAGAAAGAACTTGCATTTGTATAATGCCCTTCATGACCTCAGGACATTCTAAAGTGCTTTACAGCCAATTCAATACTTTTGGAGTGTAGCCACTGTTGTAGTGCAGGAAACATGCACAGCAAGGTCCCAAAAACAGCAGATGATAATGACCAGATAAAGTGATTTTTCATGATGTAGGTTGAGGAATTGGCTTGGATACCAGAGAGAACACCTGCTCTTCTTCAGGTAGTGCTGTGGGATATCTTTCATCCACCTGAAAGGGCTTAACATCTCATCTGATGGCACAAAGCTCCCTCATTATTGCACTGAAGTGCCAGCAAAGATTACATGCTCCCATCCCTGGAGTGCCTCTTGACCCATAGCCTTCTGACTCAGTGGAAAGAGTGCTACCACTGAACTAAGGTTGACACCTGATGACTGAATTTTGTTTTCTCAGGTTATTCTTATTCCTCTCCTGAAGGTTCTCAGAGTGCAGGCAGTGTGAATTGATGTGTGGCTTTAGACGGTCAGTTGTTGGAATACAGAGGACAACAGAACCAAGCCTGATTCTGACTTCAGCACAAAATGCAGATTAAGGTATGGCAAATTTATATATTAGTAAATAATTTGCCTCAGTTTTGAAACTTCTGTTGAAGGTAACTGCAAAACAGGAATTGGTTCTGAAAAAAAATGAGCAGAATATAAGATAGATAAGTCATTGAGGCTTGGTGACATAACCCTAGGCTGTTGAAGGAAGTAAGAGGGGAGCTTGCAGAAGATCTGACCACAGTTCTTTTAATATTTAGATATGCAAATTGTTCTGAGGAACTTGAGAGTAGCCAGTGCAACATCTCTGTTGCAGAATGGTGAGAAGGCTAAGAAGTTAGTTCAGTTTAACACAACTTCTGGGTAAAATTTAGAATTCATAATTTGAGATCAAATTAGCGAATATTTACATGTGCATAAGTTAATTAAGTCAACTAGTAGGGCTGTTTAAGGTAAATCTTGTTTGAGCCTTTTTGAAGAAGTGGGTAGATAAAGGTAATACAGTCGATGTAAGGGCAGATTTTCCTCATAGTGTTTGGGCATAAACGATCTAATGGGCAGGATGTATGGAGGGAAAGAAGCAGGGAGGGTTGCACACTTTGTTAAAACCCATCCAATGTTTTTCCCATTAATAAAAATGGATTGAAAAAAAGGGCCCAAAATTTCCACAGTAACATTTACTGATGAAAATAAAGTGCTACACCTGCTGGCCTCTAGAGGGAGATGCACAGAAATTTCCTCAGTGTTCTCATTTGCTTATCCATTGGCATGAAAGTGGTGTAAGCAGCTGGAACGACAGGTAACTTTTGTGCAGCCTTTTATTTGCACTTTTGGGCTGTGTTATTCACCAGAACTCTTAGGGATGAGAAGGTAATGTAGGAACAGTGCTAGGCTCTTTCACTTCTCTCTCAATTTACTTCACTGCATATCTTTCTAATATTTTAATTAGATTTGGACAGAAATATGAATATTCAAGTGCATTGGTGCCCAAAGGATTGAAGGACATGACACCAAGCCAGAAGAAAAGAACTCAAAACTTCACTCATTCAGACCCCAAGCCCTCTTCAGGAGTATTGAAGGCAGAATGAACAGACTGCTGGGTGTGAGTGCTACCAAATCTTCCAGAATGGAGAGAGACAGACTGCCAACTCCATCACCCCAGGACTTACAGACCAGTGTGGCAAGAAGTACCACATCATCAACAGGGTAGCCAAGGCAAAACACTACACACCAACACCCTACACCCTCTTAAAGCAACACTTCTACATATTGGAAATTTGGGCATATCATTTTCCAAACAATAATGTAAATGTACGCCTCAGTTTCTTGGCATCAGGTGGCAGGACTATATCTCCAACACAGAAGTCCTTGAAGCGGCCAACACCCCCAGCTTATACACACTACTGAGTCAGCGGCGCTTGAGATGGCTTGACCATGTGAGCCGCATGGAAGATGGCAGGATCCCCAAAGACACATTGTACAGCGAGCTCGCCACTGGTATCAGACCCACCGGCCGTCCATGTCTCCGCTATAAAGACGTCTGCAAACGCGACATGAAATCGTGTGACATTGATCACAAGTCGTGGGAGTCAGTTGCCAGCATTCGCCAGAGCTGGCGGGCAGCCATAAAGACAGGGCTAAATTGTGGCGAGTCGAAGAGACTTAGTAGTTGGCAGGAAAAAAGAGAGGCGCAAGGGGAGAGCCAACTGTGCAACAGCCCCGACAAACAAATTTCTCTGCAGCACCTGTGGAAGAGCCTGTCACTCCAGAATTGGCCTTTATAGCCACTCCAGGCGCTGCTTCACAAACCACTGACCACCTCCAGGCACGTATCCATTGTCTCTCGAGATAAGGAGGCCCAAAAGAAAGAAGAAAAGAAAACGCCTCAGTTTCTAATAAGTGTTCCTCGTGATCAAACCTCCTTGCCAGGAGCATGAAGTCAGAAAGTTGCCTCTATAATACTTAGTTTTGGACACTATTATAGTGGAATGGAAATGGAAAAGGTGCAGTGCACATTCATAACTATGTTATGAAAGGGGATTTGTTAGAACTTTTTTCACTGGAGTTGAAAAGATTAAGGAGTGATTTGATAGAGTTTTTCAGGATTATGAAGGTATATAAGGTATATATATATATATATAAGCAATATATAGCTCAGCCTTGCCTTACAGATAACACTCTTGTGGACAAATGTGAGGTAATGCATTTTGGAAGGTCTAATGCAGGTATACAGTAAATAGCAGAACCCTTAGGAGTATTGACAGGCAGAGAGATCTGGGCGTACAGGTCCATAGGTCACTGAAAGTGGCAATGCAGGTGGATAAGATAGTCAAGAAGGCATACGGCATGCTTGCCTTCATCGGTCGGAGCATAGAGTATAAAAATTGGCAAGTCATGTTGCAGCTGTACAGAACCTTAGTTAGGCCACACTTAGGATATTGCGTGCAATTCTGGTCGCCACACTACCAGAAGGACGTGGAGGCTTTGGAGAGGGTACAGAGGAGGTTTACCAGGATGTTGCCTGGTCTGGAAGGCATTAGCTATGAGGAGAGGTTGGAAAAACTCGGATTGTTTTCACTGGAACGACGGAGGTGGAGGGGCGACATGATAGAGGTTTACAAAGTTATGAGCGGCATGGACAGAGTGGATAGTCAGAGTCAGTTATTAGGGGAGATAGGTTTAAGGTGCGAGGGGCCAAGTTTAGAGGGGATGTGCGAGGCAAGTTTTTTACACAGAGGGTGGTGAGTGCCTGGAACTTGCTGCCAGGGGAGGTGGTGGAAGCAGATACGATAGCGACGTTTAAGAGACATCTTGACAAATATATGAATAGGAAGGGAATAGAGGGATATGGGCCCCGGAAGTGCAGAAGGTGTTAGTTTAGGCAGGCATCAAGATCGGCACAGGCTTGGAGGGCCGAATGGCCTGTTCCTGTGCTGTACTGTTCTTTGTTCTTTGTTCTGTGTCAGAAGGTTGTGGGTTCTGTGATGTCTCTCAGGACTGGAGTGAGGTTTAGCCACATTTGGTATAGGATATGAGAAAAAGACAGCAGCAGCATGCTCCTGAACATGAAGGATTCTGTATTAGTTTCACTTTCCCTCTGCCAGCATGTGTATTCTACAGCAGCCTCTAGAGTACACAATGCAATTGCAATTTCAAAACACTACAACACCACAGGTTGAAGACCTGATCCAGAGACTTAAGCCCATAATCCAAGATGGCACTTCAATGCAGGACTGTTGCAGGTGGCATCTTTCAGATGCGACATTAAACTGAGGCCCACCCTGCCCTTTCAGGTGGAAATAAAAGATCTAATGACACTCTCCAAGAAGAGCAGGGAAGATGTTCTGACTAACATTTCTCCTTTATTTCTGATGATATTGCCTGACTGTGAAGTGCTTTAGAACATCCTGTGGTCATGAAAAGCACTGTATAAATTGTTTCATTTCTTTTCATTGGCAAGACTGTAAAGATAAAGATAAAACCAAGATAATCCCAAAAAGAATTAAAAGATCAGAAAAGCTTTCTTTACACAGTAGGTGCTTAGAATATGGAATTCTCTCTACCACAACTTATTGTTATAGCATAATCCATAAATTATTCTAAATATAAATTATATAATTGCTTATAAAAGAGGATTATTAAAGGGTGCAAAAGCAAAATGCTGCGGATGCTGGAAATTTGAAATACACACAGAAAATGCAGGAAATATTCAGCAGGTCTGGCAGTATCTGTGGAGAGAAGCAGAGTTAACATTTCAGGTCGATGACTTTTCGTCAGATGGGCTCTGACTTGGTTCTGACTTAGATTAGGTGACTGAAATGGAGAGAAGCACTGGTATAGGCTTGATGGTTCAAAGTGTCCGACTCTGTTCTGTTGTATTCTATGATTCTAAACACGTTGCAACCAGTTCATTTCACCCCAATTATTTTACTTTAGAAGTGGAACATGCACAGATAATGGTGGCAGTTAAAGATGTCTGACTAGGCAAAGTAAGACAAAGAGCTGGCACGTCAAAATCTTATTTGGACACATTTCTCTCTCAGGGTCAAGGTTCAAACTCAGTTATATTTTTTGATTGATGGGATATAAATGTTCTATTCAATCTTTCAGGGTAATCTATATGTCCCATCAAATTGGATCGCTACATGTTTTGCATCAAATTAAAAAGGTTTTACCTCCACTATTTCCCCTATCTGATGCAATTATGGCACACTGTTAAGATTTGTCATTGGGCTTTGATGTGTGATTAACAGGAATAAAATCTGCACGTCAGTAATTATTTCAGAAATTAGATTTATTTGTAAAACATGCTTCCAGGATGACTGAAGCCATTTAAAAGGCAGCAATCTAATCTCTGGATTCAAGCAACATCTTCAGTACAAGAGTTTTGTTCTCATGGTTTATGACATTGAGGCTTCGATTGCAGTATTACTTTGCAATTCCCTCCCACCTTTCTATTATTCAATAGAATCTATGGGCTAAAAATTGGATTCCCTCGCCCCGTTTTCGGGAGCCGGAGTCGTGATTTACAATTACCACCTGCCCCGTCCTGTTAAGGCAACCAGCGTGTAAAATTCGTGTTGCCTCCTCATTTCCACTATTTCAATGTGCAGCCCAGCACCGAATGCACGGTAGGCTGGCTGCATGCTCAACAGGGGGCCCAACAGCGTGCATGGCTAGCACATGTTCCAGCTAACCTGTATGTCTTAAAAACAGCCTTTTTTAATTCTTTCACGGGATGGGGGCATTGCTGGCTAGGCTAGCATTTGTTGTCCATCCCTAATTGCCCTTGAGAAGGTGGTGATGAGCCTCCTTCTTGAACTGCTGCAGTCCTACAGTGCTGTTAGGAAGGGAGTTCCAGGATTTTGACCCAGTGACAGTGAAGGAATGGTGATATAGTTCCAAGTCAGGATGGTGTGTGGCTTGGAGGGGAACTTGCAGGAGGTGGTGTTCCCATGCATTTGTTGCCCTTGTCCTTCTAGGTGGTAGAGGTTGCGGGTTTGGAAGGTGCTGTTGAAGGAGCATTGCTGCAGTGCATCTTGAAAATGGTACACACTGCTGCCACTGTACATCGGTGGTGGAGGGAGTGAATGTTGAAGGTGGTGGAATGTGTGCCAATCAAGTGGGCTGCTTTGTCCTGGATGGTGTTGAGTTTCTTGAGTGTTGTTGGAGCTGCACCCATCCAGGCAAATGGAGAGTATTCCATCACATTCCTGACTTGTGCCTTGTAGATGGTGGACAGGCTTTGGGGAGTCAGGAGGTGAGTTACTCGCTGCAGAATTCCCAGCGTCTGACCTGCTCTTGTAGCCAAAGCATTTATATGACTGATCCAGTTGAGTTTCTGGTCAATGCTAACCCCCAGGATGTTGATAGCCTGTCCCTCTTAAAGGGGAGCTGCACTCATTATAAGTAAACTGCTGCTGGTGTCTATGCAGGAACTGGCTGCAAGGAAAAGCAGCCCAAATGGAACAACAGGACCCTGCGAGGTCTCCCAGTTTTTCCAATGTGGTGCTGGAGGATTTAGTATAGGAGATTGAAAAGAGGAGAGAAGCAGTGTCTCCACAGTGGTTGCGGTGAGTGGGTGGGGGGGAGGGGGGGCGGTGGAGGTGGTGGTAGGGAGGAGGCCCTCAAGGAAAACCCTGAGAAGGGAATAGTGAATATTCACCAACATGATGTTCTGGGCATGGTTGCAGAACAACAGCACATTGATGGAGGGGTAGCCCATGTGGTTTCTGAACCTCTCCCCACTTACATGTGGGGCATGCATTCAATTGATGGCTGCCTGCGCCATTGGGAGTCCCCCAACCTTGGAAAAGCCTCATGCCTATCTCTGGTAAGAGAGAAAATTATGAAATCTCCTCTCCTGGCATACAGGGCCTCTGTCACCTTCCTGATGCAGCCAAGGGAAATGTTGGCTATGATGCCTGCTGCACCTGAAAGGATCCACTTCTGTATAAATTGAGGCCAACAGTGGCCTTGATGGCCGCTGGTACCACCGTCCTCGTTCTGCTGTGCAGCTGTAGACCCTGTTGAAGGGAGTGACACAGTTCAGTGACCATCTTTTTGCTGAATTATAGGCGCCTCAACCGTTGCTCCTGGCTGAAGTGGACAGCGGAGAGGTACTCCCAGAAAAACCTTGTTGGGTACGGCCTTCTGTGGAGGACCCTCCTCCTTCTCCCTCTGCACAGTTTCCCCTCTCTGCTGCCTGTGCTCCATAGCCCTGTCGTGTTGCAGGCCAAGAGGGATTGCAATTATAGCCCCATAACTCGAGCATGCTTTCTGTACACAGGGCAGAAAACTCCTCTCACCTCCCTGTCAGGATGCAGCAACACACCTTTCAAAATCCAACAAGTCACCAAATCTCCTCCAAGAATACACCCCAGTACTTCCACAAACTCTGCAACAACAAAAATAACTCAAAAGCACCTCACCTGGATGGCTGGCCCTTTAAATAACACTAGTGGAGAGTTCCTCATGCAGCTGACCAGATGTTTAGCTGGGAGAGTTTAGGAGATGGTGTTAACAGGACCTGTGCAGTCCGAATTGGCAGAATGTACATCAAGTCAGCCTGAGAGGCTGTCTGACGTCACAATCTGCGCACGATAAAAGTTTCCAGCACATGCCTGAGACACCCACGCAAGCGCCCTTACCAGCATGGGTGGGCCGTGCTGGAAATGGCTGAGCACATTATGCACCAATCCCCCCCCCCCAACCCCATTTTCAGCAACTCCAGCTTTGGTAGCATCAGCTCCACATTCTGGAGCTGAATTTTTCAGCCTATTTTTCTATAACACAAAAGTTTCTGTGAATGAATAGATTTTCCCTCCAGACATGCCATAGTTTTATGTTATACAATTAAAAGGATATGTAACAATAAGGTTCATAGGTACATCAATGATAAAAACTCTTTGATTCATAATTACAGTGCAAATATTTCTCGAACTTTTCATTCATGTACAATGTTGAATATATACTGCTCTGAGTGGAGCAATACATGTCATAACATCTGTGCAACCACAGCTTTTGATCTGCTTCCCTGTTCTGACTTAATTTTTCTCTGAGGTAATGGTCTGTGTTCACCGGCCTCAATGAGTCTGGATCAGCATCCTCAGTCTGCCACGGTGGCAGGTTTGAGGAACCAGCAGCATTCTTAAGAGCATAGTCCTCTTGTAGGCACCAGTCGGAACATAGTCACTGACACATGAGTGAGCAGAGGTTTCCTAGGTATCTGAGAGATATTGGTGCTGGTCTGAGGCACACAAAGGGTTAAAACAGGGTATGTTTGACTCTATGGGCTGAATTTTACCAGCCCCCTGAGGACGGGCTGTGAGGCGGGAAGTGTGGTGAAATGGCGGTGGAAGGTGTTGGGAGGGAAGCCCACCGTCTTCCCGCAGCCACGGGATACTTTCAACGGTGGGAATGGAGGCAGCTTGACTGCCCACCAACAGGAGGTGGACGGCCAATTAATTGGCCTATTTACGGCTATTTTACGATCCCGCTGGCATTTTACCAGCATCAGAACAATTCCCCGCTGGGAGAGGAGTCTGCCAGCTATAGCAAAGTGGCCTCCCAGCAGCTTCTCGGGGGTTCCTTTCTTTCTGGAGGCTCGAAGGCCCATGGAGAGGCTCAGCAGCAGCAATGGCCACCCCCGTGGCCTCAATGCCACCCCTCCAATTGCCAGGCTTACCTGCCTGGCCCCGGTGTATAAAAAAAAGGTTACCTGCGAGGCGCCTCTATTGGTGGCACTGCAGAGCTGCCAACCCTCGGATTGGGCCGGTTGCTCAGAGAGGCAGGCCGCCATTCTTAATTGGACGGCCTTCCCGGCAGCAGCGTCTTAATTGGCTACTGCCTGTAAAATGGCCCCTGCAGTCCCAGCATTCACCTGTGTGGGCTCAGGAGCCGCTTTTGGTCCTGATCACATGACCCATGGCATGCCGGTAAAATTTTGGCCTCTGTGAGTTAATTCTTCATTATGTTCTTCACCGTGTCTTAACAGAGCTGTTTATATGAATAATCATACATATTTTTGTCCATTATTTCCCTTTCTGTGTTTAGTTTTCCCTCTGGTGAAAGATCAGGCTGATTTCTAACCAGCTGCCAAGAGGATGGCCTGCATATCTTTTCTTCCTTTGAGCAAGATGTTTCTCCTCCTGATTTGTAAAATGATGAGAAAGTGTAAGAAAAGCCTAGTGTAGTCAATTCATAGAAATGAGGTAGTGTAGAAATGAAGGATAATCACACAAGGCTGCAATACTAACAAAGGCTGGAATTTTCTGGGCCCTTTGGGGATGGGCTGGGAGATGGGAAGGGTGTCAAAGTGGTGCGGGAAGGCATTGGGGGGGATGGGGAGGTGCCCAACTTCTTCCCGCTGCTGTGCCATTTTGCCAGCAGTGGGAAAGCTGGCCCCTTGGCTGCCTGCTGGGAGGCCAATTGAGACACTTAAGTGGCCAATTAAGGGCTACTTCCCATCTCCGTGGCCTCCCAGCAGGCACGGGGGGGGGGGGGGGGGGTGGGAGGGGTAGCGACATTTCATGCCCCACAGAGAGGTTCCTGGGTGGCAGTAGCCACCCCTGGGGCAACAGCGCTACGCTGCTCAATGACCCACCCCCAATTCAATTGCCGGGGGCTGGTTGCGAGGACCCGACTACCAGCAATGCAACTTACCTGTCTGCGAGGGTGTCTGTCCATTGGGGCACCCTCTCTCTGCAGCTGCAGTCTCAGCAATGGACACTGCCAGCAGTGATGCTGCTGAGGCTGCTGAGCTCTTGGGGGCAGGCTGCCATCATTAATTAACTGGCAGCCCCTTTAGCAGCCACTCAAATGGCTGCCACTGGCAAAATGGAGCCCCGGGTCCTGCCGCCCGCTGAAGCATGGTCACCTCCTGCTTTCGACCCCAGCAGTGGGACTTCTGCCATCTCAGGTAAATTCAGCCCCGAGTCTCACTAGATCCAAATGTAAGTTGGGTTGACACACCAATAACCTGATTATCCAACCCTTCCTCAGCACTGATGAGGATTCATGCCAGCAGAGGTGCTTCGTGAAATTCTGCCTAAGGTGTCTAAAATATTGCCAAAATTGCCCTTATTATTGAGGGAGGGTTCCTATTTCACCAGGCATACCTTCTGGCTTGTACTTAGGTTGCACAGTTGTTGTGGTATTGCTTTAGGTGCTGCAATACTGCTTAAGGGGTGTAGCTGAAACAGCTACCCATCATCAGACAGGATGTAATGCACAGACCTTTGCGACCTCGAAACACTTGCAGCAAGCAGCTGAAGGAACAATAACATAAAGCATCTTCCCAGCATTGTTCTGTAAGTTAGTATTTTCAATAAAGGAACCTACATTTTGGATTCAGTGATCTTGTTTGCGTGATTGGTGTGTCCATGTTACAACACAAAAACATAATATGATGGCAGCTGGTGGTTGTTGAAGGTATTTCAAATTTCTGCAGAGACTGGAAAGCTGAGCCCATCCGCTTGCTGCAGAAGCTCTGGAGTGAAGTTTTCCAAGATCACCAGGTTCGCCTGCGATCCTTGCGGCAGCGTGGAAGTCTGTGTAAGTGACTCTGCGATATTGTTAGCATCTAATACACAGCAGGTTCATATCCTCGGGACATGGCACATCGCACCAAGATTCTACAGCTTTGTTTTTCGGGAACATGAGTCTGATTCAAGCTGCGATTACGGTTTGCTGTGGAAGCAATCCAATAAAAGCCCACTCCATCTGTGCGTAGCAACCCCCAGGTGTTTGAGAAAAGGCCAGAAGACTTTTATAGCCATTTTTCTTCTTCTCCTAAAGGTTTCATGAGAGTCAAAAAAAAAAATTTTTGGCTCCATTACCGGCCTTTGCATTGATCAGGAGAGCCATCAAAGAAAGAAAAAACATCACTAACTCTCTCTCCCCACCGCCATTACAGAGTCTTTTCATGTTGAAATTGCTGTTCATAGGCAGGGCTGAAGAACAGCATGCGGTCCAGGAAACAGTCCACTTAGTCATCTTTGCACTGACGTCGTCCTTCGTGGGCGGAGCCTAAATTCAACACGTGGCTCAGGAGATAGTTCCTTTTGTTCTGACTCGGAAATCGCCCTTCGTGAGTGGGGCCTCGAGAGTGTGCGAGACCAGACCCAGCACCATGCTCGCACTGTCTTTCGCTCTCTACTGCCCCGTAGGCTGTGGCAGCCAGTGGTATTGCAGACAGTGATTTGCTTTTTTAAAAAACGGCAGGAAGTTTTTTAAACAGCTGCAGTAATTTATTTTTCTACATAGCAGCAAGGCGGATTTTTTTGGCTACAGAGAAAGCCTGTACTGCCAGTGACAACAGAACCTGACCTCTTAAGGACTGTCCAACTTTAAATCTTTATTCCGACCACTGATGCTGATCCACACAAATTGTCAACTAAATTTCCATCTCTGAACCGGAAGGTAGCGGACCTCCTCACTAAATTTAAACCATAAAAACAGCGAATAGAACTGTGTTTTCTTGACTTGGCCATAGTTGAGCAGATAAGCAAGCAATTAAAGTCAAGATTGCCATTGGAAATGAAGGCCTACACAGGTTAAATACATCCAGTCTTACGGAGGATGACTTAAAGGACCCGAGTAAAATATGCTCCATATTGCAAGACCAGTTAAAAGTCAAGCTCAATTTCAGAATACACCACCTCGTGTTTATAAAAGCAAAATACTGCAGATGCTGGAAACAAGAAGAAATGCTGGAAATACTCAGCAGGTCCAGCAGCATCTGTGGCGAGAGAAGCAGAGTTAATGTTTCAGATCAGTGACCATTAGAACCTCGAGTTGATGTTGTTCCAGCAGCAGCCAAAGGAGACGGCAGACCAATTTGTGAGCCGATGTAGAGATAAGGGGTGTGACTGTGATTTTTCGGACACAGCTCTAGCTGACAGGATTACGGAGATTGTGATAGCTTCCACACCCATTGAAGCATTCCAAAGAGAACTACTTGAGAACCCCAAAGGCTACAATTTAGATGCCTTGCTTAAAAGCAGTCGTAAATTAGAAGCCATCCTTTTGGGCAGGCAGAGCCTACAAGCCCTGTGCGCTTCACTCTTATTGGCACTGTTCAAAGCACAACCAAACGTGACAAGCCATGTTTTTTTTTATTTGTTCAGGGGATGTGGGCGTCACTGGCTATGGCAGCATTTGTTGCCCATCCCTAATTGCCCTTGAGAAGGTGGTGGTGAGCTTCCTTCTTGAACCGCTGCAGTCCATGTGGTGTAGGTACACCCACAGTGCTGTTAGGAAGAGCGTTCCAGGATTTTGACCCAACGACAGTGAAGGAACGGCGATATAGCTCAAGTCAGGATGGTGTGTGGCTTGGAGGGGAACTTGCAGGTGGTGGTGTTCCCATGCATCTGCTGCCCTTGTCCTTCTAGGTAGTAGAAGTCATGGGTTTGGAAGGTACTGTTGAAGGAGTTAATTTGTGCACAACAAGCTCCCACAAACTACAGTGTGATAATAGATAATCTGTTTAAATGATGCTGGACGAGGGATAAATAATGACCAGGATAACAAGGAGAACTCCCCTATTCTTCTTCAAAATAGTGCCATCAGATATTTTATATCCACCTGAGAGGGCAGAAAGGGCCTCAGTTTAACATTTCATTTGAAGGATGGCACTTCCTATAGTCCAGCATTCCCTCAGTACTGCACTGAGGTGTCAGCCTAGGTTTTGTGCTCAAATCTCTGGAGTAGAGCTTGAACCCACTGCTGGGAGGTGAAATTGCTACCACAGAGCCAATGTTGACATCTTCATTATAGATTCATGTTGCACCATTAAACTTCCATGGGGCAGCATTTTTTGGTTTTCACTAAAAGGGGAGATTGTCTATTTTTCACAAAAAAGTCTTGTTTATATTTCATCTGAGTCCTTTTGCTTGAGGGTTTATACATTCTTTAGCACATTCCTGTTATATATTATATGGAGCCATGGAGAGCATTTGTTCTGGAGTATTTGCCTTCAGGTATCACAAGAATGTTCCCCAACTGAAAATATCTTTTCATTAGCACTGTTTCTGCTGCATTTTCTGAACTTCTGTGCAACCCAGCTGCCTGTGTAGAGCACATGAAAAACTCTGATGTTCATGACAAGCACATTGTCTGATTCTCTTCCTATAGTGATAATTGCAATCCAGGATAACTTTGATTGAGATTAGCAGAGAACCGGTTCAAAAAAACCATAATGAGCCCTTTTATAAGGAAAAAGGAAGTTTCAATTTTCAGAATTGATTATGTTTTGCAAAATTGCTTTCATCTCTTTTGTAAGCAGAATTTCTCTCATCTCCTTGGAGGACATTTTCTCACAAGTAGGCGCAGTTGATGTAACTGCCAGAAATTGACTGTGCTGAAACTCTTTTTTGGTCAGTTTACATTGTGTTGTGCTTTCATGTAAAGCAGCTTCAAGTGGTTTAAAAAATACAAACAAACCATCATATTTATTTAGTTACACTTTTTGAGGGCTACACGCTATCAGCGATGCAATTACTTCATTAAGGAGATCAGAGGACATCAACTTTAACCTACCTCTAACCCTCTGACTCCTGTCACTGTAACTGCGTTGCTTTCGAAATTGCCATATCCTGCTTTAAATGTATGTGCCAACTGCTGTTCAGACTCTTAGGTAGACATATGAGATCCAGTTGGGTATTCATCTAATTTGTTTTGCCTTTCTTGCTGTCAGAATCTGATAAGTGGACCCTCTTGTGCCACCTTCCATATCAGTCCTAAAGTACTTTGACATGCCCATTAATTCCCAGCAGTGCATTACTAGAGATGTAGTCCTTTTGCTAAGCACATTGTGTCTCAGACATGATTGATAGCATTGTTGTACTCTAGGTGGCCTCTGACTCTTGTAATTTAACAATGTGACTTTTATTGGTAATACCAACGCTAAGAGTCACTTTGTGCTCCCCTATGAATGCTGAGAACATTTGCTGTATCGAAAAATGAGCTGCAATCTGCAGATTACTTTCCACTTCTTCACTTTAAAGACTGCGAGGGTGGAATTTTATGGGTCCTGTGGCGACAGGCTTGGTGGCAGGGGTGCCAGTAAAATGGTGGTGGAACGCGTCAGAGCAGAACACCGACGTCTGCCCGTTGCCGGACAAATTTCCTAATGGTGGTTGGGCAGCAGGATTGCAATCACACAGAATGGTGGTGGGCGGGCACTTGAGGCTCTTAAGCAGCCAACGAACAAAGATTTTGAAGCGGATTTCAAATTTTCCCTGGGGCACACGGGTTCCATGGAGTGTCAACGGCTCACCTACTAGAAGGAGGCAAGAATTCAGCAGCGGGTGAGTGGTAGCTGGAGATAGCAGCCGTTGAGTCCAGCTACATTGTCAAACAGGCCGGCTGAGATTCATTTAAGCAAGGGATTGAAAAGTTGGAGGGTGTCCACAGTGGGATCCCATATTGGAGGACACTTATTGGAAGGGTCTCTTCCAGGTCCATGTCATCTAGTGCAGGCAGCACGAGGGGGCTGAGTGGCTTTGAGCCTTGGGGGCTCCAATGTTCAATAGCTGTTCAGCACTCAGAGTTTGACTCCTCCAGTGAGGAGGAGAGTGATAATGAGAGACAGGTTCAGCCACATGGAGCGGGGCTGCAACAGCCAGAGGAGCAGCAGCCTCATGAGGGTGTGAGGGGACTTTGACCAGGGGGACGCATAGGGCCAAGAATGCAGACTAATGTTCACAGAAGGCACTACCCAGTTTACAGACAGAGGCTCTGCTGCATGGAGATCTCAGATCACCAGTGTCTCCGAAGACTGTCCAGGCAGGTGGTAGCGGACCTGTGCAGGATGCTGGAGGAAGAGTTGAAGCCAATGGGATGTGGTGGCCACCCATTGCCTGTGGTGGTGAAGGTGACCATGGCATTGAACTTTTACACCCCAGGATCATTCAAGGGAATGTCTGGAGACATCTGTGGGATATTGTATTCAGCAGCCCATCACTGCATCAAGCAGGTGTTAGATGCTATGTACCAGAGGGCATAAGGTCAGGTCAGTTAGACCAAGAGGGCGATAGGATTTGGGACCATTGGCAGCTGCAGGGGATAATCGACTGCATGCATGTGGTCACCAACACTCTTGCAGAGCAGCCAGATGCCTTTGTCAGCAGGAAGGGATTCTGCTCACTGAATGTTCAATTAGTCTGCGACCACTGCATGAGGGTCCTGAGGGTGTGTGCACAGTTCCCAGGAAGCTGCCACAACTTGTACATCTTGAGACAGTCCCATGTGCCTCAGCTTTTCAGGTCAGCCACATGTCTTCGTGGATGGAAACTGAGTGACAAGGGATATGCACTAAAGACATGGTTGCTTACACATGTGAGGAACCCCAACACAGAGGCAGATGACACGTACAACTGCTGCCATATGAATATAAGGGTAACAATTGAACAGGCCATATGCCTGCTGAAAATGGGGTTCGGTGCGTGAATAGATGTGGGGAGACCTGCAGTATCCGAGGAGGAAGAGTATGAGTTTCGGGGGGGCGGAGGAGGTGGAGACAAGGTGGCCAATGGAAATGCGCCCACAGATCCAATGCCAACGGGCATTAGCATGCGTCCCAGGGAGACATGTGACTCACTCAGAAGCACACATTTCTCCTGAGATACCATTAAACACCCCTGGAAACGGATTCAGTCTTCTCTGTGATATAGCCTTGGTAGACTGGCACTGCATCATTCCAAGGGGTACATTCACCAATGCCCTCATCGTATGCCCTCCATTTCAAGTGCTCACCATTTGGTGATAAGACGACTGGTACAGAAATGAACAGATGACGCATTACAAGACCTTTAAAGTAGCATATACATCTAACGCTTTGGCATTCAGCATAGAATTATCACCCAGTGAAACCCCAAGTAAAACTAGGTGGATTTACACGAATGCTCCTGGGTGTTCTTATGTTGTGCTGTCCCGGCACCTACAGTTGAAGTAGAGGCAGGCTGCTCCCTGTTCTGCTCCAGTGCATGAGATGGCCTCTGGATACCTGAGCCCCAAAGGGACCTCTGTCATCAGGGTTTCAGGAGGTGGCACCATCAAAGGGCCGAGGAGCCGCCGTCAACGCAAGCAGCACCTTGAGAAGAGCTTCCACAGGCTTCAGGCAGCTGCTGCTCCACCTTATAGGCCCACATGCCCTTTCCTGCTTACCTGGAGTGGTTGAACACCTATCACCAGGTTCAGGCGCCTCAGGGCCATCTTGCCTACCCATCGCTCAAAAGAGCTATTGGATGAGGCCAAACTATGGAGGCCAGCGTGCACCTTCTGCATCCAACGGGTGGTATGCTGCACGTGGTTCTCCATGAGGGTTGCCACTCTCTCAATGGAGGAAGCCATCAGCTCATAAGCCAGAGACATGACGTCACTCAAGGCATGGATGGACTCCTCCATCGTATGTGCATGGGAACGAACAGTCTCTGGAAACTCTGGCAATTGTCCACACATTTCTCCTGTTGCTCCAGCAACTGCCACTTTGATGCTGACTCCCAAAGTTTAACATCTGCGTGAAGCTGTGGCCGCCGACCTACATGAGAGAACACAAACAGTTGTGGTTAGGCTGTGTCGATCTCATCATGATATCCATGCATGATGTGGATCTCCAGAAGTATGCTAGAGGTTGATTAATGACAATCCTCACTGTCTTGCGTGGAGTCTTGCTATTGAGCGGCTGCCCTGGGTCCCTGCTAACTCCAGTGTCTTCTTCTGAGCTGTCGAGAGAGGCCATATATCTGGAATTCCTCCTCCAGTCCTTGAGATCTCTCTGGTGTTATGAGCCTGCTTGTCCTGCATGTGGAAAGAGGGAGATAGTCATACTTTTCAGAAAGAACAATAGGACAGTTCTGCTAGTGGTAGCCCCTCATCCCCTGCTGGGGTTTCGTATGTAGCTCATCCTCACGTCAGCTCTCAGGGGAGTTAATGAGGTGAGCTTTGAAAGAAGGTGGCCTGTGGCCGAGATGCAGCCATGCATCTGGGAAGATATGGTGATGCCTAACCACCTTTGCCAGCACCTTTGTAGTGCCTCCCTCCCCATGTCCTGCTTCTTCCTGCATAGCCACTTACATTCGCCAAAATGGAGAGGTGTAGAGCATTCACTTTGCAGAACAAAGGAGGTCATTGATTCTCTTCCTGCACTGCACCCATGTTTGGGGTGGGAGTGGGGAGTGACCGTACAGCCCCTGACCTCCACTGCGATCTCCATCCAGGCTTGCTTGGTCAAGCGGGAAGACCTCTCCTTCCCATCCCTGGGGAAGAGGACCTCCTGCCTGTCCCTTGCAGACTGGAGGAGAATCTCCAGGGAGACATCACTAAACTGTGGGGCCACCCTGTGTCTTGCCTCTGCCTTACTGTGGCATCCTTCTCTGGGGCATGGGAGGTCCAGGAATTACTCCATCTCCAGTTTCAACAGAGAACAGGAAACAGCAATGGACTCAAAGGCAACAATGAAAGCAGGGCTGGCAAGGCTTTAAATATGGCGCCAGCACCGGCTCCTGAGTTATCTGACGCCTTATTTGCACCTCGAAGCCCGCCTCCATCGCGTGAATGGATGGGCCTCCATTGGAATAGTTGGCCAGTGGGACCACCACACATGTGATGAGTGGTGACAATGCCCATTTCTGGGTCCGCCGCTGGGACCTGCAGCTGTTTCACTAAATTCAGCCCTATATGTGTGAAGGCTGGTGACTCCCCTTTAAGTATGGCGCCTGCCTTTGACCTGTTGGAATTTCCTCCCTCCCGCCACCCGTTATTTGGCCGGCACCCCCACCTGACGTTAATTGGCCCACTACCCATCTGTGCGGCCGCACAATCCAATTTAACCCCGGTCTCAGGACTTCCTCTCTTTTGGGAAAATTCAGCCCTCTCTCCCAAAACTACTGCAGTAACCGGCACCTCACTATAACTATAGAATTTTAGTGTACATAAGGGGGTCATTTGGCCTGTTTTGTCTCTGCTGCCTCTTTGCTCGAGCAATCTAAAACTAATGCCATTGCTCCACTCTTTCCCCATTGCTGTGAATCATCATCTGTTTCAAATAGTTTTCCAGCTTTCTCTAAAAGATGCAATCAACCACTCACTTAGGCAGAGTATTCCTTGCTGCAACAGTCCTCTGCGTAAAAGAAATTTCTTCTAATCTATCTCTTCACTCCCTTTGTGACAGATTTAAATTGATGACTGATTCATCAACCAGAAGAAATATCCTTTCCCTATTCATCTTATGAATACCCTCCATAATTAAAAAAACTCTTAAATTCCCTCTCAACCTTCTTTGCTCCAGTGTAAAAAGTCCCAACATCTCAAATCTCTCCTCATAATACCATCCATGACATCATCCTGGCAATCCTACATTATACATCTCAATGGTTTTAGCATCTTTTCTATAATGATGCATCTCAAGCTGCACACATTGTTGCTATAAAATAATGGTGAGGCTAACAGTGCTTACTGTTATGTATATGCATATCAGACAGCAACTTCTGGTGACTGCACAAGTGCAGTGAAACATAGAACTTTGAAAGTTGCTGTCTAAGATACCCTGTTCCTCCAAAAGCTTCCTGAAAATGGCATCTTGTCATCTGACTCACCATTCAAATACATTGAATAGCATGGCCTGCCTGTATGTACCTCATAGATACAGACAACACTCACCAAAAAAAGTTAGGCCTTGTCCATTCTAGTTTAACACCCTCTTAATAGCATGGCATGTCTTAATTACTGCCAAACAACCACTCTGGCACTGACAATTAACTTTTATGTATGGAGTCTCATTCCTTTAGCTTTTAATTATTGCTGGAAATTTAAAAAAATATATACTTTTTATTTTCTTTCTTTCTGCCTCTTACCCCTTTCTCTTAATTAAATCATTCTTTCTCTCTCTTTATCTTGCCTCATTTGACATTGAATTTAATATTCCAACTTATACTTACTGGTTCAGACTCTGCTGCCTTGTATCGATTCTTCAATCTGATTGATTAGGAAATACATTTGCAAGCCCTGTTCAAACAGGTTAACAGATGTCCTTTAGAGGGCAGAGCACTTTTTGGACAGTTGGCTGGCAGGAACTTGCCTTGCAAAACTCCACAGAAAATCCGTGGGTAAATTTTCTACTCGGAGCAAAATCCAGCCTATCATTCTAATTGTGTGGCCTAATCAATGTTTTACATAAATTCATCATTACTTCTTTACTCTTGTATTCTTTGCACCCAATTTATAAAACCTAAACTGCAATTGGCCTTTATTATGGCTTTATCTACCACATGAGTATATCCTCTCCCCCTTGACAGCACCTACCCAAGTCAGGCATTATTCTCATTTTAAAAGGTTGCATACTGTTTGGATTATTTTGAATAGTATGAGATACATTCAAGAATTTCTCCCACTTATTATCACTTATTTAGGTTGCCTAAAGAATGTGTAATGTTATACTAAAAGTCAAGAGATCACCCAGCAGTTGGATTCTCAGATCCACAATGTTTCATGGCCTATTTATTTCAGAATGTATTTCCACCATATTCTTGTGACAGCTTAGAGATCAGTTGTTTAATATCATAAGAATATCTACTATATATAGATTGTTTCGGTGAGAGGTTTCATAGCCAGTACTGTGGCTACTTTAAGTCGGTTAATGTTGGTTGTCTAGATGGAATGCATGTAACATTTCAACCAAGAGTTGGTTCACAACTATTTCAATTGTATCTCTGTGGGTTCTTTTTATTCTCTAGTGCCTCTAATTATATTTAAGCTTAAATGCAAGGCGGGTGAGCTATGGGAAATGGAAGTTCTCTCATCCTAATCTTCAACAAATGAGAAGATACTCAGCCTGCCCACATGATGAAAACAATTACAATTTTTCACAGTGTTATGATATTCCCATATTTATCTTCAATTTCATTTGCTATCAAACCAGAACTTTTGTGGGATAACTTGCTGTGATTACTGTCTCAACAAACAGTCCAAATTACCAGCCTCATTACTCTGCTTTGTCCTGAGAGTGGATGAATGGCTTGAGACAGACTTCTGAGAGGGCCTCAGGCTATTATTAAACCTAGTTTTGATCCATTTGGTTTGGTTTAATTGTGTAGGATACTTTTTGATCTTCCTTTGTATCAGCCTAATATTCAGGGAAAAAGAAGTTAGGATGGTGGCCTTTGTTTTTCAGTTCCCCTATTTCTATGCTACTAAACAGTAATGTTATAAGAATCTGTATTTTATATTTTTTATTGGAGGGATTGTAGCCATTATTATGGTCACTTAGGTTGGTTACTATTTGTATGTCAGGAATCTCTGAGCTGTATTTCTCACGTACGTACACTTCATCAAGGATGTAAATTGATCAATGTTTTGAGAGAAAAATACTTGACTTTTATTAATTTGAAAGATACTCTCTTGAGCTATGCAAAAGTTACAAAGATCAATACAGAAGAAGGAGGTCATCCAGTCCACTGATTTTACCATTCCACAGCAAACAACTGCCTATTCCCTAGCTAGTTCAACAGCTTTATTTTGTTTCTCCAATATGTGAAGTCTTGCCATTACTGACATTGAATATCATTTTCTACTACTTTGCCCATTTGTAATCTAGATCCTTCTGTAATTTTTTGGCTACTTCACCACATCATGCTGTTCCCTTAGTTTTATGACATCTGCAAATCTGCCCAATTTTCTAAATCCAGGTCATTTGCGCAAACTAGAAACAATAGAGAATCTAACAACAATCCCTATACTTAGCACATCTCCCCAGCCTGTTATCACTCCCCTAATTATTACTAGGTGCTTCCTTATTCAAAACATTATCATCCATATTCAAAACACTATAATCTAGTTCAAATGTTTTCTTTTTAATCTTATAACCATACTTCATAATAAATTAGCTCTATGTTATTTTATCCTGGGCCAGGATCCCCAGTGGATAAGCTTTGCATTTGGAGGTCCTATCCCATTACAGGGGGAGCTACAGTAAACAGGGCACCACAGAAAATTAATTGTTTTATCGACTCAAATTAGAAAATTGTAAAACAAAAGATGGGTTGCTTGGTTTTATCAAAAGTTCCCTCCTTCTGGGGAACTCTCATAATTGTTCTGGTGACATGCCCAATGCCACCATCTTGGACTGAACAAAACAAGAGCTTTGTAGGCAGATGCGGCTTCCTGGCCGTGATATATATTCAACCGTAAGGGAAGGACAACACAACATTGATTGCTCATTCAGGCAATAATGATGCAAGGTTAATCTCAGACCTGCAAACCAGCAGATTTTCTCTTCATATCTCCTCTTCAATTCAATCTGTCGTAATGTAAGAAGCAAAGCAATTGCAGTATGGGTAATGCAGTTGTATCTGATCTGTAAATAATCTTGGCAACTAATTTAAGGGGATTCAAAACAGGTGTTACTCATCTTCATAGAAGTATGACATTTGTGGGAGAAACCTAGATGGAAGAAAGCAATGATAAAAAGGGTGTACAATGGATTGCAATAAATTTGCCAAACAGTCATTTTTCTCAGAATTATTGCAAATCACTAATTGCAAATATATTGCTTGATTGGCAGAATGGGCAGAGAGGTGGCAGATGGAATTTAATACTGACAAGTGTGAGGTGATGCATTTTGGCAGAAGGAATAGGGGAGGCAATATATACTTAATGGCACCGTTCTAAAGAATGTGCAGGAACAGAGGGACCTGGGGGTGTATGTGCATAGATCTTTGAAGGTGGCAGAACATATTGAGAGAGTGGTTAGTAAAGCACATGGGATCTTGGGCTTCATAAATAGAGGCATTGAATACAAAAGCAGGGAATTTATGCTGAACCTCTATTCAGCTCTGGTTAGGCCCCAACTGGAGTATTGCATCTAATTCTGGTCACCACACTTCAGGAAGGATGTGAGGGTACTTGAGAGGGTGCAGAGGAGATTTACCAGACTGGTTCCAGGGATGGAGGATTTTAGTTACAAGGTTAGGTTGGAAAAGCTGGCTTTGTTCTCCTAAGAACAAAGGAAATTGAGGGGAGATTTAATAGGAGTGTACAACATTATGACAGACTTAGATATGTTAGACAAGGAAAAGCTGTTCCCATTAACAAATAGTGCAAGGACTAGAGGACACAGATTGAAAGTTTTGGGCAAAAAAATTGAGGGCCAATATGAGGAAGCACTTTTTAATGCAGTGGGTGGTAATGACTTGGAAATCACTGCCCACAAGGGTAGTGGAAGCAGACACAATCAATGACTTCAAGAGGAGGTTGGATGGTCACATGAGAGAAATAGACTTGCAGGGCTACGGGGATTGAGCAGGGGAGTGGGACTGACTGCATAGCTTGTGGAGAGCCGGCATGGACTTGATGTGCCGAATGGCCTGCTTCTGTGCCATAAATGACTCTATGATTCACAATAATCCTGCATGAATTTGGAGGTGCTAAATATACTTATGCAGCCGAAGCGCTTTTTGCATAAATAGTGTGTCATTGATGGCAATTCTACAGTGCTCCCACGCAGACCTTCACTATAACACAAAGCAATCATAAGCCAACCTTTTGTGGGACCCAATGATGGGGAGGAGGAGACACAAGCAATAAATCTCGCTTTCTAGTGTGAGGCGGGAGGCTCTCAGCACTGGAAAATATGGCAATTTTTGAGGTATCTGCTTGAGTTTTCTGGAGCTCCAGAGGCAATGAAAATCATCCCATGGTCAGTAATAGTATACTTAGTCTTGCTCTGTACATTCATGGTTATATACAGCTTTTTGGTTTGTATTGACCTTTAGTTGTAACAACACTGCACCATATTAGTTGATATAATTAAGTGCTATAGTTTGCAGTATATTTACTGGTAACACTAAATTGAATTTATACTTTTCACCAGATCAAATGCTAGAGGTGTTCACACTGCAAAATGTTACTGTTTACACTATATTGGATGTTACAGTTCACCTTCTATTAGGTGTTACAGTTTCTATTAGATGTTATAATTTGCAATCCTTAGGTGTAACAGTTTGCTATAGCTGTTTCACTTGGTACTATATTAATGGTGTGAAATTTTTCACTCCATTGAAAGTAAGTTTGCACCATATTCAATATTAGAGTTTTCACACAATTGGATGCAACTGCACTATGTTCAGTGTATGAATATCTGAAGATATTTTGCACTATTTACAGTGTCATGATTTGGGTTCTACTAAATACATTACAATTTACACTGCTAAATATTTCTGTTTGCACTATATTAGATGTAAATTTGCACTAGATTGGTTATTACAGTTTTCTCTCGATTAGCTCATACAGGCTGCACGATGAGTTATTTACAGAAGCACAGTAATTGAATATTCACTCTGGGTGGCATAATTTGAACACGTTGACAGGAAACAGGTGTAAATTTTTGTACCAAACTGCCACACCCCTAAGTATAACAAATTTAGAATGAGCCCCACAGTGACCGGGAGCTGGTGCCAGATCGGATTACAGGTAGGGAAAAGGAAGGGTTTTGAATAGCTGTAATTCGTTGTAGAACCCACAATAAACACATTTCCATTTCAGATTTCGAATCCTTTATGTTTTTAGGATTTTAAAGCGAAACAAAACATGATCAAAGAAAGGATGATTAAATTGAAAGAAAATAACATCAATGGAAGGGAATCCAAATCAAAAATGAATTGGAATAAGAAATTAGTTGAACTACTGTTTTCCTTTTACATAGAAACCATAGTAAAGAAGATAATAGTGAACTGGAAACACAGAAAAAGTAATGCAGAGCAAATTGCGTGCTGACTGGCTGGTAAGTGTTATTTGTTGCTAGATCAGTGCTCTGT
Source organism: Heterodontus francisci (assembly GCF_036365525.1). Lineage (NCBI taxonomy): Eukaryota > Metazoa > Chordata > Chondrichthyes > Heterodontiformes > Heterodontidae > Heterodontus > Heterodontus francisci. Next base: position 70,563,775 of record NC_090388.1, on the reverse strand, counting down.
GATGCTTCTTGATAGTGAGCCCCTTCAAAAACACCAGTAACATAGGTCCCAAAATCAGCATCTTGACAAGGCTATTTGACTGTCAACAGTTGCCAATTGGGAGCAGGCTTTCTTTCTATTTTGGTGCCAAAAGTATTATTATGGGATGGATAGATGGTTGGAGTCTGGGTTTGTGGAGTGATCCTGACCTCAGCTCCAAACTCATCAGTGATCTGAAGATTTGACTTGCTTTGCCCCTTGAAGTGAGCAGAGCTGAGGGTGAAATATGTCCCAACATTTGGACAGTCAGTCAATTGCAGAGCTGCAGAACCAGGTCCAGATCAGAGAGGAGGTAGGACACAGCAGCAGCTACACAGAGGGTTGAATTCAGCAGCAGCAATCCTACCCAGAGCTTCAAAGGGATCAAAGCACCAACATGGACTATTGGAAACCTCCGGTACAGTGCGAGATCTGCAATGATTCCAACTAATAAGTGGATAGGTCACTTTCCTCAATGAAAGAAAGTTAGAAGGATTTGATGACTTATGATTCTGCATCACAGTGTGTAGTAGTGATGATACTATTTGCTTATTATTACTTTGGCCTATTATAAAGTACTATGTGATGTTGTTTGTGTATCTATAGTTAAAGTATTTAATAATATCAATATTTAGCGAAATATATGCTCCAAACTATGACCATGACCCCCAGCGGCACAGTGGCGCAGTGGTTAGCACTGCAGCCTCACAGCTCCAGGGACCCGGGTTCGATTCCGGGTGCTGCCTGTGTGGAGTTTGCAAGTTCTCCCTGTGTCTGCGTGGGTTTTCTCCGGGTGCTCCGGTTTCCTCCCACAAGCCAAAAGACTTGCAGGTTGATAGGTAAATTGGCCATTATAAATTGTCACTAGTATAGGTAGGTGGTAGGGAAATATAGGGATAGGTGGGGATGTTTGGTAGGAATATGGGATTAGTGTAGGATTAGTAGAAGTGGGTGGTTGATGTTCGGCACAGACTCGGTGGGCCGAAGGGCCTGTTTCAGTGCTGTATCTCTAATCTAATCTAATCTAATAAGAGAGAAATTGATAGGCAAGTAAAGGGTTTCTATCATTCGCTGTCAACTATGAGAGAGTTGGGTTGGGTTGGGTTTGAAGAGGTAGGGAAGTAAACCTTTAATATAGCTAATTTATATTGTTAGATCAGTGCTTGGTGGTGTTTGATTCAAGAGTGAGTAATAAGAAATGGGAAGGTGGTAAGGAATCTAATTACAGGCTTATTGCTGTGTGTCAGAAGTCACTGTCAGGGTGACAGTGATAGCAATGTATCCTTTGATAGTGCTCCCCACATACAAGAATACATCTCGAAACATTTTACAGGGTAGAGAATAAACAGTGGATACCAAGTAAAATAGGAGTCCACAGTCAAAATCAAAGGGAGTGGTTTTGAACAGGCTTTGGAAAGCAGGGAGGGAGGTGGCATGACAGAGGGATTTAGAGAAAGAGTTCTCAAGGGCAGGGCATAGTGGCTGAAAGTACAGCCAAAATGGAGCAGAGGAAGTGAGGCGCAAGAAGTAAATCAGTGTTGGAGAGTACGTGCAGCAATGTATTGATGGAGCGAATCACTGAGGTAGAGTAGGTTAGCCCATGGATAAAATTCAGGAGGAGGGTCTTGAATTGATAGCAGCACCAAGAACTAGTATAGTTTTGGATTCAGGATTTTATGCCAGTGAGGACTGAGACTGCCATTGTGAATGAGTTGTAATTTATGGAGTGTGAAAGTGGGGAAATGAGCTAGAAGAGTGCTGGAGAAGTCAGATCTCATGGTGATAAAGGTATGGATTAGTGTCTGAACAGCTGTGGGGTTGTTAGTAATGGAATGAATGTGAGGGAGAAAGCCCAACTAGAGGTCAAGAATTATTGTCAAAAGTTCCGCTCCTCTGGAGCCAGCTAGAGATGGCATCCAGGGGATAGTTGATGGAGTCAAGGCTAGAGGCACACATAAATGTTGGTGGAAGCCAAAGAGAATGGCTTGAAATTTGCTGAAATAAAGCTAGAGGAAATTTTGACTCATCTGGATCTGAATGTCCAACAACAACAATTTGCATTCATATAGTTCCTTTAATATAGTAAAATGTCCCAAGGAGGTTCAAAGCATCATCAAACAAAATTTGACACCCAGTCACGTAAGACGATAATAGAAGTAGGGTTGGAGGAAATTGCAGAGATAGGGAGGAGCAAGGCTGTGGAGAGATTTGAAAACAAGATTGAGAATTTTTAAATTGAGGTGTTGACAGACTGGGAGACAGAGTAGGTCAGCGAGCACAGGGGCGATGTAACAGGACTTGGTGCAAGTTAGAATTTGGGCAGCAGAGTGTTGGATGAGCTCAAGTTTATGGAAGGTGGAAGATGGGAGAACTTCTCGGAAAGCATTGGAATAGTCAAGTCAAGAGGTAACAAAGGCATGGATGAGGGTTTCAGCAGCATGAGCTGAGTCAAGGCAGAGACAGGTGATTTTATGGAGGTGGAAGTAGGCAGTTTTGGTGATGGAGCGGATATGTGGTCAGAAGCTCATCTCAGGGTTAAATCGGAGGCCAAGGTTACCAAGAGTCTGGTTCACCCTTAGACAGTGATCAGGATGAGGAATGGAGTTGGTGGCTGGGGACTAAAGACAATAGCTCCTGTCTTCACTATATTTAGTTGTAGAAATTCTTGCTCATCCAGGGTTGGTTGTTGGACAAGCAGCGTGCTGAATCAGAGAAAGTGGTGGGGTCGAGAGAGGTGGCAGTGAGGTAGAGCTGGGTGTCATCAGCATATATGTGGAAAATGATGTGTTTTTGGATGATGTTGCCAAGGGTGTAGCATGTAGATAAGAAATAGGAGAGGGCTAAGGATAGATTCTTGTGAAATTACGGAGGTAGTGGTACGGGAGCAGGTTGAAAAGTGCGGCCACTGTTGATCACAGACAGTAAGAGAAAATACACATACAAATGCCACGAAAAATTAGAAATAATTACATTCTTATGTCCATTATGCATTGAAATGAAAACATTTATTTAGCTTTTAACATAGCAGAAGCAATATTAGCATTGAGCAAAACTAAGTTAATATTTCTCTTATTCATAAATGCTTAAGCTCCAGCCCTCGTTTTAAAGGTGATTTACCATTAAGTTGCTTTAAGATGCATGAGGATCACATTTGTTCTAGCAATGACATTCAATTTGACAGTCAGGATGACTGGTTTTACCATTTGCGTATCTCAGGTTTATATTCCTCATTTAACTTTGTCAACTCATCTTTGTCATTACTCTTGAACAACAGGTAGCAGATTCCAGACTGAAAACCAGGGAGGTTAAATAGAGTTAGCCTTCATAGTTTCCCCATGACTGAGGAAAGTGGCTTATGCAGACTGATCCTAGCAGATGTTTTAGCTATAAATTACCTCTTATTCTGTGTCTGGTCTTTTGGAAGCAGCCGGATGTTGGGCAAAATGGCTTCTACATGTGACATCAAATGATTAACCACAATGAATTATTCTTTAACTATAGACTCTTATTTTTTCAAAAGCATAAATCTGACAGTCAAATCCACAAAGATGTCTTTTGATTAGAATTGGGTAGTACTTATTTTTGTTGTCTCATGCAGCTGTGGTCAGAAATGTTTTAAATTTCTGATGCCACCTGGACTGCTGAAAGGAAATGTAGTATTAATTTGAATTCCTGGAATAGAGCTATGGTCGCGATGGGACCGGCAATGCACAGCTGGAGAATTAGATCCTGCAGAAAGGAAGCTAACTGGACTGGTACTTTATTACCTGTTTTCATGGCGTTGGCTGAAGGAGAGAATTCTTAAGTGCCTGTAACTGCATGAAATAACCTCAAATTGAAGTTTGCTATGTACATTCCAGGGCGATCACAAATCAAAAAGGTGTATGATGTCGAGCAGCAGTCAGTACAATGTAAAGCCATAGTACCAACATTCTTTTTACTTGTTCGTTTCACTGAAATATTGACTTCTTCAAGAAAAATTGGTTTTGTTTTGATGTTACAAGATCTTACAATCCATTGATTGGTTGGACAGGTTATGCACACAGATAAAAGTACTGATGGAGAAAAAGAAGCATTTATCTGGATGTGGAAGCTTTGGAAAGGGTGCAGAGGAGATTTACTAGGATGTTGCCTGGTATGGAGGGAAGGTCTTACGAGGAAAGGCTCAGGGACTTGAGGTTGTTTTCGTTGGAGAGAAGGAGGAGGAGAGGTGACTTAATAGAGACATATAAGATAATCAGAGGGTTAGATAGGGTGGATAGTGAGAGTCTTTTTCCTCGGATGGTGATGGCAAACATGAGGGGACATAGCTTTAAGTTGAGGGGTGATAGATATAGGACAGATGTTAGAGGTAGTTTCTTTACTCAGAGAGTAGTAAGGGCGTGGAACGCCCTGCCTGCAACAGTAGTAGACTCGCCAACTTTAAGGGCATTTAAGTGGTCATTGGATAGACATATGGATGAAAATGGAATAGTGTAGGTCAGATGGTTTCACAGGTCAGCGCAACATCGAAGGCCGAAGGGCCTGTACTGTGCTGTAATGTTCTAAAAAAAAAATCTGTTGAACTGTGAGTGTCAATACATTTATAAACACATGCTACTGGGACGGAGCCTCACCCCTCAGCCTTCTGACCCCAGAAATCCAGGAACAGACAGGTGATGTGATCTGCCAGAGTTCCCATCAGTCCTGACTCCAGTGTACTGTAACACCTGCATGAAGCAGCTAAACAGCTGTCCAAGGTGGCAGAGGTGAAGCCCACCAAAATAGGAAGGGCTTGGGTTTTCCGAAAGCAGTTGGTTGGAAAGCGTCCAAGATGCATTTGAAGGGAAGTTAGATAAATATATGAGGGAGAAAGGAAAGAGGATACATTGATGGGTTGAGATGAAGCAAGACTGAAGGAGGTTTATGTGAAGCAAAAACACCAGCACTGACCTGTTGAGCAGAATGGCCTTTTCAGTACTGTAAAATTCTGTACAATTCAATGTTTTTGGAAAAATGTGGAAGTCCAGCTGTCAAGTATGAGCTTTCACCCGAACAACATAGCCTTCTATTCCTTTCTCTCTCATGTACTTATCTAGGTTCCCCTTAAATACATCTATTTTAGATGTTGGTTGAGGGATAACTGTTGGCCAGGACACTCCTCCCTGCTGCTCTTCAAGGACATCACAACATGAAACAACCTGTTCTCTGAAAGATTTGTAGGATCGCTGAGGCGCTGCCCTGGAGAGTGGCAGTGGCTCCATGGAGCAAGAACCTGCTGTCCTGTCTCTGGTTGACAGCATTCCTGATCCCACCCCTGCCACTCCGTCAGTGCCCTTGTTGTTGTCTGTCAGCCAGCCAGCCAGACTGCTGTAGCGCAGGCCGAGATGTTGCAGTCTGTAGCTGGGCTCTCTAGGCCCAGAGCTGCTCGAAGTCACCCTCCAGGTTCATCTACAGTCTGGTCAATTGAAGGTTAACAAACAGCCTTCCATCACCCATGCAGCAGCGACTGGGAAAACATCTCACAGGAGCATTACGATAGACATAGGCACACAGAAGGGATTGCATAAGGGTAATTAATATATCTTGTTATGCTTTATGTAATGATTGAATTTATAAAATAGGGATTACAATGTACATTTTCTGGTGTTTTGGATTTTGTGTTATTGGAAAGTAGATGATGTGATAGTCAGTCATAGAGGAAAGGTAAGAATATGATGAAAGATCACAGACCTGAAACATTGGCTGGAATTTTACGTTGGGTGGGAGGCCCTGCCCATCAACCAAAAAGTTGGAGGTGAGCCCACCTTTGCTGGGCCTGGGGAGCTACACCAGGATTTTACGCTCCCCAGGCCCTTAATTGGACTTGGACGGGACTTCCACCTCCTTGAGGCAGGAAGTCGCATCTCCGAGAGCTGACAGCCAATCAGCGGGCCGGCAGCTGTTAGTCCCAGCAGCGCCACCAGGAGCAGTGGCCACTGCTGGGACTGCACCCAGCATCGGCAGCAAGAGGGACGCCGGCCTGGAAACAAAGTAAGTTTTGGGGCCTCGCCAGGGATAATCGGGCGGGCCCTGGCGAGGCACGGGGGAGTCAATTGAGAGGGGGCGATCTTTATTTTAGTTGGGGCTGTTGGAGCTTCGGGGTGGGGGGGGGAGCCTCCATGGGGCACAGGGTGTCCGGTCATGAGGGCTCCCCTCACCGCCGCAAGAAGGCCACCAGGTTTTAACTGGCGGCCTTCTGGGGGATTTGCCACTCGGCTGCTGCTGCTAAATACCAGCAGCGGTGGGAGAAGGCCCTTAGGTGACAGTTAATTGGCCACTTAAGAGCCTGGATTGACCTGGGGCGGGCGGGCTGTTTCTCACTGCTGACCCGCCTAAAATTGCAGCAGAGGCGGGAAGGCATCATGAACGGCACCTCCTGCCTCCCACTCAATTTTACTTCAGCCACCACCCCCCCCCCCTCCTCCTCCCCCGCCACCAGCCCACTCGTGTGGGGGGCTGTAAAATTCCAGCCGTTAACTCTGCTTCTCTCTCCACAGATACTGCCAGACTTCCTGAGTATATCCAGAGCTTTCTGTTTTTATTTCAGATTTCCAGCATCCGCAGTATTTGCTTTTATTATTATGGTAAGGAGTGTGGGACTGTTGGTGACAGCTCGGTGTGGTAGTTCATAAATTATTTGATCATGTAGAGCTCAAGCAGAAAGGGACTGTCTACATTGTAGCCTCTCTTCCTCTTTGTGTTCCTCCACATCCTGTCATACTTCCTCCTCCTTCACTTCCTCCTTCTGTTTCTTGTGCTCCTGCTCCTCAGCTTCCTGCCTGATAGGTGATGGCATGTGCTGTTCCCTCATAATGGCCAGGTTGTGCAGCAGGCAGCATACTACCATAAATCTTGCTACCAGCTCAGCTGAGTACTTTTGCATGTTCTTGTTGTAGCAGTAGTTGTAGCTTAGCTAGGGCATTGTAGAAAAAGTCTAGGAGCCTGGAGTAGGTCAACCAATAACTCTGTTATGTATACATTACTATTTACACTCTCCTCAAGCCTCCTTAGCTAGCATCTTTCGTGCTGCTACTCTTTCCTTCCAAAAGCTCATTACCATGTGACTATTACATCATCATCTCTACAGTGGGAGGAATTGCTCTCACTGTCTTCAACATTGAAGCTTACATGTCCTTTTACTACATGGACTACAGAACTCCTCCACAGCAATCCAGACAGCAGAAACGTTGCTCGATGACACCGATGGTGTGCTTCATAATGTTCCTTGTAACAGCATCACTCTCATTGTAGGTCTCGTGTGCACATGTGCGCATGTTTCGGACCCGTCATCAGCCACATCATAAGCGGATAACCGTTGCTGGCCAGTAGCCAGCTTTTGACTTGCCATGGTGGATCAAGTGCAAATGGCACAGAAGACTGATGCAGAATGAAGGAACCGTGATGACTGCCAGGTTACTGGGCATTGCCTGTGGTCAATTATGAGCTGCACATTGAGGGAATGGAATCCCTTTCAGTTCATGAAAATGGCCGAGTTCACACCAGGTACAAGCAAGGTAATGTACGTGCAGTCAATGGCATCCGGCATCATGGGGAAGCCTTCAGTCCACACAAACGCTCATGCTTGTTTGTTTCTGGCAAGAGGGAATGGGATTAAACTGTTCCTCTGTGTAGAGAGAGTCTCAATTTCCTTATGCAGCAGCGTCCTGCAAAATATGAGATGTCGCTTATATCTCTAGTAGCAGCCTGGAAGGAGCCAGGCACATAAATGTGAAGAACCACGGCCACCTTGACAGCCACAAGCAAGAATATCCTTGCCCTGCTTTGTGGTTGCAGTTATGGCTGCAGCAGTTAGCACATTTCACTCAAAACCTTTTTTGTGAAGCAAAGACATCTCATGCATTGGTCCTTGCTAAAGTAGAGGTAAGAGAATTGCTACCTGAAGAACCTCAGCATTACTGGCCTCCTGTTGGGAGCCCTTCTTCCTCCCCCTCCGGCTCCTCCCTCTTCTAGAAACTTGTCTTGCTCTGCATTCATTCTCCCAATCATGCTCAATTCCCAAAGGAAGCCATATGATGCCACTCATGTCTGGAAGCACATGTTTCAGCCCAAGCCTTTAAATGTCTAGGAAAGTACTCAGTATCAGCCAGGCCACTTCCTGTAGACTATTCAAACTTTAGCCAAGTATATGAAAGCTTCTAAAAACATGTATAATTGCACCAATGGCCAGAAGAAATAATCCAGCAACTAACCTGTAAGTAGTTCATGATTCTTCTGTGGGCTCCTTTATTCTGTCTAACGTTGTATTGTGTTGTGTGAGGCTAAGACAGGGCATTGGCTGGAATGCAGAATTCAAAAATGGCAGCGCTGGCACTGTCACTGATTGATGCCATAGCCTGTCTGTTCTGCATGCCACTGGCACTTGTTAGGTGCAGGCTTGCAAACCCCTTTACCAAGATGGCGTCCCCTGCACATCCTGTCAGAAATGTGCACGTTCATCTCGAGCCCCATTTTGAAGCGTTCGGTTGCCGCATGGCCTAAAAAGGGGTATTACAGAGCCCAATTTAGCCCCAGGGTTTAGTCATTTATTTAATTTTTGTTTGTGGGAGTGTGCTTGCACAAATTGGCTGCTGTAATTCCTGTATTATAGCATTGACTTTTCTTGAAAAAGTATTTCATTGATTGTAAAATGCTTTGGGACATCCTGAAGTTCTGAATGGCACACTGTAAATCCAAGTGTTTTATAAAGTGAAATGTCTTCCACAACAGTAAAGATATTAGATGGGCAACCTAGAAGGAGAAGGTACTTTGCACTGCAAGTACTCCCCCTCACTGGTCGTGTTCTGCTTTATGTGTTTTCTTTTGGTTTTGTTTAGATTGAATTCATGAATGAATGATCTTTGGTTTGAGCTACTCAGATTTACAACCTGACTATTTTTAGCTGCAGTATATAAAAATCCACATGCTAGTACAAAAATTCTTTCCAAACTGGTTGACACAGGTCTCAGTGGACCTCTACTTGCAATCAGGTCCCTCTTCAATTCAAAAAAATGTAATACATCTGCATACCTTTTAAGTAAAAATGATAAACAGTTCTAAGTAATATAGTCTGGATCTGGAAAATGTCTGACTTATCACTTAATCATGTGACGCAAAGGCAGAACCACAGCACAGATCCAATCACTTATAAGGCTCAGACAGTTCAACGGGCTTGTGCAGATATCAGGGCTGATTTTCCTCACCCCGGTGAATCACGTGTGCATTGCTGGGGCATTAAGCAAAGGGTAAAGGGGACAGAAGATCCATAACACTGATGCCCCAACCCTGTTTGTGTTTGACATGCATTTCCTGGGGTGTCCCTGGTGCCAATGGAATGTTGCCACCTGAAATGGGCAGGGACAGTTAAATAGCATGCAAGTGGCAAGGGGATGATGTTATAAAGCCAAATGCATCGTGTTCCAAGATGCCACCTATGCTCCCTGTCCCCTTCTAATCAGAGCATCAGCTATCAGCAACCTCCTTCTGGAAAAACTTCTGGAAAGGAATATTTTCACCGTTTGGATGTATTCTGGACTGGAGGCCTTTTGACAGACTCAGCTTTGTCAATTCCAGATAACTGTCTTGAATGATTCCACCATATTAGTTCTAGATTATTGCCTTGGCTAATTCCAAGGGTTTGATTCCAGATTAATACTATGACTTTACTCCAGGGTGTTGATTCTGTTTTATTATCTTGAATGATTCCAGAGTATTGGTTTTGCTTTCCACTTAATTCCACTTCATTTTTGTCCTGAATGTGTCTTGCTAGTGGGATATAAACGCCCATGTAGGCCAAGTCATTGGTGCATGGCAATTTCACCAAATGCTCATAGACTTTCTTCAATGTAATCAGCATATTTTTATTAAATGCTGTATTTATATTACTGGCAGCAAGCCACCTTTGGTGGGAGCTCAGTAAGATAACCAAGACCATGTTACTGTCTCACGGAGACAATGAGAAGCACCTTGTGAGGTGGTTTTTATATGCACTGACTGAGGCAACAGAGCTGGACCAGCAACATTAAAGGCTGTTAATCTTTTGCCTGCAACAAACTGAGTGTTCAATTCAAGCAAATGACAATTTAGATTTTATGCCAAATCCCTGCAGTTTTATCAAATTTCCTGCTGTCTTTCACTAGTCTTGCATATTGCCTCATAACGTAAATCACTTATATGCTTACGGTTCACAAAATCAAGCACTGAGTTCCCCTGTCAATTCAAAGCCACTTTTTTCTCTAACAACTCCTTAGACCTGCTTTCTCCCTATGGCTTCCCCAACCAAGAATCCCATTGAACAACTCCAACAGGAAATTTTGACAGATACCACACATGGTGGCTGCTAGTATTCTTTCTGTACTAGTTTCCCTAAGTGAACACACACAGCTTCCCTAGCCATGTATATCCACCTAAGAGACCACTCAGGTAAATGTCAGTTCCGAAGAAGGGTCACTGACCCGAAACGTTAACTCTGCTTTTCTTTCCACAGATGCTGCCAGACCTGCTCAGTGGTTCCAGCATTTCTTGTTTTTAACTCAGGTAACCTTCTTCCTTGTGATTTTCCTGACTTTGCTTTTTAGTCCAAAAAAACTTCTCCAAATGCACAAGAATTTCTGGACCTTGAAGTTCACTGCATCAAGCCCACTCGATTTAGATATCCTCTAAAACGTTTTTCCAACTGTTCTTATCCCAAAGAGTTTGTCAATCAATCGTCGCTGGTCTCCAACCAAACATGCCCCTTGCCTACTTTCCCAATGGCAAATTTCTGACATTGTTCATATATACGAGCATATGACAATAACTGACAGGAAAAGACATAAAAACAGAAAGTGCTGGAAATACTCAGCAGATCTGGCGGCATCTGTGGAGAGAGAAACAGAGTAAATGTTTCAGGGCTGACTTTCCTTTTGAGAAGAGCAAAACTTCTTCAAGGTAGGCATTCCTGGAAAAGAAGTGACATTGTTGCTGTAATCTCTAATAAGGCAAAATATAATCACATTTTCTAGTCTTCTTTGGCCTCCTTGTCTCGAGAGACAATGGGTAAGCGCCTGGAGGTGGTCAGTGGTTTGTGAAGCAGCGCCTGGAGTGGCTATAAAGGCCAATTCCAGAGTGGCAGACATTTTCTAGTAAAATATTGAAAAGTCTTGTACAACTTTAATTGGATAAACTGGAACTAATTCTATGATAAATGATTCAGAAAATATATTTTAATCTTTATCAAAATTAAAGTTTACGTCACTGACAATGACATTTTGGTCTGAAAATTCTGTATAAAATTTTCCTCCATGGCTTTGTGACCTCCAGACTCGACCATTGCAATGCAGTTCTCTCCCATCTTCTCCCCTCCATAAATTTAAGCTCATCAAAAACTCCACAGTAAGTATCCTACCTTCGGGCAAGCCCTGTTCACCCATCACCCCTGTGCTCATTGACCTTTTGGGCTGGGTTTTACTAGCACACCGCAACTCGCGGCAGTGCTTTAAAGTCGGCGGTCCGCCCGCGTGCAGCGGCCACCCCTGAGCCCCCGTGATATTTTGTGCGGGGGCTCATTAGTATCTCGGCGATGCACTGCACCCCCCCCCCCCCCACATTTCATGGGGATAAGCGGAACATCCGACGACATGATGGACATTGGCTCAGCTATGCAGCAGCTGCTTGGGCCCTATTTAATGTGCCCCAGCACCTGTTTCCTGACAGCTGCCAAATAAATACTTAGTCACTGTTGAGGAGTGGGGATGCTGTCAATCTTTCAGGTTAACCTGCTTCTCTCTCCACAAATGCTGCCAGACCTGCTGAGTTTCCCCAGCACTTTCTGCTTTGCTGCCACATACTTATCCTGCTGTGTCCCAGTGTCCTGCGCAGTTGAGATCCTCCTCTTCCACTCAAGTGTAACATTCCTTCTTGTAGGCATGCCGCACCTGGGTGAATAATCTTAATTTTGCACATACCAGTACGTGAGACTAAATTATATCATTAAAGGCAAATACACAACAGAAATAAAAGCATAATTTAAGAATATCTACATACTATGGTCTTGTACTCACCTGACTGTGAAAAGCTGTAGACTAATATGCATTTGGAACCGTATTCATTTCTCTGCCAACTGTTATGTGAACTTCTTAAAGAACGAGGAAAATATGATTATACTCTAGCTGCATTGCAAACCAGAAATATTACATCAATAATTATGATCAGCTGCTGCAGGATTTTCCGGGCCCCCCTGCCACGGCCCCCAACGTCAGGGGCCTTATAAAATACAGCCCTATGAATCTAAGCTAGCACGAAACATAAAGATGGACTTTCAAAGCTACTTTCGGTATTTTTATTTTATTTATTTTTTATTTAGAGATACAGCACTGAAACAGGCCCTTCGGCCCACCGAGTCTGTGCCGACCATCAACCACCCATTTATACTAAGCCTACACTAATCCCATATTCCTACCACATCCCCACCTGTCCCTATATTCCCCTACCACCTACCTATACTAGGGGCAATTTATAATGGCCAATTTACCTATCAACCTGCAAGTCTTTGGCTGTGGGAGGAAACCGGAGCACCTGGCGAAAACCCACGTAGACACAGGGAGAACTTGCAAACTCCACACAGGCAGTACCAGAATTGAACCCGGGTCCTTGGAGCTGTGAGGCTGCGGTGCTAACCACTGCGTCACTGTGCCGGTTTAAAAAAGAAAAGTGAAATTTATTAAAACTTAAACTTAAACTCTAATATGGTTACTGCCAATGGATATACGATGCACTCACGCTAGAGTGCACACGCGATACACACATGCAAATAGAGACAGAAAAGAGCAGATGAAAAATAAAGTAGAAACGTTTGAGGCTATCAGAAGGGTTTCTTGTTTACTGTGCTTCAAACTCACTGTAGTCCCTTTGTAAGTAGTCTTGCTTTTTGTTGGGGCCCAGTATTCTTCTTAAACCTTGTTCACTGCAGGAGACTTTTTTCTCTTGCGGTTCATGTATCTTCAATGGGTCTTCAGTTCGGTAAAAAGAGATGAGAGCAGACAGGAGAGAGGTCTTTTCAGTCCAGGAGCAAAGAGCTTTCTGAGTTCAAATTCCCTGTGGCAAGTTCAAATTCAAAAAACCTCCAACAATCAGTTAGTCATGTGACTAAGTTGGTCTGACCACGTCTGTTTGTGTATTCGAACATCTTAGCAGTTAACCTGGAATGCTAACCTCTCCACCTTCAACATCTGGTAATCAAAAGTCCATTGTGGATTAAGTTGTAGCAGGGAGTGACCCCTTTGTCCGTTCCAAGTACTGTCTGTTACTATGCAAAAAAAGTCTTTCCGGTGAGGTGCCTGGCAATTCCTCGTGATAGGCCCTCTTTTCTTCCCAGCAGCAATTTTAAGTTTTAAAGTTCATGTGGCGAAATAATGTGTGCCTCATTCTTGGCAGGTGGGTGCCTGCATGACAGATGAGATAACTGGACACTTGGAAAATAATGATATGATTGGACAAAGTCAACATGGATTTGTGAAAGGGAAATCATGTTTGACAAACCTGTTGGAGTTTTTTGAGGATGTTACTTGTTGCATAGATAAAGGAAAACCAGTGGATGTGGTGTATTTGGATCTTTAGAAGGCTTTTGTTAAGGTCCCACATGGGAGGTTAGTGAACAAAATTAGAGAACATGAGATTGGGGGTTATATACTGCTATGGATTGAGAATTGGTTAACAGATAGAAAGCAGACAGTAGATATAAATGGGTTATTCTTAGGATGGCAGGCTGTTATTAATGGGGTACCGCAAGGATCAGTGCTTAGGCCACAGCTGTTTACAATCTATATAAATGACGTGGATGTGGGGACCAATTGTAACATTTCCAGATTTGCAGATGACACGAAACAAGGAGGGAATGTAAGTTGTGAGGAGGATGCCAGGAGGCTTCAAGGGGTTTTGGACAGGCTAAGTGAATGGGCAAGAACATGGCAGATGGAATATAATGTGAGTAAGTGTGAAGTGATCCACTTTGGTAGAAAAAACAGAAAGGCAGAGTATTTCTTAAATGGTGAGAGGTTTGGAAGTGTTGATGTCCAAAGAGACCTGGGTGTCATTGTTCATGAGTCACTAAAAGTTAGTATGCAGGTGTAGCAAGCAATTAAGAAGGCAAATGATATGTTGGCCTTCATTGCAAGGGGATTTGAGTACAGGTGTACAGATGTATTGCTTCAATTGTATAAAGCCTTGGTGAGACCGCACCTGGAGTATTGTGTTTTGGTCTCTTTATCTAAGCAAGGATATACTTGGCATAGATGGAATACAATGGAGGTTCACCAGACTAATCCCTGGGGATAGCGGGATTGTCTTATGAGGAGAGATTGTGGAAACTGGGCCTGTATTCTCTTGAGTTTTGAAGAATGAGCGGTGATCTCATTGAAACTTACAAAATTCTTTCAGGGCGTGACAGGGTAGATGTGGATAAGATGTTTCCTCTGGCAGGTGGGTCTAGAACAAAGGGACACAGCCTCAGAATAAGGGGCAGGCCATTTAAGACTGAGATGATGAGGAATTTCTTTACTCAGAGGGTGGTGAATCTGTGGAATTCTCTACCCAGAGGGCTGTGGAAGCTCAATCATCGAGCATGTTCAAGATAGAAATCAATAGATTTCTGAATGCTAATGACATCAAGGGATATAGGGATAATGGGGAAAAGTGGCATCGAGGTAGATGATCAACCTTGATCTGTTTGAATGGCGGAGCAGGCTCGATGGGCCAAATGGCCTACTCCTGCACCTATTGCCTATGATCCTATGACTACTAGTTCACCTGCACCTCCATTTTAAAATTTGCATTATTGTGTTCAAATCCTTCCACGATCTGACCTCTCCCTATCTCTGTAACCTCCTCCAGCCTTACAAGCCTCCAGGAACTCTGTGTTCCACCAGCTCTGGCCCCTTGTGCATCCCCCACTTCCTTTCCCCCACCAATGGCAGCTGTGCCTTCAATGACTAGGCCCTAAGCTCTGGAATTCCTTTCCTGAACCTCTCCACTTCTCTCTCCTCTTTTACGGTGTGTCTTAAAATCTATCTCTTTGATTCAGCTTTTGGTCACCTGTCCTAATGTCTCCTTCTTTGGCTTGGTGTCTATTTTTGCCTGATTACACTCCTGTGAAGTGCCTTGGGATGTTTTATTCATCTAAAGACACTATCGAAACACAAGTTGTTGCTTTTGTTGTAATTAATTAATACAAGCAAACTAAGGCGTAGGCTTTACCAGAATAGTTTTTGACCAAGTAAGTCAGTGGATTAGATTTTAAGACATAGGGGAAAATCATAGCTGGATGGGCGGTCTTCCAGGACACTTTAAGCAATGGAGTCAGCAGGAGTGCGGTGAATCATTTGAGGTCTGGAATCAGAACTGGTAATGTCTCTGTGAACTTCTGTTAATTTATAGAGCACATGTGGTTGTATGCAGTATGTCCTTTCCTGAAAAGAAAGTTCAGTGATTGCCTAAGGGAACTCATGTATAAATCCTGAAAAACATCTCCCTAAGCAACAAAGGGAAAAAAGAACAGGCTTGGAGTTTGTTTGAAAGCTATCTCTGCTGCTTTTTTTATATTACAGAATCATTTGCAATGCAAGATAACTGGGACATGGCTTCAAAGTAACTGCAAATGTTCAACCTGTGCAAATGTAGGGTTAGCTCAAAGTTGCCTTTGAAATTTTGACAATCCATCTGGGACTTTTCATAATACTGGAGGGAGGTTCAACATGGTGAATTTTACATTCAGTTTGAGGGAGGGAAAAGTGGATCCAAGACTAGTATTCTAAACTTAAATAAAGGCAATTGTGAGGGCATGAAAGCAGAGCTAACTAAAGTGAACTGGCAAATTAGGTTAAGGGATAGGTCAATCGAGATGCACTGGCAGACATTTAAGGGGATATTTCAGAATACACAGAATAGATACATTCCAACGAGAAAGAAACATTCCAAGGGGAGGACCCACCTTCCATGGTCACCTAAAAAGTTAAAATAGTATCAAAATTAAAGAAAAAGCATATAATTACGCAAAGATGGGTGGCAAGTCAGAAGATTGGACAGAATATAAAAACAGCAAAGAATGACAAAAGATTAATAAGGAGGGAAAAAATTAGAGTACGAGAGAAAGCTAGATAGAAACATAAAAATAGATAGCAAGAGTTTCTATAGATATTTAAAGAAGAAAAGAATTAACAAAATGAGCGAAGGTGGTGATGAGGAAGAGAACAAAAGGGAAGGTGTGTGATCGGGCAAAGGGCAGGAGAGATTAAATAACAAATATGTCATGGGAGAAAGGCAAAGAATGCTCAGGAGAAAACCTTCTGTCCCACACAACTGTTACTTTGTGTACCATAATATATACACGGTCCACCCTACCTGAAACCATGTGACCTACTGGGAGAGGCAAAATTCCAGATAAAAATCCAGGCTAATTCTGGGACACAAATTTGGGAAACACCTTTCTGACACCCCCTCCCCAAGAAATTGAAACTAACCTAAGAGATCACTCTGGTCCTAATAATTATTTGCGCTAACTAACTAAACAATATCTTTTCCCCTCACCACAATGACTCCCACCAACCACGATCTTCCCCCCCATCCATGATCTCTCCCCGACCATGATCTCTACCCCAACCACACCCTCTTCCCCACTGATCACAATGTCTCTTCTGACCATGACCACAATCACTTCCCCGACTGCGATTTTCCCCCAGTCATGATCTCTGGACTGCCCATGATTCCTCACCCCAGCCACAATCCCACTTCTCCACGATCTACCCCTCCCTCTCCTCTCTGCTTCTCGTTTGTGGCCTTGTGCTGCAGGCTTTCCTGCGCAACAAATAGGCAGCCTATTAATCAGGTTGGCTGTTGAGCTGGAAACTTGGTGAAAAAGTTAAAAATGCTTTTAATTTTAGCTGAACATCCAGGCAATCCATACTTCGAGATTTCCCATCTGGAACTCCTCCCCCCCCAGGCCTCTCCTTAAACATTAGGGCCAGTATTCCAATGAGGGCCTAAGTAGGGTCTTGTACAAGGACAAAATAGTGTGCTTTAGCTTATAGTCAATTGTCCAATAAATGGATGCCAGCACTTTATTTGCTCTAGCTATCATTTCACAGCATTGCTCATGAACTTTAGAATCTATACATTAGAACGCCCAGACCTTTCTCCATCTTCTTTAATACTTTTCTCTGAAGGGTGTATGCACGTTGCGCATTCACCATGCCCATAAGCTTAACACTGCACTTTGAAAATTAAACATTGGCCAGAACTTTACCTTACAAATACGAGAGTCTTCCGAGACAGCCAAGGCATTAAATGGCGGGCGATGACATGGGTCATGTCCCCAACATCATGACACCTAAATGCTATTTTGCATTGGTTGGATAGCGGGTGAGTTCGAGGCACTGCTCGCCATCTACTTAGAGTCAATTAAAGGCCAATTGAGGTCGTTACTAAACCACTTGACAGCCATTTTACATCGGCTGTCAAATTTTAAGGCAATAAAACGAGTTGAAGGAGTTGTCGGGAACCCGGCAGCTTTAAAAGAGCAGCAGGCAGTGTCTGTATGAAGGAGTTGAAGGCACTTTTTTGGTTCATTGTTCATTGATATTTCTTTGTGTGACTTTTAATTTTGGAGTTGTTTCTGCTGATTTGGCAGGGGTCCTCTGAGTGTTAGTCACTCCTGGTTGGGCTACAGCAGTATTGATTTATTGGGTGAAGATGAGGGGGTTGTGTGTGCCTGTCCTTACAGCAGGCTAGTAATACCTGAACTAATTGCATCTCTGGAACACAGCATCAATGTGAATTGTCCACTCTGGAGGCAGCTTATCTAATGAGGAGGACTATGCCACAAGGAGGGACAGGAGGACAACTGGCCAGGGGAACAAGCAACCTGCTGGCCCAGTGAAGCCTCATAATGAGGGAGGGGGTGAAGGTGACAGAGTGGCCTGACTGCAAACACCTGTGAGGAGACGAGCCTACCCAGCAGGCAGGGTCTACCGCCCTCGTTTGAGCTTTCTACAAATGTCAGAGCGCCAGTGCTGAAGAAGACTGTACCTGTCATGAGAGGCTGTCACATCTCTGTGTGAGATGTTGGCAGCAGAGGTCGTTTCCAACTGCGTGGGTGGCCATCCAATGTCGGTCGCGCTGAAGCTAACAGTCGCACTAAAAGTCTATGCATCGGGCTCGCTCCAGGCTTCATCAGGAGACATGTGCGGAGTCTCCCAAGCATCAGCGCATCACTGCATTAAGGTGGTGACTGATGCCATATTCAGTCACGCCAACCAGTACATCAAGTTCAAGACAGACGCCACCAGTTAGACTGAGAGAGCCAGAGGCTTCAGTATCATTGCTGGGTTCCCCATAGTCCAAGGCATAATAGACTGCACACATGTGGCCATTAGAGTACCTACAGGTCAGTCAGGGGCCTTCATTAATCGAAAGGGGTTTCACTTAATGAATGTGCAACTTGTCTGTGATCACCATAAGGATATATTGCAGGTGTGTGCTCGTTATCCTGGAAGCAGTCACAATGCATTCATTCTCCGGAACTCCCAGGTGTCAGCACTATTCAGCTCCCCTGAATGCCTGCAAGGATGGATACTTGGCGATAGGGGTTATCTGCGGAAGACATGGCTGATGACACCGGTGAGGAACCCAAGGAATGAGGCTGAGGAACATTACAATGAGAGCCATGCGACCACCAGAGTGACCATAGAACAGACTATAGGTCTTCTCAAAATGAGATTTCGGTGTCTTGATCGCTCAGGTGGTACCCTCCAGTACTTGCCAGCAAGGGTATCTCGCATTGTTGTCATGTGCTGTGCCTTACATAACCTGGCAATGGAGAGGGGAGAGGCCCTGGAGGATGATGTAGTTCAGCGCGAGGCATCCTCAGACGAGGATGGTGATCTGGATGAGGAAGAGGGGGCGCAGCCACCTGAAAGGCGGGGAGGGGGAGCTGGATGTTTGGGGAAGTTAAGTGCAATGGAGACCCGGGAGGCTCTAATACTCAGGCATTTCTCCTGAACAGAAACTCAACCAGACATTCACATGGCAGTCTGAGATGAGGAGCTGGAAGCACAGAGGCATTCACCTTCAGGGGGAAATCTCAGCTGATATGGGCCACCTTTCCATCAAACACCACGCAGCCCGAATGTGTTACCTCTCAAATTATCCTTCTCACGCAGATCAACCAGTTCACCTACAACATCAGCAGTAACTTGTGACATATGAAAATGCCACATGAAAAATGTTATAAATTTTAGTAGGTTTATACATCAAAGAAATATTTACAAATTGCACCCCGGAGTGCTGTTAGTGTGATTTTTTTGAAACGCTTGCGAGTGCTCACACGTATGGACAACCCCTAACCGCCAGCCACGGCAGAGGCAGGTGGCTGTTCAGGCTGCCGCGTTGCTCTGGATGATTTTGGCAGGTGTCCTCTGCCTGCCCGAGGCCGTGTGGGCCGCGGCATGTCAAGGTGACCTGAGGAGTCTCAGGAACACCCTCTGACACCCTGGGAGTATGCGGTGCTGATGTCACTAGCAGAGGGGATAAGGCAGGATGCATCAGGGGCGCTCTGAGAAGACCCCCCCCATATCACATCTGCTGCTGCCCCTGTACCCTCTCGTGGCTCAATTGGTCCTCTCTGCTAACCTCAGAGGGATGAGCAACTTCCAAATGTTGCCTGAGCATCAGAGACAGATCTCTAATGCTCTGGTCCATGGAGCCCACTCTGTCTGTGAGGTTATACATGGCCTCCACGATCGGGTCCTGCAGCATCTCCTGCCAAATGGATGTCAGTAGAGGCTCGTCATGCGTTCTGCACTGGCCTGGCCTCCCACAGTCCTCCGATTGTCAGAGGCATCGGCTGGTACTGCCTCTGGCAACTGCTGTGGTGCTGACACCAGGTTTTGATCACAAATCCAAGAAGATATGCATCCCAACTGAGGTGACTGCCTCTGAGCTGGTGCTTGGTGAGGATGTGACACTGCTCCTCCTCCTCAGAGGTGGATGGATGGGCCCCGGAGACACTGCCTGGCCGCTGCTGTGTTTCGCCTGCAGGGAAAATCAGAATGATCAGTATTGATCAGCACTCCTGACTGGAGGACATGTCATAGACTGCAGTGTGGGCACATGTGTGTGATTTTAAGTTTGTGAGCACTCTTCAGTGCCTGAAACAATCGCCGCTCCCCCCCACCCCCCCTCACTCCGACCACAGTCTGGGGAACTCACCCTCCTGACCAGGTACGCCGGCCTCACCATCAGCTATAGCGCGTCCTCCATCCTCCCCTGCTAGCATCAATGCATCCTCCTCCAGTCTGGTCAAAAAGGCGAGGCTGGCTATTCCGCCACCGGTCCGGGACCTCCCACGGGTATTATGTGCCCTCTTCTCCTGTGTAGACACAAAGCAATTAGTTCAGACATGTTACTTGAAAGATCACCCACTCACCCCTTGGGCTGAGCACTGCATCTCAAACCAATGCCAGTGAAGTGCTTGGATGGCTTCGACCTTGCAGCATCAGCACCCATTGACCCTCTTGTGTCACATAAAAGCTGCGATGACTGCGGAATGCCCCTTACCCTGGCCGAGTGCAGGTGGTCATTGACCCGCTTGTGGCACTGAAGCCATGTCCTTCTCACTACCCTACGGCTGCTGACCTCCTCCGCTACCTTCAGTCACGTCTTCTTGCTGACCTGGGGAGGCCTTCTCCTTCCATCTAATGGGAAGAGGATGTTCTGCCTTGCCTCAGCCACCTGGAGGAGGATATGCAAGGAGTCCTTTCAGAAGCGGGGGGCCATGTAGCTGTTTCTCCCTTCCATTGCTGCCAGCGGTTTCTGGTGGGCTTCTGTTTTATTTACACTTGTTGGATTGGTGGGCACTTTAAGTCCTCCTCCAGTCCTGTCACCCTCAGGCTCTTGTTTTTCCTTTGCAGATATGCAGTTGCTCCTCCCAACATCCTCCTTGCTGCAGGTAAGCCTCTCAGAGCCACAGAGGTTGCCCTTTGAAATGGCTTTCAGCAACCTCTATTGGCTCTGGCGCCGCCCCCACCGACACTCAGCCTCCCGCCTGCGCGTGCCCTTTTCATTCAGAAATACGCAGCGGAGCCACTAATTGGCTGCTTTGCGTGCGATAGTGGCAGCAGCTAGGCGCGGAGCGGGAGTGAGTCCTGCACCCACTTCTGCCTCCCTGAAGTCGGAGCTGCCAACAATGGCAAAATTCTGGCCATTATTTGCTAGTCATGACCCATATCCCCCAACACATCAATATCTGCCTGAAGTAGTTGAGTGTTGCCTAAATTCAGAAACTTCAGTATCATCTGTAAATATTTCAGATTGTGCCTTCAACTCCTACATCCAGATCATTAATAAAAATCGTAAATAGCAATGGTTTCAACATTGATCCCTGTGGGAAACTGCTGTGACCAGTCTCCAAACAGATCCAAATTCATCTACTTTCTACCTATGTCTTTCCAGTCAGTTTTCAATGCTGCTCAATATATTAATACTTTTTGGAAGTCTAATGAGATAATGCCTGCAGAGCTTCCTTCATCCACCATCATGTTGATTTATTAAAAAAATACAATCCGTTTGCTGTTTTTTGTAACTCTCCCAGTCGACAGGATTTCTAATGTGATCTATCATCAGAGACAGAGCGACAGAGCACTCGAACGAGTATAAACTGAATAAAGAGAGTCAATGTGAATTTGTGAAGTGTAGAAGTCCTCGAGGCGGCCAACATCCCCCGCATATATGCCCTATTGAGCCAGCGGCGCTTGAGATGGCTTGGACATGTGAGCCACATGGAAGATGGCAGGATCTCCAAGGACACATTGTACAGTGAGCTCGTCACTGGTATCCGACCCACCGGCCATCCATGTCTCCGCTTTAAAGACGTCTGCAAACGCGACATGAAGTCCTGCGACATTGACCACAAGTTGTGGGAGTCAGTTGCCAGCGATTACCAGAGCTGGTGGACAGCTATAAAGGCGGGGCTAAAGAGAAGCAAGTCGAGACTCAGCAGTTGGCAGGAAAAGAGACAGATGTGTAAGGAGAGAGCCAACTGTGTAACAGACCTGACAACCAATTTTATCTGCAGCACCTGTGGAAGAGTCTGTCACTCTAGAATTGGCCTTTATAGCCACTCCAGGCACTGCTCCACAAACCACTGACCACCTCTAGGCACTTACCCATTGTCTCTCGAGACAAGGAGGCCAAAGAAGATCATCTCTGACTAATCTGGTTGAACTTTTTGAGGAGGTCACTAGCATGCTGGATAGGGAGTGTCTATGGATGTTATCTTTATGGGCTTCCAGAAGGCATTTGATAAGGTTTTATGCAAGACATTATTAGCAAAAATGGAAATACACGGACTTAGAGGTGAGACAGAGAATGGGGATAAAGAGCTTGTTCTCTGATTGTTAGGATTTGACACCTGTTGTTCCCAGTGATCTGTACTGGAGCCTCAGTGTTTCACCATAACAGAGAGTGGAATATGTAAGTTTTCAGATGATGTTAAGTTAGGTGGCACAATAAGTTGTGTACATGGGAGCAAAAAGTTACAAAAGGTCATAGTGAATGGGCAATGTGGGCAGTGTGAGGTCATCCACTTTGAATCTGAAAAAGACAAAACCAGACTATTTTCTTAATGGTGAGCATCTAGGAGCTGTAGAAGGATTTGGATGACCACATGCATAGATCACGGTGATAAAGCTGGTATAAAAAGTTAATCAAAAAGGCTAATGAAATGTTGGCCATTATCTCAAGGATGTTGGAATACAAATGTGAGGAAATGATGCTTTAGTTGTACAGAGCATTGGTCAGACCCTATCTGGAATATTGTGCACCCCGCCTCAGGAATATACATTGGACTTTGAAGGAGGTACAGTGCAGATTCAACAGAATAATACTTGGCTTAAAGAATTAAACTATGAGGTCAAGTTGCGTCAATATTCTTTTGTATTCTCTTGTGATTAGAAAGTTGAGGAGTCTTCTAATTGAGATTTTAAAAATGAGAAAGGGATTTGATAGATAGAAGGAAACTATTTCCTTGTTGTGGGGGAATCCAGAACAAGGGGCTGAATTTTACATGGACGATGGGGGACCCGGCAACGGACCAGAAGGTGGGGGTGACCCCATCTTGGCCTTTTGGACCCCCGGTTGAATTCCACAGCAGGCAGCCACTTAACTGCCTGTCAGCGGAGTCCCCATCCCTTGGAGGATGGGTATCCCACCCGCCCAAGCTGCCAGCCAGTCAGATGGCCAGAAGCTCAGTAGTACCAGCAGTGCCACCGGGAACAGTGGTCACTGCCTATACTACAGGAGGCCTGGGACCAGGAGCAGCAGTGGAGCCCTGGACGTCAGGTAAGTGTGGCAGGCTCACCAGGGCCAATCCAGCAGGTGTGGTGGTGGAGAGGAGAATGGTCGTTGAGGGTAAGGGGCTGTGTTTGTGGAAGAGCAGCCTTCTCCGTCAGGGGATCTCATTGGTCACAGTTTGCCCACGGAGGTGGGCCGCTCCCCCCTCCAGCCCACAGGGAGGCCGCCTTGTTTTACTGGGTGCCCTCCCCATGTGGCAGCGCTCCCACCATCCGCTGGTAAAATACAAACGATGGTGGGAAGAGGCCCTTAAGTGGCCATTAATTGAAAGACATCAGTAAGGCGACGGGTACTCCGTCCCCACCCACCATCGCATGCAATATTAAGGGCCCCCTCACCTCTGTTCCCATCCCTTGGAGGCTCATAAAATTCATCCCAAGGGCTCAGTCTTACAATGAGAGCTGGGCCAACTAAGCATGAAATCAGAGTGCCCTTTTCACACAAAGAATACTGCAACTCAGCCTCCAAAAGGCCATGGAAACTGAATCAATTGAAATTTTCAAGATTAAGATTAATAGATTTTTGTCAGTTGAGGTTATCAAGGGACATGGAGCAACATGAGTAAATGGAATATGGCTCAACGATGATAGTATTGAATGGTGCAACAAGCTCAAGGAGCTGAATGGCCACTGCTGTTTCTAAGTAGACTTAGTCCTACTAATGTATTGTCCGTGCATTGAAGCAACCAATAAAGCAAATAGAATGTTAAACTATCTACCCAAAACAGTACTGAAATGAGAGAAAGCCATGCTGAAACCTTACAGTTCTTTGGTCTAACATACTTTGATCACCAAGACATGTGGATACAGTCAGACCCCTGAAGGTGAACCCAGGCATCAAAGGACTGAATTGTGAGGAAAGAATGAAGCAACTTGGGCTTTTCAGTCGTTAACATGGATGTTAGGGGAAAGCCTTATACATATGTATAAGATAGAAAAAGATACAGAAAAAAATAAATCCAAAATATGACAAGTAAAACCAAGGCACCATGATAAAAGGAACACTGGTTCAAACATTTGAAAGGCAAATTAGGGCTGATGTCAAGAATCCATTCTTCATGTAAACAATGAACAATATATGGAATGGACTGCCAAACAGGACACAGGAAGCAAAGAGCTTCAACTTATTAAAATAAGAAAACCAGTTTGGTGCTGTGATGGGGAAAACTGCAAGTTGAAAATCTACCACATGAATCAAAAGAGTATTTCTCTGGCAGGTAAACCTATCTCCAGCAATGAGGCACAGCAAAGGGATGATTTGCTTTCCGTATATATACAGCTGGTAAAGAGCATTTGTTTTTATTATATTTGGAATATAATCCATTGTAGACGAGGAAGTGAGTTCCTATAATTAATGAATCCTAAACATTGAGAATAAAAAAGCTGATATTGTTCTCCTTAGAAATGAGAAGGTTAAAGGGTAATTTAATATAGACGTTCTTCTCTGTGTAAGGGGGATGATAAGGACATGAAATTCAGTTGTGTAGCACCGCTATACGGATGCATACCTCTTTCTGTGCTGTATTCTGCAAGGATATGGGTGCACGCAGGGCATCTCCAGAATTCTCAGTGACATAGGATGCTTTAGCCCCGCTGCAGCCAGGACCGTGAGGCAGAGAACCATCTACTCTGTAAGGCTTAGGAGACGCAGAAGGCCTTGAGCCCTGACAGTTCTGTTTTGTTCCCTCCTATTGCATGCCACCTTGCCCTGAAAGAGAGAGGGCAGAATGTCAGTGGTTGCATAGCACTGTGTTTGGATGATGTACCTGCCATAGCTGAATAGCTAGAGGTATGCGGAGCCTGTAAGATGTAGGTGTGAGGCCAGAGGTGTGGCATGTGGGGGTGAAATGGTGTGTCTGGATGTGTATATGGAAGTCCTGAGTGGAGGGAATGTTGTTGGGTGAGTGATGGGGGTAATGAGCAGGATGAGAGGTGAGTGTTGTGGTGGGTAGGAGATGTCATATGAAGATTGTTACGGCCAGGTGAGGAGGGGGTGTCAGGCTCCTCTCTTGCCCTTTCCCTTGTTTGACCGCAACAGGGTTTATTCCTTTTAAATAGTGGTCATGCTTATCACCTCTGTGAGACTTTTACCTTTTTCCTTTACTGTGATCTTGAAAGAACCAATCGGACAGGTTTTCTTGAGTTTAAACAAGAAAGAGGTAGGAAGGGGTTCAATTTGGGAATCCCCCAGGCCTTCCTCTAGCTCGTCCTCATTGTCCTGTTCGTCCCCTTCCTTCCTGACTGTCTGACAGGCCTGTGCTTGTCTGTCCCCTTCCCGGCTGTAATACTGTCTTCACATGTTAATGTGGCACAGCCTTTATTTTTTTGCTTCGGTCTGGGGTGTCAATCAAATAATTTACTTGGCTAATCCTTTTTGCCACTTGCTTATGGGCCACTGAACCAGGCTTTCAGGGGTTCACCCTGAATTGGGGGTAGTACTAACACATGGTCTCCAGGCCGAAATGTTCTGGCCTTGGCATGTTTGTCTGCCTGCCTTTTCATAGTTGCCTGGAGGTCTTTAGGTGCTCCTGAGCCACTGAACAAGCTCCCGGGAGCTGTTCCCGGAACATGGAAATGTAGTCTAACATGGAAGACTCATCCCTGTGCCCCAAAAACTTCTCCTTGATTAGTTTAAGAGGACTTCTCACCTAGTTTTCATGAACTAATTCAAAGGGACTAAAGCCAGAGGACTCACTGGGTGAGTCTCGAGTGGCAAACAGGAGAAATCCCAGCCCTTTGTCCCAGTCATGGGGGTACTTGTAGCAGCATGCCCTGATAATTGTCTTTAGGGTTTGGTGGTACCATTCCAAAGCCCCTTCTGGTAGGCTGAGGACTTTAGCTGGGTTATGCCCATGACTTTTGAAAAGATCCCAGACATGAAATTTGTGCCCTGATCCAACTGGATCTCAACAGGCAGCCCATATCGGGTGAAGAATTGGGTTAGCCCCTCCATCATTACCTTGGCAGAGATAGTTCTGAGGGGAACAGTCTCTGGGAATCGGGTAGCCACATCCATAATGGTGAGAAGATACTGGTAACCCCCTTTTGTTTTCGGCAGGGGTTCCACACAATCCACCATCACTCTGTTAAAAGGTTTCCCAAAAGCCATTATGGGAATTAGGGGTGCAAGTTTCATCATAGGTTGGGCTCCCTCACAACCTGGCGCGTGTGGCAAATTTTACAGAATTCCACCACATCTTTGTGGAGTTTTGGCCAGTCAAAGTGCTGTCTTATACGGTCTTGGGTTTTCCATACACCGACATGTGCAGCCATTGGAAGTTTGTGGGCCATTCTCAGTATTTCTTTACGGTACCTCGGCGGCACCGCTATCTGGTGAACCACTGTCCACTTTCATCCACAGGTCTGTGAGGAGGTCTCCACTTCCTCATCAGCACTTAATTCTTTAAATAGTAGCACTCTGGGACTCCCTCTGCTTCAATTTCGATTTGGACAGTCTGTGCTAACTTCTTTAATACTGAGTCAGCTTGCTGAGCCTCAACTCGGGAAGATCTGGCCAATCCATCATTTGGGTCCTCTAACTTCCCAAAGAAGGTTTCAAATAACCAGACAGTAATCTGTCTGCAGTGCCAGTTCAGCCTCCTCTGATGGAACTTGTTTGGCCATGGACCAGGTCACCACATAGCCAGGGAAAATGCCAGCAACCTTCTCCTGCAACTGCTCTGTCTCCCTGACCTTGTTCTTTTTCTCTTAAACAACTGGGGAAACTACCACCTTCACCCCTGCCAGATCATTACCCAGGAGCAGGTCGGCCCCATCCACAGGCAAACTAGGGACAATCCCCATGGTTACTGGTCCTGTAACAAGATCGCACTCCAGGTGCAACCGATATAAAGGTATGGGCATATATTGCCCTCTGATCCCATTCACTAGTACTCTAGCATTTCATGCACTCTCTGGGGGAAAGGCCATTCCTTTTCCCAACACAAGGGATTGGGTGGCCCTGGTATCCTTGAGTATGACTATCGGCTTGCTTGCCCCACTGGAAGGGTATGGGGTCATTTTTCCTTGGGATACAAAATCCTGGTAACTCTCAGGGATTTTTTAAAGTTTTCCCGCACTCACAGCGGTAGTTTTACTGGGTCCTACTGCTGTAGTTAAAGCCACAGCCTGGTCTGCTGTGCTTTCCATCAGGGCCCCTTTTCCTGCCCTGGTCTGGTGTGCCCTGATTGATCCTACAGGTTTTCCCTGTATTTCTAGCAGGTGACCTGCCTTGTTACAGTGGAAACACGCAGGTCTTTGGGTCTCACTCCTGCTCTCAGCACTGTCTTTTTTGGCTTGAGGAGGGCCACCTGTGTGTTCAGCTTTCCTTTCTCTCCAGGGCTGTTCAGGCTCCTATCACCCTCCCAGCTTATATCCTTTTCGGGTTTGTGGGGGTGACTAGGGAAGGGTTTCCCTTGGCGTAAGAACTTGTGTACAAGGGTAAGTTCATCATCCAGGATTGCGGCTTTGAACCTTCTGTTCCTCTATGTGGGTTTTAATAGAAAGGGAAAGGGAGTTTTTAAATTCCTCGAGAAGGCTCACCTCTCTGAAGTTTTCATATGTGGACTGTGCCTTAAGTACCCTTATCCATTGGTCAAAAACAAACCGCTTAACTGTTTCAAAGTCGAGTGAGTTTGGTCAGGCTGCTTCCAAAGGATTCGGAATTTCTGGCAGTACGCATCTGGTACTAACTCATATGTCCCCAGGATAGCATTTTCAGTTATCTCATAATCTGATGAACTTTCACCTGGCAACAGTGAATAAACCTCATGGGCTTTTCCTGTTAGTTTGCTTTGTAACAACACCATCCAGCTCTTGGCTAGCCATTTCAGCTGTCTTGCAAGCTTTTCAAAAGTGATGAAAAATGCTTCCACATCCTCGTCAATGAACTTTAGAATCAACTGGAGAAGTTTAAGAGCTCAGCACATGGTCCTGGGCTAGGGGTAGCTTCCCCACTAGCCATGCCTTCACTGAGTGTACTCGGTCGCCCCCTAGTAAATCCAAGCTGCCTTAGCTCTCTTTCCTCCTTCTCCTTCTGGAAAGCTCTCTCTTTTTCCCTTTCTTCCCTTTCTTTTTCCCTTTCTTGACATCCTCTCTGCTCTTTCTCTCTCTGGAATTCTAATTCGAGTCTCCTCTGTTCTAATTGTATTTTTGCTAACATTACCCTGTCTGTGTTTGATTCTAACCCTGTTTCTGAATCTTCGGGTTTGAGTAAAAAATGGTTGGCCACAAGTCTTTCGGAATCCAGATTTCAGATTTCTTAGCGTTTGCACGGAAAGTAATCACTAACTGCCCAGTTATATTCCTCAACTTTTCAATGGATAAGGTCTTTAACCTATTCCAAGTTACTTCACCCTGGCTTAGGAAGGTACTGGCCTTGAGTGTGGACATGTTAGTATTCTAGCAATGAAACACAAGAAAGCCTGTATTTAAGTTTTTTTAAATTTTGTAATGGGAATAATTTTGTTTCCCACTTCCAATTTTTCATTTGGCATTAGGTTACGATCGCTGACTCTAACGCCAAATTTCTGTTACACTCAGGTGAGGAGGGGATTGCAGGCTCCCCTCTTGCTGGGATGTAGGTTGTAGGAGGTCACAGAAGTAGAATGGTGCAAGGACCTGGAGGGATTTATAAACGCATAAGAGGATTTTGACATTTGAAGCCAATGAAAGTCAGCATTGACATGGGTGGCAGGTTAGCAGAACTAACTACTATTAGCGCCATAGTTCTGACAGTTCTAATTGAACTGTAGTTTTTGTCGATGGTAACTTGGGTGACCAGCTGGGTGGCTTTTGGAAAAAAAAACTCTGCTGGATGAGGTTACTATTTCAATGATAAAGTGAGGGAATTTCATTAAACAAGCAGTACTTCCCCTAGACTTACCGTCTGCTTTACATGCTATTTGAAGAATATCACACCTCTCCCATTTCTTACTGTGTTCTATGCAGTTGTTAAGAACGTCCATGTAATGGCGCAGACAAGTGACTGAGTGTGTTAAGGGCATTTTGCAGATTTTTCTTTCCTCTGAGTTGCTAAAATGTTATGACAGGATCCAGTGTCTGATTCTTCGTGATTATTCATCCCAGTGCTGGGTGCATGTTGAATAATTGCAGCAGAGATCTAAGATATTGTTTTACTAAATCTTTCTTAAAACAAGCACAGACTCATTATGGACAGAATTATGCTGATGTGATATTTAAGCACGAAGCCTGATGCTGTAGTAATTTATCGTGTGAAACTGAACTACACATTGC
This sequence comes from Heterodontus francisci, assembly GCF_036365525.1. Lineage (NCBI taxonomy): Eukaryota > Metazoa > Chordata > Chondrichthyes > Heterodontiformes > Heterodontidae > Heterodontus > Heterodontus francisci. Next base: position 70,534,106 of record NC_090388.1, on the reverse strand, counting down.
TTCTGGTGTCAATCCAGACAATATACAGTATGTTTGAGTGTAACCTTATTTTCAATGCAAGTGGCTGCATTTTGATTTGTGCTCTTCAGGATCTGGCTGCTGATCTCGTGTCACCATAAACTCAAGCTGTGCTCCCTCCAAATCCATATAAAGGTAGACCTCCGGGCTTCACTGGTTTTCTTCTCCTTTCCTGCCCTTCTCTTCTGGAAGTGTTGACTTTTGTTAGGGTAAAGTACAATGGGCACTACGTAATCTTCTAGCATCTCACCTAAGGGGAAGGTATTGGTAGAGAATAGCATAGTGAGTTTTGGCAGGCAATTTAATAACTGAATGGATTCATAGCTAAGCCCAATACCCTCTGATGACCCCACAAACACTTCCCACCAGATATCGATTAGGAAAAAGAACCCTGGCCGATTTTCGCTCTTCCTCGGGGCTAGTGAGAGCAATTATAGTAGCCCAGCTACTGAGATCAGCTAATGCAGTAGAAAGCAAGAGATTAAATATGGTTTAGATGGTATGGTGAATCTAGCACAGTACTGAGGGAATGCTGAATTCTTGGGGGTCCCGTCCTTTGGATGGCACATTGAACTAAGGTGCTGTCTATTCTGGCATTTCAGGACAATATTAATGATCCCTGTCATGAGTTTCTTTGTGTTATCTTAAGCAACACACTGAGATACATGGATTCCAATTCCTTGAAGATCTCTAGAAGGTTTATTAACAGCTAAACTAGTATATACAATACAGAGCAAACTATGTACAGAACCTTTGTCCAGGGTGTTGCTTGAGCAGAGTGACTCTGGCTTCTAGTCACATAACTACATCCTGGTACCTAACTCATTAACATACTGAGTTCTTAAAGGGACATCACTCTTAAAATTATCATACAATATCCCCTTTCTTTCCAAAGGTAAAGCCTCATACGCTATAAGTAAAAACACATAAAATTGGACAATATCAAAATTAATTATACAAGGATAGAGATTATAAAATTTACAAGTATAAAGGTAAGGATTGTGAACTTTACAAGTGCAGAAACGTAAGAGTCCATATATCATTTCGGTGGTTTGACAGCTCTTCCAGATCTTGTTATGGTATAACCCTCTGGGGATGTTTTTGATTTGCAGACGTGTTGTCAATGTGTTGGTTGTTGTCCTGTTGTTCTATGACTTCCTCATTGTCAGAGTGTGTTCTTTTGAGTCCGCTGTGTGCAATTGGGGTATTACACTCTTTTCTTAATTGGCTTTGGTTCCTCCTCAACAGTGCTCTGCTAGATGTTGTAACCTTGTAGGACCTATGCTCACTGCATACTTTGGATAACTCTGCTGGTAACCATGTTCTCATTGTGGGGTGTATGATCCTGACCTTTATTCCTATGTGTAGTTGAGGTAGTTCCACCCCTGCATGTTGACCATCTTCATTGTCCCTTGTTTTTCAAGCAGTGTCTCCTGCATCTTGGAGAATTTGGACAGATGATGGCTTGGCAGAATTGTTCTCACTTGTCTGCCAAACATTATCTCTGCTGGTGACGGAAAGCTCATATCCATAGGTGTAGCTCTGAGGTGTAACATGGCAACACGAAAATCTTGTTTCGTTGTCCTACATTTCCAGATAAGTGATTTAACTGTGCAAACCATTTGCTTGGCAAGACCATTAGATCTATGATAGAGTGGTGAGGATGTCACATGGTTTATGCCCCATTTGGCTCACATATCCCTGAAAGGTCTGCCCACATACTGTGGCCCATTATCAGAAATAATTTCTTCAGGTGCATCGAACAGACTGAATATGGCACTTAATGTGTCTGCGACGACCGCACTTGAAGTGTCTTTTACCTGTCTGACAATTGGAAATTTGGAGAAATAATCGGTGATTAAGATAAAGTCGTCTCCATTCACAGTAAATAGATCAGTGGCGATTTTGGACCAAGGGACTGATGAAATCTCGTGAGGGTGTAGAGCTTTGCGTTGTTGTGGCTGGTGACTCTGGCACGCCTCTCACATCCTCACTAACCTTTCGATATCACTGTTAATCCCTGGCCAATAAACAGTGTCTTGTGCCAGTCATCTCGTTTGTTCTATGCCCATATGGCCTTGGTGAAGTTGTGACAAGATGTCCTGTCAGAGAGCTTTGGGCACAATCACTTGTTTTCCATTGAAGGTGATGTCTCTTGAGATACCAAGTTCATCTCTATAAGGCCAAAAGCATCTTAGGGTGTCTGGCACCTCTTTTATCATATCAGGCCATCCTTCTATGATGACTCTTCACAGCGCCTTCAGTTATGGGTCATTGGTTCTTTCTGATTGCAGTTGGTCACATTTGTGCTGACCAAATGCAATCAATCGATTTTGAGAACATCTTCCACCTTGACATCCATGCTGTCCACTTGTAGATCCAGTGGGACTTCTTCAGTCTTGTTCGGATTTGGCAATCTGCTCAGCGTATCTGAGGTGACCATTTTGGTACCTGGTTTGTAACAGCCGTCAAAGGTGTACCCCTGTACTTTCACTAAAAGTCGCTGTGGTCGAGGTGGTGCACTTGTCAATGGTTTGCACCAGATCATCACCAGTGTTTTGTGGTCGGTTTCCACAGTGAACTGCTTACCAAACAGGTAGGTGTGGAACCTGATGATCCCAAACACCAGAGCAAGTGTTTCATGCTTTATGTTTGGGTAATTGGATCGTGCTGAGGATAAACTTTTGGATTCGAATGCAATTGGCTTGCCATCTTGCAGGATGCATGCTCCTAGCCCTTTCTGTGAGGCATCGACTTCCAGGATTGTCTTCTTCCTTGGATCATAGTACTGCAGGGTACAAGTTTCTGCTGACAATGCTTGTTTGAGAGACTCAAACATATACTGATGGTCCTCCTGCCATACAAATGGTACGTCTTTCTTTAAGAGCTCTCTCAGTGATGATGCTTTGTCAGAAAATTTGGAATGTATGGTGCCAAGAATTTGAAAAATCCAAGACATCTCTGTAGATCTTCTTTGTCTTGTGGGTTAGGCATATACCTTACATCTTCGACTTTGCCTGGGTCAGGATGAATTCCACAACCTGAATAAATGGAGGCAATGAAATTGATCTGACTTACATTCACCTGGCCTTCTTGCTGTTATTAACAAGCCCTTTGTGATGAGCTACTGCCATCAGTGAGCGATGATTTTGATCATGCTCTTCTTTAGTTTTGCCCAATACCACAATATCATTGGCAATGCATATACATCCAGGCACTTTTTCTATAATTCTGCCCATATGCCGCCAAAACAGATCTTGACTGACAGATAAGCCAAAGGGTAGTCTCTGGAAGCAGTATCTTCCAAATGGTGTTCTGAAGGTGGTGACCTCCTGAGATTCCTTAGCTAGGTGTCCCGACCAATATCCATGTATAGCATCCAACTTGGAGAAGAATTTGGCTCCTGTGAACATGGGAGTCAATTCCTCTAGTGTTGGAATCTAGTGGGGGCATCTCTTTAGGAAGAGGTTTAGACGCCTCAGATCTAGACATAACCTGATTGCTCCATCCTTCTTTAGTAAGCACGTGATTGAGCTGAACCAGTCTGTGTGATGATCAAACAACCGGAGGCTTTTGCTACTATAATATCACTGCATTGGTAGTCCTGCCACTACTGCTCCGCTCGTGTCTACCAGGTAAAATATTTGTGGTTTCCATGCCAACTTGACATTGCTGCATGGCATTGTTAGTGTGCCACCGCAAAGGATGGGCAACCCATTGTATGCAGTTAACTTTGCAGTTGTTGGTTGTATCATTAATCTCCAATGACCCTGGTACATATCCTTCACAATTTGGACTGGTAGGATATTTGCACTAGCTTCCGTGTCAATCTTAGTACTGAGTGTATGTTTGCCAACTTTCTTTGGGCACGTGATATTATAGTAGCAAAAGCCTCCGGTTGTTTGATTTCATCAACACAATCTGTCATGTTCACAATGTGAAACGCCTGCTTGTCTTCTGGCTGAGAATTGCTCTGCTCTGAGTCTTGTCTCAGGTCTATTTCACTGTGGACTTTGTATATCAGCTTGCATTTACGTAGGTCTCTAGCACTGTCCTTACTGCTGTTGCCCTGTTGCTGTGCCTGTCTCTTGTTTGTTTGTATCCTATTGTGACTTATGGTTGCGTCTTTGCAGCCAGATTTGTTGCTTAGGCAGGCCCAGTGTCCTTTTGCACCTCACACCTTGCACAGATCTTGAAATGCAGAGCACCTTTGCGGTGGGACAAACCACACTTACCACACAGCTTGCTTGCTTTTTGTGACCTGGTTGCCATGCTGATATGTTGGCTGCACTAGCGCATCAATGCTGTGAATTTTCTTTCTCCCCACACTTTTTGAAACACTTCAATTGGTATTCAGACAATCACCAGCTCCATTATGCGCTCCAACAGCTCAGTTTCTGAAAAATCACATTTGTTGCCCTTACTACGGCATCTACTGATGAACTGATCTATTGATTCCTGTGGCTGTTGCCTGTAGGACATCAATTCCAGGTGATGAATTCTAAAATTCACTCTTACCCAAAGCTGATCTTCTAGCACTTTCCATATCTTTGCGGTATCTTTCTGGTCCTCTTGAGATAAGCCAGAGGTAGTGATTCTGTATAACCCCTCATTTCCAACTGCTATCAGTATTTTCACAGCCTGCTTCTCTGGTTCTGCAACCACTTGGTCTATGAAGCATAACTGCATTTTTTGTTTAAAATGTTTGAATTTGGATAGACTATCAATAGCCTTCCAGTTCATGCTAGGAAATTTGATATTCATCCCTCTGCTGTTCTTTTGCTTTCTGCTCTATATTTAACTTTGTTCAGCTCTGTGTGAGCCTTCAGCACTGGCCTTATTATGACTTTCCTATTTGTGGCTTAAAACCTGTTTTAAAACTTGTTCGATTAACTCTGTGCTGTTTCCCTTTAAGAAGTTCATTTTTTCTAAGCTAGCTTCTTTGATGGAGTGTAACAGGTGCTTGACAATGTTCACCTCTGTTCTCTTTTAGCCCTCGCGTGTATGTGTACAGAGCTGTTCTTCACTTGTTGCTCCAAATTTTCTCTTCTGTTTTCTGTATTGCTTTTAAACCCTGTTTGCTGTTTTACCCGTGGTCTTCAAGTTTAGATCTTGTCTTTTCACCACCACTGTCAACATGTCATAAGTTTCTTTGTGTTATCTGAAGCAACACAATGGGGTATGTGGAATCCAGTTCCTTGAAGATCTCTAGAAGGTTTATTAGCAGCTAAACTAGTATATACAATGCAGAGCAAACTATATACAGAACCTTTGTCCAGGGTGTTGCTTGTGCGGAATGACTATGGTTTCTAGTCACATGACTACATCCTGGTACTTAGCTCATTTGCATACTGAAAATTTAAAGGGACATCACTTTTAAAGTGATCATACAGCAATCCTATAAAGTTTATTCAATGTCCTAGCCAACATTCTCCCCTCAAACAAAAACCATCAAAAGCAGGTTAACTGCTCATTGATTTTTTTGTTGTTTGTAGGATCTTACTTATTGAAATATGACTGAGATATTTGCCAGCACAACAATCACTAAATGTTAAAGTAACTCATTGCATGTGATACACTGAGCCATAGTCGTAGAGTTACACAGCACAGAAACAGGCCCTTCGGCCCATCGTGTCTGTGCCAGCCATCAAGCACCTAACTATTCTAATCCCATTTTTCAGCACTTGGCCTGTAGCCTTGTATGCTATGGTGTTTCAAGTGCTCATCTGAATACTTCTTAAATATTGGAAGGGTTCCTGCCTCTACCACCTCTTCAGGCAGTGCATTCCAGATTCCAACGATCCTCTGGGTAAAAAATGTTTTCCTCAAATCCCCTCTAAACCTCCTGCCCCTTACTTTAAATCTATGCCCCCTGGTTATTGACCCCTCCACTAAGGGAAAAAGTTTCTTCCTATCTAACATATCAATGCCCTTCATAATTTTGTATAACTCAATCATGTCCCCCCTCAGCCTTCTCTGCTCTAAGGAAAACAACCCTAGCCTTTTCAGTCTCTCTTCATAGCTGAAATGCTCCAGCCCAGGCAACATCCTGGTGAATCTCCTCTGCACCTTCTCCAGTGCAATCACATCCTTCCTATAGTGTGGTGCCCAGAACTGTATTCAGTACTCCAGCTGTGGCTTAACTAGCGTTTTATACAGCTCCATCATAACCTCCCTGCTCTTATATTCTATGCCTCGGCTAATAAAGGCAAGTATCCCATATGCCTTCCTAACCATCTTTTCTACCTGTGCTGCTGCCTTCAGTGATCAATGAACAAGTACATATAGGTCCCTCTGACCCTCTGTACTTCCTAGGGTCCTACTGTATATTCCCTTGTCTTGTTAGTCTCCCAAAATACGTCACCTCACACTTCTCAGGATTAAATTCCATTTGCCGCTGCTCCGCCCATCTATATCATCCTGTAATCTAAGGCTTTCCTCCTCACTATTTACGACACCACCATTTTTCGTGTCATCTGCGAATCATCTGCGAAACACTGAAAGATGTTTGAGAGGTGTAATAAGGTTTCATTTAAATGTACCTGTCATAATGCAATCAATTTTTATTTTTGTTTTAGCTTTTGGTATAGTTATGATCATATCTAAAAACTGTAGTGAATATGTGATTATCAGCTTAATGGCCACGGATCAAAAAATCACATCATTTTGCATTTCTTTGTTGGAAACCAGGCAACTGTGTCTTTAACATAGATACAAGATACAAACTTTAAAAATATATATTTTACGACACTGTGGCCTATCATATTCCTGAGCACACAGGAACAAAAACATTACCAATCAATATAACTTCAAAGCAATCTTTCAGAGAAAAGTTTGATTTAGAGTTTGTGGAATTGGTTTGTTTCAGGCAACATTTGTTCTTTGACAAGAGTGACCCATTTGAAAATATGTAAGTGCACAAGCGCCATCTGTTGTTTAGGTCAAGAAAGCAAATAATTAGGCCAATTCCTCACTGGGGTGCCCTGAAACCACCACTCACTCCACTGTCAGGAATGTAGAACTGTTTCATTTATTGATTTAAAAAAACAGGGAGGGATGTGAAAAATGGGAGCAGTGAGAGCATATATCAGTCCCGAACAGAAGTTGAAAACATTTGTTTTGAGAAGGGAATAGATCTTTGGTCCGCTCTCCAGTTCAGGGATTATTACACACGTGAGCAGTTTTTTTTCCCCTTCTTGTGCTCTGAGGTTTTGGCTTCCTGTTGATCTAGAATCTGAGACAGTTAACAGTTCTCTTTAAGGGACATTTTCTTGGCAAGATAATTTGCCACCTGAGCAAATAGAGGGAAAGATAATTATACATGCTTGTGATGCAATGACATTGTCACTAATGCCATTAATAATTTTTCAAAATAAAGCTTTTTGATGGTTTCTCTTACCATTTCTCCCCTTCCCTCTGGTCCCTCACCCCAGTAACCATCATGTGTGGGCCTCTGTTGCTATTTGGCCACAAGAAGGAACAATAACAATTGAGCCTGATGCTATCTTCAACCAACATCTTCACACACTTTACAGCAGGATTACTGATCAGGTGCAGGAATCCTAGCTCAATCATCAGAGTCCAAATCCAGAATGCTGAGACCAATTGTAGTTCCCCTTCCACAACCCCAGCTGAGATCTGCTGCTAACTCACTGCAGGATGTCTGAGGGCTTCGATGACAATTGTAACTGAACCTGCACCCGTTGTACATGAAACTTACATATTTCACAACAACATTTCATTTCTATCCACCAAAGTGCTGATTTTGTCATTTAATGTCTTCATTAAAGCCTTCACTGTGAAGCCTTAGCCTGTTGGAAGAGCCGACTGGGATGGCCCTGATTTTCCGCTTTACTGTCTCCAAAATCCACCTATTGTTTGGTGCAAACCCATTTCATCGCAGTACTTCCTGTCAGCTCTCCAATGAGGCATTGACTCTCGTTATCACCTCATACCATTTCTTTTCAGACGAAAACATTAGCAACTCTTTCGCCACAGCAAGGGAAAAGAATCTTTCAGAACCATTGAAGTCCACAGTACAGGTAGAGGCAATTTGACCCATTGGGTTGGATTTTATGGGAACCTCGACGTCGAGATCGTGGCAGGGGGTGGGGGGCATGAAGCTCGCCTCCGATGAGGCTCGCCATCGACCTTGACGCCGGCAGGGCACATCCCAATCCTGCTGGCGGTGGCGAGGCTTCATGGCGGCCCCTCCCTACCGCTCGGCAACAGGACCTGGATTTGAAGATTCACATAAATTGACTCACCTGCATTAATGACATTCCCATCGCCTCCTGAAGTGACACCATGAAATTCATCCCGGCAGCCGGCACTGCCACGCCTTTGAATCCCTGTCCAGGGAGGCGGGAGAAGGTAAGTTTCTCAGTGCAGGAGCGGGGGAGCAGGGTCACACTCTTTGGATTGGTGGTGGGGGTGAGGGTTAAATTTATTAAAGGTCAGGGGGGAAGGTCGTGATCTGAATCAAGTTTTTTTGGGGGGGAATGGGCCATCAATGACTCGATTATTCCTTGGGGGTGTGGGTGAAGGGAGTGCAAATGTAATGTAATGTGTAAATTAGATTTTAACGCTTCGGTCCCGATAAAAATTAACATTTCTTCTCAGGGCTTGAAGCCCTTTAAAAACAGCGCTGGCGTCTACGCAGTGGTGCCGGACGTTGTTGCCGGGGACGGCACTCCCGCCCCCTCCACATCATCGAGGGGAGCACAGTTCGCCTCACCATGTTAATGAGCCGCCACGTATAAGATCGCGGCAGCTTTGTGGAATAAAACTCGCGCGCGCGCGCGCGCGCTGCCATCTTTTACGGCTGCCGCAGTACTCGGCAGCGCCAACATAAAATCCAACCCATTGTGTCTGTGGTGGTTCTTCGTTAGAACAATGCAAAATTAATTTCATTGCTCTGTGCACTCTCTATCTTCCTGTGCTTCAAATATTTATCCAATTTTCTCTGAACAGATGCAATGGAGTCTGCCTCAATCACATCCTGTGGCAAAGCATTCCCTGCTGCAACAACTTGCTGTGTAACATATTCTCTCTATGCTCTTGCCTCACTCTCAGTGATAATTTTAAACTGGCAATCCCTCACCAGTGACTCCCTAACTAGAGGAAATAAGCTTTCCCTATTCACTCTATTAAAACGTTTCACCATTCTCTACTTCTAGTGCAGTTAATCCTAGTGGCGACAAAATTCTGTAGGCCATGATCCTGGTGGTGAATCAGGACCTCCGAGTGTTGGGTGTCACCACGCCTAGCTCCATGTCCCTGGCATCATTGCCCTTGACTCTGTACTCCCACAACTGACAGGGACCTAGCATCTCCAGGTCCCTCCTTTTTTCCAGCATATTATGCAGGACTCCTTCGTCAGCATGTATGATCCTGGGGATTCTGGCAGGACTATATTGAAGAGCATTCCTAGATTGATCAAGACATAGGAAACAAGCCTTCGGTATGTAAACGATCTGTTCAATAGAAATCCTGGTGGTACAAGGAGCACAAGGACATTGATGGTATCTGTTCAAGGGTTCCTGGTTTACAAAACTAGGTCATAAGCCACTGCCGTAGAGCATAAACTTATCCCTAAGCAGTCATCCAGGCCCCTGGCTTGGAAATGTGGAGCCTGGAATTGGTAAGTGGCTGACGATGTAGGAATCACAACAGTTCCCTAGGAACACGTTTTGGCATGTATAATTGGCATGGCACACCAACTTCACGTTAAGGGAGTGAAATTCTTAACTGTTGACATAGTTTATTATATTCTGTGTTAAGCCATGTATGAAAGTGTGCATCATTACCTGTTTTATCTAGCCCATAGACTTTCCTTTTATTATGCCTATTGATTAATATGGCACATGTGTGGCACAAGAACCAGAGGGGAGATGAGAAATGTTTTTACCCAGCAAGTTCTGATTTCGAATACATTGCCTGAAAGGGTTATCAAGAAAACATGCTATGCCAAATGAAGATTTTTAATTTATCCTTTGGAAAGTTACATTAAACTTAAAAAGAGAAGGAAAGCTGGAATATTACAGACAACGTTTACAAAGACTTTGCCACTAAAAACGGCCTCCACCATTTGCATTTGAAAGCCTTTCACATTCCAAGGCATCAAAGTGGAGACACATGTCTGATTAGCCTGGACCCAAAATAATGCTTGCCCTATTGATCGGACTATCTGAGATTGTTTTCATTAGCAAGACATTCAAAGCCATCCTGGGACGTTAGCATCGAAAGGCTGAACCCCTCCAAGGGAGAACATTGGCACCATGAGGCTTGAGAGATGAAATTCCTAAACTTGAATTTCATTAGAAGGTACCAGAGAATACACTGAGGCAGTCATGTGATCATCTGTCCATCTCTGTGAAAGCAGGGCGTTTCCCTTGGACAAGCAGACACGCCAGTGACTCATTCTGTGCAGAAGCCAGAAGAGCTGTCTTTTTCTCTTTCTCGCTCCAGAAGGGCTGGTGGGGCATATGAAGCCTAGCTGCCAGCTGCTAGATCCAAGACAAAGAAGGAAGCCCTCTGCTCAACTGTCTCCAAGAACAACTATCAACACAGAACTTCAGGACCACAAATTCAACCGGAAGACCACTAAAGCTGTCAGACCACAGACTTCATTATTTTTATTTGTTCTGGATTCTAATCCAACACAAAGCTATTCCTCATCACTCTGTAATCTATTTGTGTGTGTGATTCTCGTGTGTGTGTCTGTGAAAGTGGCATAATTTTATTATTTTATCTAGATCGGTTTTAGTTTTTTTTAAGTACAATAAACTCACCTCTTGTTTAAACTCAAGAAAACCTGTCCAATTATGATCACAACAAAGGGAAAAGGTAAAATACTCACTGAAGTGGTAGGCACATCCACTGTTTAAAAAGGAAAAAACCCTGTTGCAGTCAAACAAGAGAAAGGGCAAGAGTGAAGCCTTGCAACCCCTCCTCACCTGATCATAACAGGTGACTTTCAAAGGGGAATTGGATATATATTTGAAAAGGAAACATTTGCTGTGCTATGGGGAAAATCAGGGGAGTGGGTATAATTGGATAGCTCTTTCAGCAAGCTGGCATGGGTACAATGGGCCTAATGGCCACCTTCTGTGTCTTATGATGCTGTTCCATGATTCTGTGTCATCCCCCAATGTTCCCAAAAAGGAAACTACAGAGGAGATGTGGAGTGCCATTGTGATTTGCACTGCTACTGGCAGTGCAGTTGCTTGGGTTGGTGGAGACTCCAGGCCCAGGGCAAAAAGCTGGCAAAACTTTATGATAGCCTGTAGTGTGAAGCAGAGACTTTGAAGGCCATGCCATCCTGAGGAGTTCAGATAGCAATGTCTGGGTCATTGGGAAGGCTCAGTGGGCATTTGTGGGTGGGTGGGTGCCAATTGGTACCTGTACTACCAGTCTTGTCTCCCTCAGTTCTTCCTCTGACCAGTCCCATCAAAACAGTGATAAAGGGAAAGGTCACAGGGGAACAGGGTAATTAATGGCTGCAAAGTTTCAAAAATCAGGGTTTCAATCCTCCAAGTCATGCACCATCCAGACTTTGACATATATCCCTATCATTTCATCATTGCTGGGCCAATATTCTGGAATTCCTTACCTAGCACCATTGTGGGAACACCATCACCAGGATAATATAGGGGCTTAACAAGTTAAATTATGAAGGCATGTTGTACAAACTTGGTTTGTATTCCTTTGAATTTAATCGAGGTGATAAAGTGATTCGATGGGGAAGATACAGAAAAACTATTTCCTCTGGAGGGGGAATCCAAAACAAGGGGCTGTAATGAAATTAGAGCCAGGCCATTTAGGAGTGAAATCAGAAAGCACTTCTTCAGACAAAAGCTAATGGAAATCTGGAGCTCTCTCCCCAAAAGCCTGTAGATCTGGGGCAATTGAAATTTTCAATACTGAGACTGATAAATGTTCATTCAGTGAGGGATTCAGAAATATGAAGCAAAGGCACTTTAAATGGAGTTGAGCTACCTATCAGCCATGATCTAATAATGAGGCAGAAAAGGCTCAATGAGTTATCCCTGTTCCTATGTCCCTATGTGCTACAAGGGTTGCAATGGCTCAAGAGGAAGGACCACAATAAGGGATAGGAAATATGAGACCTTTTCAGCATCACTCACATCTCAAGAACAAATAAAAAAGAGAGCAAGGATCCATCTGTATTATTAGGGAAACAAAGCTGAGGGTCAAAAAGCAAACTGCAGCAACACTTCAGCAGTGGGCCCCAGACAACTGAGTGCTACACATGATGTACTCATTGCATGGGTGGTCTTCTGGTGGATACTGAGGATCACCAGTATCGAGGGAGAGGGTGGGTGGGGATATTGGGGGGATAGAGTGGTGATGGTCTTCAAAACTAGTAGAAAGTTGAATCTAGGCTGCTGCTCCACCTTTTCCTCACTCTACCACCCCGAATCCACTCAAAACATGGCTTAAATCTGAAGAAGATCTAGCCAATGGCTCCCATATTTACTCGAGGCTAGGAAGAGATCTGAGGGGGAGGATTTTCCGATGGGAAATCCAGGAGGTATGGGCTTCCTCCATGTTCTGCAGAAATTAACTGCAGGGCATCTTTTCGATTTTCTTCAAGAGGTTTCCCACCCAATGGCCAGCCTAATTTATAGGCTGGCTGTCTGCCAGGCAGGAAGGCAGCCGGGGAGCTTGAGGCCGGGTGCAATTGGGACACAGGATGGACATTGTATTGGGGGCAGAGGAGCGAATAGGACATTGCCGAGGGAGAGATGGACATCATGGGGGGGGGTGGGGGTTGGTCCATTAGAGGGGTCAGCTGCTCACGTGGAGGGAAGCTTGTTTGGCCTGGGGAAAACAATCCTACTCCTCCTGACCTACAGACAGTGCAGAAAAGGCACTTACTTAATGGATCTGGCCCTTCTCACTTCATTTTACCTGCCAGGATTCCTGAGGCCCAGGAATCCCTGTCTCCATGTTAAAAATAAAATTCCTGTTAAAATGGAGACACGTGGCCTCTTTAAAACATTTCAGTAACTGACCTGCCTCCTGAGAGAGGATGGATCACCCGTTACCTCCCCTCCCACCACCCGCCCTCGACCCACCTCTGTTAAAATTATAAGTGGCAGGCTGGAGTCGGGTTTGAAATTTAAAACATTTTAAACATTTTTACCTTCGCAACTGTCCTTGGGGGTTAAAATAATCCCTACTGACTTTCCTTTTTGCTTCTGTCTTGTTAAATATTGCTGGAGCATCACTGTGCCGTATGCATTGATGAAAGCTGGCATTTTCAGTCCTGTGTTATTGTTGGCATGGTGCCAGAATGGCTCCACCATCCTCGTGGTTCAAAAGGGATTAAAAAGGAGAATGACAACACAGTAGTTATCTGCTATGTGTTTAAAAGCAGCCGCTACATAAAAATAAAGCCAAAGAAATGCATTGCCTTTGTGCAGTTGACAATGGCTTGAGTTGTCTTTTGTAACGTCATCTTGGCACAGGATTTGTGATTAACAGCCTGAGAAGGTTATGGCTGTGGGCTCCTTGTTAGACTTACTGCCTTAGAACAAAGCCATCATTCTACTTGACAGTTCCATAAGCTGTAATGAACTGAACTACAGCAGCGTGCTAAAGTGGTGAGATACAGGCACTCTGCTGGAAGCTGAAGCCATAAAAATAATGAGTACCTTTTCCAACCCATTCCTTTCCATTAAATTTTATCTTTGTTTTGCATCACAACAACTTCCCATCCATGCTCTTTGCTTGGTTTTTGCAGAGACCTTGCATGCATTGTAAAGGGTTTATTCAGCGTTATTTGTCTTCTTTCCTTTTGTTTTGCAGTTTCCAAGAATTTTTATTAAAATGGTCTTTCAGGCCTACCTTACAATTTCAACAGTTAGATATCAGGTGTTCCCTTCTGGGGGACAGGATTGCACAGCGGGTGCAAGCAGACATTATTGATTGTAAAATCAGCCCAGTCCTCAATTTTCTCCCCTTATCCCTCACCCCAAGAAAAGTGCTTATGGTATTAAATTCTAAAGGGCAGAAATTTGATTGCAGTCAGAAATCCAAGTTGGCTACAAATTTCCAGCAGACGACTTTGACAGTGATTTCAAATGAAGTACAATTAAATACAATGAATTAGGGACAGCTTTAATTGATAAAAATGTACATTATAAGGTGTATTTTCTGATCTTCATGATGTTGGTGTGGGAATCGAGCACTGTAGGCTTCATCAGCTTTGTACCAGACCTTCCGCGATTCAGTGAGTAAGAAAGTGCCAGGCCTTCACCGGGCCTCCTTTTGGAAGCACACTCCTTGAGCTTGAAATTTCCAGTGCTGCTGCAGCTTTTGAAAGTTTGCAGTTGGCATTTCAAGGATGATTTTTTCTGAAGGCAAAATTGTTCATTGTCTGGAAATATGAGGAAACAATGACATAGCACCTGAAAAAAGAGGCACCGTTCATTGCTACAGCATAGGGATTGTTCCTTGATATATTGGGTGAAAGGAGAATTGCTCAGTGTGAGATGACAGCAGGAATCAAGATGGTGCCCAGCCTTCAGCCTACCTGAGAGAAGATGAGGGAGACGTTTGTCAGTCTCAGAAATGAGTACCTAGCTATTCCCTAAACCAAGTGCATCGGCAAAGTACAAGGACTACAAAGTGAATCTTCTCCACCTACTGAATGAGGGCACATACAAAGCAATTGGACAATTTTACAGCTGTTTCTTAGCTTCCCAAACATGCCCATACACCAGGTTGAAAATGGTGACATTAGCATCTTTAGAGGTGATCCCACAAAGTAAGCTTCCTACGAGACCTGAGTGCATGACATACACTCGTTTACTCATCCCCATGTTGGAATGCGAAGTGCATGCTTCAATGTCACGGTATGTTCTCTTCAAACTTCAAATCTCAACACTGCTTCTCTGCTCACAAAACAAGATGGCCCTTAATAGGGGAGAACAAAGCTGTTTAAGATGAGAGCCTCATAACTTTAAGCCCTTGAAAAGAGCATTCTCCAAATCCTGAGGGCTGAGATTGTAGAAGGATCATGGAAGGGTGAAACTGGTGGTCTACCACAAGCTCAGGGCTAGAACCATCATTTTCCTTCTGCTTCTCCTCCCTTAATAATTTTCTCCAAAAAACTGAGGGATGTGGAGGCGGGAAAGCAACTCATGGATGCACTCTGTATGGACCTGAGCTGCTCACTGCTTTCCTCTGGCCAGTTTAATGGAGGGGAAGGAAGCTCAATATGGGGATGAGGAGGAGGGAAGGGGTGGGCCATTGAGGGGAAGGGGAGGAGAGGAACGTGAAGTGGGGAGGGTTCCTTGTGGAATTCTTTCCAAAAATCCCTCCACCTCTCCACTTTTCTTTCTACCTTCAAAAACCTTCTCTCAAGTTCATCTTTTCCACCTAGTTTTCGCTTGGCCCTCTTAACTTGCACCATGGTGTCCCATTTCTTATTTGACTTATTTCAACTTCTGCCTCTTTAAGGTATTTGGGACATTTTCTTTGTTAAAAGTGCTCTATATAAATGCAAGTCATTGCTGTTACTGAACTTGCTACATAAAGTGCTTGGTTCTGAAGACCACTATTATAATGATGGGTGGTGTGTATGATGATTAGAAGATGAAAGATAAGAAATGAATGGGCTTGTTCAAGAGCATTGCAGGCAATAGCACGAGGAAACCTTTAAAATGCTCCCTTGAGTTCTGATAACTTCCCCATAGAGTCTGTAACTCTTGAAAGGTTATTAAAATTGAAGACAAATTACCTGTAACTTAATGGCAGTAATGAAGTCAAGAGTGTGTGTTTACTTAGGTTGGAATATCCCAAGGTCTACTTTAGAACTCTGCACTACCTTATGTCAAAATGGTCCTTATTGTGCTTAACATAATCCCCTTGATAGATGCAAAACTTCTGATTCATTAATCATTATTGTGTAATTGAAGTAAAAATAAACCTACAGAATAATAGTGAATGAACTAAAATGCCACTGGTAATTATGTCTTTTTCAAAGGTGTTAGTGTGGCTGTGAATGGAAACTATTTTGCCTGCTTCCTACATCACATTGCCACAGAGTGATTGCATGTGAGTTTGCATATCCGGTTCCCCAAATTGCAAATTTTAAATCTAGTTTGGGTCATTGGGAGGCAAGGGAGTGTTGTACGCAGACTGGGTGCTTCCATATGGAGATGAAGGAAAAATAAGAGAATGATTCATCCAGGACACATCTCTCAAACCCCCAATTATAAAGTACTATTGACACATTCCTGGGAACAGGTAATCTGACTGCCCCTCATATATATAATAAGGTTCGGGGATGCCAAAGAACGGGAAAGTTCCTACATCTGTGCTGAAATTTCTAATGTCAGCTGTGTTGATGGTGACAATTGGCCTTAGCACATTGGATTAAAGAGTGGAAAAAGCAGCCTGGATTCAAGTGCAAAATTGGGATACCTCCCAAACCAACATTAATCAGTTTGGTTTCCACATGAAAGAAGACCACTTAGGTGAAATGCATTGTTTTGTCCATTTCTAAGAGTGCCGGGTTGGGGTTTGGGGACTGCGGGGAACATTCTTTGCATCTGAATGTTGAGGCCTGGGACACCCCTGACATTGGGTCTTGGGCCTCATTTCCACGAAGGTGGCAAACTGCTGAGATTTACATGCAACTGGATGACAAAATGGGTTTGAAAATTGGGCCTCTGTGATGCTAGCAACGGCCCTCAGGTAAGCAAAGAAGCAGGGCCACCAGGTCAGGGGATAGTGGTGTCTGTGAATGGGGAGGTCAGTAGTTGGTGGGGGCAGGGGGAGGGTCTTCATATCGCTGGTTGGGAAGGCATCACAGCTAGTGGGGATGATCAACAGCTGGGGAATTGGTAGCTGGTGAGGGGGTGGGATTGGAATTGGAAGCCTGGAGAAAGGGAATGGGGGGGGAGGGAGGGTGATTGGTAGCTAAGAAGGGAGGTTGGTAGCTTGGAGGTGGGAGTTGGTAACTGGGAGGGAGTATCGGTGGTTGGAAGTGTCAGTAGCTGGGAGGGGGTATCGCTAGCTGGTGAGGGCGGATCAGTAGCTAGGAGAGGGAATTGGTATCTGGTGAGGGGCGATCATTAGCTTGGAGGGGGGATTAGTAGCTATTCAGGGTGTATCATTAGCTGGGGTGGGGGTCAGTAGCTGGAAGATCAGTAGCTGGGAAGGGGGGGTTGGTAGCTGGTGGGAGGGGGCATGCCAGTAGCTGGTTAGGGGAGGGGGGTCGGTTGCTGGAGGATTGGTAGTTGGGAAGGGGGATCGTCGGCTGGTGGAGTGGGGGGATGTCAGTAGCTGGTGAGGGGAGGAATCAGTTGCTGGAGGATCGGTAGCTGGGAAGGGGGATCGGTGGCTGGTGGGGTGGGGGGGTTGGTAGCTGGTGAGGGGGGGTTGGTTACTGGTGAGGAATGGGGGGGGTTGAATTGGTAGCCAAGATCTTATTTAAACATTCCTAGTGACTGCATCTTGGGCACTGAATGGAGGAAATAGGGTGAAAAAAGTGGCACAGACATACTGCTGGCAGGTCTCCCCCGCTGACCCTCCCCCCACCCAAAAAACAGTGCAGCTCAGCAAGTATTTAGACCACCTTGTAAGAGAGCCAATCAAAAAATATGACACCAGCAATTCTGGAATCGTTCAGGCCATGACCTTGGCTCTAAAATGATCCAGCTGCCTGTTTCTTCCTGGTTTCCAGAATACTGGACAAAAAGAAACAGGAAGCAGTGGGAATTCCAGCAGCAGAAACTCTTCTGCTGGTCCGCCTCCTTGTGACATCAGGGACCTTATATGGGCACCCTTGTACCTCACTGGAAACTGTCTATAGAAGCATTTCTAGGTGGATACCTTGTGCTTCTGAGACTCCTGCTGGGCCTGTTGTGGCTGCTTTAACCCTCCCAACTCCCCTCTGCTTCTCAGGACCTGAGATGATTTGGGGCCTGAGTATCTTTTCCCTGTATTACAATAATCATAGCAGTGCCTGAACTAAAAGCTACCTACTCAGGATGTATTCCTTTATGGAGCCAAGGCATTCTGCCTTTACTGGAAATTCCATCCATCAGCTTATGCAGGATCTTGTGCGTTACATCAGCTCTGTGCTTCCTTCCTTCCTAAATGCATCAACAAGGGTCGTTGATGCATTGAGCATCTTTCATCAGCACTTACACAGCAGCCTGAGATTTCCACTGCAATTGACAGTTTTTCAGTTAACATTTTTCATACAGTCTTACATGGGAATCATTAAATAATCAGAGCATTTAATCATTTTAATTTCCTGTGAGTGGTGTTGGAGGAACATGAAACAGGAGCTCTCTCCTTTTTCCCTGTCCTTAAAAATGATCTTTCTTCCCTGAGCCAAGACTTGGAGGCAAGTGCCATCCTTGGCTCAGTGATAGTACTCTTGTCTTAGAATCAGAAGGTTGTGGGTTTAAGTCCCACTCCAGTGACTTGAGCACACAATCCAGACTGACACTCCAAACCAGTATAGAGGGAGTGCTGCAGTACTGGAGGTGCTGCCTTTTGGGGACGCATTAAACTGATGTCATGTTCACACTCTTAGATGGATGTAAAAGATCCCATGGCATAATTTACAGACTAGGGGAGCTTTCTCTATGTCCCGGCCAAAATTTATCACTCAATCAACACCACTAAAAACAGATTATCTGGTCATTTATCCGATTGCTGTTTGTGGGATCTTCCTGTGTGCAAATTGGTTGCTGCATTTTCTTATATTACAACAATAACTGCACTTCAACTGTATTTAATTAGTTGTAAAGTCTTTTGGGATGCCCTGAAGACATGAAATGCACTAGAGAAATGCAAGCCCTTTCTTCTTTCTTCCCAGTTTATAACAACTATGCCATACCTCATTGCTCCAGTAAGTGAGGAGGTAATGAACCTGTTTACAAGGTTTACTAAACTCATTCTACACCAGCCTTTAAAAGTCTCTGACTTAGTGTTGCTTTCATCACGATGATCCCAGTGGCATGCTGATAGCACCTTGCCACTGGTGAGGGCTGTAATATGAGGAGTTTATGAGAGCTGTGGTACATTTTGTGGATGATTTTGAGTATTTGTTTCATTATATGCTGCTAAGGTCAATGTTGCTTTCTTTTCTCCGTTCTTTTCTCAGATCTTGTTTTCAGTCTTGTTTGAGGCCTTTTAAGCTCTCTGCTGCCATAAAATAACTTCTCTTTTGCTTTCTTTCCAATTTTCTCCCTTCCTCTCCTGAAAACACATGAAAAGTGGGCCCTTTGGTCCCAAGAGCTACCTCTAGTTCCTCAGACAGGACTATATGCTCCGCATGTGAGCATAGACAGCGATGAGGGTAACTTCACTTGGGAATTCTCCCCATCGGCTGCTATAACGCAACAGAAGATCAATGGAAACCCCGTTAAAGGTGTAAACAGGTCTCCAATTACTTTTTGTTGAAGTTACAGGAGAAACCTCAAGGAAAATCCCCATGCGAGTGCCAGCAGGCTTAATAAGATGTTAAACCAAGGCCCTGTCTGCTCTCTCAGGTGGATGTAAAAGATCCTGTAGCACTATTTCAAAGAAGATCAGGGGAGCACTGCCCAGTATCCTGATTAATATTTATTCCTCACTCCTGGCGAGGCTGACAATGGGCACTGAATGCAGCTGCTGGATGTTAAAATGGCATCAGGACTGAGTTACAGCTTCAGACCCTAACTTTCGAATGCCAATGATGTGCCCACCTGCCTGGGGCGAGGGTCTCACTGACTGCCCATACCAGGCCTGTTACAATGGTGACGGGTGCAAAGACAATGTGAATGAGATTGACTGGCTCATTGCTAGGATTTCAACTCCATGCAGGTCCATTCTTATCAGTTGCTGGAGGTTAAAACTGGATCTTAATTGGCGGAAGGCTGCTCAATCACGAAGGGAGGACATAACAGATGAGCTCGAATCCTATCTTCAGCAGAGATCAACACATTCCAGTAGAAATCATTAGACAGCAATCATGTACAGAAACCCACTCACTCTAGCCTCAGCAAACTAATGCTAACTATAGTTTTCTTACCTAGCTCTTGCCTAGTAACTCTAGCTAATAGCTGGTCCCTGCTGCAAGCCAGGGTGCTGAGGGTTGGATTTAGTTATGTTGTGGATATAGTTGATGGTCCTCTTGGTTTCCTATAGTTCTGCCACTGTGAACAACTGAGCAGATGCTTTCTTATGAGTACATAGGGCCAATTCCATGTGTGGCATTCCCAGCGAGGAGCGCTGCTTGTAAAAAGCCTGAATGCCCAATCCGCATGCCCTGCAAATGCCGTTCCTTGCTGAGAGACTCCATTATGCAAGAACTCTCAGAAGCACACATTCATCTGTGCACTGTATTGTCACTACATGCACTATTACCGGTTGGTACATAAGTACTATCATATAATGTATAATTACATCAGTCTACACTCAATCATTGGCAAAGTGAAGGAAGGTGTCATTGACAGTGCAATCAAGCAGCACCTACTCAGCAATAACCTGCTCACCGATGCTCAGGCTGCATTCCAACAGGACCACTCGGCTCCAGACCTCATCACAGCCTTGGTCCAAATATGGAAAAGAAGAGCTGAATTTCAGAGGTGAGGTGAGGTAAGATTTTTTTTTTATTTGTTCAATGGATGTGGGCATCGCTGGCTGGGCCAGCATTTATGGCCCATCCATAATTGCCATTGAGAAGGTTGTGGTGAGCTGCCTTCTTGAATGCTGCAATCCTTGGATTGTAGGTATACCTACAGTGCTGTTAGGATTTTGACTCAGTGACAGTGACGGAACGGCAATACAGTTCCAAGTCAGGATGGTGTGCATGAGAGCACCATCACCTGCAAGTTCCACTCCAAGCCACACATCATCCTGACTTGGAACTAGATTACTGCTCCTTCACTGTCATTGGGTCACAATCCTGGAACTCACTCCCTAGCAGCACTGTGGGTGTAGCCATTCTGGTAAATCTCCTCTACACCCTCTCTAGGACCCTCACATCCTCCCTGGTGCTTTTTTAACTACTCCGAATGAAATCACATTTTACACAGTCAGGACTTAGAAATGCTATGCTTTCAATAATGTTTTATTAAAGAAAAGTAAGGTTTAATGTCTACTTTCTTTGCAAATCAGTGAACTGGAACTGCAAAATTATTAAAATTACATTTGTAGCATCATGGTCACCAGGAAATGGCTTATATAATATGACACGGAAATGAAGCATAATGGGTTGGGATCTGACAGAGAGCAATGATTATTTTTCGATAAGAAGAGGTTTTGGACCAACTTTAGCTGGTCTTAGGGCTTGGATTGCAGACTAGATCTGATCTTTGCATAACCCTCAATATCAGTAAGGCTTTAGAACATAGTTCTCCACCACAACTAAGAGAACACGAATGAGTGTCCACTTTTACTTATAAAGGTTGTGGGGGAGGAAGAGGAACTGGAAATTGTAACAATAAAAGCAAAATACTGCAGATGCTGGAAATCTGAAATAAAAACAAGAAATGCTGGAAATACCCAGCAGGTCTGGTGGCATCTGTGGAGAGAGAAGCAGAGTTAATGTTTCAGGTCAGTGACCCTTCAGCAGAACTGGCAGATATTAGAAATGTAAAAGGCTTTAAGTAAGTAAAGCAGGGGGTGGGGCAAGAGATAACAAAAGAGAAGGTGTTGCTGGGACAAGGTCACAGAGAATAACTGACCAGAAGGTTATGGAACAAAGGCAAACGGTATGTTAATGGTGTGCTGAAAGACAAAGTGTTAGTACAGAGAGGGTGTGAATAGACTGTAAAGTACTCCAAGCACAACATTAAAATAACAGAAACAGTGGGTAGACACAGTAGAAACAAACTAAACAAACTAAAAAAAGAACGAAAATAAAATAAACAAATAAAAAAGAAAAAATAACTAAACATAAAAAGGGGGGCCTGTCCTGCTCTGAAATTATTGAACTCAATGTTCAGTCCGGCAGGCTGTAGTGCGCCTAATCGGTAAATGAGATGCTGTTCCTTGAGCTTGCGTTGATGTTCACTGGAACACTGCAGCAATCCCAGGACAGAGATGTGAGCATGAGAGTGGTGGTGGATGGTGGGGGGCGTGGTTGGGGGGGGTGTCGAAATGGCCAGCAAGTGGAAGGTCGGGGTCATGCTTACGGACTGAGCGGAGGTGTTCCGCAAAGGGGTCACCCAATCGGCGTTTGGTCTCCCCAGTGTAGAGGAAACCACATTGTGAGCAGTGAATACAGTATACTGTACAACTGCAAATTGTGTTGGGGCTTAGATTAGGTGCCTCAACGTATTTCAAAACTCAGTCATACAGTAGTGGTGATGGTCTTTGAAACCGACTTTTGTCATTGAGACCTTGGACTTGTCATTTTTCCGAAATCAGTTATATGCCTAACATGAAGCAAAAGAATTCAAGCTTACACTTGTTTCAACTCCATCTATGCTGATAATCCTGGATCTGATATAAACACTTACTTTTTATGTTTTGAGAGATCTTTTTTCCTTCAAAAAATGTAATAAAGCATAACCTCCAAGACATTCCATGAAGATATGCACTCTACATTTACAAAATAAATAGAAGATTGTGATCTGCTTACTGTTGTCCTGGTACTTTAGAAAAAGTCTGAAGATAATGAGCTTTGAAGTATGAAAAATATAATTGCTGCACCTACAATTTTCCAGTCAAATGTCAGTCCTTGAAATCTTCTAAAGCATCTAAACATGTTGAGAGAGTCTCTTATAAAGTGCATTGTTGTTCAAATATGATTATGCAACATGGAGATATGGGCACCCACAGCTGAAACAAATCTAACCCTCATCCCCTGAGACAAATATAGAGAATGATGCAAAAGCATCAAGTGAAGACTTGTAAAACACAGTTTAAGCTTTGCAGAAGATACTTTGGCAATGATTTGCAACTAGTCCTCTATAATTCCCTCTGAAAGAACAAGTACAAAATACTTTTCAGTAACAAGTATGTGGAATGTGGGCGACATTTTATTGCACATTTTTCCATAACTCTTGAAATTAACAATAATTTAGTACTTAACTTCTGTCTTCGCCCACCTCCCGAAAGGCAGGATGTAAAATGATCTCCTTTTATTATTTTAGTAGGGTTTATTGAGATCTATCTCATGATTATAGGCTCTGGACTTCTCCTAAGGCAGATCTGCAGGATTCATCTGACGCTTAAAGAATACACCATCCCAATTTAAGAAGCAATAAGCTCAATCTTCATGATATATCCTAGAAATCATGAGATTGTTGGAAGTGCTATCAGTATTCGAGAACTCAAGTAACAAAGAACAAAGAAAATTACAGCACAGGAACAGGCCCTTCGGCCCTCCAAGCCTGCGCCGATCCAGATCCTCTATCTAAACATGTCGCCTATTTTCTAAGGGTCTGTATCTCTTTGCTTCCTGCCCATTCATGTATCTGTCTAGATACATCTTAAAAGACGCTATCGTGCCTGTGTCTACCACCTCCGCTGGCAACGCGTTCCAGGCATCCACCACCCTCTGCGTAAACAACTTTCCACGCATATCCCCCCTAAACTTTTCCCCTCTCACTTTGAACTCGTGACCCCTAGTAATTGAATCCCCCACTCTGGGAAAAAGCTTCTTGCTATCCACCCTGTCAAGACCTCTCATGATTTTGTACACCTCAATCAGGTCCCCCCTCAACCTCCGTCTTTCTAATGAAAATAATCCTAATCTACTCAACCTCTCTTCATAGCTAGCGCCCTCCATACCAGGCAACATTCTGGTGAACCTCCTCTGCACCCTCTCCAAAGCATCCACATCCTTTTGGTAATGTGGCGACCAGAACTGCACGCAGTATTCCAAATGTGGCCGAACCAAAGTCTTATACAACTGTAACATGACCTGCCAACCCTTGTACTCAATACCCCGTCCGATGAAGGAAGGCATGCCGTATGCCTTCTTGACCACTCTATTGACTTGCGTTGCCACCTTCAGGGAACAATGGACCTGAACACCCAAATCTCTCTTTACATCAATTTTCCCCAGGATTTTTCCATTTACTGTATAGTTCACTCTTGAATTGGATCTTCCAAAGTGCGTCACCTCGCATTTGCCCTGATTGAACTCCATCTGCCATTTCTCTGCCCAACTCTCCAATCTATCTATATTCTGCTGTATTCTCTGACAGTCCCCTTCACTATCTGCTACTCCACCAATCTTAATGTAGTCTGCAAACTTGCTAATCAGACCACCTATACTTTCCTCCAAATCATTTATGTATATCACAAACAACAGTGGTCCCAGCACGGATCCCTGTGGAACACCACTGGTCACACGTCTCCATTTTGAGAAACTCCCTTCCACTGCTACTCTCTGTCTCTAGTTGCCCAGCCAGTTCTTTATCCATCTAGCTAGTACACCCTGGACCCCATGAGACTTCACTTTCTCCATCAGCCTACAATAGTGTTGATTTCAGTTTTTCCAGCAGAGTTGCCCTGCATTCTCTTGCACATGGAGGCCAGAATTTTACAGCCCCCTCACAGAAGTGGACTAGTGGTGGTGAGGTCGTATAATTGAGTGGGAGGCAGTGGAGGGGAGAGGGTGCCATTCCTGATGCCTTCCCACCCCTACTGCAATTTTACCGGGGGTGGCGACGGCGTGAAACGGCCAGCCCACCCCAGGCCAATCAAGACCCTTAAGTGGCCAATTAACTGCCACTTAAGGGTCTCCTCCCTCCTCCACTGGTATTTTACCAGCACCCTGTGCCCCACCGTCGGCCCTCCCCATGACACAATAGCTCCCACTGCACAACAATCCCCTCCCCACCCAACTGATTCCCCCCCCCTTGCCTCACTGAGGCCGAGCGATTGTCCCCAGCAAGACCCCAAAAGGTACCTCTCTTC
This sequence comes from Heterodontus francisci, assembly GCF_036365525.1. Classification (NCBI taxonomy): domain Eukaryota; kingdom Metazoa; phylum Chordata; class Chondrichthyes; order Heterodontiformes; family Heterodontidae; genus Heterodontus; species Heterodontus francisci. The sequence continues at coordinate 70,509,179 of NC_090388.1, read as the reverse complement.
CAGGGCCAACGTCCACGATCTTGCTGGTGGCTGGGTGCAGACCAAGCAGTGACCATCGCTCCTGGTTGTGCTGCTGGGACTGAGAGCTGCCGGCCCTCTGATTGGCTGCCAGCTCCATTAGTCGGGACTTCCTGCCTCAGAGAGGTGGAAGTCCCGCCCAAGTCCAATTAAGGGCCTGGGCCATGTAAAATTGCAGTGTGGCTCCCAGGCCTGGTGCAGGCTGGCTCGCCCCTGGCTTTTTGGCCAGTGGGTGGGGCCTCCTGCCCAGCGTACAATTCCGGCCATGGACTTTCAAAAGGCATTTGCTGAAGCAACCCATAACAGATTTATTTGGAAATTAAGAGCACAAGGTATTAAAGAGATGGTGCTAATGTGGGTATGCTACAGGCTAAGGGATAGGAGGCAAAGAGTAGCGATGAATGAATATTTTCCTGATTGTGGAGTGTGGTCATCCAGGGGTCAGTATTAGGACCATTTTTTAAAATTTGGATAAATGCCATGGTCCTGGATATAGAGAGTACAATTTCGAAGTTTGAGGAGGTTATAAAATTTGCCAATGTAATAAATACTGAGCATAGTAGCAGACTTCAGAAGGACATAGAAAGATTGGTAAAATGAGCAGACACATGATTTAGATTAGATTAGATTAGAGATACAGCACTGAAACGGGCCCTTCGGCCCACCGAGTCTGTGCCGAACATCAACCACCCATTTATACTAATCCTACACTAATCCCATATTCCTACCAAACATCCCCACCTGTCCCTATATTTCCCTACCACCTACCTATACTAGTGACAATTTATAATGGCCAATTTACCTATCAACCTGCAAGTCTATTGAACTGTGGGAGGAAACCGGAGCACCCGGAGAAAACCCACACAGACACAGGGAGAACTTGCAAACTCCACACAGGCAGTACCCAGAATCGAACCTGGGTCCCTGGAGCTGTGAGGCTGCAGTGCTAACCACTGCGCCACTGTGGATAAGTGTGAAATGATGCACTTTGTGAGAAACAACATAGAGACAGAGTGTAATCTAAATGGTACTATTTTGAAGGGTTGGCAAGAGTAGAGGGACCTGGAGTGCATGTTCACAAATCTTGAATGTAGAAGGACAAGTTGATAAGGCAGTTAAGAAAGCATATGGGGTACTTGGCTTTGTAAATTCAGGCATTGAATACAGAGACAAGGAAGTCATGCTAAATCTTAACAAATCATTGATTTGGCCTCAGCTGGAATATCTGGACATCCCACTTAAGGAAGGATGTCAAAGCCTTGTAGAGAGTACGAGGAGGTTTACCAGGATGATACCAGGTTTGGTGGACATCAGTTATGTGGAAAATAGGAAATAGGTGCAGGAATAGGCCATTCAGCCCCTCGAGCCTGCTCCGATTGGGGAAGCTGTGATTGTTCTCCTTATAGCAGTTAAGGGGAGACCAAATAGAGGTATTCAGAATTATAAGGGGTTTTTATAGAGCAAATAGAGAGAAACTGTTTCCTCAGGTAAGTGGGCCGATAATCAGAAATAATAGGTTTAAAATAATTGGTAAAAGAACTCGAGGGGAGATTATTTCACACAGATGGTTGATATGATCTGGAATGCACTACCTGAAAAGGTTGTGGAATCAGATTCAAAAGATAATTGGACATGGATTTGAAGAGAACTAATTTGCAGAGTGATGGTGAGAAAGCTGGGGTGTGAGACTAAATTGGGCAGGTCTTTCAAAGAGCCGGCACAGGCACTAAGGGCCAGAAGACCTCCTTTTGTGCTATAAGATTCTATGATTCTGTTATTGCATTAAACTTGAGGGTGAGAATTTTTTCCAACAATTGATTTTAATTATGACTGCTGATATAAGATGCTTTAAAGTAACCCTCAACTTTGAGTCAGAAGGTTGTGGTCAAGCCTGACTCAAGAGACTTGACACATAATCCAGCTGACACTTCAGTGCAATGCTCCGAGTACTGGTGCCGTCTTTCAGATAAAAAGTTAAACTGAGGCCCTGTCTAACCTCTCATTTGGATATAAAAGATCCCACAATACGATTCAAAGAAGAGTAGGGGAATTCTCCCCAGTGTCCTGGCCAATATTTCTCCCTCAACCAATATCACTAAAACAGATTATCTAGTCATTATTTCATTGCTGCTTGTGGGAGCTTGCTGTGCACAAATTGGCTCCTACTTTTCCCATATTATAACAGTGACTAGACTTCAAAAGTACTTCATTGATTGCAAAGTGTTTTGCAATGTCCTGAGGTCATGAAAGGCACCATGTAAATACAAGTCTTATTTTCTGATTTCAGCCTTCAGTTTCAAAAACATGTGATGATGATTCTCCAGATACACTGAGCATCCAACAGGTAATGGGTAGCGAGGTAAGAATTTGGTCTGAAGGAATTGCCTAGTGCTTGCTGAGCTGTTATATTAACAGTGATAGCTCAGTGTGATGCTAAATGGAATTGTTCCACCACTGCCGCTATAAACCACTTTACAACCTCAGCTCTAATGCTCTGGAGCTTGCTTGTGCTATTGTGTGGTCAGCTGTTCTCTGAAAGTCAACCTTTTTTTTAAAAAAAATATGAGATGAACGACAAAATACTGTCACACTAAACAAATCAGCAGAATCATTGCTGGAGTTTTACACCCCCTATTGGTAAAAGGCAAAGCCACATTCCTCTTTTAAATTCCAAGTAATTATTTAAAACAGTTAAATCAAGGTGAACATTGCAAGGGAAAAATTATATGTTATATTTTTCAGGAGAAAAATTAGAGAGGAAAATTCAATGTTCCAGAAACGATTCCGAAACAATTTCTATACATTCTTCTTTGGTCTCCTTGTCTCGAGAGACAATGGGTAAGCGCCTGCAGGTAGTCAAGTGGTTTGTGAAGCAGCACCTGGAGTGGCTATAAAGGCCAATTCTAGAGTGACAGACTCTTCCACAGGTGCTGCAGATAAAATTGGTTGTCGGGGCTGTTACACAGTTGGCTCTCCCCTTGTGCTTCTGTCTTTTTTCCTGCCAACAGCTAAGTCTCTTCGACTCGCCACTCTTTAGCCCTGCCTTTATGGCTGTCCGCCAGCTCTGGCGATCGCTGGCAACTGACTCCCACAACTTGTGATCAATGTCACAGGACTTCATGTCGCGTTTGCAGACGTCTTTAAAGCGGAGACATGGACGGCCGGTAGGTCTGATGCCACTGACTAGCTCGCTGTACAATGTGTCCTTGGGGATCCTGTCATCTTCCATGCGGCTCACATGGCCAAGCCATCTCAAGCGCCGCTGGCTCAGTAGGGTGTATATGCTGTGGATTTACTAAGTTTATTATTATGATATACTTTTGCTTAATTAGATGATTTAATAAAGAGATTTTGCTTAATTAGATGATTTAATAAAGAGATTATGCAGAAAACTCCACAAACATTTTTTGAGAAAGGAGTAAAATATAATTTCATTCAGGGGAAAGACAAATAAATTTAGCTTGTGTCATCACAAGACCTTTTTCATCCAATTGCTATTTGCTTTGATGCTGTGTTCTATTTTGCAAGTTTTGCACAAAATCAAAGACATTGAACCCAACTTTCATGATTATGAACACATTTGTAACTTGCACAATAATATTTTCACTATTTGCTGGGATCATTTGGAATCTTATTTTTGAAATGCTCTCTACATTCAACTACTGTGCTGAAACATATTGCGCCCATTTGTATAAGAGAGGGAGCACGGGTCAAAGAAAAAGGGAGAAATAAACTGAGACTTCCGTCAATTTACTTCCTTCTGCCAATAGTGGGTAAACCACCTTACATTAGTTTTTTTGAAACTGGTAAACTCTGAAGGAATAGATACGACTTACAAGGAATATAATGTGAGTCTGAACAAAGCAATCAACTAGTGGGGAATTTGATTCAGGAGTAGAATGGCCATTGATTATTAAATAGTATGTTCATAGGTCAAATTAATGTTAAAACATAGTAATACGTTTTTCAGAGATGAACCATAAATATCAAATAACACACTGAAAAATTTATATCTGACCTTTCCTTCAGCTGTATAATTTGAGCTTTAAAAATTATTTGTAAGAAGTTTGCTTCTCTTTTAATACAAGTACCGTAAAGCAGAATTACATCTCTGTATGCCTAGCAATTAAACTGGTCTGCTGCACAGTCGCTAGTGAAAATCTTGACAAGTCATCAAAGTCAGAATTAAATCCTGACATTAAAATATACTAAGTATAAAGGGTAATCCAATAACCTTAAGGGATATTGCACAAATGGGGATAATCTCTTGTAGGCCTGTAATTTACCACCATACAAAAATTATTTTTTTGGCATTGCAAAAGATTAAAAAATTGGCAAAGACTTCATTGCAAGTGAGCTACACCCCCTAGTGTTTGGTTTTCTGCAAAGCAGTGTCAATTAATCCACTGAAATCTGTGGCAAATGGAATTTACACAATACTTCCAAATGTGTTATATTTGCTGCAAGTAACAGTGACTTACAATGCAAAATATTTTAAGGACTTGTTCTGAACTTAAACATTTCAGGTGCTTAGGGATTGCTGAAAGATCTTGGTAATATTTGAATTTAGTAATTTACAATGTGAACATGGGGATGCTGTGAACTATCGGTTATCTGGTGGAGATTCTTCCCACCTTGTTAGCTATGGAATGGAAGGAACCAACTGTCTGAGATGAATGATTTTCTATTCAGAGCTGCATAGTTCTATACTTATTAATCTTCAGAGGATTGACTTCTATATTCCAGTGCATTTCCAGAGCATAGGATTTCAAACTGGGGACCTTATACACATTTGTGGGACAGGAAAATCATCAGGTCCTTGAGGACATTTGGTTAAATTTTTCCATATTTATTGATTTACAACAATATCATTTCAAACACATTTATCAATCATTTTTGTGCAGTTAATATAGCTTTCCATGAAGTTAAGACTGGAATCCCCATCCATAGTATTACTATTTGTAGAATCTGTTCACCACACACAAAGCTGAAATTTGCATTCTCGCCAGTTACAAATAGCTCTTACGGGACCAGTGCCAGGGTCTTGGTACAGATTTTGGGGTGGGGGGGGGGGGGGGGGGGTTGTCAAACATCCAAAATGCTTTAATCCTAACTAAGTGCCAGGATTTGCTTGCCGTTGGCCTCTGGGGCTGACCCTGCTAAAGTCTGAAGAGACATCATTTAAATAATGGTAACAACTTCCATTTATGTAGCACTGTTAACATGGTAAACATCCCAAGGTGCTTTACAGAGGCATAATCAGAAATAAATGGACACCAAGCCAAAGAGAGTTGTTCAAAAACTTGGTCAAAGAGGTGAATTTTAAGGAGCACCATGAAGGAGGAGAAAGAGGCTGAGGATTTTAGGGAGGAGTTTCCAGAGCTTGTGCCTATGCAGCTAAAGGCATGGCCACTAATGGTAGGATGAAGGCATGGGGGTGGGGGATTCCACAAAAGACTAGAGTTAGAGGAACAGAGAGTTTGGGGCATTGTAGGATGAGAGGAAGTTACCGAGATATAGAGGGGCAAGGCCATGAATCACTTTAAACATGAGAATGAAAATTGTAAATTGAAATTGTTGGGGACCCGGAGCCAAAGTGATAGGGGAGCAGGATTTGGTGCAGATACTGAAAACAATGTTTGGCTAAGCTGAAGTTTATAGTGGTTGACAGATGGGAGGCTGACCAGGAGAACTACAGAGTACTTTATTCTGGAGGTAACAGATCCATTGATGAGCGTTTCAGCTGCCGATGTACTAAGGTAGGACCAGAAGCGGGTATTATTATGGCGGGCTTTTCATGGAGAGGATGTGGGGTTGGAAGTTCAGCTTGGGACAAATAGGATGCTAAGGATGATAGCAGTCTGGTTCAAGTTTAGACAATGGCTGAAATTGGTTGTAAGGGTGTGGAGTTTTTAGGGTAGTCGAAGACGAAGGCTCTGGTGTCCTACATGTTAAGGCTGAATGTAGGATAAGCAGTTTAATCCAAGAGGCAGCCGGGGGGGTTGGTGATCAAGAGATGTGGTAGAGGGGTAGAGCTGGATGGTGTCAGTGTACATGTGGAAGCTGATTCCATGGGGGAAATGGTGGGTTGAGAGCTGGTAGGGATTAAAATTTTTTGATTGGGAGCACAACCCAGTTCCAAAGCTCCCCCTCCCGAGTTTAACAGAGGCATTTTTCAATGTCGAGGAGAAACCTACACACTGAAGTAAGGGAGTTAATAATTGCAGGCGGGCAGATGCTTATTGGCACAATTAATGTCCTGAGGACATGTTAATGACGTATTTTTAAATTGTTTTTGGCTCCTAATTTGACTTGAGCAGCATGGGTTCCCGGGTCTCAGGAAACTGACCAGGAAAACAGTTGAGTTTGAGCAGCAGTTCAGGTGAATATTGAACCTGGTATTATCCCACCTGAATAAAAGCTCACTTATTGCAGTTGGTTTCTCAGTTCCCTTTGGCAAATGTTTGGCAGAGTGTGGTTGTGCGGATATGGCTTTTTTCAACCTTGGAGGATTTCAAATTGACAAGATCAGCATGGGAATTGTGCTGGATGGGTTTGACACATAGGAAGAGGAAGAGGAAGATCATCACCATCCAAGTCATTGACAATGTGTTGTGGTGGGATCAGCACCTACACAGGAAAGAGGTGCACGGGAGAGTGAAACATTGGATAGGGGCTGAGGTTGCAGGAGGCACTGCCCACAGTAACAGGGTTTACAGAGGCTCCGTTTTCTTGACTTCGCAGAAGAGCAGTGTTTCCACAGGCTGAAGTTGTCATGTCAGGTGGTGGCACACATCTGCAGCCTCATTCAGGAAATCTGCTCCCTGCTGCAATTGGTGACTGCACATTATCAGTGGCTGCAAAAGTCATCACCATCCTTAACATTTTTACTTTGGATCTTTCCAGGGTGCTAATGACAACATATCCAGGAGCTCTCCATCAGCTGACATAAATGCATAAGGCAGGTGTTGAATGGATTGTTTGTCAGGACTGACAATAGTGTAAATTTCTTCTGTAATGACAAATGCTAGAATGAGGGATTTCCTGCAAGTACAGGGTGTCATTGACTGCACATATATAGCAATTGGAGCACCGCCACAGCAATCAGGAGTTATTATAAACTGCAAGAGATAGTCATCCATCAATCTGCAGTAATAAGGTCAATGCAGGTCTGCTCCACATTACCTGAGAGCTGTCATGATGCTTTTATACTGTGGCAGTCCAACATTCCTGACCTTTGCCTTCCAGGAAACAGATTTAAGAGCTGGCTTGGAGGGGACAAAAGATACCCACTTCAAACTTGGCTCATGACACCTGTGAGAAACCTACCAATGAGGTACAGGAGTGCTAAAAAAGAGCCGCATTAAGTGTATCATAGAGAAAGCCATGTTGAATTTGTGCAGCAGGTGGTTAAATAGGTCTGAAGGTGTCCTTCAGTGCTCGCCAGTGAGGGTGTCCAGAATAATTGTGGTGTGCTGCATCCTGCATAACATGACGCAACAAAGAGGATTGCAAGTGGAGGAGGACAAAGGAGCTCATCACATATCTTCAGATGAGGAGATGTTGGAGGAAGAGGAGGAGGCAGTGGAGCAGGAGATAGGAGGATGAAGATGGGGTACCCATCACCAGACCAACCACTTACTTTGCTGCACATGATGTCAGAGACGCCCCAATATTGCAAAGGTTCACCCAGTGTAAAACATAAGAAATGAAATCCTGCAGTTTGCTCCCATCACTAGGACCATCCCCTTCCCTCCCTTTGCACTAAACAGTCCTCTAGTCAATCATCCTCCAATGGGTTCGGTCATGTATTGGCATTCAGCATGAAACAAGTGATAAGGTAAGTTGATGCTCAGGATGCAGTAATAGGCAATAATTGGAAGTAGTGCTAATCAATAAATTTCAAATCCCTGCTCTGACTGCTGAGATCCTTTTGGCCTACACCCTGTGGGATTTGGTCCTGCCAAAGACAACTCCACCTACACATGTGCAGGGGCAGACTCGGTCATTGGAGACAATGTAGCATGTCAAGTTCTGACTTTGAAGGGTCAGGGTGATAAGTGGTAGTGCTTTAATGAAGTCTCTACTTCCATGTCCCCTTTCACTATCATCACTCAACTGTGCCAGCACCACATCGCTTCTATACTCTGCTGCACACCAACTTGCTGGAGATCAGTTGCACGTTGTAAGGCCACAAGAAAAGTTGGCCTGCAAAGTCTGCACAGCTGTGGTCATAGCTTATAGTTGTAGTACACCTTTAAGTGGGTGTGGTTATGTTTTCTGTCTACATTACTGGAGGAGAAATGATGCAATGTATCATGTGACTCAGGCTCTCAGTCTGATGTGAGGGAGCAACCAGATCAGACATGTGTACAAGTTCTACTTTATAATACTGCTATCAATTATTCAATTCCTTAATAAATGAACCTACATATTTGTGTGTTAACCAATCCCTTATGCGTGGTTTGTGCCTTGATGTTTATTTGTTAGTAATGTTACAATCAGATGAGGAGGGATAGAAAGGCTTCCCTCTTGTCCCTCTCCTTGTTTGACCGCAACAGGGTTTATTTCTTCTAAACTGTAGATATGCTTACCAATTCAGTGAGTGTTTAACCCTTGGAGGTGCTTTGATCATAAAAGAACCAATTGGACAGGTTTTCTTGCGTTTCACCAAGAAAGAGATTAGTTTATTGTACTTAATCTAAGTAAAATAATAATTTACACTCCAACATTTATGCACACACACGCACACACGAGAATCACACACACAAAAATAGGTTATAGAGTGAAGAAGAATAGATTGGTTGGATTAGAGTCCAGAACATATCAAAGAATATACAGTCTATGAGTCTGGTAATTCAGTGGTCTTTGGGATGAACTCGTGGTCCTGAAGTTGCTGGCTGGTAGAGGTAGCCACCTGGGTTCCGGGATTTCTTGGAGACAGTGATGTAGATGGTTTTCTCCCTGGGGTCTGTCTGCCGCAATGATAAACTTGGATGTTTTGCAGCCCACAGGCAGGGTTCAAACTTACAGCATTGCCTGGAGAGAGAGAGACCCCCACTTAGGTCCTGCACGGGTCAAATGCTGTAGTGAAAAAAACTGCAAGTTTTCACACAGATCGAGAGACTGTCATATGATTGTCCAGTGTATTCTCTCTTTTGCATCTTAATTAGTTTAAGTCTAAGAATTCCAATCTCTCTCTTGGGTCCCATTGTTTCAGTGTTTGCCCTTTGAGGTTCGTCTCCACCAGTGTTAATGTTCCACTCTTTCAGGCAGTGAGTTACAGAACCCTACCACCCTCTGGGTGAAAATCTTTTTCGTCATCTTCCCTCTAATATTTCCACCAATCACTTTAAATCTATGCCTCCTAGTCACTGACCTCTGTACTAAGGTAAATAGGCCCTTCACATCCACTCTATCCAGACCCCTCACAATTTTATACATTTCAATCAAATCTCCCCTCAGCCTTTTCTGTTCCAGGGAGAACAACCCCAGCCTATCCAATCTTTCCTCATAGCTGCTTCTTTCCAGTCCTGGCAACATCCTCGTAAATCTCCTCGGTACCCTCTATAGTGCATTTACATCCTTTCTGTAATGAGGTGACCAGAACTGTACACAGTACACAATTTGTGGTCTAACCAATGAGCTATACAGTTCCAGCATAACCTCCCTGCTCTTATATTCTATACCTCAGCTAATAAAGGAAAGGATTCCATATGCCTTCTTAACCACCTTATCAACCTGCATTGCTGTCTTCAGGGACAGTGGACATTCACTCCAAGGACCCTCACTTACTCTACACCTCTCAGTATTCTCCCATTAATCATACATTCCTTTGCCTTGTTTGACCTCCCCAAATACATCACCTCACACTTCTGCAAGTTGAATTCCATTTGCCACTTTTCTGCCCACCTAACCAGTCCATTGATATCTTCCTGCAGTCCCTATGTTTATCACATCCAATACTTCACACTTCTCCTCCTTAACAACAATATCTGCATCGTCCTCTCTTTTATGAAGACAGATGCAAAGTATTCATTAAGAACCATACCAACAACTTCTGCCCCTCACATAGGTTACCTTTTTGGACTTTTATGGGCCCTACTCTATCCTTAGTTATCCTCTTACTCTTAATGTATTGTCATGGAACTTTTTTTTCTCTTCTGATTAGAACAGTGCACCTTTAAGACTCTGTTTAAAAACAATGTGCCTTTAAAAACTAAGAGACACAGTGGGCCTGCTGCACTTGTTTCCTAGGCCACAGCAGGAGAGAGAGGTCACAGGGTGTACTGTAACTTTTGACTGTGTGTAAAAAACAGCGAAAACCACTTTTAACTGAGAGACCAGCGAAGCGTTCTTGCCTTGAAGGAAGAGAATTCTATCAGCAGAAAATTCTACAATGAGCTACAGGCTGTGTTAATTGCCAAAGGAGAAAAAAAAACCCTTTGAAGAGAACATTTGTATTGCTGGAGTAAAGTTTCGACTGCAATTCTACCAATTTTAAAATCCAAATATATTCCTGTCATTATTTTTTTTTATTATTCATTCAGGGATGTGGGCGTCGCTGGCTAGGCCAGCATTTATTGTCCATCCCTAATTGCCCTTGAGAAGGTGGTGGTGAGCTGCCTTCTTGAACCGCTGCAGTCCATTTGGGGTAGGTATACCCACAGTGCTGTTAGGAAGGGAGTTCCAGGATTTTGACCCAGCGACAGTGAAGGAACGGTGATATAGTTCCAAGTCAGGATGGTGTGTGACTTGGAGGGTAACCTGCAGGTGGTGGTGTTCCCATGCATTTGCTGCCCTTGTCCTTCTAGTTGGTAGAGGCCGCGGGTTTGGAAGATGCTGTCTAAGGAGCCTTGGTGCATTGCTGCAGTGCATCTTGTAGATGGTACACACTGCTGCCACTGTGCGTCGGTGGTGGAGGGAGTGAATGTTTGTAGATGGGATGCCAATCAAGCGGGCTGCTTTATCCTGGATGTTGTCGAGCTTCTTGAGTGTTGTTGGAGCTGCACGCATCCAGTCAAGTAGAGTATTCCATCACACTCCTGACTTGTGCCTTGTAGATGGTGGACAGGCTTTGGGGAGTCAGGAGGTGAGTTACTCGCCTCAGGATTCCTAGCCTCTGACTAGGAATATACTCCGTCTTGAAAGAACTGTGTGGCAAAGGAGTGGTCTTGTATCCAGGGTAAGTTCTGGTCAGGAAGAATCTGAATTCAGCCCAGGACCCAGCAAAAAGCTGTTTAAATTCATACAAGCTCTTCCTAAGTTTGAGGAAAGGGACATAGAGGCATTTTTCATATCTTTTGAAAAAATAGCCAAACAAATGAAATGACCAAAGGAAAGCTGGACACTGCTTATGCAAAGTAGGTTGATAGGCAGAGCTCATGAAGTTTATGCCATGCTTCCTGAAGAGGTTTCTGCAGATTATGAGATGGCAAAAAAGGCTATTGTCGCTGCGTATGAGTTAGTCCCTGAAACTTACTGTCAGAGGTTTCGGAACTTACGGAGATTGGTTGGACATACGTATGTAGAATTTGAGAGGGTGAAGTAAATTAATTTTGACCATTGGATACGGGCAGTAAAGATGGAAACCACATATGAGAATCTTTGAGAATTGATTCTCTTGGAAGAGTTTAAAAATTCCATTCCTTCAGTAGTGAGAACTCATGTAGATAACCTGTAAGTTTTGAAAGCTAGGCAAGCAGTGGAAATTGGTGATGATTTTGCACTTGTGAATAAGCTAAAACCTTTTGTCCGTCACCCCCATAAACCCGAAAAGGATAGAAAGTGGGAGAGTGAAAGGAAAGCAAGTAGCCGGGGACAAGAAGGAATAGCTGGGAATGCCCCAGGATCACCTCCTCAGGTCAGAAAGGAAGGTGTTGAGAGTAGAAGTGAGGTTCGCAAGCCGAAGTGTTATCATTGCCACAAAACAGGTCATCTTCGTTCAGAATGAGGAAATTGCAAGATAAACCATACGACCTGTTAGGGTACACAAAACTGATGCAGAGAAAAGAGCTCTGAGAGTTTTGCAGACCAGGCTGTAGCTTTAATGGTGACTGTAAAACCAGATACAAAAACTAAAGTGAGTGTAGAGGTGAAGAATAAGATACCCGAAAGTTATAATGAATTTTTGTCTAAGGGGAAAGTAACTCCATATCCTTTAAGTGAGGCAGGAATACCTATCATTATACTCAGGGATACAGGAGCAACCCAAACACTCTTGCTGGGGAAAGGTATAACGTTTCCACCAGAGCGTGCCTTGACTGCTAAAGTTTTAGTTAATGGAATTGGCGGGGAGTATATACCCATACCTTTATATAAAGCACACTTAGAGAGTGACTTAATATCTGGGATGGTAACTGTAGGAGTTGCCCACAGTTTGCCAGTAGAGGGAATTGATCTACTCCTAGGAAATGATTTGGACAGATCAAAAGTATCAGTTTCTCCTATAATTACAGAGGAACCAAATGAAGTTAGGGAAATGGAACAAGTTCCAGGAATATTTCCTGCATGTGTAGTCACCCGTGCATGGCTAAACAGGTTCCATTGTCGGAGGTAAAAGTCACACCATTAACAGATAGCCAAGTATCTGAAACCTTATTTGGGGATTAAGATAATCCAAATGAGATGTTTAACAGATCTTCTATAATTGCAGAACAGCAAGCTAATCTAGAGATATAGAGAATAGTACAGATGGCTCTGACAGAAACTGAGGTGATAGGAGTTCCAGAAGGCTATTATATGGCGAACGAGGTTTTGAGGAGGAAATGGAGACCGTCTCATAGACCTGTGGTTGAAGACTGGGCAGTTGTTGAACAGATAGTGGTACCACCTAAATATCGCCAGGGATTACTAAGGTTAGCACATGATATTCCTTTTTCAGGACATAGGGGGATTCAGAAGACGAAATCAAGTATAAGCCAACATTATTACTGGCCAGGCCTTACAAAGGACGTAAAGCAGTTTTGTAGGGCTCAGGAACACCTTAAAGCATCCCAAGCCAATATGAAAAAATGGGCAGACAAGAATGCAAAGACCTGCAATTTTCAACCAGGGGATGAAGTATTGGTGTTGTTACCGTTACAGGGGGAATCATTAAAAGAATGGCCCATATAGAGTGATCAAAAGAGTGGGTAAGGTAGATTACTTGATTGACAACCCTGATTGCTGGAAGAAGAACCGGTTGCGTCACATCAATATGTTAAAACAATGTTATCGCAGGGAGAAGGATAAGTCAGTACAGGTATGTCAGGTAATCGGGACCGTTGAGAAGGACAAGAATAGTGAGGATGAGGCAGAAGGAAGTCCAGACAATTCTCAGATTGAATCTCCAACTATCAGATTAGCGAATACAGAATGGCCAAGAAAATTGGACAACATGCTTTTGCACTTAGAGGCAAAACAACGTGAAGACCTAACCAGGATTTTCAAAACATTTAAAAGAGTCTGTAGGGATAATCCAGGATGTACAGCCTTAGCCACATATGATGTGGATATAGGGGGAACCGTTCCTTTAAATCAACATCCTTGCAGTTTAAGGCCAGACAGACAGGCCCAAGTAAAAGTAGAGGTCCAATGCATGCTGGAGGGCAGCTTTGTTGAGTCTAGTCAGAGCAGCTGGAATTCGGCGGTGGTCTTGGTGCCTAAACCTGACAGGACAGCCCGATTTCGCATAGACTACAGAAAAGTCAATGCGGTAATGAAGGCAGGCTCCTACCCAATTTATCATTTAGAAGACTGTATAGACAGAGTGGGCAACACCATGTGTCTACACAGAGATAAATGTGTTGAAGGGATACTGTCAAATTCCTTTGACACCCCAAGATATGAAAAAGCAGTTTTTGTTACACTGGACAGGGTTTTTCAGTATCAAGTGATGCCACACAGGTTAATGGGTACTCGAGAAACTTATCAGAGAATAGTGAACCCAGTAGTGGCCAGTGTTCCTAGCTGTGCAGTTCACCTGGCTGAGGTGATGGTCTATAGGGACACTTGGAAGGAAAACATGAAACAACTGGGAGACTATATTTGGAAGGTTGCAATGGGCTGAATGGGACAACCTTTGAAAAAAATTAAAGTCAAAATATTTAGATGGAGTTTGTTGTTACAGCCTTATCAGTTGAGAATTGAAGATTTAATTTATTAATAAATAGTTAACTTGTTGTTGTTTAAAGATACCTGGTTTGGTCTGTTTTATTCTGGGGGTTACTAAAGTGTTTAATTTGGCTAATTTCCGGTAGGTGGGAAAACCTTAATAATATGCTGCGACCTGTGGAGAATTGGGACTGAATTGACAGTGCATTATTCCCGCCTTGGTCGTAACAGTATTGATAAAACATCTTTAGGTTCACCTTGATTTTGCTTGCCAATATTCTTTCATGCCCTCTCTTTGCTTTCCTAATTTCTTTTTTGATTTCACCCCTCCACTTTCTATAATCCTCTCGGCTTTCTGTGGTATTGACTTTTCAGTGTCGGTCTTAAGCTTTCTTTTTCTGCCTTACCTTACTCTGCAAGCTCCTTGACATGCATGCTGCTCCAGATTTGGCTATCCCACCCTTTTTTTTGTGGGAACATGTTTACTCTGAACCCCTTGAATCTCCCCTTTGAATGCCTCCCACTGCTCTGACACTGATTTAACTTCACGTAGCTGTTTCCAGTCCACTTTCACTAAATCACTCCTCAGCTTAGTAAAATTGGCCGTGCCCCAATTTAGAACTCTAACTCTTGTTCTATCCTTGTTCTTTTCCACAATTATGCTAAAACTGACTGAAATATGACCACTACTACCAAAATGCTCTCCCACTACCACTCCTTCCACCTGTCCAGCTTCATTTCCTAACATTAATCTAAAATTGTGCCCTCTCTTGTAGGACTTGCTACACACAGGCCAAAAAGGTTCTCCTGAATGCACCTCAAGAATTCTGCTCACTCAATTCCTTTCACACTGGCGCAGTGGTTAGCACCGCAGCCTCACAGCTCCAGCAACCCAGGTTCAATTCTGGGTACTGCCTGTGTGGAGTTTGCAAGTTCTCCCTGTGACCACGTGGGTTTCTGTCGGGTGCTCTGGTTTCCTCCCACAGCCAAAGACTTGCAGGTTGATAGGTAAATTGGTCATTGTAAATTGCCCCTAGTGTAGGTAGGTGGTAGAAGAATTGAGGGGATGTGGTAGGGAATATGGGATTAATGTAGGATTAGTATAAATGGGTGGTTGATGGTCAGCATAGACTGGGTGGGCCAAAGGGCCAGTTTCAGTGCTGTATCTCTCTAAATAGTTAAAAAATCTCCTACTATTCCTGCCCTATAGTTCTTGCACCCTCAGAGATTTGCCTACATATCTGCTCTTCTAGTTCCCCCTGATTGGGGGTCTATTGTACACTCCCAGCAGAGTGATTATCCCTTTTTTGTTCCTTAGCTCAATCTATATGCCCTCATTTGATGACTCTTCTAACATATCATCCCTCCACACAACTGCAATTGTTTCTTTGATCAAAATTGCCACCTGTTCTCATTTTTTATCGCCCTCTCTAACATGCCTGAAAATCCTGTAACCAGGAACGTTGAGCTGCCATTCCTGTCCCTCCTTATGCCGTGTTTCTGTCATAGCTATGATATCATACTACCATGTGTCTATCTATGCCCTCAGCTTGTCTACATTAATTGCTATATTCCTTACATTGAAGTAGATACCCTTGAGCACTGCCAAACTCTTTTTTTAATTTTCTAACCTTTTTTTCCCTCTGCCTTCCAGACTCATCCACTAATTTTCTGCCTTCCATTTTAATTTTTAATTTCGACCCAACTGAGTCTACCCTCAGGTCCCCATCACCCTGCCAAACTAGTTTAAACCCTCCCCAACAGCACTAGCAAAACGTCCTGCAAACAACTCAGTCCCGGCTCTGTTCAGGTGCAACCCGTCCGGCCTGTACAGGTTCCATCTTGCCCAGAGCTGGTCCCAATGGCCCAAGAATCTAAAGCCTTCCCTCCTTCACCAACTTTCCAGCCACGCATTCATCTGTACTATCCTCCTATTCTTGTACTCACTTGCACGTGGCACTGGGAGTAATCTGGAGATGACTACTTTTGAGGTCCAGCTTGCTAATTTCTTACCTAGCTCAATAAACCCTTTCTGCAGGACCATCCCTCTTTCTACCTATGTCGTTGGTACCAATGTGGACCACGACTACTGGCTGTTCACCCTCCCCATTCAGGATGCTCTGCAGCCGCTCAGTGACATCCTTGACTCTGGCACCAGGGAGACAACACACCATCCTAGATTCAGGTCTGCGGCCACAGTCTGTCTGTTCCCCTGACTATCGAATCTCCTATCACTATCACTCTTCCAGTCTTCCTTGTGATGCCCTGTGTAGCTGAGCCACCGGTGGTACCATGGCTTTGGCTCTGGCTGCAATCCCCAGGTGCAGCATCACTTTCCTCAGTATTCAAAACTGAATACCTGTTGGAGAGTGAGACGCACTCAGGGGTCTCCTGTAGTACCTGTCTGTTTCTTCTTGACTGTCTGATGGTCACCTATTCCCTCTTTCCTTGCATACTCTTAAGCTGTGGGGTGACCACATCTATAAACGTGCTATCCATGAAGTTTCATCCTCATAGATGCAACGCTGTGTCACCAGCTGCTGCTCAAGTTCCAAAACCCGGAGCTCAACCCTCAACTCTTTTAAAAGGTGTCCAGATATGCACCTCAAGTGCCATAACCTGCAGGGCTAAGGACCAAATGCTGGAAGATGGGATTAGGCTATGTGGCTCGTTTTTGGCCGGCACAGACATTATGGGCCAAGTATCCTTTTTCTGCGCCGTAAGCTTTCTATGATTCTATAAGATGGCTTTGAATGTCTTATTAATGGAGGTGTGGCAGGTAGCTCATTCAAAATTTGCATGCCATTGCTCTGGTGGGAAATTAACCAGACATTCATCTCCACCTCGATACCTTGGTATCTGAGATATTTCAATGCAAATTGCAGTGGCCATTTTAGCTGCTTTCTTTTTAAAAGTTTAATTCAAGTTCTTTGTCTCCTGCTTTCTTTTTAAAGTTCAATTTAGGTTTCCAACTGATGGATTAAAAAAAAATCATTCGGCAGAGCCTGTGTTCATAACAGTAATCACAAGGAGAAGGAAACACAACAGACTGCATTGAAAGTCTTGTTTGAAATTTCATAAAGGTGGCCTCTCTCTCAATCGCAGCTATTATTGCACTTATCTACACCACCAATCCACTAGCTATTGAGTTGGACTCCTCCACCCTCTCCGCAATTGTGCAGAGCACGCGCTGCATGTCCGTCAGGACCTAAGTTGCTGATGCACTTCTAGCATTTTCTTTCTCAATGCCACTCCCGGGGGTCAGCATCTGTGTCCAGCTGAGCAATGCTTGGAGAGGATTGTATCCTTCGACCAAGACTCTTCACAGCTGTTCGTGCCACCAATGTCTGCTCATGCTTACTTGTGAGGTATGAATCACCAGGTGGAAACTCAACTAACTGACCCACTGAAGTGCGATATCTGCACTGGCACATAGCTGTGCGGTATGTGATGGGCACCCTCAGAAGTAATGGGGTGCTCTGAGAAATCATCATTATTCTTGTCCTGTGATGCTTTCAGTACATGCGAAGGCCCTGGAAGACAAAAGAAAGGGATATAATTTAGTCATGACAAAGTCACAATCACTATGTTCAGTCATCTCATGATTCAGCCACTAATGAAATAAAGTCACCATAGGGGTGTCAGAGCTATTTGTAATTCTGTCACCAGTTAACTGTGATTTCTGTATCTTTCCATCTCCGATTGAGAGAGACACAGATGTACTTATCTCCGTGGCATCCTCCTCTGCATCTGTGAGCTCCACTATTTGTGACAGCCCACCTCCATTCCGCTCCCTTTCCCTTGCATTTTGTGCTCTTTTCTCCTACAAGGAAGAAGGAGTAGCCCTGGGAGTCCTCAACAATAACTCCAAATGCTATCAAGTCTCATGGACTTACACCCACCCTCAGATGATGAATCAGTACTCCTCCATGCTAAACACCACCTGGCAGAAGCACTGTGGGTAGTAAGGGCATTGAATGCACTTTGTGTGGGGCACTACAATGCCCATCACTAAGAGTGATTTGGTAGCACCACCTCTGACCCAGCAGGCTGTGACCTGAAGTACACATCTGCAAGACTTGTGAGAGAATCAACATGAGTGAAAAATCTACTTGACCTCATCCTTACCAATCTACCCATGCATCTGTCTATGACAATCTTGGTAGCAGTGATCATAGCATGGTCCCTGTGGAGACAAAGTCCCGTCTTCACACTGAGGAACCCTCCATTATGTTATGTGGCATTACCAACGTGCTAAATGGGATGGATTCAGAACAGACCTGGGCATCCATGAGACTGTGGGTCATCATCAGCAGCAGAATTGTATACCACCACAATCTTTTACCTCAAGGCCCAGTATATCCTCATTCTAGCATCACCATCAAGCCAGGGGACCAACCTTGGTTCAATGAGGTGCATAGAAGAGCATGCCAGGAACAGTATCAGGTGTACCTGAACATGAGGTGCCAACTTCGTGAAGCTACAACATGCTAAACAGCAACAGACAGAGTTAAGCGATCCCACAACCAACAGATCAGATCAAAGCTCTGCAGTCCTGCCACAACCAGTCGTGAATGGTGGTGGACAATTAAACAGCTTACAGGAGGAGGAGGCTCCAAAAACAGAGTTAACGTTTCAGGTGTGTGACCTTTCATCAGGACAGATTTAATTTAACAATTTACTTGTACTTCTTTCAATTTAGTATTCTGTATTCACTGCTCATGATGTGGTCTCCTTTATATTGGGAAAGCCAAATGCCGATTGGATGATCGCTTTGCGGAACACTCCGTTCAATCCGCAAGCATGACCCTGAGTTTGCAGTTGGCTGTCATTTTAATTCTCTGCCCCACTCCCATTCTGTTCTCAGCCTCCTATACTGTTCCAATGAAATTCAACGTAAGCTCGAGAAACAGCACCTCACCTTTCGATTAGGCACTTTACAGCCTCTGGACTCGACACGGAGTTCAACAATTTCAGACCATAACCAGTGCTCCCATTTTATTGGAAAGCAGCTGTTAGTAATGATTCTGCTATTCCCATGCATCTGCTCAAGAGCCCTCTTTTGTTTCTTTACTTATTCCATTATCTTCTCCTTTTGCCTTGCACCATCATCCCTTTTGGCATTTCGGCCTTCCATCCTATCGCAGACCTTCCCTTTTGTTCTTTCCCACACACCTCCAACTCCTTTCTCTGCCTCTGTACTTGCTTAAAACCTGTTACATCTCTAACTTTTTCCAGTTCTGATGAAAGCTGATCAACCTGAAACCTTAACTCTGTTCCTCTCTCCAGACATGCTGCTTGATCTGCTGACTGTTTCCAGCATTTTCTGTTTTTATGTTAACAGCTGAATCTGATGTAATAGTGTAATACTCATGTTTAATACTAATCAGTTTCTGAAGCAATGAAAAGCAGTGGAAGTTTAACATGCCAACCAGTAACAATAAATAGGTTAACTGTCTTCTCAGAGCATCCCAAATTACTTCTTGCATTAGTTCATGCTTCTGTTGATGTGGTATGAGGGAGCTCATCTACAGGAGTAGACTTTTATATTGGACACAAGTGTCTAGACTGAGCTGAATCATAACACAAACATCTTGAGTTATTCCCCAGCTGAAAATGTATCAGTAAAAATAATATTGATTACATAAACCTGTAACAATTAAGCATTCTGAATTTTAAAAAATATTCTTACTCACCCCCAGTGCCTACATTCCAACCCTGTATATGTTAGGAGAGCCAACTGTGCAACAGCCCCAACAAACAAATTTCTCTGCAGCACCTGTGGAAGAGCCTGTCACTCCAGAATTGGCCTTTATAGCCACTCCAGGCGCTGCTTCACAAACCACTGACCACCTCCAGGCGCGTATCCATTGTCTCTCGAGATAAGGAGGCCCAAAAGAAAAAGAAAAAAGAAGAAAAAAAAAGAATTATCTTCCTGCATACCATCAACATTAAAAAGGCAAGAGTTGGATACAGGGTATTATCAGAAAAGGAACATGTATTAGGGCCTCTGAGAAATCCAAGAGACAGGGAAGACAGAAGGGAAGAAGGACAGACAGAATGAGCAAGACAGAAATAATAAGAAAGAATCAGAGTTATAGACGTCACGATGAGAAAATATGCCGTAGCCATACAGACTTAGAGACAGGGGAAAACAAAACGAACACAAGAGAGGGAAAGATGTAGCGAGAGAGTTACAGGAGGAGAAAGATATATTACTTTTATCTGTGAATATCATGAGGATCAACTATTTTATAATAAATAGTAAGGGCTGTTGTCATTTTAATTAGGATATTCTCCAACTTTGAGCAATGCCCACAAGAGATCTGCCAACATAGAATAGTAGAATAGTGTCCACTTCCTATCCATCATGCCACAACCTCTGCACCATATTCTGGTATCACACTCTGAATGCCTCCTATTTCATATTCATAAAACAGCAACAAATTAGACCTCAACTTGTAGAAACTGTACCAATTAAAAGCAAGCAAAGAGGTGAGAAACCTACACATGAGGAAGTACTAACCATATATGAAAACAATAAAACAAGAATAAACAGTGAAGACGAACTGCTAAACTTAAAACAATGGGGAAGCTGAAACGATCAAATCACTGACAAAGTTTTGTAATGCTGCTTTAGGTTTCCACCAACTGGAACATTGCCAGGAAATGTAACATTCCATATAAGGCTTCTCAATAGCACGCTTTTAATTACTCACATCATTACCTTACAGTGTTGGTAAAACCTAAAAAATGTTTTTTGAGACCTAGACTTGTGTTGAGAGCTTAAATTATTAGGTTGGTCTTTGCTGACAATGCCTTGGTTTTCCCTATTTGGCTGATGTTCATTTGAATCATAAACAAGCTCCCACCTACTTCAGCTCGAGTACAGTCCCTCCTTAGTCTAATAAACCATGTGAGCCCCTTTCTGCCAAGTGGAAAAGTCCAGAAGGGTTGTCCTGTGAAGAGAGGCTGAGTAAATTGGATCTATATTCTCTGGAGTTTAGAAGAATGAGAAGTGATGTCATTGAAACATACAAGATTTTGAAGGGGCTTGACGGGGTAGACACTGAGAGGTTGTTACGCCTGGCTGGGGAATATAGAACAAGGGAGCACAGTTTCAGGATAAGGGACCAATCATTTAGGACTGAGATGAGGAGAAATTTCTTCACTCAAAGGGTTGTGGATCTTCGGAATTCTCTACCCCAAAGGGTTGTGAATGCTCCATCATTGAATATATTTAAGGCTCAGATAGACAGATCTTTGGTCTTTCAGGGAAACAATGATATATGTTCAGCACCATTCGCGATTCCTCAGATACTGAAGCAGTCTGTGTAGAAATGCAGCAAGACCTGAACGATATCCAGGCTTGGGCTGATAAGTGGCAAGTAACATTCGCGCCACCCAAGTACCAGGCAATGATCATCTCCAACGAGAGAGAATCTAACCATCTCCCCATGACATTCAGTGGCATTACAATCACTGAATCCGCCACTATCAACATCCTAGGGGTTACCATTGACCAGAAACTGAACTGGAGTAGCCATATAAATCCTGTGGCTACAAGAGCAGGTCAGAGGCTAGGAATCCTGAGGCAAATAACTCACCTCCCAACTCCCCAAAGCCTGTCCACCATCTACAAGGCACAAGTCAGGAGTGTGATGGAATACTCTCCACTTGCCTGGATGGGTGCAGCTCCAACAACACTCAAGAAGCTCTACACCATACAGGACAAAGCAGCCCGCTTGATTTGCACCCCATCCACAAACATTCACTCCCTCCACCACCGATGCACAGTGGCAGCAGTGTGTACCATCTACAAGATGCACTGCAGCAACGCACCAAGGCTTTTTAGACAGCACCTTTCAAACCCGCAACCTCTACCAACTGGAAGGACAAGGGCAGCAAATGCGTGGGGACACCACCACCTGCAAGTTTGCCTCCTAGTCACAAACTATCCTGACTTGGAACTATATCGCCGTTCCTTCACTGGGTCAAAATCCTGGAACTCCTTTCCTAACAGCACTGTGGGTGTACCTACCTCACCTGGACTGTAGTGGTTCAAGGAGGCAGCTCAACACCACCTTCTCAAGGGCAATAAGGGTTGGGCAATAAATGCTGGCCTGGCCAGCTATGCCCACATCCCATGAATGAATAAAAATATAAGGAGCAGGTGGGAAAGTGAAGCTGAAGATCAGTCCTGATTATACTCAATGGCAGAGCAGGCTCAACAGGCCATATGGTCTATTCCTGCTCCCATTGTTTTCTGTTATGTTTAGTTTAGAGATACAGCACTGAAACAGGCCCTTCGGCCCACCGAGTCTGTGCCGACCATCAACCACCCATATATACTAATCCTACACTAATCCCATATTCCTACCACATCCCTACCTGTCCCTATATTTCCCTACCACCTACTTATACTAGGGGCAATTTATAATGGCCAATTTATCTACCAACCTGCAAGTCTTTTGGCAGGAAACCGGAGCACCCGGAGAAAACCCACGCAGACACAGGGAGAACTTGCAAACTCCACACAGGCAGTACCCAGAATCGAACCCGGGTCGCTGGAGCTGTGAGGCTGCGGTGCTAACCACTGCACCACCCCAAATTGCTCTAGGTGTCTGGAATTTGTGCTCAGGTTCAACTCAGTGAGTGAGCATGGTATGTTATTTTAAAAATATGGCTCTGAAGACATATTTTGGGACACTGGGAGAATTCGACCCTAACAAAGAGCACTGGTGTAATTATGAACAAAGGTTACACATTTGGCTGCAAGCTAATTAAAGAGGAGACGAGGATAAAGTGAATGTTTTCCTTAACATGAAGCCAGATGCTTTTGAGGTGGTGTTTAACCAATGTTGCCGTGAGACCCATTACTTTGGATTATTCTAAAATTATTGAGATTCTGGACTCATATTATGGCACGGCTAAGAATGAAATTGCACTGCGAGTTGCATTCCATGAAAGGAAGCAAGTGAGTCTGTTGCTGATTATATTCTCCAATTAAAGAAACTCATCGCTACATTTTAGTTGGTTTCTGGAACATTTGAGCATATTTTTAAATTACACAGTACTTGTCATGTATTGCCAGTGAATCACCTGTTGTGTTGCTCATGGAAGAAATAGCAGGGTAAATTTCCCTCTGCCCTGCAACTGGGAAATGTACGGATCAGAGGAAAAATGGACAGAGACTCGTAAAGTCAGTCCGCACCCCTCCCCCACTGCACTGCTTTAGGATGTAACTGCTTTTACCCTCAATGATCGGCATTTAATTGTACTAAGGATGTGTCTCTCAAAGGCAGTTCAATATAGGCAAGTACATTAAAGGCAATGGTTGGGTTAAAGCTCAATGACAGCAACTACAACATTCCCACTGTGCTGACATGACATCGAATGTCTGCATCATAAACACCTCCAATCTCCTGCCTATGTGACAGGTCACAACCTGCACCGTAGGTCTCTTGTTGCCAGGGTCAGCCCCGCCCACCGCTTGCTCCCGGAAATTACGTAAGGGAGGGGGGTGGAGTTAGAGTTCAGCGGGCCTGCGCACTGCCGGTTCGATGCGACGTGCTTTAAGGCTACTTTAACAGAGGCGCTGTTGATTTTATTTATTTTTCGCCGATTTATTTTCCCCCTTCCTTTCAGCCGAAAGCAAGATGAGCGCGGCGGGCGGACAGGATTCGAACGCCGACTTTCACGAGCAGCTCCGCCTGCAGCAGCTGCTGGAGCGGGAGGGAGGTGTTGGCGATGCCGGCCTGAGCCGCTCCAGCACCTTCGTGGATGCGGATGGCACCGAGTTCGAGTGGGACTGCGAGAAAAAAGCCTGGTTCCCCAAGGTAGAACTGCAGGCCCTCAGGCCCGGTGAGCCCCGGGCTCCAGCTCATTACCCCCGGCCCGGTAAACCCGGAGAGCCCCAGCCCCCCTCCCCCACTTCCCCCCCACTTTCCTCCCGGATCGCCCCCCCCCCCCCCACTTTCCTCCCGGATCGCCCCCCCCCCCCCACTTACCTCCCGGATGACCCCCCCCCCACTTACCTCCCGGATGACCCCCCCCCCACTTCCCTCCCGGATGACGCCCCCCCCACTTCCCTCCCGGATGACCCCCCCCCCCACTTCCCTCCCGGATGACCCCCCCCCCCTTCCCTCCCGGATGACCCCCCCCCCCCCCCTTCCCTCCCGGATGACCCCCCCCCCACTTCCCTCCCGGATGACCCCCCCCCCCCTTCCCTCCCGGATGACCCCCCCCCCACTTCCCTCCCGGATGACCCCCCCCCCCCCACTTCCCTCCCGGATGACCCCCCCCCCCCCACTTCCCTCCCGGATGACCCCCCCCCCCCCACTTCCCTCCCGGATGACCCCCCCCCCCCCACTTCCCTCCCGGATGACCCCCCCCTCCCGGATGACCCCCCCCCCCCCACTTCCCTCCCGGATGACCCCCCCCCCCACTTCCCTCCCGGATGACCCCCCCCCCCCCTTCCCTCCCGGATGACCCCCCCCCCCCTTCCCTCCCGGATCGCGCCCCCCTCCACTTCCCTCCCGGATCGCGCCCCCCTCCACTTCCCTCCCGGATGACCCCCCCCCCCCCCCCCCACTTCCCTCCCGGATGACCCCCCCCCCCCCCACTTCCCTCCCGGATGACCCCCCCCCCCCCCCCCACTTCCCTCCCGGATGACCCCCCCCCACTTCCCTCCCGGATGACCCCCCCCCCCCACTTCCCTCCCGGATGACCCCCCCCCCACTTCCCTCCTGGATCGCGCCCCCCCCCCCCCACTTCCCTCCCGGATCGCGCCCCCCCCCCCCCCCCCACTTCCCTCCCGGATCGCCCCCCCCCCCCCACTTCCCTCCCGGATGACCCCCCCCCACTTCCCTCCCGGATCGCGCCCCCCCCCCCCACTTCCCTCCCGGATCGCGCCCCCCCCCCCCACTTCCCTCCCGGATCGCGCCCCCCCCCCCCACTTCCCTCCCGGATCGCCCCCCCCCCCCCCACTTCCCTCCCGGATCGCCCCCCCCCCCACTTCCCTCCCGGATCGCCCCCCCCCCCACTTCCCTCCCGGATCGCCCCCCCCCCCCCACTTCCCTCCCGGATCGCCCCCCCCCCCCCCCCACTTCCCTCCCGGATCGCCCCCCCCCACTTCCCTCCCGGATCGCGCCCCCCCCCCCCCCGCTTCCCTCCCGGATCGCCCCCCCCCCGCTTCCCTCCCGGATCCCCCCCCCCCCCCCCCCCCCCCCCCCCTCGGCCTCCCTCCCGGATCGCCCCCCTTCCCCTCCACCTCCCTCCCAGATGGCCCCAGCTCCACCTCCCTCCCGGATCGCCCACCCCACCCCACTTCCCTCCCGGATCGCCGGCTCCCACTTCCCTCCCTCCCTCCCGGATCGCGCCCCCCTCCACTTCCCTCCCGGATCGCGCCCCCCTCCACTTCCCTCCCGGATCGCGCCCCCCTCCACTTCCCTCCCGGATCGCGCCCCCCTCCACTTCCCTCCCGGATCGCGCCCCCCTCCACTTCCCTCCCGGATCGCGCCCCCCTCCACTTCCCTCCCGGATCGCGCCCCCCTCCACTTCCCTCCCGGATCGCGCCCCCCTCCACTTCCCTCCCGGATCGCGCCCCCCTCCACTTCCCTCCCGGATCGCGCCCCCCTCCACTTCCCTCCCGGATCGCGCCCCCTTCCACTTCCCTCCTGGATCTTCTCCCCCCGACTTCCCTCCCTCCTTCCCGGATCGCCCCCACTTCTCTCCCTCCATCCTGGATTCCCCCCACCACTTTCTCCCCCTGCCCACTTCATTCCCCCCCCCCTCCCAGACCGCCCCCTCCTCCCTCCCGGACCGCCCCCTCCCCGGGCTGCCTTCCCCCATCTCCCCCTGCATCATCCGTCCCACTCCAACTCCTCTCCTTTCCTCAATCCCAACTCTCTACTTCTCCATATTTCTCATCTCCACGCCACCCATCCACTTGCTTATCTCTCCAACCACAATCACCCCCACACACTCAACCCCACCTTGTTGAAAGCAATTGCATATCTAATATGATAATTTTTTTCAGATAACTGAAGATTTTTTGGCAACGTATCATGCAAACTATGGTTACATTGAAGAAAGCTCTGACAATACTGAGAATTCTGGCACTGAAACCCAGAAGATGACAAATGTTCTACAGCAGTCTTCAGGGAGTAATGCAGCTCAACTTGATCCGAAAGAAACAAAGCAAAAAGGAGAAAAGAGGAAAGCTGATGCAGGTGATGCCATCCTGTCAATTTATTTAGTCTGTTATTTTAGAAATCGTTACTATATCCACAGGTTTGAGTAAACTCCATTTTTCCAATGACTAGACAAGTACCTGCTTGAAGAGACTATTGGGTGTACCAGCATGGGCATAGTATAGTCGGTTAGTTGATACTTTGAGTGGTCAGAAGTATTCTGGAACTTGTCTTGGCGAGTTGGCAAAAATGTTCCTCGAATTGTTCCTGAAGCATGTTTTCTGTTTTTTTTCCCCTGCTCCACCTGCAGGATCATTAGTTTAGTGTGTGAGTGTCAGCGGATAATTCATTCAAATGCAATTTAGGTAGATTTCTTTCTGAAAAATAGTATTTTGGCTTACAGTATAGGAGTAATTTGAGGTGCAAACTCCATCCCTCTCCTTGGCAACTGTCTGAGGCTGAACTAGACTGTTTGCAACCTTGACGTCACATTTGACCCTGAGATCAGCTTCCTGCCACACATTCACACCATCACTAAGACTGTCTATTTCCACCTTCGTAATGCTGCCCAAGTCCACCCTGCCTCAGCTCATCTGTTGAAGCCGTCATCCATGCCTTTGTTGCCTTTAGTCTTGAGTATTCCAGTGCGCTCCTGCCCTGCCTCCCATAATATCTCTTAATGTGGCTCAGTGTCAAATTTTGTTTTACAGTGCTCTAGTGAAGCAGTTTGCTATGTTATAGTAGTTAAGGCACTATATAAATTCGAATTAGAATATTACAGCGCAGTACAGGCCCTTTGGCCCTCGATGTTGCGCCGACCTGTGAAACCATCTGACCTACACTATTCCATTTTCATCCATATGTCTATCCAATGACCACTTAAATGCCCTTAAAGTTGGCGAGTCTACTACTGTTGCAGGCAGGGCGTTCCACGCCCCTACTACTCTCTGCGTAAAGAAACTACCTCTGACATCTGTCCTATATCTTTCACCCCTCAACTTAAAGCTATGTCCCCTCGTGTTTGCCATCATCATCCGAGGAAAAAGACTCTCACTATCCACCCTATCTAACCCTCTGATTATCTTGTATGTCTCTATTAAGTCACCTCTCCTCCTCCTCCTCTCTAACGAAAACAACCCCAAGTCCCTCAGCCTTTCCTCATAAGACCTTCCCTCCATACCAGGCAACATCCTAGTAAATCTCCTCTGCACCCTTTCCAAAGCTTCCACATCCTTCCTATAATGCGGTGACCAGAACTGCATGCAATACTCAAGGTGCGGCCTCACCAGAGTTTTGTACAGCTGCATCATGACCTCGTGGCTCCGAAACTCGATCCCCCTACTAATAAAAGCTAACACACCATATGCCTTCTTAACAGCCCTATTAACCTGGGTAGCAACTTTCAGGGATTTATGTACCTGGACACCAAGATCTCTCTGCTCATCTACACTACCAAGAATCTTCCCATTAGCCCAGTACTCTGCATTGCTGTTACTCCTTCCAAAGTGAATCACCTCACACTTCTCCGCATTAAACTCCATTTGCCATCTCTCAGCCTAGCTCTGCAGCCTATCTATGTCCCTCTGTACCCTACAACATCCTTCGACACTATCCACAACTCCACCGACCTTCGTGTCATCAGCAAATCTACTAACCCACCCTTCTACACCCTCATCCAGGTCATTTATAAAAATGACAAACAGCAGTGGCCCCAAAACAGAACCTTGCGGTACACCACTAGTAACTAAACTCCAGGATGAACATTTGCCATCAACCACCACCCCCTGTCTTCTTTCAGCTAGCCAATTTCTGATCCAAAGCTCTAAATAACCTTCAACCCCATACTTCCGTATTTTCTGCAATAGCCTACCGTGGGGAATTGTTGGTGTATGATGCATGGTAAGTGTAATATGCCTGGGAGCGATCTATGTTTAAAAGTTTTCGATCACTCGGGGATTTCCTTGTCTCATACCTAGGTCTGTTGCAGTCGGACTGAGATTGATTGCTGTGATTAGTCAACAATTCCACTATCTTCATATGTGATTACCAGGGTGATGGAAGGTGAACTAGATGGACCTCGGTCTTTTTTTAAATTTGACTAGCAATTCTTGTGTTCCTGTAAAAATAACAAGCTCACCTTGTGGTGAATAATGGATACCTTGGAATATTTTCAGACAGTTTTCTAATTGAGAGTTTCAAATGGAGATATTGAGCAGTTCATAATCATCTGAAAAGTATGCATGTTTCAGCTTTAGATGTAATTTTTATTCATTTTTTTACGCATCTTCCTAATGTCAACTGTTGGTGCACCACATTGATGTGTTTTGGCCCAACCACAAGTTAGGGGTTATATCTTTCTACGTTTTCTTTTGCAATTCTTCTGAAAATGGAAACTCTGTGCATGTGTCAGGCATGTGGTTCAGTGATGGCACTTTCAATTTAGTCTGAAGGTGGGTTCAAGTCCTATTGCAGAAACTTGAGAATGTAATTTACCTTGATACTGCATTGCAGTACTGAGGGAGTGCTGTACTGTCGGAGATGCCATCTTTTGGATGAGGCATTGAACTGAGACTGTCTGCATCCTCAGGTCGACATAAAAGATTCCGTGTCCCTATTCAAAGATGATCAGGGGAGCTCTTCCTAGTGTCCTTGCCAGTATTTATCCGTCAATCATCACTAAAACAGATTATCTGGTTATTTATTTTATTGGCCCGAATTTTGTGGTATTAATTAAAGGCCTGCTTGGGTCTGCAAATGAAACCAGACTCGAGCCCGACAGAACCGCGTCCCTCCCTGAGTCCAACCTGGCCCGAGTCCTTTCATCTTTTTCCGTGCCTGACCCAACCCGACCACCGGAATATAATCAACTTGATTGAAAAGGTTGTGCTCTACCTTGGATGGAATCGCTCACTGCAGACTAGTGCGGAGTGTTTCCCGCCTTGACGTCCTGGCTGTCACTGTGTCCAACCCGAGCCCGAATGCCGGACCCAGAAGAGTGACCCGACCCGTGTTATTGGGTTCAGGTCGGGTAGCCATGCTGTAGTAGTAATGGCAGCGAAACTGTCAGTACGCAATGTCATTACTGCTGTGAAACTGACAGCAACTTCTAGAGTCTGCACCTGTGCAGTTAATCGTGGCAATCTAGAAGTTGCTGTTCGGGATTCTATACTTCTCCAGAGTGTGTCCTGTTGAGGTCCCTTCTGCAATCAATTAGAAATCATTGAACTGACGGGAACTTGCACTCATATGCCCTTATTCAAGGGTTTTTACAGTGAGACTAAGTTACAACTTGCAAACTGAGGTATAATTGGGTTTTTAACTACAGCTAAACGGCTTCATTGGCCCTCATATCTAAATGACAAATTTCTCCATTATGATAAAATCCACATTTAAAACATTTTTTTTTACAATTTGTATATTTATATTTTATCTTGTACCTTAATCCCATTCATATGTCCCAGTCATTTATTTTGCTGTCTATAAAATTTAAAATTAAATGAATAGGATTCAATGTTTTTAACTTCTGGGTTTTCTGTCTGAGAATACGTAAATGTGACTTGGCTGTTTACCCTGCTTGATAATATCACTGCTGCTGAACGCCTGGGGATCCCCTTGGCATGGTGCCAGATTTTAAACTGCTGTCAGGAAAGGGGAAATCCATGCCACAGAGATCACTAGATCTTTGTGGGCAGCTTTCTTTTGAGGTCAGTGGCAAGCGGCATTGCTTCAGCACTGACAGAAAAGTCTGGCCCATTGCTATTGTGGGACGTTGCTATGCGCAAAGTAGCTGCCACATTTCGTTACAACAGCGACTATACCTCCAAACTGCTGAATTGTCTGTAAAATACCAGAGTGTCGTGAAGCGTGCCATATTAATGCACGTTCTTTCTTATGTGCTTGAGGATGGATTATCCCATTTGTATTCCAGTCATCTCTGTTTGGCATCTTCTTCATGCCCCTGACCTTCACCTTCCCTACAGATATGGAAGGAGTCTACTTGCACACTAGGCCGGATGGCAAGCTCTACAATCTATCAAGGCTGAAAGCAAAGACAAAAACACCATGTCCGAATCAGAGAACTCCTCTTCGCTGATGATGCTGCGCTAGTCGCTCACACAGAAACTCGGCTACAAAGACTCCTGGACTGTCTCTCCCATACCTGTAACTTGTTCTCCTTGTCTGTAAGCGTCAAGAAAACTGTTACTTATGGGACAAGGTGTTGCATCTCTGTCCCTGATCACACTAAATAACGCCCCACTGGAAATGGTTAACAAATTCTGCTACCTTGGCTCTACGGTGACAGACAATTTGTCCCTTGATGCAGAGCTCAATATGTGCATAGGGAAAGCAGCTACCACCTTTGGCTGAAATATGCATGGGGTAACATCAAGCTGACCCTTAGGGCCAAGCTGATGGTTTATACGGCCTGTGTTCTCAGCACCTTACTGTATGGCTGTAAAACAAGCTCAATAATTTCCATCTTTGCTGCCTGCAGTGCATTATGGGTATATCTTAGCAGGACAAAATCACAAATGTGGCAGTACTCTCAAAGGCAAAGCTCCCAAGTGTGTTGGCACTAATTGAACAGGAGTGGCTTCAGTGGATCAGACACGTCTGCACGATGGAAGACGGTTGCATAACCTAGGACCACCTTTATGGTGAGGTAACCGGGGCTAGATGACCAGTGGGGTGCCCAAAGCTCCGCTTCAAGGATGCTTGCAAATGTGACATGGAGGCCCTAAATGTCGACTATCGCACCTGGGAGTCACTAGCTGGCGAAAGAGGGAAATGACGACACATCCTGTAGACTGGTGTGCACTACCACGATGACAAATGGCTAAAGCAGCTTGGCAACAGGCACCAACGCTGAAAACAACTCACAGCGTCACCTGGCAGCTTCATGTGTGGCACTTATGGCAGAACCTGCCTCAAAGATTGGTCTTCACAGCCATCAGCAAAGGTGCATCAAGAGAAGACACCCCACCTAAATGGATTGTTTGCTGCATGTCCATCATCTTTCATAGAAGCGTGCCAACCAACTATCTCTGTTGACATTACTGATGATGTATTGAACTTACAAAACTTTTGGAGCAGCGACTTGGTAATTATTTTAGTAGTGGTAATATTTTTAGAAAAACACACAATGGCAAATCATTTTGAGGCTGGCTTGTCACATTTTGTGTTGCTGTCTTTTAAGTTATCACTTGACCTTGGATGCAGGTTTAATTGAACAACCTCTGCAAAGCAACAGGCAAATACATTGTCTACCAGCATGTAATATTTCATACTGTTAAATAAATGGAATTTGCTCACCTAGAGCAATTTGAAAAACAAAAAATAATTGTTTTGATGTTGTAACCAATATTGTGCAAGTGAAGTGACCAAAGCTGGTCACTGACGAAACATTTATTCTACTGAACATCTCAATTAATGGATTTTATGTTTTTAAATTGTAGAGCTGCTAAATTAATACTGTTGAGTCTCATGCTACTCTGGTCTTTAGGAAACTTGTGCTAGTAAAAAAATACTTGTAGCTGAGATATACAAAATGTTATTATGCAGTCTCATTCGTATTTAACAATGTGAAAATGCATTTATTTTAAAAGGTTGGATTGACGTCGAGCAACAGAAGAACACAAGTGTGTATGTGTCTGGTAAGTACTGGGCTGGGAAATGTACGTCAGTTGACTAAAAATCTTGTATGATTGATTTCACCGTAATGAGATGATGATGATTTGTGTAAATTCCAGATACTTTTAACGTGTCCAGCTCAAAGGTCCACTTCCCAGGCAAGCCCCCATTCCATGTGAGCTGCAGTATGGCCCTCTATACAAAGTAGTCTTGGATAAAAGACAACAGAGTGAACACTGGGTACTTTTTGTTTTACTGGGTACCCACTAGCAATATCATGGGTACACTGTTCTGACTGATGAACAGGTAACCCTCTGACAGACTCTATACCTCAGGCTTCAAATTGATTGTATTAACAAACAAAATTACAAGCAAAAATAAGAACACATTGTGTTTCTTAGCTATAAGAAAATGTAGAATATATTCCATAGCAAAGTGCCTTTAGGTTTTTAGTTTTTCACTTTGATTTTGGACTAATGTCCACTGTACGAAATTTAAATAGGGTGTTCAGTGTTGTAGCAGCAGCTAGCATTAGAGCTGTCTCTAAAACTAGTGATCTGGTCGGACCATACTTTGAGCACTTGCTCCTATTTCTTATGTTTTATTTGGAATTCTCTGCCCCAGAGGGCTGTGGAGACTCTGTTAGAAACATAGAAAATAGGAGCAGGAGTAGGCCATTCGGCCCGTTGGGCCTGCTCCGCCATTCAATAAAGATCATGGCTGATCGTCTAATCAAGTACCCTGTTCCTGCTTTCTCCCCATATCCCTTGATCCCTTTGGCATTAAGAAATATATCTATCTCCTTCTTGAATATGTTTAATGACGTTGCCTCCACTGCCTTCTGCGTTAGAGAATTCCACAGTTTCACCACCCTCTGAGTGAAGAAACTTCTCCTCATCTCGGTTCTAAATGACATATCCCATTTCCTGAGACTGTGACTCCTGGTTCTGGACTCCCCAGCTATCGGGAACATCCTCCCTGCATCTAGCCTGTCTAGTCCTGTTAGAATTTTATAGGTTTCTATGAGATTCCCTCTCATTCTTCTAAACTCTAGTGGATGTAGGCCTAGTCGACCCAATCTCTCCTCATACATCAATCCTGCCATCCCAGGAATCAGCCTAGTAAATCTTCTTTGCACTCCCTCCATGGCAAGAACATCCTTCCTCAAATAAGGAGACCAAAACTGCACAAAATACTCCAGATGTGGTCTCACCAAGGTCCTGTATAACTGCAGTAAGACATCCTACCATGGAACAGCAATGTGATAGTGAAAAGACAATGTGATTTTAATGATGGTTGAAGCATACATTTTGTCCAGAACATCGGGGCACCCTTGCAGTTCTTCATAATAGTGCTACGAGTACATTTTGTCTATCTGAGAGGGCAGATGAGGCCTCTTTAGTATATCATCAAAAATGACACCTCCAACAATGCAGTGCTCCCTTTTAGTATGGATTTGGAGTGTGAACCTAGATTTTGTTCTCCAGTTTGGAGTGGATTTTTAATCCACGGCTTCTTGACTCAGTGCTATTTCTGGTATGTTTCAGCAGAGTTTTTCCTGTATATTCCATAAGCTGCTTTTAAGGGAAGAGGTGGTCATCCATTATCTTCCTCGCTGTTTTTACCTTGGGAGTACCTTCTAGATGGGCTGCAAACTACAACTGATGATTATTCTTGATTAATGATAATGTGATTACTTGCAAGAAGTATTTTTGTACAATGTTTACCTCAAAACTGTTGGCATGATTGCTTTTTATTCATAGCGCTTAAATATATTGCCATTTGGTGGAAGGGAAATGCTCTTGGACAGTTAACACCTTCATTCCCACCTGAAGTTCTGAAGTAGTAGTTTGATGCTTTGGATATTTGTTATGTTTAAGTTAGTTATTTCTGATTTGCAGGGTTACCGCCAGACATTACAAATGATGAATTTGTGGAGCTTATGTCAAAATTTGGGATCATCATGCAAAACCCTGAAACAGAAGAGTATAAGATTAAATTGTACAAGGACAAAGATGGAAATCTCAAGGGAGATGGTCTCTGCTGCTACCTAAAGGTACACAACTATTTGACCATTGACTGGAAATTTAATTTAGTTGTGATATTTGCTGCTACGGTATTTAAAATGTGACTCTTCCTGATTTGAATTATCTAGTTTAAACTAACTCATTATTTCCACCAAGTATTTACAAGGAAGTCATTAGCAAGACTGGTGATCAAATTAGGACTTTTACCATAAATCAGATGGAGATCCTAACCAGGCAAATGCAGTCCCTTTATTAAAACTGGTGAGGGATTTAAAAAAAGATCCAGTGGACCTGTTGATTTCAATTCAGAAAACATAGTCAAATCAGAAATCAGTACTGGGTATGTAAATGATAGTTAATTACTAGGAGTAAACTTGAGTTTACATGTATGCTAAACTAGTAAAGATTAAATAACCTGGATGGAGAACAGGAAGGTCCTGCCAGGTGGCATTTTTGAGGAAGTGGCATCCAGTACTTTATGACATGTATATAGATTTACAAAATGTCTTTCATGAAATTCCATGCAAAAGGTTGTTATATTGAGCCAGAAATGATGGGGAGTAAAGGCAGACCTGGATAATTAATTGGCTGAATGGTAAGTTGGGTTGGATTGAATCTCTGAATGGAGTACCACAGAGGTTGATGCTAGCTAGACCCCTACTGTTTCTAAATTTAAACTTTAAAGACTTTGACTCGGAAGCTCAAAGCAAACTGGTCAGATTTGAAAATAATAAATTGGTTTGGTGGGGAGATGGAATCTGAGCAAAATATGCAAGCAGGTGGAAAGATAGCAGATGAGATTTAATACAAGTGTAAAATGCTGCACACAGGAAGAGAAAATGGTCACAAATATTGTATGAATAGTCATGGCTGGAATAGGCAGTCAACATGTTTGATCAGTGTGCAGCAGACCAAGAGAATTCTGAACTATGTAGCCAGGGCAGAATACAGGGCAAAGAAAGTGATGGTTAAAACTGTTAGAATATTTGGGACTGCACTTGGAGTAGTGTGACTGTTTCTGGCCACACAAGCAAGGTGCCCGAGGATGGTGCAGAGATGAGTCTCCATTCCCATCTATGGTATCAGAAGGCTAAAGTCTGCTTAAAACATGGAAAAACTTAGGCTTTACAGACATGAAAAGAGGTGAGAGAGGGGTCATCTGGTGGGATAATCTAGTAAATGGTGTAGAAAAGGTAAATCTATAACATTACATCAAATTAAACCATGTGGGTGGCTTGAGAAATTCAGGTTAAACGTATTGAAAACAAATTTAATACTGACGTTAGGTTCTTCACAAGGGAGATAAACATGGTCTGAACTTCTGGGTAGGGTAGTGGAAGCAAAACTCTTGGAATCATTTGAGAAACAGTTCGATACTGTAACTTTCCAGCTATGATTGGAACTGGAGTGCGTGAGAAATTTCAAGCAGAAATGTGTGTTTGAATGAAGAGGTGTACTATTGCACCAACAATCTACACCTGATTTCTTTGTAAATATTGTCAAACCTGAAAATGACTGAATTAAACCAGCTTCAGACTAAACTGAATTTGTGATATTTCAGATAATCAGACTTACAGATGAGAAACATTTATATTAATAAAAAGCCAGTTATCTTATGACCTTGGGTAGCAACCAGACATTCACTACCTGCCAATCTAATTGGCCTCAGGATGTCTCTGCAATTAGGCTGCAGTGGGCCTCAGCTTTTACAAGTTGACTTTAAAGGGACACAGCTTCCCTGTATCTACTTTGTGCATCATTTGGTACAATGCTTTTGATATTAAATGAGCATTTTCTGACTTAGTGAGCAATGTCCTGGGATATCAGATATCAGCTAGTAATCTGTTGAAACCCTTGTTTAGTTGCAGACTTTCGATATTTGTTGGAACAAACATGCTTTTGTTGATTTGACAAATTTAAAATCCAAAGGCAGCCATTAAATCTACTTGTATTGATTAGGTTAGATAAAAAAAATCAAAATCCATTTCACTGGATTTCTCGAACTTCTACCATATCCAAAGATTCAGTGTCAATAATGTTGCAAGAAATCCACTTGTTATTTATGTCTAGCATTATCATTGAATGCAATATTTGAGACTATCTCTAATCTCCACCAGGCCTACAACCCATAGATCTCTGTGCTGCATCTAATTCTGGACTCTTGTGCATCCTCGATTGTAATCGCTCCACCATTAGCAGCCTTTCCTTCATCTGTATACGCCCTAAGAATTCCCTCTCGAAGTCGCTTTGTCTTGCTCTCCTTTAAGAACATAAATAGAAGCAGGAGTCAGCCATTTGACCCTTTGAGCCAGTTCCACCATTCAAAAAGATCATGGCTGATCTTCTGCCTCAACTCCTGTATTATCCCCATATCGCTTAATTCCCTTAGTACACAAAAATCTATCGATCTTTCTTGAATATGCTGAACAACTGAGCATCCACTGCTCTCTCATCCTCATCTCACTTCAATGGCCAACCCCTTAATTTAAGACTATGACCCACCAGCCCCCAGTTCGAGACTCCTCAGCCAGTGGAAACATCCCCACAGCATCTACCCTGTCAAGCCCTTTAGGAATTTTATATACTTTTAATTAGATCATCTCTCATTCTTTTAAATTCTAAATATAGGCCTAGCCTACTCAATCTCTCCTCATAGGACAATCCTCTGATTCTAGGAATCAGCCTAGTGAACCTTCGCTGCAAGCCCTCTAAGGCAATTCTTGGGTAAGGAGACAAAAATCATACACAGTACTCCAGGTGTAGTCTCATCAAGACTTTATCCCTTTATAATAAAAGGCTAACATACAATTTGCATTCTTGTTACAATTTTTTTTTTGTATTCCAGAAAGAATCTATTGACCTTGCTCTCAAATTTTTGGATGAAACTGAAGTGAGGGGATACAAGCTGCATGTAGAAGTTGCCAAATTTGAAATGAAAGGGCAATATGATGCCAGCAAAAAGAAGAAAAAAAGCAAAGATTACAAGAAGAAGCTGCTTCTGCAAAAGAAGTATGTTAAAATCCAATTGTGCCTGATAGGGGCAACTTTATTTTCATTTTTAAAATTTGATAATATGAAACTAAATTACTGTAGTAGCCATCTGAGGTTTGCTGCTGAATGTTATCAACACCCAGAGTTCCAAGTCAGCCATATAGCCGTAAAAGGTGCTTTATCCTTCAGAAATGTGCCCGTACTATCTAATATTTAATTGTATGATAGTTTTACCGGGGAATGTAAAAATAGGAACCCTTATGCTCCAGGTCGAATATTGTCTTTCTGATCTGCTCCCTTGTGTGCTTCTCCAGTCTCTCCAAAGACAGAGAAATACTTTAGTGAGATAAGATCAGATACATGTTGAGTTGTTTACAGACAACAGTTCAACCTCATGAATCATCGAATCAGATCTAACCTTAATTCTAATAATCCTGTTTGAGAACAAAATAATAATTTGCTACACTAACCTTATTAACGAGCTGACTTAATGTTTCCTAGTCAGCTGTTTAATCTTATAGGTCCTGGGCTCAAAATGAATGAATTCCCTCTCATTTGGTTAGACCTAACTGGCTAGTTAACAAACTGCAATGTATCTCTGTCCCTTTTCCCTGTGTGCGTAGCCAGTGCAAAGCGCTTGCTCTGACTCATTCCCTAAATTGTCAGCAGGCCTGCCAATATAACCATTTAACTCACTGTACCCCCCCATCCCTCCGCTCTTCCCTGTGTGTAGGTTTAAAGATAGCACCTCTTGCTGCACTCAATGAATAAGCAGCATTCAAGCTTAATGGGCATTGAATCAGTTTGAAATAGAAATTTCCTCCAGGTTTCCTCTGGCTTTGGGAAAGAGCTGGGAATTTATAAGAGGTTGCCAATCTACAGAGAAACATTTCCAGTGTTATCCTTTGACTCACTTCACCATGTGCCTATTTATAGCAAATAGCTTGGTCTTAAAGTTAGTAACAAATGCACAGCAGCAGAATAATAAACTGTGCGTTGATATAATACTCCAGTTCTTATAAAATGTCACCCTCCAATTTACCAAGAACACCACCAAAGAAGATCTGCCAGTAAATGTTTATCATTCTTTGTCTCAAATAACATATGTTTCACATAAAGTTAGTCTGGAGTGTGGATTCCTGTGGATACAGAACACTGCCTGTTTATAGGCTTTTAATTTAAAGGGAGCTTTCTGTTGACAACCTCCTTGTTGTTAGGCAGCTGGATTGGAGACCAGAAAGAAAACCTGGCAGCTCGCGATTACGATGCGAACGGGTTGTAATTCTTAAGAACATGTTTCATCCAAAGGATTTTGAGGTAAGTCAAGGCACAGAGGGTCTGCGCATTGATGTATTGTTCACATTTATTCTTTGTATTGTTCAAAGCCATCAGTACCATTTCTGAATCAGGATTAAATCATAATTATGTTTTGCTTTAACCACATTATGATCTAATTGTTTCAAAGGTTATCTTAAAATTATCTACACGAGAATAGGCACAGCAAATCTCCCCTACTGTTTCAACAGCTGTAAAATTTGTGCATCTGCAAAGGAGCGTCTGTAGTCTTAAAGACTCAGAATTTTGTGTTTTTTGCAGCTGTTTTTATCCGAATTTTCATCCCAAACTGGTTCAGTTTGAATCTGTCTTACACTAATCTTTGGCTAATAGAATAAGTTGGTGACAACAGGAGAATTCGTCATATCCAATGTCAATTCTACTTATCTAATCAAATGGTCTGGTTAGGAGACTGAAAGTTTAACCATCTCAAATTGCCAAACCAGGAACTGTACGATTCTTTGTCAACTTTGGTATGTACACATGCATGTTGTTAATGCTCTTCAAACTAGCATGACAAAATGTTACACTCTGAATAATATGGCTCATATATGGCTTAATAAACTTTTACTATAGGAGGATCCGTTGATTTTGAATGAGATCAGAGATGATGTTCGTCTGGAATGTGAAAAATTTGGTCAAGTCAAAAAAGTACTTCTATTTGATGTAAGAATTTTTACTGTTCAAAAAAAGTCAGATTTATTTTCTGTATAACATGGGTCATTTATGCGGATTATTAAAGTACAGAAGCGTTTTAACGCTGATCTGTTCTCTCTAATTTCCAGAGACACCCGAATGGAGTGGCCTCTGTGGCATTTAAAGAACCAGAGCAAGCAGATTTGTGTATATTGATGCTTAATGGAAGATGGTTTGGTGGACGCCAAATAACTGCTGAAGCATGGGATGGTATCATAGATTACCAGGTATGAAAGAAGGATTGGAATGAAATGGTTCTTGGGAACATATTTTCAATCATTTCTGTTGAGCTGTTATTGATTTGAATGATGCAGTAAATGTACTTTCTTCATTGGATCAGGTAATTTGTCATCTTGTAAACATAATTGGGCAACATTTAGAGTATTGCTCCAAACCCAATCACTGCAACTTCTAAGCATCTAAAACATTTCTGTGCAGTCTTCCCATAGGATTAAAAACTCTTAAGCTGATTAATAAATGATAGAAAGATGAGTTCCATGGCACCACATCAGAATTGCTGAGCTTTTTTTCAGTTACTTTGAGACTTAACTATCCTGTACACTATTTTACATCCAAGATACTTTCCATTTTTGCCTATTGACTTAAGCAAATAGGCTTGGATTTTAAATGAAGATAAAAATATTTTCATGTAGAGATGCATGGTTGACTTGGCAATATAGATAACAGTGAGAATGATGGGTTTCAAGAGAGCACAGACTGACAGACACAGAAGAAACTAAATCTAGAAATGTGTAAAATGAAACATTTGAGAAGAAAAATTAGGAAAGTTGCACGTCACTCCACTATTTAAGCATAAGGCAAGAAGGGGAAACCAGAGAATTATAGACCAGTTCACCTAATATCTGTTGTCAGAAAATTTAGATTCATAATTAAGGATGGAATGGTGAACACTGAGGAAATTTTCAGCTGATCAGAGAGTCAGCATGAATTTGTAGTGGGTAGGTCATGCCTGATGAATTTGATTTTTTTTTGAAATGGTGACTAAAGTAGCAGGCAGAGAATATTGATGGATGTTATTTGTATGGACTTCCAGAAACCATTTGATAAAGTCCCTCATAAGACACTATTAGCCAAAGTTGAATCACATGGAATTGAAGGCAAATTATTGACCTGGTTTGGAGATTGGCTGTGCAGCAGGACACAAGAGTGGGGATAATTGTAGGTACTCTAATTGGCAAGATGTAACAAGTGATGTCCTGTAAGGATCTGTGTTGGAGCCTCAACTATTCACTCTATTTATTAACAACTTGGATGGTGGGATAGCAAGGCACATATATATGTTTGCCGATGACAAAGATGGTAGCATTGTAAGCAATGTCAATGGAAGCATAAAATTACAAAGATAATAAATTAAGTTGAAGGGACAAAACGGTCGTAAATGTAGGTCATTCATTTTGGACCTAAAAAGGATGGTTCATAGTATTTCCTAAATTGTGAAAAGCAAGAAGCAATGAAGGGGTTGGGGGGGTGGGGGTGGAGGTGTCCACATGTATAGATTAATAAAATGTCATGGAGAGGTGCAGAAAATAATCAAACATCTAATGGAATGCTGGTCTTCATATCTAGAGGACGAGGACACAAGGGGGTAGCAGTCATGTTCAGCTGTACAAAGCCCTGATTAGACCACATGTGAAATACTGTGTGGCGCCTGAGGCAGGGTTGGAGGCAAGGGGGTCACAGAGTATCGTGATGGGGGGAGCAGTGGGGTGGAGGGCC
The DNA here is from genome assembly GCF_036365525.1 of Heterodontus francisci. Taxonomy (NCBI): domain Eukaryota; kingdom Metazoa; phylum Chordata; class Chondrichthyes; order Heterodontiformes; family Heterodontidae; genus Heterodontus; species Heterodontus francisci. The sequence continues at coordinate 70,468,456 of NC_090388.1, read as the reverse complement.
TGTCGCCAAGTAATCTTCCCATAGGTGCAGTAGGCCAACAATAGCCTTCCCTCCCAGAGGCCAATTGATGCCCTTGAGTGGCCAATTAAGGGCCTCGTCCTGCAGCTGCTGGGATCTCAGCAGCTGCGGGGAGGGGCCTCCGCCGATGCGGAGGCTGCCTTGTTATAGGAGGCTTTGGAAAGTCGGGGGGTTCCCTCCTCCGTGGGCAATCCGGGAACCAGTTTACCCCCGGTACCCCCTCCCCCTGGCCTGCAGCTCCTCGCTGGGGTCTTCCAGACTGGCCCCAGCAACCCCACCTCACCTACCTCTTGTCCGGTGTTCCAGTGCTGGGCCTGGGTCCGAGGCCTTTGCAGTACCAGCAGTGGCCACCGCTCCTGGTGGTGCTGCTGAGCTGCCGGCCCTCTGATTGGCCAGAAGCTCATGGAGGCGGGATCCCTGTATTGAAAGCGACGGGGATCCCAGCTTGTGATTCTTTAGTTTAAAAAGACCGGAGGATTGCTCCAGGTCGGTGGCATGCAAAGGCAGAGGCGGGGTTCCCCACGGCTTTTTGACCCAGCACCGGAAGCCCCGCCTTCTACACAAAATTCAGCCCACTGTGTTCAGTTTTGGGTACTACACCATTGGAAGGATATATTGGCCTCGGAGGGAGTGCAGCATAGATTTAGAACATAGAACATTACAGCGCAGTACAGGCCCTTCGGCCCTCGATGTTGCGCCGACCTGTGAAACCATCTGACCTACGCTATTATTTATTAGAATGATACCTGAACTCCAAGGGTTAAATTACAAGGAGAGATTACGCAAACTATGGTTGTATTCCCTGGAATTTAGAAGATTAAGGGGTGATTTGATCATTTTTTCAAAATATGAAGGGGAACTGAAAAGGTATATAGACAGAAACTATTTCCACTGATCGGGAATTTTCTGACTAGGGGAATATCCTAAAAATTAGAGGCAGACCTTTTAGGAGTTGGGAAACGCTTCTGTACGCAAAGGGTGGTAGAGTTTGGAACTCTCTTCAGCAAAACAGCAGTTGATGTTGGGTCATTTGTTAATTTTAAATCTGAGATTGGTAGATTTCTGTTATTCAAAGGTATTAAGGGACATGGGCAAAGGTGAGTATATGGAGTTGGGTATATGGAGCTGGGTCACTAATCACCCATGATCTCATTGAACAACAGAACAGGCTCATGGAGCTAAATAGTCTAAACTGTTCCTATATGGCGATATAAACTCGATGGTACAATTTTAAGGGGGTGCAAGAACAAAGGGACTTGGGGTGTACATACACAGATCTTTGAAGGTGACAGGATAAGTTGAACCTCAGCATCATAAATAGGAGCAAGAATAGGCCTGCTCCGTCATGCGACACGATTTGTGGCTAAGCTTCTACATCAGCTCCCAACTTTACATCCCTCTCACCATATCCCTTGATTCCCTTAGTGCCCAAAAACCTATCTGTCTCAATCTTGAATATACTTAATTAAGCATCCACAACTCTGCGATGGAAAATTCCAAAGATTCATAACCCTCTGAGTGAAGAATTTTTCTCCTTATCTCAGTCCAAAATGGCTGTCCCCTTATCCTGAGATTCTGCCCCCTATTTCTAGACTCACTCGCCAAGGGAACAATTTCTTAGCTGATCAAGCCTTTTAAGAATTTTATATGTTTCAATGAGCTCACCTCTCATTGTTCTAAACTCCAGAGAACATAGGCCCCTTCTACTCAATCTTTCCTCATTGAACAGTTCTCTCATCCCAAGAATCAAGCTAGTGAACCTTTGTTGCATCCCCTCCAAGCTAAGTCTGTCCATCCTTTGGTAAGGGTAGTACTGCAGGTGTGGTCTCTTCAAACCCCTATATAGTTGCAGCAAGATTTCCTTACTGTTGGCCTTTATTGCAAAGGGTTAGAGTATAACATACGATTTTCCTTCCTAATTGCTTCTTTTACCTGCATGTTTATGTACAAGGACCCCCAAATTCCTCTGCATACCAACGTTTGCTTGTCACTTGCCTTCTAAAAATATTCTATTTTTCCATTCTTCCTACCAAACTTGATAATTTCACAATTCCCCAGATTGTACTTCATCTTCCCAACTTCTTTTCCCTCTTAGTTTTGTATTGTCAGCAAAGTTGGATACATTACACTTAGATCCCTCATCTAACTCATTGATACAGATTGTAAATAGCACAGGCTCAAGCACTGCTCTTTGTGGCACTCCATTCGTTCACAGCCTGACATCTGGAAAATGATTTTTCTGTCTGTTTATCCAATCCTCAATCAATGCCAATATTGCCTGCAATCCCTTGAGTCCTTATCTTGTGTAACAATCTTTTGTGTAGCACCTTATCGAATGCGTTTTGAACATCCAAGTTTACTACATCCACTGGTTCTCCCTTAACTACCATGCTAGTTACACTCTCAAAAAAAAACTCTTAATAGTTTTGTCAATCACTGTTTCACTTTCATAAAACTGTGTTGACTGCGTCGACTCATATTTTGATTTTCCAAGTGTCCTGTTACCATACACTTAATAGATTCTGGCATTTTCTCTACTACTGATGTCAGACTAACTGGCTTAGAGTACCTTGTTTACTCTCTCCCACCTTCTTGAACACTGGTATTACATTGCTACCTTCGAGGCCATGGGGTTCATTCTAGAATCTAGGGAATTCAGGAAGGTCAAAACCACTATCTTTGCAGCTACCTCTTTTAAAACCCTAGGATGCAGACCATCAGGTCTGGGGATTTGTTGGCTTTCAGTCCCATTACTTTTTCTTTGCCAATATTACTTTAAGTTCCTCACTCTCATTAGACTCTTGGTTCCCACAATTTCTGATGTGTTCTTTGTGTCTTCTACTTGAAGCCAGGCAGAATATTTCTCTCTCCACAGATACTGCCAGACCTGCTGAGTATTTCCAGCATTTCTTATTTTTATTTCAGATTTCCAGCATCCACAGTATTTTGCTTTTATTGCAATATTTCTTTTAATGTCTCTGCCATTTCCTTATTGCCCATTATAATTTCTCGTGTCCCTGCCTCCTTATTAAGTTTGCTAATCTCTTCCTTTTTAAAACCTTGTAAAACCCTGACAATCTGTTTTTATATTTCTTGCTCGTCTGTACTCATTTTTCCCCTCTTAATCAATTTTGTGTCATTGTTTAGGAGGGCTTTTTTAAAAAAAAGTCAGCAATCCTCAGGTTTACTACTGTTCTTGGCAACATTGTAAGTCTCTTCCTTTAATCTAATATAATTACTTTGATTTTTATATTCATTCATGGGATGTGGGCGTCACTGGCTAGGCCAGCATTTATTGCCCATTCCTAATTGCCATTGAGAAGATGGTGGTGAGCTGCCTCCTTAAACTGCTGCAGACCCTGTGAGGTAGGTACACCTACAGTGCTCTTAGGGAGGGAGTTTCAGAATTTTGATCCAGCGACAGTGAAGGAACAGCGATGTAGTTCCAAGTCAGGATGGTGTGTGGCTTGGAGGGGAACTTGCAGGTGGTGGTGTTCCCATGCATCTGTTGCCTTTTTCCTTCTAGGTGATATAGGTCGCGGGTTTGGGAGGTGCTGTCTAAGGAGTCTTGGTGCATTGCTGCAGTGCATCTTGTAGATGGTACACACTGCTGCCACTGTGCATCGGTGGCGGAGGAAGTGAATGTTTGTGGATGGGGTGCCAATCAAGCAGGCTGCTTTGTCCTGGATTGTGTCGAGCTTCTTAAGTGTTGTTGGAGCTGCACCCATCCAGGCAAGTGGAGAGTATTCCATCACATTCCTGACTTGTGCCTTTGTAGATGGTGGGCAGGCTTTGAGGAGTTGGGAGTTTTTACTTGCTGCTGGATTCCTAGCCTCTGACCTGTTATAGCCACAGTATTTATATGGCTACTCCAGTTCAGTTTCTGGTCAATTGTAACCCCCAGGATGTTGATAGTGGGGGATTCACTGATCGTAATGCCATTGAATGTCATGGGGAGATGGTTAGATTCTCATCTTGTTGGGGATGGTCATTGCCTGGCACTTGTGTGGCGCGAATGTTACTTGCCATTTATCAAACCAAGCCTGGATATTGTCCAGGTCTTGCTGCATTTCTACACTGCTTCGGTATCTGAGGGGTTGCGAATGGTGCTGAACATTGCGAAATCATCAGCGAACATCCCCACTTCTGACCTCCTGATTGAAGGAAGGTCATTGATGAAGCAGCTGAAGATGATTGGGCCTAGGACACTACCCTGAGGAGCTCCTGCAGTGATGTCCTGGAGCGGAGATGATTGACCTTCAACAACCACAACCATCTTCCTTTGCTCTAGGTACGACACCAGCCAGCCGAGAGTTTTCCCCTTGATTCCCATTGACCTCAGTTTTGCTAGGGCTCCTTGATGCCATACTCAGTCAAATGCTGCCTTGATTCAAGGACAGTCACTCTCACCTCACCTCTGGAGTTCAGCTCTTTTGTCCATGTTTGAATCAAGGCTGTACTGAGGTCTGGAGCTGAGCGGCCCTGCTGGAACCCAAACTGAGCATCAGCAAGCAGGTTATTGCTAAGCAAGTGCCGCTTGATAGCACTGTTGACGACACCTACCATCACTTTACTGATGCTTGAGAGTAGACTGATGGGGCGGTAATTGGCTGGGTTAGACTTGTCTTGCTGTTTGTGTACAGGACATACATGGGCAATTTTCCACATTGCCGGGTAGGTGCCTGTGTTGTAGCTGTAATGGAACAATTTGGCTAGGGGCTCGGTAAGTTCTGGAGCATAGGTTTTCAGTACTATTGCCATAGTCTTGTTTGACAACAAACCTATACTGGATATCAGATGCCTTAAGCTTAATAAACAACTGAAAGCTTTGTGACTTGGGGAAAATGTTTACAGGGAAGTGACATGTCCAGAGTTATGAGGGTCAGGAATTGGTTTTGCTTCTAAGATATTGTTTTGATTCAGTTGGGTGTGGACAGTGTTGAAAAGCAGTTAGTTTTTTTGTACCCTGCTAAAAAGAAACCCCCACCTCATCTTTCCTGCACCTCTGAGACCCTGAGAAATCCAGAGTGTCAGCTCCTCTTTCTCTACCTCTTTGGGGAAAAATACCCTGTGAATCCAGTGTGTGATAACTGAAACCCCTGATAACACATTTCTCCTGGAAAGCCTACCAGACGAATTCTGGACAGCTCCAGAACGAACTGCTTTTGAAAAGATCCCAGTGACCCGTTTCCGTGTACCCAGACGTCGGACCAAAAGGGACAACTGACCTCCTTAAAGATCTTTTTTTTTTCTTCTAGAATTAGCAAGTATTTGCCCAAAGTATTCTTTTTTGTCTTTTCTAAAGGCCTCTGCAGAGAGAATTTTTTTATTTTTTTTCAGTATGTGAGAGAGTTTGTGTGTGGGGTATTTAAAAAAGGAATTTTCATATTTCAATCTGTTAATGCTTTGCTTCGTTACTGGATCAGTCTTGTTTTTATTATAATCTGTTAATTTTGCTGTTTATTAAAGAAACCTGGTTCGTGTATCTTATTCTGGGATATAGGGTATATGATTGACTGCATCGGTAACTGGGTAAGCATTTAATATATATGTTGTGACCTGTAGAGAAGTGGAACTAGAAAAGACCGTGCACACCTCCCGCCTCAGTCATAACAGCACCAAGACCCGCTCACCCATCTCTCCTGTACTCACTTGGCCTTCGTTGGCTCCCGGTCAAGTAATGCCTGAACATTAAATTAAAATTTTCATCCTTGTTTTCAAATTTCTTCATCTCTGCTATTGACGGCTGTGCTTTCAGCTACCTAGGCCCTAAGCTCCAGAGTTCCCTCCCTATTTCTCTCCGCACCTCTTCCCTCCTTTTAAGTCGCTCTTTAAAACTTCCTTCTTTGACCAATCGTTTCATTATCTGGCTTAATACCTCCTCTTATGACTTGGTGCCTGTTTTGTTCCGTAATGCTCCTGTGAAGCACCTTAGGATGTCTTATTATGTTAAAGCCCCCCTATAAATGCAAGTTGTTGTAGTTTTTCTCAATATTTCTATTTAGCCAAGATGGGACCACTTTTCCAGTTGAGATTTTATTTGTCAAGGGAGTGAATATTCATTGGGAATTATGAGCTATTTCTTTTAAATGTTTGCAATAGTTTATATATTGTCATATCTTTTTATGTAATTGCCCAATGTAACTGAGCTAACTCGCCCTTGTTTCTCCGTAATTGACCTTGTTTTTGAAAAGGCAATTAGAAAACCTTCTGGGATCCTTGTTTTATAAACCACAGCAGATAGTTTTTTTTTAAAAAAAGGAAGTTATGCTAAACCTTTATAAATCACTGGTTAGGCCCTAGCTGGAGAATTGTTTTCAATTCTGGGCATCACAGTATAGGAACGATGCTGAGATCTTAGGGTACAGAGTAGAGTTACTAGAATGGTACCAGGGAGGCAAGGCTTCAGTTATATAGGGAGACTGGAGAGGTTGGGGTGGTTCTGCTCAGAACAAAGAAGATTAAGGGGAGATTTTAATTGTTCAAAAGGGTTTTGATGGAGTAAATACATTATTTCCAGTGGCAGAAAGATTGGTAACCAAAGGACTCAGTTTTAAGATAATTCGCAAAAGAACTAGGGAGAGATGAGTTTTTTTTTTATGCAGCAAGTTGTGATCTGGAATGCACTGAAAGGTTGGTGGAAGCAGATTCAATAACTTTTAAAAAGGAATAGGGTATATACTTGAAAAGGAAAAAATTGCAGAGCTATGAGGAAGAGCAGTAGAGTGGGACTAATTGGATAGCTCTACCAAAGAGCCGGCACAGGGACGATAACCAAATGCTCTACTTCTGTGTTGTAAAATTCTATGATCCAATTAATTCTTAAAAGAGAATCAAAGCCCAGGGAAGTGCCATTCCACTAGTTCTGTTGTGCACCCCTGAACTCTGCCATTAAGCAGCTTGGTGAAAGATTTTTCCATGGACTATAAAAACGATTGCTATGGTTTGGCACTGTTATGTTTCTGAACATATCGGTTGTCTACTGTAGCTCAGCTTATGGCTATATTTTCTTCTCTCAGTTCTGTATCTGGTATAGTTGATGACTCATCCTCTGACTCTCCTCAACTCAGCTTTTACAGTGATTTTTTTTTTTAGAGATACAGCACTGAAACAGGCCCTTCGGCCCACTGAGTCGGCCATCAACCACCCATTTATACTAATCCTACACTAATTCCATATTCCTACCACATCCCCACCAGTCCCTATATTTCCCTACCACCTACCTATACTAGGGGCAATTTATAATGGCCAATTGACCTATCAACCTGCAAGTCTTTGGCATGTGGGAGGAAACCGGAGCACCCGGAGGAAACCCATGCAGACACAGAGAGAACTTGCAAACTCCACACAGGCAGTACCCAGAATTGAACCCAGGTCGCTGGAGCTGTGAGGCTGCGGTGCTAACCACTGTGCCGCCCTCTGGCCTTTTTTTCTAGATCTTCATATAAGTGATCAACCTTTGTGATAAATTGAAAGAAATTGTGTTTTCAAAGTCCAAGCATTAGCCACCACCACTTTGGTTTCATGTTGGTCTTCAGTTCTATTCTGAGTGATCCACTGTTGAAATTTCAATGAAATACAATTTTTAGCTTTTTCAAAGTAGTTCAGCGTGGAGAACATTTTCTTTTTAATTTCACACACTGGAACTGCAGCCTAGTTTGAATAATGGCATCTGGTTTCCTCAAACCTAGACATGCATTAAAGTGTTGTTATCCTTCGCTGAAAAATCGTTCTGCCTCGTTTTATTACAAGCAAGTCACAAAGTTCCAGGACCTGTGCCATTGTTCAAATTTATTTTGCCCCAGTAGTGGTTTAATGCCCTAAACTCGACAGTGCAATCCATAACTTCTGGTGTAATAGCTCTATCATGGAAACTGTAGGAGTAGTTATTATGACAACCCTTCAAACAGGAAAGGTATTTTTGTCTGGAAGCCTTCAAGAAAAACTAGCAGAATATGTGCTATGACGGGGATGGCTATGAAAAGCAAGACCACTGTCACTCAATCAGCATGCTATCCCCAAGTACAGGGCTGGTCCCAGTTCTTTTCAGAGCATTGTAGTCAGTTGCAAGAAGCCCCAGCTACAATCCAAACAGGAGTTACTATTTTTAGAGGCAACTGAAAGGAGAGCAATCTGTAACTCCAACTTATTACTGTACTCCAGAATCTGATATTCTCTTTATATGCAGGCAGTTGTACAAGTGAAAGGTTATTTAAGAATTTTAGATCTAATTTCTGTAGCTATGTTTGTAGTTCACAATACCCAAGTTTTTATGCAGACTTCAGCTCGACCTGCTAAGCGAGTTATCCCGTTTAGAGCTCCCCATTCCTCAGGAAAACAGAGTACTACAAAGTAATACCTTCTTGACAACCTATTAGCTGGAGTACTGTGTACAGTTATGGTCGCCACACTTTAGGAAGGATGTGATTGCATTGGAGAGGGTGCAGAGGAGAATCACCAGGATATTGCCTGGGCTGAAGCATTTCAGCTATGAAGAGAGACTGGATAGGCTAGGGTTGTTTTCCTTCGAGCAGAGAAGGCTGAGGGGAGACCTGGTAGAGGTATACAAAATTATGAGGGGCATAGCTAGGTTAGATAGGAAGAAACTTTTTCCCTTAGTGGAGGTGTCAATAACCAGGGGGCATAGATTTAAGGTAAGGGGCAGGGGATTTGAGGAAAACTTTTTTTCACCCAAAGGGTGGTTGGAATCTGGAACACACTGCCTGAAGGGGTGGTAGAGACAGGAACCCTCACAACATCTAAGAAGTATCTAGATGAGCACTTGAAACGCCATAACATACAAAGCTAGGGGCCAAGTGCTGGAAAATGGGATTAGAATAGATAGGCTTGATGGCTGCACAGACACAGTGGGCCAAAGGGCCTGTTTCTGTGCTGTAGAACTCTGACTCTAACCTCCCCCACAATTAAGTGCTGCCTGTGACAGATGAGATACCCATCTGCAGGGGAAGGAGCTGGTAGAGCAGCCTACCTAGCACTTCAGTCGATCAAAATTTAAATTTGTAAGGTTAAGCATGTGTGTGGTCTGATAACACGCTAGTAATCTGCTGCATCAACAAGTACCCTTTGTCTCGATGCATTCCTGCTCATAAAGTGGTGATCAGCTTGTATCAAGGGTGTAGGCACACTCTTAATTTCCACTTGAGGTAGTTCTGGAGTTTTTCCAAGAGCTGGAGGTGAAGACAACTTGATTTATTTTGCAGGACAACAGTTAACTCTTGTGGCCTCTGTTCAAAAGTACACATCAATCTAGGGAGTGGACAGTGTCTCCTTTCCTTTGACACACACGTTTTATTATGTGTTTTCCTCTGATCCTATTAATAGTCAGAAGACAGACTTTTTTTTTACACTGTCCCAACATGTTTCCTGAGGGCGGGGTTTTTGTAAAATAGCAGCTCAGTGCTTTGTCTTGGAAGTATTTAAGTGGGCAGTGGGAGCTAATAGAACAAAGATGACCACTGCCATTGAGGGACCAGCTGCAGCATTGGAACTAGTTGATCTCCTGTGGCATTGCTGCCCAGGTGACTCGGTTGCAATAGTAGCCTAATGTTCAGGTGGTAGATACGGAGAATGTTCACTGGCTGCTTTGGTAGAGAGGGTACTGGTCGCAAAGCCAGCAGTAGTTGGAAGTGGAGGGTTGGTTTGGAAAGCTAGTAACTAGATAACAATCGATTGAGGAAGTCACTATTTAGCAGAGCATCAGGAAATTTCAAAAATGGTTATGGTGGGAAGGAGCAAAGGTATTTACTCAGTTGTAGTGAGTGCGCTAGAGATTGCAGGTTGAATGAGTAGTGTTGGATAGGCCAGAAGAATTAAGATGGCATACCCCAATATAAAATCAGTTTAAATGTTGAAAGAGCATAATTTAAATAAATTGCATTGCTGTTGATGTACCAATCCAAAGAAATTGCAGGTATATTGGTGCAGTCACTTCATCCCTCTGTGGAGCTGCACGTAGACCGTAACTTCCAATGTAAAATAGCAGCTTAGGGTGTTAGTACAGTTCAGTGTGAGCTAAGCATCAACACAGAACACCACCATCAGTGGCACTTGTAGGTATTGTAAGCAAATCTTGTATAAAGATGTAATTAAGATATTTGATGTAGGGACTTTCAATGCATTTTGAAATGAACATTGTGACCTATCTGCCAGTGTTTTAACAATAGGTACTCGAGGGTAAGTATAACTTATTCTCGGGTATTACTTTGTGAACAGAAAGTGGAACTTGGTGGCCCATTATGGTGATTTCATGATTTTGAATGAGTGCAGGTGTAAGATTAAAGTCAGTTGCTAATATGCCACAAGTGGAATTCAAGCGGTAACATGTTTAAAATTGTTATAGATAAAAACTTCATGTGTTTGGGAGTGCTGCTCTTGGGTTAAACTAATGACAAGAGGGAGACAAACTTTATTCAAAGACTGAGGATTACTTTGCTCAAGAAGGGTATTTGGGCCTTTCTAGTCAAAACATTTACTTGCACAGCACATTGTAGAACATGTTTGTCCAAATAAAGGGATATAATACACTGATCCTTTTACATACATGGATTGAAGCATCTTGCAGTAAAACTACCTATCCTAGAAAGGTGTAGGACTACTGTTTCTGTCTGATCCAAGCAACAAAATGTTTAGTCTTATTTCTAACAGGACAGTATGCTTATGAACTACTGTGTATAAAGAAAAAAACTTGTTTAAATATAATTTTGAATTCCTAGATTGAAGAAACTGTAAAAGAAAGAGAGGATCGATTAAAATCATGGGAGTCATTTTTGGAAGTTGACTCATCCACAGTTAAATCTACAGATGGGCAGAAGACGACACAGGCAAGCAGCCAAGCTTCTGTGGAAATCTCATCTCCTCCAGAGGATAGTACAAAACTGTCAGAGGACAATGGAACGCCATCAGTGGACAGTGTAATGCCTTCAGAGGACAATAGAAAACCATCAGTGGACAGTGTAGTGCCTTCAGAGGACAATAGAAAATCATCAGTGAACAGTTTAGTGCCTTCAGAGGAAAGTAAACCACAAGATATGATTGATTCTGTGTCTGAAGTGAAAGAAGCTGAAGAAAATGTATCAACAGACAGCAGCATCGAGGGAAGTGATGATGAACCAGAAGAGCCATGAGTTAGTGGGACCTTGCTTTTAAATGACTGCTTTAAAAACCCTTTTTTTCTGAGATATTATGGTGGCTGAAATTCAGATGTGCAATTTTTTAAATTGCCAAGTTGACAGATGCTGTAAATTGAAAGATGTTTCTTTACTATGGTTAACATTTGATGGAAAATATGTATTTGTAAAGAATTGTACTGTTGTATGCTCGGAGTATATTTGAGATAAACTCTTAACCATTCTATTACCATCTCATCCAACTGATTCAATAACCATTCACCTTTGTTAGAAATGCATTCTGGAGTGAAATCTCTCAAACAGTTCTCGATTTTATTTCCTTCTTGCAGTCTTTTCTTTCTTTCTCCCTTGCTGCCTGAAAAAGTGGTGTCTCGTCTCGGTGTACAGTTCACAGGGTGCAGGCGGTTGTCAGCTATGTTATCCAGGTGACCATTTTTCATACAATTTTGAACAGCAAATTTAACAAACTCTAATTGTGTGGGATGCCACAGCAGCATGCAAAACTGACTGCGTGGCATTCGCCTCAGTCTATCAGTGACAGTCTCTATTGGCATAGGGCAAATAAGATTTGATAAATTAATGCGTGGCTCAAAGACTGGTTTGGTAGCAGTGGGTTCTGGTTCATGGGGCACTGGCACCAGTACTGGGGAAAGTGGTGGCTGTACCGTTGGGATGGTTTACACCTGAACCGAGCTGGAGCCGGTGTGCTAGTAAGCCGCATAACTAGGGAAGTAGAGAGGGCTTTAAACTGAATAGTGGGGGCAAGGGATCAAATTTGGGAAGATATGGTAAATCAAGGAGTAGAGACAAGGCAAGAGAGAAAGGTATTAATATGGGAAATGATAGACTGTGACAGGAAGGGACAGAGTGTACAAATCTAAGAGTAAATCAACTGATAAGGCTAGAGATTACAAAATTAATAAAAGGACACAGCTAAAAGCTCTGTATCTGAATGCACGTAGCATTTGAAACAAAACAGATGAACAGAGGGCGCAAATAGAAATAAATAAGTACGATCAGATAGCCATTCCAGAGACATGGCTGCAGGACGACATAGATGGGACCTGAATATTGAAGGGTACATGGCATTTAGGGGGGACAGGAATCTGGGAAAAGGTGGAGGGGTACCTCTGTTAATTAATGATGGTATTAGTACAATAAAGAGGGATGATCTAAGTTCAGGAGACCAGGATGTAGAAGTAGTTTTGGTAGAGATGAGAAATCATAAAGGCAAGCAGTCACTTGTGGGAGTGGTGTACAGGCCACCTAACCACACTGTAGGATGTGGTATAAAGGAAGAAATAAAGGCAGCTTGTCAGAAAGGTCCAGCAATAATTATGGGGGATTTTAACCTACATATAGCCTGGAAAAATCAGATGGGCAGAGGTAGCCTAGATGAGTACATAGAATGTTTTCAGGATAATTTCTTGAAACAATAGGTTCTGGAGCCAACCAGAGAGCAGGCTATACTACACCTGGTATTGTGCAATGAGACAGGATTAATTAATGACCTCATAGTTAAGGCGCCCCTAGGTAGCAGCGATCATAATATGATTGAACTTTACATTCAGTTTGAGGGAGAGAAGAGTGGGTCCAAGACTAGTATTTTAAACTTAAATGAGGGCAATTATGAGGGCATGAAAGCAGAGCTAGCTGAAGTGAACTAGCAAATCAGGTTAAGGGATAGGTCAATAGAGATACAGTGGCAGACATTTAAGGGGATATTTCAGCCTCACAGCTCCAGCGACCCGGGTTCAATTCTGGGTACTGCCTGTGTGGAGTTTGCAAGTTCTCCCTGTGTCTGCGTGGGTTTTCTCCGGGTGCTTCGATTTCCTCCCACAGCCAAAAGACTTGCAGGTTGGTAGGTAAATTGGCCATTATAAATTGTCCCTAGTATAGGTAGGTGGTAGGGAAATATAGGGACAGGTGGGGATGTGGTAGAAATATGGGATTAGTGTAGGATGAGGATAAATGGGTGGTTGATGGTCGGCACAGACTCGGTGGGCCGAAGGGCCTGTTTCAGTGCTGTATCTCTAAACTAAACTAAAATACACAGAATAAATACATTTCAACGAGAAAGAAAAATTCCAAAAATGGGACCCACCATCCGTGGTTAACTAAAACAGTAAAAGATAGTATCAAACTTAAAGAAAAGGCCTATAATTGTGCAAAGATGGGAGGCAGGTCAGAAGATTGGACAGAATATAAAAAACAGCAAATAATGACTAAAAGATTGATAAAGAAAGTAAAATTAGAGTACGAGAGAAAGCTGGCTAGAAATATAAAGACATAGTAAGAGTTTCTATAGATATTTCAAAAAGAAAAGTTAGCAAAGTAAGCGTTTGTCCTATAAAAAGTGAGTTTGGGGAATTAATAATGGATAATAAGGAGATGGCAGATGAATTGAACAGGTATTTTGCATCGGTCTTCACTATTGAGGATACAGGTAACATCCCAGTATTAGCTGTAAGTCAGGAAATGGATGGAAGGGAGGATCTCAAGAAAATTACAATCACCAGGGAAGTGGTACTGAACAAATTGTTGGAGCTGTGGGCTGACAAGTCCCTCGATCCTGATGGACTTCATTCGAGGGTCTTAAAAGAAGTGGCGAGTGAGATAGTTGATGCGCTAGTTTTAATTTTCCAAAATTCCCTAGTTTCGGGGAAGGTTCCGTTAGATTGGAAAATAGCGAATGTAACTCCTTTATTCAAAAAGGGAGGGAGACAGAAAGCAGGAATCTGACTTACGGAAAATGTTAGAAGCTATGGTTGATGGTCGGCACGGACACGGTGGGCCAAAGGGCCTGTTTCAGTGCTGTATCTCTAAACTAAACTAAACTATTATTAAAGACATTATAGCAGGGCATTTAGAAAAATTCAAGGTAATCAGGCAGAGTCAACATGGTTTTGTGAAAGGGAAATCCTGTTTAACCGATTTATTTGAGAGGTTACATGTGCTGTGGATAAAGGGGAACCGGTGGATGTACTGTACTTAGATTTTCAGAAGGCATTGATAAGGTGCCACATCAAAGGTTATTGCAGAAAATAAAAGCTCATGGCGTGGGGGTATTGGCATGGATAGAAAATTGGCTCGCTAACAGGAAGCAGAGAGTAGGCTTAAATGGGTCATTTTCTGGTTGTCAGGATGTAACAAGTGGTGTGCCACAGGGATCTGTGCTGAGACCTCAACTTTTTACAATTTGTATAAATGACTTGAATGAAGGTGCCGAAGGTATGCTTGTTAAATTTGCTGATGACACAAAGGTAGGTAGGAAAATAACTTGTGAAGAGGACATAAAGGGGCTACATAGGGATATAGATAAGTTAAGTGAGTGGGCAAAGATCTGGCAAATGGAGTATGATGTGGGAAATAGTCCACTTTGGCAGGAAGAATAAAAAAGAAGCATATTATCTAAATGGTGAGAGATCTGGGTGTCCTTGTGCATGAATTGCAAAAGGTTAATGTGCAGATACAGCATGTAATTAGGAAAGCTAATAGAATGTTATCATTTACCGCGAGGGGAATTGAATACAGAAGTAGGGAGGTTATGCTTCAGCTATACAGGGCATTGGTGAGACCACATTTGGAATACTATGCACAGTACTGGTCTCCTCATTTAAGGATGGATGTAAATGCGTTGGAGGCAGTACAGAGAAGGTTTACTAGACTAATGGGCGGGCTGTCTTACAAGGAAACATTGCACAGGTTAGGCTTGATTGAAACTTATAATATCCTGAGGGGTCTTGACAGAGTGGATGTGGAAGGGATATTTCCCCTTGTGGGAGAATTTAGAACTAGAGGTCACTGTTTAAAAATAAGTGTCTATTTAAGACAGCGATGAGAAATTTTTTCTCTGAGGGTCATGAGTCTTTGGAATTCTCTTCCTCAAAAGGCGGTGGAAGCAGAGTCTTTGAATATTTTTAAGGCAGCGGTAGATTCATTCTCGATAAGCAAGGGGGTGGAAGGTTATCGGGGGTAGGTGGTAATGTGGGGAAATTAGTTCAGCCATAAACTTATTTAACGGCAGAGCAGACTCGAATTGCCGAGTGGCCTACTCCTGCTCCTAATTCGTATGTATGTTCATAGTAGCAGTAAGAATCAGGAACCTGGGTGATATTGTACCCTTTACTTTCTCTCTCCTGCTCCCACCCTCACCAAAAAAGTTGAGTTTATTGAGCTCTTAATGCTATAAATGTATGGAAATGACAGCCAGGAAATGACCCGCTGGTACATCCAGCCTGTCGCAGAATATGTATTCTCCCCATCCCTCCCAGAGCCATTTAATGTCCTGGAAGAGGAAATAAATTTTTAAAAACCCAGGCCAATTTAGGAGGGGAAATGGGGAGATTTACTCATCAAGCTAACAGTAACACTTTCTCCCTTGGCTGACGAGCAAGGTGCTGGGGCTCACTTTGTGGCACAAAACTTATTGGAGGGGGAATTGTGGAATGTCGTTGAAGCTACAGCTATCAACCACTTGGTAGGATTGCTTCTAACTTGAAAAGGTAGTGGCTTTGACTCTCAACTGGTGAAATTGTTCTCTTTAAGATACATCGATATGTTTTAACATTACACATCAGGGTTGTCCAACATATGGCCTGCGGGCCAAGATCGGCCCGTGGTTGTAAACTGTACCTGGGGCCGTTCCTCGTACTCACCAGGGCTCCGTGACTGGAGATGGGAAATTTCCCTTTGTCATCTTCCTGCAGAGCGGCCTTTTTAAAAATATTTCACTGTCAGTTTCACCACAAACAGCTGCTGAAGCAAGAATGCGCTTCCCAACATGGACAGATTCGGGGTTTTCCAACTTGGTTTAAAAAGTCTGCTGGAAAAGCCTGAATCTGTCAAAGTTGTGGGGTGATGTTTTTAAACAAACTGAGCGCTCCCGTTCAGTGCAACAATTGGTGGGAGGGGGAGAGGAGAGAGAGGCGAGGGCAGAGAGTGAGAGCGAGAGAGAGAGGCGAGGGCAGAGAGTGAGAGCGTGAGAGAGAGGCGGGGGCAGAGAGTGAGAGAGAGAGAGGCGGGGGCAGAGAGTGAGAGAGAGAGAGGCGGGGGCTGAGAGAGAGAGAGGCGGGGGCAGAGAGTGAGAGAGAGAGAGGCGGGGGCAGAGAGTGAGAGAGAGAGAGGCGGGGCAGAGAGTGAGAGAGAGAGAGGCGGGGGCAGAGAGTGAGAGAGAGAGAGGCGGGGGCAGAGAGTGAGAGAGAGAGAGGCGGGGGCAGAGAGTGAGAGAGAGAGAGGCGGGGGCAGAGAGTGAGAGAGAGAGAGGCGGGGGCAGAGAGTGAGAGAGAGAGAGGCGGGGGCAGAGAGTGAGAGAGAGAGAGGCGGGGCAGAGAGTGAGAGAGAGAGGCGGGGCAGAGAGTGAGAGAGAGAGAGGCGGGGTCAGAGAGTGAGAGAGAGAGAGGCGGGGGCAGAGAGTGAGAGAGAGAGAGGCGGGGGCAGAGAGTGAGAGAGAGAGAGGCGGGGCAGAGAGTGAGAGAGAGAGAGGCGGGGGCAGAGAGTGAGAGAGAGAGAGGCGGGGGCAGAGAGTGAGAGAGAGAGAGGCGGGGGCAGAGAGTGAGAGAGAGAGAGGCGGGGGCAGAGAGTGAGAGAGAGAGAGGCGGGGGCAGAGAGTGAGAGAGAGAGAGGCGGGGGCAGAGAGTGAGAGAGAGAGAGGCGGGGGCAGAGAGTGAGAGAGAGAGAGGCGGGGGCAGAGAGTGAGAGAGAGAGAGGCGGGGGCAGAGAGTGAGAGAGAGAGAGGCGGGGGCAGAGAGTGAGAGAGAGAGAGGCGGGGGCAGAGAGTGAGAGAGAGAGAGGCGGGGGCAGAGAGTGAGAGAGAGAGAGGCGGGGGCAGAGAGTGAGAGAGAGAGAGAGGCGGGGGCAGAGAGAGAGAGAGAGAGAGAGGCGGGGGCAGAGAGCGAGAGAGAGAGAGAGAGGCGGGGGCAGAGAGCGAGAGAGAGAGAGAGGCGGGGCAGAGAGCGAGAGAGAGAGAGAGGCGGGGGCAGAGAGCGAGAGAGAGAGAGAGAGGCGGGGGCAGAGAGCGAGAGAGAGAGAGAGAGGCGGGGGCAGAGAGCGAGAGAGAGAGAGAGGCGGGGGCAGAGAGCGAGAGAGAGAGAGAGAGGCGGGGCAGAGAGCGAGAGAGAGAGAGAGAGGCGGGGGCAGAGAGCGAGAGAGAGAGAGAGAGGCGGGGGCAGAGAGCGAGAGAGAGAGAGAGGCGGGGGCAGAGAGCGAGAGAGAGAGAGAGGCGGGGGCAGAGAGCGAGAGGAGAGAGAGAGAGGCGGGGGCAGAGAGCGAGAGAGAGAGAGAGGCGGGGGCAGAGAGCGAGAGAGAGACGGGGGCAGAGAGCGAGAGAGAGAGAGAGGCGGGGGCAGAGAGCGAGAGAGAGAGAGAGGCGGGGGCAGAGAGCGAGAGAGAGAGAGAGGCGGGGGCAGAGAGCGAGAGAGAGAGAGAGGCGGGGGCAGAGAGCGAGAGAGAGAGAGAGGCGGGGGCAGAGAGCGAGAGAGAGAGAGAGGCGGGGGCAGAGAGCGAGAGAGAGAGAGAGGCGGGGGCAGAGAGCGAGAGAGAGAGAGAGGCGGGGGCAGAGAGCGAGAGAGAGAGAGAGGCGGGGGCAGAGAGCGAGAGAGAGAGAGAGGCGGGGGCAGAGAGCGAGAGAGAGAGGGAGGCGGGGGCAGAGAGCGAGAGAGAGAGAGAGAGAGAGGCGGGGGCAGAGAGAGAGGGAGCAGCGAGCAAAGAGAGAGGGAGCAGAGAGAGAGGGAGCAGCGAGCAGAGAGAGAGGGAGCAGCGAGCAGAGAGAGAGAGAGAGGGGGCAGAGAGCGAGAGAGAGAGAGAGGGGGCAGAGAGCGAGAGAGAGAGGCGGGGGCAGAGAGCGAGAGAGAGAGGCGGGGGCAGAGAGCGAGAGAGAGAGGCAGCAGAGAGCGAGAGAGAGAGAGAGGCAGCAGAGAGCGAGAGAGAGAGCAGAGAGAGAGGGAGCAGCGAGCAGAGAGAGAGGGAGAGGGGGCAGAGAGAGAGAGAGGGGGCAGAGAGAGAGAGAGGGGGGCAGAGAGAGAGAGAGGGGGCAGAGAGAGAGAGAGGGAGAGGCAGAGAGGCAGAGAGAGAGAGAGGGGGCAGAGAGAGAGAGAGGGGGGGCAGAGAGAGAGGAGGGGGCAGAGAGAGAGGGGGGGCAGAGAGAGAGAGAGAGGGGGGCAGAGAGAGAGAGAGGGGGGAGAGAGAGAGAGGCGGGGGCAGAGAGCGAGAGAGAGAGAGGCGGGGCAGAGAGCGAGAGAGAGAGAGAGGCGGGGGCAGAGAGCGAGAGAGAGAGAGAGGCGGGGCAGAGAGCGAGAGAGAGAGAGAGGCGGGGGCAGAGAGCGAGAGAGAGAGAGAGGCGGGGGCAGAGAGCGAGAGAGAGAGAGAGGCGGGGGCAGAGAGCGAGAGAGAGAGAGAGGCGGGGCAGAGAGCGAGAGAGAGAGAGAGGCGGGGCAGAGAGCGAGAGCGAGAGAGAGAGGCGGGGGCAGAGAGCGAGCGAGAGAGAGATCGAGGCGGGGGCAGAGAGCGAGAGCGAGAGAGAGAGGCGGGGGCAGAGAGCGAGAGCGAGAGAGAA